>NW_028227257.1:159531848-160126848 GCF_978045245.1 Mus caroli | reverse complement strand
AGTCCAGAGGAGGAGGCTGTGGTTGGTAGTTTCTATATTGTTCACCATTTCACCTTCACACCAGGGGAAGACCATGCTATAGCTCCAGGCCTCACTGCCACACTCCCCAGCCTTTTGTGTCTGAGGCACTGAGGTCCTGAATATGGCTCTGCCCACTTCAATAATCCAGGTCACTCAGGACTTCATCTGTTCCTCACATTGATAGGAGATATGCAGAGAGTGAAGTCTAAATCCACATGTCCATATTGTGAGGATTCCCCGGCTTTATTACGATAGGTAATGCTGCAGTAACAACCTCGAAACCTCAGTGGCACTTACCAGGACTCTTTATTTCCTGCTTAAGTTGAATGTGCAAGGCATATTGGTTGGAGTTCTTGGCTGTCATAGCCACTCAGAGTGCTGTGCTGATGACAGCTCCATCTCAGTACACCAGCGACATGACGTTAAGGAATCATAATAAAACGTGCCTAGCCTTTCAACCTTCTTCAGGAGTGTCACCTGTGCTTACCAAAGTCACGAGGTCACACAAAACCTCAGAGAGATAAAGCCCTGACATATTTGTGAACAATACTAGCCCTATAAATCTACATTAATATTATCGAGATTATTTAACTGGAGAGAAAAATATATTCAAAAATAATATAAATCTAAGGGCATCTTATAATTGGAGAAGAAAGAGAAAGAAAATGAAGGAACAATTCCAAGACACAATAAGATAAAAATAATTAAGACATTTATGTTTAGTAGGAATTCCAAATGGGGCTGGAAAAACTTGGAGAAGAATAGTAGTGAAAGAGACTGCAGATGAGGATACTTTTAGAAATGAAGATGGAAAGGGATACAAAGTCACAAGCAAGATTTAAAGAAAAAATCCAGAGGGCTGGAGAGATAGCTCAGATGTTAAGAACACTGACTGCTTCTCTGAAGGTCCTGAGTTCAAATCCCAGCAACCACATGGTAGCTCCCAACCATCCATAATGAGATCTGACGCCCTCTTCTGGAATGTCTGAAGACAGCCACAGTGTATTTACATATAATAAATAAATCTTTAAAAAAATTCCACTATAGGCTCACTAAGGATAAACTGCAGAACATCAGAGATGAGAAGAGAGAAATTGTAGGCACCCACAAAGAAAGGATACGAAGCCAGAAAGCCATGTATCAATGCTGTCAAAATTCAGAGGAAGCAGTCACTATCATGTCGTGTTAGTTTGTTTTGAATGGATAAGCATGAGACATTTCCAATAAACAAGACTGGAATATTTACATCCACAGATTAATTGGAAGAGCTAGTAACATGTATTCCCCTGGAAATCCTCAATGAAAAATTAGCAAGCCAAACACATAATGCTTAAAACCAATAAGACAGTAAAACCAGATGAAGTTAGGTAGAGAAGGCTGGTTCAATATTACATCAAATTATGTAATTCCGCCGGGCGTGGTGCGCATGCCTTTAATCCCAGCTCTCGGGAGGCAGAGGCAGGTGGATTTCTGAGTTCAAGGCCAGCCTGGTCTACAAAATGAGTTCCAGGGCAGTCAGGGCTATACAGAGAAACCCTGTCTCGAAAAACAAAAACAACAACAACCAAAAAAATTTATGTAATTCCCCATCTCAATAGGTAAACAAAGAAAATTGTGTGATTTTATGAATGGTCACGTAAAAATCCAATACCACCTTATTATATTAAATAAATAGCTTGAGCATATATATGTTCAGGACCTTGGTTTGATCTCCAGTACAGAGAACATGCAAGTGAACAAACATTAGGAACAAAAAGCTCTCAGGAGAGTAGAATAGAGGTAAGCCCCAGAAAGAGTTTATCTAAGGCCCTGCAGTCAATGGTTACAATGCCATTTCTGTGAGAGGAACCCACGGAGAGTGTCCAGTCACACTCTTGTTACTCAGTGTAATTTTGGACAAGCTAGCCAGTGCAATGGACAGAATAAAGCAAACGAGGCATGCATCTTGGGAAAGAAGAAATAAAACTGTCTCTGGTTTCAGAAAATATTGCCTAATAGAAAATTCCCAAGAACGTAAAATAGCCAGAGCCAAACCAACCCTCCAACCTCGAGAAGTTTCACTGATGTACATCAGGGCCCTTGGACAGAAGAGTAGACCCAGAATCAACTGCACTACTGTACTGACAGCAGACTAATGGAAGGCCAAACAGAAACCACTACTGTTGATAATCTCTCCAAGGAAGACAAAATGTGTAATGGCAAACACTCCAAAGGTGTGTAGGGTCTGGAAGCTCAAAATGATGCTAGCGAAAGAAATCAAACCTGATAATTGACAAAACATATTTTATTCATGACTCGGAAGACTCAAAAAAAAAAAAAATAAATAAAGCTGCCAGTTCTTCTTGAACATCAGCCTTACAGGCTTAAACAGTTCCTATTAAAAACCACAGCCAGATTCTCTGTAAATATAAACAAGCCTGAGACTGTTGTCACAAAGAATGAAGAGAAGAGATTGTAAGGCTTTCTGCAGTGATCAGGCCTAGGTAATAGTATTTGTGCAGTCACAGATAGATGCAGATATCAGTGAAACGAAGCAGAGAACCTGGCAACACATCCACACATATGCATGCACACATGCGCACACACAAGCACACACTCATGCACACAAACATGCACATGCAAACTAATGCACACACACACAGGGCAGGGGGAAGTTCATCTAATTTTTCACAAAGCTGCTTTGTTCAAGCATCTTCTCATAGCAATGGCATGAGATGGCAACCATTGCAGGGATCAGGGACAGGAAGCCAAGGATTCTGTGTGTGCCTAGGGAAAATGGCATATGAAGAAGAATGATATGATGGGCAGATTGTCAAGATCCTGGGGAAAAGGTAACATTCTGAGGAGATGGGGTGGGATTGAGAGTGCTGAGCCATCTCTGGATCTGGGTGATGCTGGTTCTCAGATGTATGCATTCAGGGCTGGAAGGAGAGACAGAAGGGATGGCCAAGGAACCATGAAACAATGAAAGCCAAATTCTTCACTTAGAAGAGTGCTTCCTGGGGGAGGGTGTCAAATGAACAAAGGCATGGTGAGAGATTAAAATGGTCAAGCGTTTCTGGAAAATTGAAAGGAGTATGGCTTGGGACAAATCATGTACTGAAGTTAAGGGTAAGGCAAAATAAAGAAAGCTAGGAACACTGAAAGGCCATCCAGAGGAGCTAATGACAATTCTTCCCCACCAGGCATAGCAGTGCAAATCGTAAATCCCAGCACTCTGGAGGCAGAGGCAGGTGAATCTCTGAAGTGTGAGGCCAGCCTTGTCTACATATTGAATTCCAGAATATCAAGAGCAACACAGTAAGATTCTATCTTTAGGAAAAAAGTAAGAAAATCCTTATATTTATTTGAACACCATTGACATCCATACACTTGAACAAATGTTAGTATGATAAAAGAATAGAAGATCACTAAAACCAGCCAACATCACTTCCTGGAAGTGTGATTTCCTAGGCATTGGTTCTGGTGTGGAAACTTGCTGCCATCTCTCTTCCTTTATAATTCTTCCAGAACACTGGCTTATCCTCTTCTCATTGATAAGGAGCAGAGGCTAAAGGGGGTGAATTATGTACAGGTCAGAGACAAACATGGTGAGCTACAATAACTGTTCCAAGAATAGAATGGTGTCATTATTGAGCCTCACAGAGCCATGGTAGGTGGGATTAAACTGCACCCAGAACCTGAATAGCTTGCCTTCTCTCCACTCACTTTGCTAGGACTACTTAGTAATCTTCCAGCTCATGACCTTGCTTCTTCTCTTGGTAGCAGCAATCTTCCGAAAGAGGCCATGGTGCTTATTCCAACTTCCTGGTCACTTCATACCAATCTTCTGTTCAAAGCACCACAGGGAAGTCAGAGCACAAGTCCACACTCTAGCCGGCTTTGTCACCTGACAGCACTGCTTCACCGCTCTGAAGTCTCTTAACAGCCCAGCTAATTGCTTGCAATCTCCTGACCTTTGAGCTTTGTTTCCCTGGCCTGAGATAGTCTTGGGACACTTGAACAATGTCTCCCTTGTCTGATCTTCATTCATGTCATTTTATCTGAAGAGGGTCTCTGAGCAGTCTGGGAAATTCCCCTTCAGTTAAACTTGTCTAGAATCTGCCTGATTTCCAGACAGAACACTGGTGACTACCGGGCATAGCGTCTCAACATTTGTTTATTAATACACTGCCCATCTCTCTCTGACTGGCCGGAGGAGTCCACAAACCTATTTTATTCACTGCTGTTTTACAAACTGTGCTATATAAATTAATGCATTTGAGTGGATAGCATTTCAGTTTCTATTGGATTTCATATGCCCTGTTAATTAATCCAAGGAAATAAGAGTCACAGGAGGACATTTATTTTCTTGTCCCTATAATCCCCAAGAGGCCAATTTTCAGACCTACATAGCCCAACCCATTTTGCTTTTATACCTGTGTCACTTGTTACTGGCCTGTCTGATTAGTGAAGCTCGGTATGATAGCTGACTTTATGTACTCTGATGGAGTGATTGATTGATTGATTGATTGATTATTAACTCTAGGCTTTTCTTCCTGACCACTTTGTTCCCAGGAATAACAACTCTGAGACTAATTACTTATTAATAAGTGCATAGGCCTTGGTTCTCTTCCCTAACTAACTCATGTCTCAATAATCCAGTTTATTCTATTCTACTCTAAGTATGCCACATGGCTGGCTACCTTTTTCTCATGTGTTTCATGAGGTGTTTCATGTGTCTGTCTCCTCACAATTCCTTGGCAAATCCCTGGTTCACCTAACTCCCAGAATTCTCTCCCTCCCTGATGGATATTCCATGTTCTAATTCTGCCTTAGCTCATTGGCCATAGCCTTTTTTACTGACAGGTGATGCTAATAAGAGATTCTCTCTATAACTGATTGATTGAATTGATTGATTTTTTTTTTAAATAGTGCTCACTATGTAGCTCAGGCTTGTCTGGAACTCGCTATGTGGAGCAGGCTAGCCTCAGACTTATAGTCACCCTCCTTTTGAGGGTGTGTATGTCACCATGCTTGATTTATATAACATACCCTGTAAAAAATTTTTTCTTTTTATGATTATGGGTGTTTGTGCGTATGACTGTGCACTTTGTGTGTACAGCTCCTGTGGAGACCAAAAGAAGGTGCTGGGCTCCCTGGAACCAGAGGTACACAATTGTGAGTTGTCATGTGGCTGCTGGGAACTGAACCTGGGTCCTCTGGAAGAGCAGCCAGTGCTATAGACTGCTGAGCCATCTCTCCAGCATGAAAATAGGCAACTATACAGATTAAAAAAAAAAAAACAAAAAACAGATTGGAATATGTCTTGAATGATTCTATTTATGTAAAGCTAAGAAATGGCATCTAACACACAAGGCCAGCAAGCAGACTAATGTTTGTTCAGGAGGTTGGAGGGGTGACGAGGAGCATTGGGAAGGGTCTGAGGCACATTTGGGGTAAGTCCTGATGTATTTGTATTTTGGTGATGGTTTCATGGATTTATGAGTAGGTTAGATCTCCCCAAATTGAAGCTAGATGTAGTAGCATACACCTGTAATCTCAACACTAAGGAAGCTAAGGCAGGAGGATCGTGGGTTCAAATCCAGACTGGGCTACCTATTGAGACCTTCTCCCTCAAAACAGGAGCAACAAGATAAACTTGTCAAATTGTACTCCTTAAGTATATGCCACTTATTATATATAATTATTTTGTTCAATAAGGCTGTTCTGAATGGGGGAAAATGATAACTTGCCCGAGATCATGCTATTTCTGGTGTGGCTTCCATTTCTTGCATTACCCACTAGATGATTAATGACGCTTGGGTTTTGAACATTAATGACTTCCCATTGGTGATAATGTTTAAATTTAGGTATCCTTGGTGTGGAAGGAAGAACTCTCTGTTTGCAGTGGGGGAGGGTAGGTGTTCATCTGTTTTCTAAATTTAGTTCCTTGACTTCAAGTAAGAACCAAGTAGACAGAAGGAATTGGTGGTGTCTATGGGAGGTCAGTAAGGTGGCTGCTGCACAGAACATCCAGATGTGCATATGAAGAGAATTAAATGTCTTCACCAAGGTCATTGAGAGAAGTGTTTGGGCGCTCCGGCACAGGTGTGAGACTCGGGACAGCCTGCCTTCTGTCTCTCAGCAGTGTTCTTTCATTCTCTTTCTTTATCCTATGCCTGAGATCAAACCCAGGGTCTCCCATGCACTAGTATGAACTGTACCACAAAGCCTTCACACACCCAGCCCTCCTCCTCCCATTCTTTCCTGGCAAATTATAACTTTTCCTCCCCAGTAGTTTCTAAAATATCTGTTTCTCACAGATTTCTAGACATATCTTCTTTTTCTCTCATGTGAGGGAGGCCTTCTAGATGCTTCCTGGCACATAGGACTCATTGTTGTCTTCTCCCTCTATTGTCCTTGGAAAAGAGGCACCAGCTACTCAAGGCCGGATCAACAGAAGTGGGCAGTAAAACAGTCACATAGTAAACTGCACATGTCAGAATAAGGCTGGGCTCTCTGATCTTTTAAGAGGCCTCACTTTACTCAATACACGTGTTTCTTATAAACTGATTGTTTTACCATTAAGTGGCAACTTAAAAAAAAATCTTTGCTGTGTGCCACTGAATACCTGCTTAATGCTCATCATCACAAAGGCATTCAGATGAGTCAGCCAGCATCTCCGGTGGGCCGAAAGAAACGGGTGCGCACTCAATGAAAGTAGAGTGCGTCTGAGATGCCTGAGGTCAATGTTTAAGTTTTACTTTTGAGATTATGATGTAAAGGCATCACTGCTCACTCCCCTTTCTTCCCTCCAAACTCTCCCATATACCCCTCCCTTTTTAATTAAGTAGCTCTTCACATACTCAATCCATCCTCTTTAATAAACTTGTATTCCCAGGTCCTGTGGCCGGTTCATTTATTACAGGGATCTAAGAGTACATTTTGATGCTAATAGCTATTAAAGGGATACCCTTGGTGCACTCTTTATGGTATTAATATTACTCCTAGGTTATTTATTATGAGAATATATGTGTATGTGCATATTTTTGTATGTTTATATGTTGGTATATATTTACAAATCTGTACCACTTTGTGCACACGTATATACATACATACAGTCATAATGGTCCTCCATATCTGTAGGCTCTGCATCTATGGTTTCACCCAAGCACAGGTCAAAAATATTTAGGGAAAGAAATGAAGTTTGTATTGTGAATGAGAAAAGGAAATAAAAATGAGGCTGTGACTGCCCGAGGTGTGGTGGAGGAGGAGGTTTGTTGTAGATAAGAGGGAGAGCAGGGCTGGAGGCATCTGAAGGATCTGGATGGAGCATGACCGGGACACTGAGCTGGGCCATGTGTGGAGGAGATTAGGGAAAAGGAGAGAGGGGAACCAGGAACAGTGGGCAAGTGGACAAGGGGCCCAAGTGTAAAAGGCAGCATACAACCCAAACAGCTGGGCTGAACACAGAAGAATAGCTGGAGGAAAGGTATGGCAGCCAGAGGACTCTATAACAGAAGGGGACTGAAAGTTGTAAGGAGAACCTGTGGCCAGAGGCTGCTTTGATATGTTAATAGGGTTCTCAGCCATTTGTCCCAGGTTTGAGACCCAATATATTGAACAAATGCTATAGACTTTTCTTGTCATTATTCCCTGAGCAATATAAAGATTTATGTAGTATTTACATTGTCTTAGGTATCATAAGGATCTCAAGATGTTTTAAAGTGTATTGGAGGGTATACAGGTTATTGGAAACTACTTCAGCATTTCACAGAAGGGATTTGAGTACCCATGGATTTCATTATCCATAGGATTCCTGTGACTGTTTCCCCCACATGTGTGTGTTTGTGTGTGTGTGTGTGTGTGTGCATGCATGCATGTGTGCGCACGCTCATATGTATGTGTCTGCTTCTTAAATTGGAGCATCTAATTCCTCTATATTTGTAAACATTCCTAAGTGATTCAAGCTAAGCCTATTCTGGCAGACAGAAAACTGTATGCAAGTAAATCTCCTGTGTGATGTTTTTTCATCATTATCTTCGCTTATGTATAAATGATCACTAGTATGTCTCTTTGAATCTAGCTATGGACATTGGAACTTTTAGTTTCTGTTTTTGTTTTTCGTTTTTTTTTCCTTTTAACTTTGAAGACTATATACTATCAGCACCAAGTTAGTAAAGGAAATGGTTACTTGGTTGAGGCCAAGCTTACCACAAAGATCCCTGAAGTATCATGCTTTATAAAACAAGAGGAGGCACCACCAAGCAGACATTAGTCATGTCTGCATAGGAAAATCTGTAGCTGCATGACCAAAAAATTGTGTGTGTCTATACAATTCAGAAACAAAGACCCTGTGCAATTGTTCTAGTTACTATAACTTTGCAGTTTGATTGACACAATGCCCCAAAAAGTCTGCTAGAAAGGCAAGTAACTTAAAAATATCTTGTTTGTTGCTGATGCAATTCAGTCCTATGTCGCATCTCTGGTTTGCTTATTTAGTCTTCAAGAATCCCTTGTGACTGTTTTGTGTCTGGGTTACTCAAAGTCGTAGCTTTGGTTCCATGTGACTTACAAAACATGGCTTCTGCCCCAGATTTCATGGCTTCTCCCTTCTAGTTCTATATGTGATCTGACCAAGTTCTTTGGTGCCAAGCATCAATGCTATGACAGAGGCCCCTCTAGACTGTACATTTCCCCTGAGATTCAGATTGGTATTTGAAGTTATTTACTTGACTTTCAAACTTAACAGATCCGAAATGAATGTGATCTCCTCTACCACAATATGTGCCTTCAGTCTGGACTCTTCCTCAAGTCAGGCAGATAGCTTTATCCTCTGCCAGGTGCTCATGTTGAACATTCACCATCATTCTTTTTTTTTTTTTTTTTTTAGGTTTTTCGAGACAGGGTTTCTCTGTATAGCCCTGGCTGTCCTGGCACTCACTTTGTAGACCAGGCTGGCCTCGAACTCAGAAATCCTCCTGCCTCTGCCTCCCGAGTGCTGGGATTAAAGGCGTGCGCCACCACGCCCGGCTGCCATCATTCTTGAATAATGGGGAAAAAAATCTATTGGTCTCATTTTGTCTGGACAAAGTCTACTTTCATGATATAGTCAATCAGCGTCTATCAGCATCCTGTTTGTTCGACTTGTTTGGTGTTTTTGTTTTGTTTTTGTTATTGTTTTGTTATTGTTGTTGGTTTTTTGTTTTGTTTTTGTTTTTTTGTTTTTTTGTTTTTTTGAGACTGAGTTTCTTAATGTAGCTCTAGCTGTCCTGGAACTCATTTTGAAGACAGGGCTGACCTCTAACTCACAGAGATCCACCTGCCTTCTGCCTCCCAAGTGCTGGGACCAAGCCCAGTTTGGTCGACATCTTTATTGAACACCTACAAACTTTCTTTGTTGTTAGTATTCCTTAAACTATATAGTATTACAACTGCTTCTGTAGCATTAATATTGTACTATGTATTAAAAGTAACCTAGAGATTACTTAGAGTATCCAGGAGGGCATGCATATTTTGTATAAGGGATTTGATTGTCTCTATATTTTGGCATCCAGTGGGGGGTCCTGGAACTGATTCTCTTGATACTTAAGACCACTGGGTAGCCAGAAGTCTGAGCACTTCTCATCAACTCTGGCCCTCCTCGCTGGTCTAATCCACTAACCTCTCTGTAGATTTTTGCCTTAGCTTCCTGTGGTTTCTTAGTATTAATCCTCACCCCCACCCCACCCCCCTGCCCAAAACCTAGCATTTACCAAAGCAACTCTAGTAAGCAGGCCATCTTGCCTTACACCCCAGTCTCTATCTGATCCCACCACTTGTAGCTTTCCTGGTCTCACTGAGTCTCCTCCCCAAGTCTTCTCTGCCTCCAAGTACTGTTCTCTGCTGTTCCTGGTACTCATCAGGCAAGCTTCTACTTCAGAAAACTTTACATTCCTTTTGCCTGAACTGTTATCCCTCCACATAGCTGCAAGCTGGCATCCACACTTTTCCCAAACATTTTCATCTCTGCAGGACATCAATTCCCTGAGTAAAATAGCAATCCACCCCTCCTGCCTGCCTCTCTCTCCTCCCATGCCCCCACCCATTATATTTTCCCCTATTCTTTGACATAATTCACACTTACTTCTTTATGATTTTATTTCTTGTGTGGCAATCCACATTAACAACTCCGGGTTGACTAGTTTCTTACGAGCCCTGAGAATCCAATGGGGTGTCTGTAGGCACTCAGTCTCCCTAGAATGAATTCCATCCTACTGTGAGCATACACACTTACGGGTAATGGTAGCAGTGCCATTGTGTAGATCTGTCACAGCTACAAATTTCATCTGCTGTTCTCTATTGCTAAAGAATTTAGTTGAGGATGGCTAAACTCATAGCTCAGCCAGCTTCACTTCGGTTGTTTTCAGTCATGGCAGCACACCATGGAGTTGAGTTACACTGTTCTGAGGAACATGGACATAGACTATTATCCTCCCATATGTTCTGCTGTTACGTGAGCAGAGAGTCTCTACAGGAGCAGAATGGTTATTGTAGACGATAAGGCTGGGGCATGCACAGAGCCTGAAAGAGGTAATCCTGTCTGTCCTATTTGTTTTGCTGGAGCACAGGGTGGGCAGTCAACTCATTGAATGCATGTTATGGTCAGGACAGCACAATACAGTGACTTTGCCTGATAAATTCCTTAGGTAGCAAAGCAGTTAAAGGTACCTGCAGGCCTTATCGATCTTTTCTAGAGCTTTTATTAAAGTACGAGTGTGCACAAAGGTTATTTACCAGGGACTCATGTTGCCAAGCTTATCTTAGATTTATGGTAAATCTGGAAGCAAAGGTTATGTTTTCCAGGGAGTGATAGGAAGGGCTTGGGGACAGAAATCCTAGCAACTTGGTCTCTGTCTCAGGTCCCTCCCTGCCTACAGCCTCCAGAGCTGCTCCAGAGGGGCCCACATGATTCAGCTGCGTACAGACACTCATTCTTTATCGTGATCCTGTGGTTGACATCAGACACTTCTCTTAAAAGGCATTGTGACACTTCAAAGGGAAATGGGGAGGAGAATAGTCATGTGTGGATCTCTTAAATGCCTCTCTAGAAAGTAACAAAGGAGGAGTAATATATATATATATATATATATATATATACACACACACACATATACATATATATATGGTTATATATGGTTATATTATACACACACACATATGAGATAAAAAATCCTTTGATGGCAAGATGGGGAGGAGGGTCTTGTGAAGTCAGATTGGAAGTGAGCTTTGTCAAGCTGTTATGGAGGTTTATGTCACAAGAACAAGATCCATTGGGGTGACCTTTCCTTAGAGTCCCCTTGTGCTAGAAGCTGGTCAGTAGGGAGAGACATTGTCTTTCTTACCCTCCTTCACCTAGACCACACTAGCAGCAATTCTTTCCGTTCTCCCATGCTCTTAAGCAAGATATGGCATACACAGGTTTGCCTTTCAAAATGTAGGTAGATTTGCCTTCCAATCTCCTATCCCTTTCCCACTGGGACAGCCCACATCAGCTACAAGCACTCCATCAACCTTTGTTCTTCCTTCCCATTGTGCTACCCCATTCTCACACATCCACAAACAGGACCTCGGGTGCCTATCCCAGGGCTCTGCAAACCCATAGCTAAGTGGCAGCACTCCTGAAACTACTTGGTTCCTCTGGCCAGGACAAAGAGGACATTCCAGTTCTGCTGGGCCAGGGTGTGGATAGGGACAGAGATAGAAGGCTCAGATGAAGCTGCCAGCAGATCCACTCCCTCTGGTGGCTTGAGGACATGGGAGGAGCCATGCTGAGAGCAGCAGGCAGACCCAGGGTTGGGGAGTGTATGGGGAGCCAGGAACAGAATGAACTGCCATGAGGGGTCAGAGCCCTTTCACTGCCCACTTCAGGATGGAATCTGGCTGTGTCTGGGTGGGTCTGGGTAGGTCTAGCTGGGAGTGCCCACAGACAGCTGTGAACTTTTATAATAGCCTTAGAAAAGACAAAGGAAAGCCCAGAGGAGTCAGTAAGTAAGCAAATGACAGAATGATTACCGGAGAAGAGTCATGGGGCGAATTAGATATAAAACAGTAAAAAAAAAAAAAAAAAGTCTGTGATATAAAAAGTGGTACCCTATTTGCAGTTCAAGGAGATTCACTTTTGCTTCTAGCACATAGCCCAAACCTAATCAGATTGGTCATGAAGATGCTGTGGTACCCACCTCCCTCAGGAACCGTTAATGAATGCCCTGCTGGTGGTTTAAACCCACAGCTATGTGTTCGTCAGAAGGTAAGACCTTGCTGTGCTTAGCTCTGGCTACAATTTATAAGTACCCAAGCCTAATGTATAACACAGTAATCTGCCCCAGGCAGGATACAGGGACCTGCATACCTTTTGCCAACACAGTTTTAAAGATTTAAATCTGGCTAACAAACTATAAGACAAAATATATTACTTCCTCATGCTTTCAGAAGTATGACCTTCATAATGTCCAGGTATGAGCAAAAGGCCACGTTTGATTTCCAAGTTTTCTGAACCATTGGTTTTTTGCTAGCTCATCTGACCCCTGACATCTCAGCCTCAAGCAATTCTGCCAATGTTACCTGCGCCCCTCAGGTTCTGCCTGTCTACTGTTCATGGTAGTTGGAAAGATGCTTCGCAATACAGCCATGTCGCATCCCTCCTCAGTACAAAGAGTTTCTTTGTTCATCCAGCTTGGGGCCTAGATCCCGTTCCAGACATCTCTGTCAGACAGTATGTCACAAAGCAGTAGGGAGCTGATCTTTCCTAAGAGTGTGGGCATTGGATGGGTTATGTCTTTTCCCAGCTAGCTCTTTGGCAATATGGCAACTCTATGTGGGTTTATTGGTTGTTGTTTTGTTTTTACGGTTGTTGTTTGTCTCCTTTAAGAGCTTCAAAAGGGAGGCCGAAGAGATAGGGATTTCCCCAAATATCCTTTCTCTCCCTCCGGAAACTATTTTGAGTCTGGCCTTCAAACTCCTGAAGGAAGCTGAGAAAGAGCTGTCCAGAGAGGAACAGTTGCTTGGGGTGAACCACATCCTCCTGGTGCCCATCCTTATTGCTCATCATGTAGATCTAACAGATCTGCAGAACCAAAGAGCAAGCATACACTGAGGGTGTTCCTGAATATCTGTCAGTGGCAGCATATAGCCAGTGTTGACCTGATATTGGGGATCTACCCTTTAGGGACCTGTGATGGCAACCTGTGCACCTTAAGGCTTAAGAGTGACAAAGGGGGCTGGTGAGATGGCTCAGTGGGTAAGAGCACCCGACTGCTCTTCCGAAGGTCAGGAGTTCAAATCCCAGCAACCACATGGTGGCTCACAACCATCTGTAATGAGATCTGGTGCCCTCTTCTGGAGTGTCTGAAGACAGCTACAGTGTACTTACATATAATAAATAAATAAATCTTTAAAAAAAAAAAAAAGTGACAAAGGCCAGTCACTCAAAGATGGATTAGAACTGCTGCCTCCAGTCCTTCCTTAAGTGATAGAGAAGACATGCTTTTGATGAGACTCATAGACAATGAGAACTAGAATTGCTGGGACAGGAGATGAGAACTGGGAGATAGAAACTGAAACAGAACCAGGACAAAAGGGACAATGTGCCAAGCCTAGGAATAAGAGTGAGGAGAGGAGTGGGTGGAGCAGCCCCAAAGCACAATATGCTTTGGGATCCAAGCAACCCATACATGTGCCCTTTTAAAGTAAGCTTGAGGGCTGGAGAGATGGCGCAGTGGTTAAGAGCACTGACTGCTCTTCCAGAGGTCCTGAGGTCAATTCCCAACAACCACATGGTGGCTCACAGCCATCTGTAATAGGATCCAACACCATCTTCTAGCGTGTCTGAAGACAGCTAGAGTGTACTCATATAAATAAAATAACTCTTAAAATAAGCTTGAGCTTGCATGGTGACACTTACCTGTAGTTTCAGCTACAGGAAGTCTGAGGCAAGAGGGTTGCTTGAACTCAGAAGTTTAACTTTTTTTTTTTTTTTTTTTTTTATTATATGTGAGTACACTGTAGCTGTCTTCAGACACTCCAGAAGAGGGCGCCAGATCTCGTTATGGATGGTTGTGAGCCACCATGTGGTTGCTGGGATTTGAACTCTGGACCTTGGGAAGAGCAGTCGGGTGCTCTTACCCACTGAGCCATCTCACCAGCCCGTTTAACATTTTTAATTCACAAAGTAAGAAGTGGTTGGGGCTGGAGACATGGCTCAGTTTTTTTTTTTTTTTTTTTTTTTGGTTTTTTCGAGACAGGGTTTCTCTGTATTGCCCTGGCTGTCCTGGAACTCACTCTGTAGACCAGGCTGGCCTCGAACTCAGAAATCCGCCTGCCTCTGCCTCCCGAGTGCTGGGATTAAAGGCGTGCGCCACCACGCCCGGCTGGGGCTTTATTTCTTATGCCATTAGTTTGATTTGTGATGTATTGAGGCCCCCCTTTACCTCAAAGCTTTCTCTGCATGTTCTCACTGAGCCCAATTTTTGTTGGTGGGTTGATACCGAAGCTTCTCTACTCCAACTTGAGGATCTAGTAAGCTATACATTTCTAGGATGAATTATTTTCCCAACAGTAGAAAATAAAATAATTCTAAGTAACTCGATTTATGACACTATTGGCAGTTATTTTTTAAATGTCCATACAGTAATATAAAAACAACTAGCATTGCATAGTAGAAACTTTTTTAGGTATATTCTCATCCATGTGCCATGATTATTTGTTTTCACCGTGTAAAATCTTCTTGTTTTACAAAGGAGATTTTAGGTAGTTTTCATTTGATCACAGAAGAGCCATGATTGTGGAGAAGGTTCTCACCTTATGACAGCCATAAAACAAAACAGAAAGCAATGAAGCTTAAGGTGGAACAGGCACAGCCTGTTGCAAGCCACGCCTCCTACAGTCTGATTTCCCCAAGTAGGGACCAATGTTCAATACATGAGCCTGGGGTGAGGGGTGGGGGTAGAGGGCAGAGGGGGCAGAGGCATCTCCTATCAGACCATAGCAGTGCCTACATTGCTGGTCAGTGAGAGTGAGGACAGCACAGGACACACACTTCTCCTAAGGAAGCTTGTATACACTTTGTTAAACATTATAGCCAGAGTGTGATACGAAGCATGAATCAGAACTGCCTAATACATTTGTTGTTGTTATTGTTGTTGCTATTTCCTATTATTTATTTGTTTCTTTGTTGTTGCTGGGCTTGGAGCCCTGGCTAAGCCAGTGTTCTGCACCAAGCTCCAGCTTAGGCTAAGCTACACTAATTATATCCCTGTCCCTCCTTCCCTCCCTCTTCCTTTCTTTCTTCTTTTGTTCCCTTCCCCTCAGCTTTTCTTGGATCATTTTCTCTTTTTTTTCAAAAGATTCTAATTCTTTCGTGACCTTTACTCTTTGCTTGCCATTATGGAATTTCAGGTCCTGCTGTTTTATTAGTAGCCGAAGAAAACTTCCGGGTTCCCCAGCTGCACCCGGGACTTAGCTTCTTGGTCAGATTTTCATGACCTATGGAAAAGTGGTTTTAAAAGAGCACCGTCATCATTATTATCAACAGTATCTTGACAATCTCATTATTATTACTGTTATTATTATCATTACTTTTGGTTTGGTTTGCTTTGGTTTTGAAATAGGGCCCTGCTGTGTAGTTCTGTTGACTGGCCTGGAACTCCTCTTGTAGACCAGCATGAGTTAACAGAAATCCACCTGCCTGTGCCATCTGGGTGCTAGAATTAAAGGCATGTGCCATCCTGCTAAGATGGGATTTTACATTCTTTTTTTATAAATTATTTTATGTAGATGAGTGTTTTGCCTGCATGTATGTCTGTGTACCCTGAGCTTACCTGGGATTCTGAAGGTCAGAAGAGGATGCCAGGTCCCCTGGAACTAGAGTTACAGATGGTGTGAGCTGCCACGTGGGTGTTTGGAAACAAACCTGGTTCCTCTACAAGAGCAGCTGGTTCTCATAACAGTTGAGTTATGAGTCAAGTTCCATCTTGATCATCTCTTTAAAAGGCTCTCTTCTAAGTGTCTTAAATTGGAAAACTACAGAAAACAACACTATAGTAGCCATTGAAAAAACTAAGCAAATCTGTTTAATCATTGGAGAGATGGCACAGTATGATAGATAAGGTCATTAATTGAGTAAGTCACTCAAGAACTTCTCTATGAAATGAGAACACTATAACGATGTAATGAGTTAATATTTGGAAAGGATCAATGCCCAGCACCTAACAAGTGCTATATGAGGTTGTTTCAAGTTTTATGAAGAAATAGTTGCTTCTGTAATTAAGGCCACTTAATTAACAAACATTTTTAAGGAGGAAACATAGTGTATAACCACACATCATTTCCCAGAGCTAACCAGTCATGGCTGGAGTTGCCATGCTGATTTCGGTGTGTCTGCTGTGTTTGTGGATGCTCACAAGCAAGAGTGTAAGTGTGTGTTCAATGTAACATTGTACTAAGCGGGACTGCACACGTCCTCCCCTGGTCTCATGGCTATTCAGCTTTATGTTGTTGAGATAGACCTCTGGGGAGAGACATGATTTTCCTTCATTGTAAACAGCTGTTTCATATTTCATTGTATGAATATGCCACCAAGAATAGACACATGCCAATGGAGCTCCAATGGCTTGCCTGGAACAGAGCCTGTTCATGAAGTTTCATCTTTGATGGACAGCAAAGACAGCCAAGTACAGGACATACATCTTCACCCTCTTCAAAGGAGTAGGTGGATTCCCTCATCCAGAGGGCATTTTTCTGAGACCCTCACCATGACTTGTAGCCATTAGATTCTCTGGCTTTCCCTGTCTGATGGAGACATATTAATAATGTAAGTGTTTTCATTCCAAGTTGCATAGTCAGTTATAGAGACCATTCTAGCATTTATTGGCCTGTGGAGTTTCTTCTTCACTGACCTGTGTGGTCATTGTCATTTGGAATTTATCACCACCCATTTTCCATTTTGCTATTTTCTTGTTGATTTATAAATAACCTCTTATAGGGTGTGGTTTGTTTTCTTTGCTTACAATTTCATGTAGAGTATCAAATATTCACTTTCATATGAAATAATAAAACAATGTCTTCCTCTGTATTCTATTTTTCTTTTTTTTTTTTTTTTTTAAAGATTTATTTATTGATTATATGTAAGTACACTGTAGCTGTCTTCAGACACACCAGAAGAAGGAGTCAGATCTCGTTACAGATGGTTGTGAGCCACCATGTGGTTGCTGGGATTTGATCTCTGGACCTTTGGAAGAGCAGTCGGGTGCTCTTACCCACTGAGCCATCTCACCAGCCCCTCTATTTTTCTTTTTAAAGCCCCTTATTTCAGTATACACTGGCCGGTGTTACTGGCTTTTAAAAGTTTGATAGTTTTTCCTCACATACAGATCTCGAGGCTAACAGGAATTTATTCTGCTTATGGCATAAGAAGGGGATATATTTTACTTTTGCCGTATGGAAAACCAATTTTTCTGAGACTATTTATTGAATTGACATTCCTCCATGAATTTTAGAACCACTCCTCTCATATTTCATGCCTTCATAAAACCTGTCTCTCCCTGGGTCCTGCTTCGTTCCGTAATCTTATTTGGCCTGTGCCAAAGACCACAGTGTTTCAATAGTGTTGATAGAGGGTGGAGAGAGCCCCTCCCACTTATTCATGTTCCTCAGAATTGCCAGTGTTGTTAGAAATAGCATGTTCTGTTTAACGGTATATTGTATTTTTCTAGCATCGGGTTGCTGTGTGTTTTAAAACTGTCCTAACATCCACATTGTGTCCTCATGAACTCAGGAATGAGCGGCCATCTTCCCCACTCTTCTCAGGACTCTCACCCATGTTCCACACCCTTTGGTGCCCCTGAAAGACCCACAACGTGAGGACTCCCTCACGTTCTGACTCAGGAGAGGTGACACCCCAAAATCACCCACAAGAAACGGTCTTGCTGCAACTTGCAAGAGGATTTTTATTCGAGAGCGTTCTCGGGCCCATGGTCATACACCACGCAGGGGTAGAGGACCATGGCGCACTGAGTAGCTGAGTAAGGGGGTATTTAAAGGAAGAAACCACAATTCATGGAGGTGGGGAGGGTGTTGTTGGAAAATACCAAAAATACCAGTTAAGAGTCACAAGGAAGTATAAAGTCACAAGTGTCAGGTTATCTCTCAAGGCAGTTTCTAAGAGCCCCTAACAATCTAAGAGCCCCTAAAGGTAGCACATTTGCATTGCAGGTTCCAGTAATGGTCAGGGTGCCATTCTTTGAATTGAACCCAGGAAGCTGGTAGGTGGAGGAATGTCGCTATCTGTTTTATGACCAGTACCTGGAGCACTAAGCCACAAAGGCTACACTCCCAAGCCTGGGCCCAAAAGCCTTGAATTTTGTTTTTACTTTGCTATACTTTTTTAATACTTCTTCATTCCCCACTTCTACTAGTTAATAGTTCTAATCTTAGAACTAGACACTATCTTCTCCCTGACATAGTTGATCCTTTAGGGCATGGTACTGTTATCTCAAAACTAAAAGCCACACTGCATTAATTCTTGTTTTAATAAAGGTGACTTGCCTATTTAACACACATGGACCTATAATGAAAAGCAGAAGCAAAATCAAAAGGGGTCCCATAAAGGTAGAAAGTAGGGTGGTCAAGAGTACAAGATAAGGGCCTTTCCACCCGAGTCTCAAGGTTTTCTGCGTGGAGATGTCTAGCAGGTCTTCTTCTCTTGAGTAGGCCTTCTGGAGCTGCTTTTTTGCTCGCTGTCTCACTCACTGGAGCACCTTGAGCCTAGAGAACAAAGGCTGGGAAAGCAGCATGTCAGCACTATGTACAGAGGCTATTTTTACCAGTGGAGGGGGCCCCCTGTAGAGTAATTTATAAGGGGGTCAGTCTAAACTGTCCAGGGGTGTTTTTAACTCTGAAGAGCAAAGGGTAGGAGAGCTATCCAATCATTAGCGCCAGTCTCCGCTGTCAATTTGGTAAGGGTCTCTTAATGGTTCTATTTATTCTCTCTACCTGTCCTGAGCTTTGGGGCCTGCATGTACAATGTAACTTTTAACTAATCTCTAATATCTTGGCCAGTCCCTGATTTACCTGGGCAACAAAGGCAGGTCCATTACCTTGGGAAGATTTCTTTTAGGATCTTTAGTCCTGGTAGGAAAAGCTTCTATCTTGAAACGGTGTCTATAAACACTAACAAGTACTTGTTGCAATATCTAGCTGGCTTAATTTCTGTAAATTCTACCTCGTCATAGCACAGGCCTTGCAGCTTTTGGCTATTTCTTCTGTCAAGTCAGAGAGTCCTGTAACATAGCAGTCAAAGGACCTAACCACACCTTTGAATTTCTTGGCCCCCAGGCGAGTCAAATACTGTCCATAACTTGATAGTGCTCAGGGGTGTATCTAAAGCTGGTCTCTCTGATGTCATAATAATCTTTAGGCTCCTTGACTGCCAGGATCATTGCTCCTTGAGTCACCTGTTTGGCAGTTAGATCTGCTATCTGATTTTCTTTAGCCACAGCATCTTAGGTCTTTCTCTGCAGATGTCAACAGCCCTCTTTGTCTGTATATTGCTCCGTACAGTGGCAAAAGCATACCTGCTGTCAGTGTAGACTTTTCTTTTGCCATTTATGGACCTTGTCTCAAAGTCACAAGTTCAGCTTTCTGGGCCGACGTCTCTTCAGGGAGGCTGCTGGCCTAGATCACTTGCTTTCTGTCCACCACCATACTGCTGTCCCCGCCTTCTGCTTACCTTTAACCTCGAGGCTACTGTCATCAGTGTACCAGCTCGAACCCTCAGGCCAAGGCTGATCTGATCCTTCAGATCATTTCAAGTACCAGTTTCTCAGCACAGTGATGAGTAGGTGCAGTCTCACGCAGTGGGACAGCAGGTGGAACGAAGCGAAGGTCACTCGTTCAGTCAACAAAAAGTTCTGATGTGTCACAGGAGCGTTGGTAGTCATCCATCAGTCAGGGGGCTTTTGGATAATGCTTTCAAGAGCGTGGGATGCCATTACAGCTAGTTACTGTCCCAGAGTGAGCTTATCAGCATCCTTGACAAGCAGATTATGGCAATAATAGCTTACAGGCAAGAAAACCACCCGCTGGCAACAGGGTGTAACTTCTTGGTTAGGTAAGCCACTGGCCTTTTTCAAAGTCCCAAAGTCTGAGAAAGGACTCCTCTGGTGACCCCTGATCTCTCTTCCACATAAAGAGTGAAAGGCTTGGTTAGGTCAGGCAAAGGCTGGCCATCAAGAGGGCCTTTTTAATTTTTTAAAGGCTTTCTGGCAATCCGGGATCCACAAAACACCTCCCCTTTCTTGGTTAGGGAGTACAACAGGGCAGCTAAGGTCGCCAACCCAGGTGTCTAGAGTCTGTAGAAGCCAGCAAGTACCCAAGAATTTTCTTACTTGCCTTGGCGTAGTTAGCCACTACTTCCCGTCTCGAAGGGTGTATCTCAAGTAAGTAACTTCAGTCTGACACAGCTGAGTCTTTTTAGCTGAGGCTCGGTCTTCAGTTGCCCAGGTTTCCTGTCTAGATCCTGTCTTTTTCTTTCTCTCCTATCAAATTTCTCTCTTGTCTAAGATCCCTCCTGTTTTCTCTTTCTTCTGCCTCCCGCCTCTCTCTCTCTCACACACACTTTGCCTCTTTCACTAATCACATAACTGTCTCCCTCTCATAATACACCTTCTAATCTCTGAAGTTTCTTTCTGATATCGGGAGCCAACTGCCTTATGAAGGCCGGCCAGGCCACTGAGGCCTTCTGGGCTTCCGAGGTAAGATTAAAGGGAGTGAACTGCCTGAAGGCTTCCATAAGCCTTTCAAGGAACATTGAGGGAGGTTCGATCGGCCCCTGCATTACCTCTTACCTTAGCCAAATTAGTGGGCCTGTCTCGAGGCACCTTGGAGACCAGAGCCTGGCGTTAGATTTTCAAGCTCTCCTTACCTTCAGCCATGTTGCAGTCTCAACTGGGGCGAGTCAAAAGGAATCCCATGTTGATCTCATTTTGTAGCTGTGTAAACCGCTGTTGGCTTCCGGGCCATTTTTCTAGCTTCTAACAGAATTCTCTCTCGCTCTTCCGTTGTTAAGAGCATCTGCAACAGCTGTTGACAATCATCTCAAGTAGGCTGATGAGAGAACATAAGGAACTCTACAAACCCTGTGAGGCATTGGGGATCCTGAGAAAGGGGGTGGTTAGTTCTCCAGTTATAAATACTAGCAGAGGAAAATGACCAGTACTGAAGGGTTTAAAGTTTGGGCGGGTCCACCAGAGTCCGCCCAGACTCTGTGCTCTGCAGCTCCATGTACCGCAGCGGTCCACCTCTCGACACCCCGAGGGGTTTAGGGTTCCCTCCGCGGCTGGGGTTGAGGCTGTGGATAAGGGGAAGGTTGTGGACTAGGCCACTCAGGAGGCTTCATACAACCACAATTTTGAGAAGCAAAACCAAATTTTAAACAATCTATTTTTTTTTAAATGAACTCTAAAAACATTACTTGCTACAAAGTTTGGCTGTCCGTTCCTGCACACAAACACAAGAAGGTGTAGCCGCCAATATATCTGTTACAAATCGGGTTTCTAGGATAAGAATTAAAACATATTTATACTTTTGAAACTATTTAGAAACAAAAATGAAATGGCCGTATACATTTGCTCATTTAAACCAAACAAAATTCTTAATTTTTCTAGCTGTAATTTCAAGAGAGGAGCACCTTGTCACCTGATGAATCTAATTATCACAAGCACAGAGATTTTTGTAGAACTTGAGAAGCTGCTGGTCCTTATAAGAGCAGCGTTTATAATCAGCTCCTAGCAGGGCTTCTCTAGCCACACTAGATTCCTAACTACAGGTGCAGGGCTCCAAAGACCAATTAAAACTGTTTATTTTATTTTATTTTTTACCAAATTATCCCCAGATAGTCGGAGAGTACTGCTTTTCTCAAAACCCATTCTCTCACATCTCAGGTGTAAACTATCTCTAGTCAGGGTATAAAGCACCTGTGAGAATTACCTTTGCTTTTCTAGATTTTCACATAGCTCTAAACACATACACAAAAACACATAAAACAGAAACCAACAGATCCAGACACATTCGACCCTTTCTTGTCCTCTACAAGCAGGCAAGAGAATTAGACGATTTTGGAGGGGGAAGCTTCCGCTTCAACAGAACTCGGTCCCTCTGACCGATCCGGAGACGGCCAGGCGTCCCTGGCTCTCCTTACCTCCCAGGGCGTCCCCCAGGGCCACAGCCTGTGGTCCTCCTAGCACGTCTGCCGACCACAGTCCTCCGGTCCTTACGGCCCAAAAGGACAGCTGCAAATACCGACCGCGCGCGCATTTCAGACCCCATCACCCCATCGTCTACAAACACCAGCATCCATTTCTACCTAGACGACCAAAACCAGAGAAGCACACTTGTTCCTCACTCTGCCAGGTGTAAAACCAAGGCACGAGGTGGGACTCGAACCCACGATCTCGCAACCCGAAAACCAAGACACAAATTTCACTCTGCCAGGTGTAAAACCAAGGCACGAGGTGGGACTCGAACCCACGATCTCGCAACCCGAAAACCAAGACACAAATTTCACTCTGCCAGGTGTAAAACCAAGGCACGAGGTGGGACTCGAACCCACGATCTCGCAACCCGAAAACCAAGACACAAATTTAATAAACTCAGATGGATCCGAACTCAGACTTCGCCATGCTTCAGAAACATAGGACAAGACACAAACAACCCAACACAACAAGCACATGTTCCAATGTTCGTTTCAGAAAACAGACACTCAAAACAGAGACACCGGCCGGCACACACACAAGAGGGGATCCCCATACCTCCAAGTCGGTTCTCGGGTGTGAGGGGTGGTCGCGTTTCCCGGCCAACGCACCAAATGAAAGACCCACAACGTGAGGACTCCCTCACGTTCTGACTCAGGAGAGGCGACACCCCAAAATCACCCACAAGAAACGGTCTTGCTGCAACTTGCAAGAGGATTTTTATTCGAGAGCGTTCTCGGGCCCATGGTCATACACCACGCAGGGGTAGAGGACCATGGCGCACTGAGTAGCTGAGTAAGGGGGTATTTAAAGGAAGAAACCACAATTCATGGAGGTGGGGAGGGCGTTGTTGGAAAATACCAAAAATACCAGTTAAGAGTCACAAGGAAGTATAAAGTCACAAGTGTCAGGTTATCTCTCAAGGCAGTTTCTAAGAGCCCCTAACAATCTAAGAGCCCCTAAAGGTAGCACATTTGCATTGCAGGTTCCAGTAATGGTCAGGGTGCCATTCTTTGAATTGAACCCAGGAAGCTGGTAGGTGGAGGAATGTCGCTATCTGTTTTATGACCAGTACCTGGAGCACTAAGCCACAAAGGCTACACTCCCAAGCCTGGGCCCAAAAGCCTTGAATTTTGTTTTTACTTTGCTATACTTTTTTAATACTTCTTCACCCCTCTCAGCACCCAGTGCCTGCTGTTTCTTTCCCTTGAGTCAACTGTGCTAGTTAGCTCTTCTGATCTAGAAACTGTGCACATAAAATAACCTGAAACAAAGATGAGGCTTTTAACATTTCATCATTGAAGATTAAGCTTATCCAAAAGGTTTTGTTTTGGGGTGGGTTTTGTTTTTGTTTTTGCTTTTTTTGTTTTGGTGTGTATGCTTAAGAAAATCAACTTGATTCTTAAAGTATTTTTTGTTATAAGTGCGTTGTACTTCCCTTTGCCTTTATCTAAATCTATTATGATTACGATTAGGGTTATGTTATTTTGTATACTAAAGGTTGTGCAAGGGAGCTGGCACATGGTTGGGGGTTGTCTAATGAATAAGCTGATTCTTTGGTGTCTATGACGTCTCCTCAAGTACCTCATTGTAAATGTTTAATGATAGCGCTTCTTTTTTTTTTGAGTTAATTTTATTACATATTTTCTTTTTATTTATTTATTTATTTATTTATTTATTTATTTATTTATTTATTTATTTATTATATGTAAGTACACTGTAGCTGTCTTCAGACACTCCAGAAGAAGGAGTCAGATCTCGTTACAGATGGTTGTGAGCCACCATGTGGTTGCTGGGATTTGAACTCCGGACCTTCGGAAGAGCAATCGGGTGCTCTTACCCACTGAGCCATCTCACCAGCCCTACATATTTTCTTTATTTACATTTCAAATGTTATCCCCTTTCCTAGTTTACCCTCCGAAAATCCCCTATCCCATTCCCCCTCCCCCTGCTCCCCAATCCATCCACTCCCATTCCTGGTCCTGGCATTCCCCTATCCTGAGGCATAGAGCCTTAACAGGACCAAGGGCTTCTTCTCCCATTGATGACTGACTAGGCCATCCTCTGCTACATATGCAGCTAGAGCCACAAGTTTCACCATGTGTTTTCTTTGATTGGTGGTTTAGTTCCAAGGAGCTCTGGGGGAACTGGTTAGTTCATATTGATGTTCCTCCTATGGGGCTTCAGACACATTCAGCTCTCTGGGTACTCTCTCTAGCTCCTTCATTGGGGACCTTGTGCTCCGTCCAATGGATGACTGTGAGCATCCACTTCAGTATTTGCCAGGCACTGGCAGAGCCTCACAGGAGACAGTTATATCAGGCTCCTATCAGCAAGCTCTTTTTGGCATCTGTCTGGGTTCGGTGGTTGTTTATGGGATGGATCCCCAAGTGGGGCAGTCTCTGGATGGTTGTTCCTTCAGGCTCTGCTCCAAAACTTGTCTCTGTAACTCCTTCCATGGGTATTTTGTTTCCCCTTCTAAAAAGGATTCTGAGCTTCTGGGCTAATATTCACTTACCAGTGAGTGCATATCATGTGTGTTCTTTTGTGATTGGGTTACCTCACTCAAGATGATATCTTACAGATCTATCCGTTTGTCAAAAAATTTCATAAATTCATTGTTTTTAATAGCTGCACCATATTACTCCATTGTGTAAATAGGAGATCTTTCCATCTTCTGAGATCTTCATTAATTTCTTTCTTCAGAGACTTGAAGTTCTTTTTTTTTTTTTTCCCCAAGATGGTTTCTCCGTATAGCCCTGGCTGTCCTGGAATTCACTCTGTAGACCAGGCTGGCCTCAAACTCAGAAATCCTCCTGCCTCTGCCTCCCAAGAACTGGGATTAAAGGTGTGTGCCACCACCGACCGGCCGAGACTTGATGTTCTTATCATTCAGATCTTTCACTTCCTTAGTTAGAGTCACACCAAGGTGTTTTATATTATTTGTGACTATTTTGAAGGGTGTTGTTTCCCTAATTTCTTTCTCAGTCTGTTTATCCTTTGTGTAGAGAAAGGCTACTGATTTGTTTGATTTACTTTTATATCCAGCTACTGCATTGAAGCTATTTATCAGGTATAGGAATTCTCTGGTGGAATTTTTGGGGTCACTTATATCATCATATCATCTGCTAATAGTGTTATTTTGATTTCTTCCTTTCCAATTTGTATTCCTTTGATCTCCTTTTGTTGTCTAATTGCTCTGGCTAGGACTTCAAGTACTATTATTGAATAGGTAGGGAGATAAGGAGCAGACTTGTCTAGTCCCTGATTTTAGTGGGATTGCTTCAAGTTTCTCACCCTTTAGTTTGATGTTGGCTACTGGTTTGCTGTATATTGCTTTTATTATGTCTAAGAATGGGTGTTGAATTCCTGGTCTTTCCAAGACTTTTATCATGAAGGGCTGTTGGACTTTCTCAATGCTTTCTCAGCATCTAAGGAGATGATCATGTGGTTTTTGTGTTTGAGTTTGTTTATAGTGGATCTCGTCGATGGATTTCCGTATATTAAACCATCCCTGCATCCCTGGGATGAAGCCTACTTGGTCATGATGGATGATCGTTTTGATCATCTTCCGCCTTAAGAAATGACCCCCCTTACCCACGTATGTATTATTCTCTTGGTCATTCCCTTTAAGGTGAGCAAACTGTCATGGAAGATGATTAAACCAGGCCTTGTTTTATAAGTGATGTACAGAAGAGTATCGAGGAATTTGAGTGGATCCTTCAGGCAGTCTCGGTATTTTAGTGTATAGCAATCAAATAGGTAAACTTAACAACAAACTAATGAAACCAAGGTGCAAGCCTCAAAGTTTGTCAATGGGTGGTAAAGGCTGGTGCATACCTTTAATATCTGCACTTGGGAGGCAGAGGCAGGCAGATCTCTGTGAGTTTGAGGTCAGCCTGGCCTACAGAGTGAGTCTTTGACAACCAGGACTTTATAAAGAAACTCTGTCTCAGAAAGAAAAAAAATTGGACAACTTTCCTACCAAGGTAATTAACTTTTATAAATTTGGCTCCTTTCCATTTTGTTTTATGCTCTATCATCTATCACTTAACAAAATATAATTTCTTGCTCAATGTTATATACTGTTAGACATTTATTGAAACATCAGTGTCCCACTGAGTAGATTGATTTATTGAGTTCATTTATCAAATCAATCCCCTGTGGTTAGACCATCCTCCTCACCCATATTGAACTGACAACGTGAGCTCCCTGGTAAGAACGTCTCTGTGCCTAAATGTGCAGAGTTGGATTTATTAATTGAAACTGCATATTTTGAGAGTTTTGAATACATATTTACAAAGAGCCTTTCCAGCAGAAGTATGAGAATATCTTTCCAATTTTTCACTGTACTGCTGACTTTAATGTAAATACCTTTGCCAATTTCATAGATGTTAAAAATGGTCTTTCTGTTTTCATTTTAATATTTTCATGAGTTTGCAAACACATTTTTCCCTTCAGAAATTACTACAACAGCTCTTCATCTATTCAAGCTATTGGCCTTTTGCCACTGGTGATGTATATCATGATTTGTGCTTTGCATAATCTTAACGTGGATTTGGAGGACCTGGGGATCTTAAGTCAATTGGAACTGTTGTATCACCTGCCTGTGGAGCATGCCCTCTAGGACTAATGTATTGTCATTCCAGGAGGCAAGCATGTTTCATAGGAACACAATCACTGTACAGGGAGAATTGAATTCATTTAAAGTAAATACATGTGCGCATCTATGAGGTACTTCACACTATATTATATATTACCATCTGGTGAGAGAAACTGGCTTGTTTACTAGCAACTGTGGTGCAAAAGTTAAGAGCCATCCATGCCTGCAATCTCAATAAAACACACTATAAGCATGTTTGTGAATTCCTCAAAGCATGATGAAGTTCTGTGGTGGTGTGGTTAGGGGCTGGAATGGTTGATCCTGACTGTCAGTTCCCTTAGATTGAAGAGTGCCCAGGAGATTAGTAAAGCAGTCTGTGAGGGTATTTTCAAAGAGGATTGTTGAGTGTGGGAAACACTATTCTGTACATAGGGGTCTCTTTGGAGGAAAAGAGGAAGAAAGAGATAGCCTGCTGACACACATTCTCTCTGCTTCCTGACTCCCATGGGGTAAGCTGCTTGGCTCTGCTATGTTTTTCTTGCTACAATGAACTGAAACCTCTGATGTTGTGAACCAAATTAGAACTTTCTCCTCTTAAGTTGTTTTTCTCAAATATGTCTCACCATAGCAACAAGTCTGATTAACATAGGGAAAGAAGCTTGTTCAAAGAAGGTGTGTGTGTGTGTGTTTGTGTGTGTGTGTGTGTGTGTGTAAGTATGGGCAAGGAGGGCATTGTAAGTTGGTGGCTCATTAGACTGAATGTGCATGACAATGTCCAGCATACTCACAGTGCCTGGGAAAGCAGGGTGACTTCAGTCTAGGCCTAGGAGACTAAGTCACACTGTTAATATCCTTAGCTACTTTATTACAGTATATGAGGTGTTCCACATTCTGAGTGTGAGTGAGGTTTGGAAGATGATAAAGATGTACCTATAATGGCACAAGAATGACCTGCCAAGTGCACTTTGTTTTATTGTGACTAAGATTCTTGGATAAAATCCATGGTGCATTTGTAAAGTCATTGAAGTGGGAACAATTTTGATTGTCTAGATTCTTTCTTTTTACAGATTTATTTATTTATTACATGTAAGTATACTATAGCTGTCTTCAGATACTTTTTCTTCTCTCTCTGGCTCCACTTACTCCAGCCCCACTCGCTCCTACCTAGAGATTCATTTATTTAAGTACACTGTAGTTGTCTTCAGACACCCCAGAAGAGGACATCAGATCTTATTACAGATGGTTGTGAGCCACCATGTGGTTGCTGGGATTTGAACTCAGAACCTTCAGAAGAGCAGTCAGTGCTCTTAACCGCTGAGCCATCTCTCCAGCCCAATTCTTTAGATTCTTTTTTTTTTTAATATTTTTATTACATATTTTCCTCAATTACATTTCCAATGCTATCCCAAAAGTCCCCCATAGCGCCCCCCACTTCCCTACCCACCCATTCCCATTCTTTTGGCCCTGGCATTCCCCTATATTGGGGCATGTAAAGTTTGCAAGTCCAATGGGCCTCTCTTTCCATTGATGGCCGACTAGGCCATCTTTCGATACATATGCAGCTAGAGACAAGAGCTCCGGGGTTCTGGTTAGTACATCATGTTGTTCCAACAATAGGGTTGCAGATCCCTTTAGCTCCTTGGGTACTTTCTCTAGCTTCTCCATTGGGAGCCCTGTGATACATCCAATAGCTGACTGTGAACATCCACTCCTGTGTTTGCTAGGCCCCGGCATCGTCTCACAAGAGACAGCTATATTTGGGTCCTTTCAGCAAAATCTTGCTAGTGTATGCAATGGTGTCAGCGTTTAGAAGCTGATTATGGGATGGATCCCTGGATACGGCAGTCTCTAAATGGTCCATCCTTTCATCACAGCTACGAACTTTGTCTCTGTAACTCCTTCCCTGGGTGTTTTGTTCCCAATTCTAAGAAGGTGCACAGTGTCCACACTTTGGTCTTCATTCTTCTTGAGTTTCATGTGTTTAGCAAATTGTATCTTATATCTTGGGTATCCTAAGTTTTGGGCTAATATCCACTTATCAGTGAATACATATTGTGTGAGTTCTTTTGTGATTGTGTTACTTCACTCAAGATGATGCCCTCCAGGTCCATCCATTTGGCTAGGAATTTCATAAATTCATTCTTTTTAATAGCTGAGTAGTACTCCATTGTGTAAATGTACCATAATTTCTGTATCCATTCCTCTGTTGAGGGACATCTGGGTTCTTTCCAGCTTCTAGCTATTATAAATAGGGCTGCTATGAACATAGTGGAGCATGTGTCCTTTTTACCGGTTGGGACATCTTCTGGATAGATTCTTAAAGAAGGATTCCACAGGTTCTGAGGTTCACTTCAGAACACCCTGCTGTGACTTTCAGTGCTCCCTAGTTTCCAGTAATCTCCCAGCCCATCCTTGAGATGTAGAATTCCTTCCATGTGCCTGCATTCCCTTCAGTTGGGTCAAAAATAGCATCTTCTTCCCTAACTACCCTCATTATGCTTCAATTTGATCTGTAAGCCACATGGTTATTTAAAAAATGTAAAGCCAGCTCAGGTCACTTGATGACAAGAGACAGGATAGACAAGATGGAGTGCAGACTTTCAAAAGCAGTACACCTCAAAGGCTGGTATTTGCAGGGTCTGCAGAATGGATGTGGATTTGTATTTTAGTTATTAGCTGTAACTTCAGGGAAAGCTACTTGGATCTTATGAGCTTCTATTAGTATTCCCATACCATGAAATGGAGTCACAGTAACTCTTGGACAAGGCTGCTGTCTGATGGGATGGAATCCTTACAATTTGACAAGGATGCTGACTGATGGGATGGAATCCCTGCCCCATTTCTGACATGCAGTGTCATGAATGTGTTTCAGTTCTGTTCTTCATGCAAAGTGAGATTATGGCCCAAAAACCTCCTCAGGAACTTGGAGCAGCCCACACTGACTTGCTAAAAACCATGTGGGTTTAGTTTATCACTATGCCAATAAAATGCCGTCATCTATTAAGGGAATTCCTTCTGAGTTTAAGAATCTCTGAATACCTTTCTGGAATCAAGTGTGAAAATGCCACTCCCCTCTGTCTGCAAAGGCATCCGTCCCATGCTCTTTGGACTATCGAGTTCTATAACTGGACATGTGGCCCCAGCTGGCAGCTGCACCAGCCAGACCTGAGGTAACCGGCGTTTAGGCCCAATTTGTTTCCACTCCAGAGTCTTTAAATTCTATTTCAAGCACATTCACATACAGAATGCAGATGTAGGGATGAAAACCAGGCGGTTTGTGGTGTCAAGGCTGTGATATTGAACTGCTGCAAGGCAGTTCTATACAAACCTCACCTGCGGATTGTTTCAGGCACAGCCTTCAGGAATGGTGGTAGACTTTTCTTATGGTTTAAGCGAACCCATGGGGCAGCCACCATAATTCTCATTTGGAACAAAACATCCCACAATTTGTGATCGAATAGGCTTGAAAGATTTTCTCTGCACTCTAACAAATTTGTGACTTCATAGGAACACAGGAGAACTTTTTCCCTGAGGATCTGACATGGGATGGGGAGCAAGGAGTAACAGAACTACTCATGCCTCATACACAAAGATAACATGGGACAGGTTTATATTAATGTACAAGCAAGATGCTGTGAGACTAAGTATGTTTTCAGAAGAACTTAGAGCTCAGATAGTCCCTAACCTAAAGTCCCCTTTAAATGACTAATAAATATGTATTAATTCATTCAGTATATATTTATTAAGAACCTGCAATAGAGGCTGGAGATGACTCAGCTGTTGAATGCGTGTATCAGAAGCAGAGACAGGAATCCCCAGAGCTGCCTGGCTTCCACGACTAGTCATATCAGTGCACTCTGGGTTTGATTTTGAGACCCTTCCTTAGAGAATTGCAATCAAGGATGACTCCACGCATTAGCCTCGGGCTTTCATTTGCATATACACACATATATAAATCTATGCATTCATACACAAGCACACACCACACACACATGAAAGATGGGGGGAAAGACCTATGATATAATAGGCACTTTGATAGATATAAAGACAAAGGACAAACAAACTTTAAAACTTCCCTAGTCTTAGTGCTGGTGGGAGGGCTCAGTGGTTACGAGAGCTTGCTGCTTTTTCAGAAGAGCCAAGATTGGTTCCCATCACTCCCATATGGCTGCTTATGGCCACAGGCATCTCCCGTTCCAGGTAATCTGCCACCTTCTTTTGACCTCCATGGGTTTCTGCATCCACATTGTGCTCATTAACCTGACCAGGCACACATATGTACACATAAAGATATAAAATAAACATTTTAGAAAAATCTCTATGCTCATGAAATTTATTCTAGCTAAAAGGCCATGAGCAAATACATTTCTGGAACCAAGTGAGAGAATAGCACTCCCCTTTCTTTGCAAAGGCAAGGTTCCCATCTTCTCTGGACGGTCACTATCTATAACAGGATGTGTGTCTCATACCCAGCTGGCAGCTGCACTCGCCAGCTTGATGTCAAGAATTAGGTTATGAGTTTGCTCCACCTGGAGAGAAATGTTAAGGAGTAGAAAGAAAAAAAGGATAGGATATAAGGTAAGAGGGAAAACGGGTGTTGAAATTCTAGGGGAGGCATCCACGGAAATCCTCACCAAGAAGCTGGCTTTAATAGGGACCTGATTGGTGCATGGGGGTAGGGGTGTGGGGGTGAACCTAAATGGCAAATACCTTCTACCAGATTGCCTTAAGTGCTGCTCTGTTGTCCTTTGGTTCCTGGTTGACACTGAGAAAGACAACATCTTTCTGATGCTTGGTCCTTCCTCTGGGACTTTCCCCTAACCCTAAGAACCTTGAGGGCCTATCATCATCCAAGTATCATGACAAGCTTGAGTATGTTAGGCATTTCATGTACTCTTTGAGTTTGAACCTTAGTTGCAGGGAGGGAAAAGACAATCATATATTCTCTTTTGTTTAGGGTTTTTGTTTTTTGTTTTTGTTTTTCCCTAGGAAGGAAAATGCCTAATGAAAATCTCACAATCCTCTCTTCTTTCATGTTAAAAGCTTTCCTAAAGCATCCAAAATGCTTAGAAGTCTGTTAGTATCAAAGAGGGAGATACAGACATTCCTACCTGATGGCAGATGTTCATACATCGTTCCTGGCTTGGCTCTTTCACAGAATCTTAGGGTCTCTTCCTCTGGGCCACTCAGCTTTCTAGAAAACTTGCCCTGGGTCTTACAGTTGAATGGATGTGCCTAGCATTATCCTTTAAGGCTGATCATCCAGAATCCAATCTTCAACTAAGTTCTTCAGTCTTGTTCGATGAACACGGTGAGGAGTTCCTTACCGTTGAGTGTGGAGAGAAGGGAGAGATAAACACATCCCTTGCCTTGCCATTGGGGAGAAATGAAGTTGAGTGAAGCCTCATCCTTTCATGCCCATCCTCTAAAGGAGCTAGCCTGGCACCTGTGGGTTTCTGTGCTCCAACTCACTGCATAAGGAGTTCTTCCCTTGAAGAAGTCAGTGTTAGCTTTCTCTCATCCACATCTTATCTACTCTCCCCTTTTCACTTCTTCCACGTGTGCTTTTTCTTATGTCCTTACTATTTTGGTGGAACTTCTGGAGGGTACTTTGTTTGGGTAGATGCCATTTTTAACTGGAAGGCATAGGTTTCTTTTTCAATCTCTTCCCACTAACACTCACCCTCATGTTAGTTTACTCCCCATAGCTTCTCACCAAGACACAAACTTTAGTTGCCAGATGAAGTCTCCTCACCTTTGATTTAATGTTTTAGTTATCCATGTCCAAATGACAGACGAAGGCGTGTGTGTGTGTGTGTGTGTGTGTGTGTGTGTGTGCGTGTGGTGTTTCTGTCACTATGATAAAATACCCTGACAGCAACCAAACTAGGGGGAAAGGGTTTATTTTGTCTTACAGTTCCAGAGTGATAAGAGTCCAACATGGTCAAAGAAAACATGACAACAGGAAGGAAGACATGATAGCAAGAGCAGGAAGCTGGGTGACCACATTCCATCCACATAAAACAAAAAGAAGAGCAAATGGGGGCAGACTATAAAGCCTCCAATCCTGCCCCCAGCAATGTCCTCACTCCAGCAAGGCTCCACCTACTAAAGGTCTCATGATTTAAGCAGACAGCACCACTGGTGGGGGAACAAGTGTTCAAACATATGAGTCTGGAGACCTTTGATAGTCAAACCACAGTAGCAAGAATGGTAACTTGGGACTACTAATACTGTCATTTACTGGCTTCAAACTCTGCAGTTGCAGCAGTGCTTGGTGGGGATATGTCCTTCCTGTCACAGGGCTGGGGAGTCCACGACCAAGATGTTCATCCAGTGCTCACAGCTATACAAGGATGCGTTGCTGGAGTGGTCAGATAGGGCTCCCATTCTTCCACATAAGAACTCTTTCTGGACTTAGGTTGGAGTCCTCAGATATGGGTTCTGCGAGGAAACATCAAACCTTGCTCATCCAATGTGCCAACAAGCATCAGGTCTTCATTTCTCAGCACACTGCCTGTTTCATTGGCCAGAATGAGACATATGCCCCTTTGGAACTCAGTGGACATTCAGTGATGGTATTTGTGCCCCCCGCTTTTTTTAGTATGTCAAGGTTCCAGACTTTTTAGGGGGCTTTAATATGATATAAACATTCAATAGCTATACAAAAATACACAGAAATGTGCTACCATTTCCACTTGATATGTTCCTGAATAAACTACTAAGACAAGCACTGAGTCTTATACATTGATTATATTCCCAGTTAATGAAATACATGTTAAAAATAGCCCTGCAGGGTCAGAGTCCTAAATATTCCTCTTCTGAGAACATTGTGTATTGTCTTTTGCTATAGGTGATAAGGTTAACTCCTTGTCCTTTTGATTCCAAAAATGCAGGGAAATGACCTCTTTAACCCTTGCTCAGACTCCAAAGAATGACCTGGGTGCTTATATGCTAACCAGACAGTCCATTTGGAGGAGTAAGCGTCTGTAGAGTCACTGCAGTGTGATAGAAGTGGCTTGATGCTGTGCTTGGTTCTTGCTCTGTCAGCTGATAATTGTGTGTTCCTTTGCATGCAGGTGTTCTCTACCTCCAGTATGGAGACGAAACCAAACAGCTGCGGATGCCGAATGAAGTCACAAGCACAGACACAATCCGAGCTCTCTTCGTAAGTGCCTTTCCCCAGCAGCTCACCATGAAGATGCTGGAGTCGCCCAGTGTTGCCATCTACATCAAGGATGAGAGCAGAAATGTCTACTATGAGTTAAATGATGTGAGGTAAGTAGTTTCCTTTGGGGGTGTTGTTTTAGAGTGTGATTGTCTCCACCTATTTTATTTTGAGGGTCATTGGCCACTGTATTGAATGTCTAGCGTTTGTGCTCAGTCCAAATTTCTACTCCTTCTGATGGCAAGAGTCCAGTCATTACATTTAGTGGGACTGCTGCACACAGATGGGAATTTGGGCTCTGGCTCCCAAAGTTAAGTACAAAGATGAAAACACACTTCTTCTGGGTAGACCTTTGAATGTGTTACTAGCTCTGCCTATATCATAGCTGAAAAGGATATAAATGATCCAGCAGTGCATTTTATCTAAAAAGCAAGAAAACTAAAGCCCAGAGAGGTGGTCAAGAAGTGCCAAGAGCTAAAGGCATAATTAAAACTGAATTTTCAAACTCCTCCCTAGAATATTCTTTCTCCCATGACAGAGCCTGTTCTAGGTAATGATCCCACTGGCTCTTCACCTATGTCTTATATGTTTAAAATGAAACGGTAGGTGCACTATACACAGAGGATGCTGAGAAACAGCCTCACATTCCATTTCTAAAAAATTCTTCCTTTACTCAAAGATGTCACGTGTCTCATAGTCTTTCTCCAGGAAACCAAGTTGGATAGATTCACAGGAGTGCTGGCAGCCAGGGGACCAAAGCCTTGTCCTTAACTGCAGTCGCACTGTCTATACAACCACGGGACCCTTCTGGTCTGTCCCAGGCAAACCACCTGAAAAACAGAATCTAAATCTATATAACCAAGCAGTTACTGTTTAGGGTATAGTCCCTAAATATTTTAGAAGTCAAATAATTATATCACAACTAACCTAACCCTTTCCTTTTATGGAATCAGGAACTCACAGATAAACAATTAAAAACCAAAAGATGTGCGTGTGCGCATGGGGCGCGCGCACGCGCACACACACACACATACACACACACACACACACACACACACACACACACCAATCCTGGCTGTTTACATGCTCACCCAAATCATGAAGGGCAGGAGCCAGACTCTCTGTTCTCTGCCCTGGGGATGGCCGCCTCTGCTGTTCCTTCACTGTGGAAAGAGCAAGGAGCACTTTGTAAAACTGTGCCTGCAGAACATGAATGCCAGCTGATCCATATCTAACAGTGATCCCAGATGACATTCTGAGACATGTGCCAAGGTGTGAGTAATTTTGGGCTTTCAGAATTTGACACATGCCCCAAGCTACAGGTGCTACATCTGTTGTGCAACTTCCTGCTTTTGGAAAACAGGTTTAAATATTTATGATCACTGAAAAGTCATGCTTATTTTTTAAATAAATTATTAATCAAGCTGTCACCATTTTTTTTTTTTAATTTGCAAAACATAACCTTAAACCGGAGGTAATGGAATTATATTTGAAGCATATACTTGTAATAATAGAAAGCCACGAGACACTTTCACATGGACAGACCACTTCAAGGCAATTGTCTTGCATTTCTGCATTTCCATGGAGAGGCCTTGAGAACAGCAATAGAGACTAAAGGAGAAAAATAAGCAAAAGCACGTGATTATCAGGCTGTAAGGAGGAGATTGGGAGTGGCTGGGCTGCAGACTTGCAGACTATAGAAACGCTTTCATGTGGCCATTTACCATTTTCTACAGCCTGTCACAAGACTTAAGCTATATTTAACTCCTGGGGATTGGTTTTGCATTCTTCTGAAATGTCACAAGGAGACTCAGGAAGAGCCAAGGTGGAGAACAGTCATGGTCCTCCTCAATGGAAATCCAGCTGATAAGACAACTAAAAGCATTGCTGCTGAAAGAGAGATGCTTTTTAAGCATTAATAACTTGAGGGCATGGCTCAAGAGAAGAACATTTGCCTGCCAAGAACAAGTCCATGGTATCCCCATACATGCACACACAATGCACCCACATACTCACACATGTGTACATGCACACACACACAAACTAATGATGCTCAATATAGTTTCTATGCCATTTGTTTTTTTATTGCAATAATGATAACGTGTAGGTCCTTTGCCTGCCATTTTCTCTCCTTAGATTTCTTTTCAATTTCTTGAATTTAAGTGTGAAAAATGAGCCTAAAATTCTTCAAGATAAAATATTTTTGTTTGGTGAATATATTATTAACCCTAAATGATTATATGTATGCTCCTCATAGTATCATTTGATTTTTAGCTTTAATAGATATGACATTTCAATTATATTTAGCAGTGGAATTTTTTTTTTTTACCACAGACATTATATAATACATTAAAAAAAAAAGACTATCAGATAGGCCTTAACTAAAACAATGACTTTAATCTGGAGTTACAGAATTCCCATTCACATCTTTCTGTGTCTTTGAAGTCAAAGCCTATTTCCTGACCATTTGACTAGTTCCTTATTGTGTTGGCTTCATAAATTTTCCTCAGGGAGGTTCAGGTCAGACTGCTGTATGGCAATGTCACCATAAATGCAGTCTGGTGTTGCATTTTGCTGTTGGCTCATCTCAGATGAACATGTTTCTAAGTTAATAATAACCAAGCTCATATATTTTAAATGCATTTACAACTGCAGTAAGCCCTTCTCATGGCGAGTGAGATTCTCTGGTTCATCATGTGTCCTATGTGATGTCTGCTACCCAGAGGCAGGGTTCTTTTCATGAACTACTGCGCCTACCTGCTGACTCTCTCTCTCTCTCTTTTGCATTAACCTAGCCCCTGTTAGTATCAAGGACTGCCTGCTCCCCCCCCCCCCCCCCAGCTTATTTCTAATGAGCTACTTAACACGTGAAGCATCATGCAAGTTAGGACTAGTTGGTTCTTCAAAGCAATGACTGGCAGATATTTAGATAGAAACAACCCTCCACTTCATTTAAAACACAAACACCACCCAAGAATTCCAATGGTTGTACTCAGCCCACTCAGTTCAAGAACACCTACAAGAAAGAAACCGTCTGCCTACCCACAACCCCTCATCTCCAGCCACCATCGGATAGATGGGCTGGAGGGGTTACAGGTGACCCTTGCAGAAGAGCCTAAGGAGAGAGAAGGGCGTCGTCATACATGGGCTGCTCTTGTGTGATTTGAGCAGGCTTTCTTCTGCAGTCTGATTTCTTGACTCTAAGAACTGGGATCAAAAGCAGAAACGACTCAGTGTGTTATATTTCCTTTGTGATTCAATGTGTATGGAGGCAAGCTTTTTGTTTTGTTTTGCTTTGTTTTTAAATGCACTGTGGGAGGAAAAGAATGCATTGTTAAACATACTGGGCTTGGTCTTTTTGAAATTCTTTCCTATATTTTGTATACATTTTGTTTCCCTTGCTGAGCATGTTTGATATCAAAGAAAATAATTTTTAAGTGTACATTCATTGGATAAAAGAGGAATGTTTAAACAAAGTAAACATTTAAATATTTAAATATTAACCAAGTCTCTTGAAGGGATTGTAAATACTGGAGTTTTGCTGCTTTTTAGAGTGTTCTTTTTCTGTACTCTGAAGCTTGGAAGCAAGTTCTTGTTACCTGATATCTCTGGCTGGACATTAACGCGGCAAGAATAACATGTTCCCTAGGAACAAGTGAAGGGAAGAAAAACCAGAGTCGCTTTTCCTCTTCTTTTCTTTATCTTTGCCCATGCTATGGTAAAAAGACTTTTTGTTTGGTTCATGGTAGACAATGGCAGAGTGTCTTTTGCCTGATTGCTTAAGGACAGGGAGAGGAAATGACTAGAGTCAGACTCCTTCCATCTGCCATAGTGATGGATGTATCTGATTCCAGGAATATCCAAGACAGATCCCTTCTCAAAGTATACAACAAGGATCCTTCACATGCATTTAACCACATGACGAAAGCCGTGAACGGAGACGTGAGGGTGAGTATGACTCTTCTGGTTCTGACTGCATCCTCAGCTCACACTGTCTCTTCTCACACCTGACTCCCATGGTTCCCAGGTTCACGCTGCTCATCTCACCGGGTGACTTATTATTCATTCACTGGTAAAACTGAGCATGGGTCTTATTTTTCATTTCTATCCCTTTGCTTGTGTAGTTTAGTAGTGCCTCCCAAATGCTAGCAAGAGCCCTTTCAGCTGTTCTGTAGGCTCAATCCCAAGCAGAGAGTTGAGATAAATCTTCACTTCAAAGATATCAGAGATATCCAGAAGGTCTTCTCTCTCAGTATCCTTACTCCATAATGCACTAGCTTACCTAGAGAATCTGTTGCAATATTTTCACTCAGTAAAAAGAGGACAAACAAACAAAAAACAAGTGTGTGAGCTATGTAGAAAACAATTCTTGTTCTCAGAGCAGCCAACACCCTCGTCCTGCTGCTCATTTGCCAACTCGGGGCTGTTTGCTCTTAATAATATTAATATTACCAAATCTCTGAATCATGTTGAGGGCAGAATATAAATACCTACATGATTTGAGAGCTGAACTCTCTAGATTTAGGCCATCTCATGAGATATCCCAAATATTTGTAATACTTAGGGATGTTTCAAAGAAAAAAGTTGCAGAAAACTATTTAAGAGTCTGAAGCTAGAATTCGAGCCTGTCTACTGGGAGTGGATGTGAAGCTAAAATAAAGGTGGGAATAAAAAGGAAATCAATTTTTCAAAGTACATTCCTTCCCCAGTACATCCACAAGCATGCACACAAACATACCTACAAGACACTGGAGTTCAACTTTAAAAACGTACCTTTTACTGTCAATGACACCTAGGCATCATTTCTCATTGGACTTCCAGTGAGTGAGCTGCTCTCTGCTCCCTCACGTTGTATATGCATTTCTTTTTGCTTCTATATCAAAAGATGGCAAATTTAGTGTAGTAAAACAACATGTGTTTGCAGCCATGTATGTCCAGGCTATGTGTATGTTTGTTCATATTGATTTGCAACCCTATCTTCAATGCAAGTAAAATATCCATCTGGCCTTGCTTCCATTGTCAAATCTTTCACCTTCTATTGCCCACTTTTAAAGACACTTTGCAATTAATGTGAACCTACCTAACAGCCTGTGAAAATCCCCCTACTTTCATGTAGGCTGTACGGCAGCCTAATGTCCTGTCCCCTTGTAACCTAATGTCACAGGTGCAGGGCATTAGGATGCAGAATCTATGGAGGCCTGCAGCTCTACCTTCCACATGGGGCATGTGAGTTTAAAACCGAGGCAGGGGTCAGGAGATTCAACTGAGGGCTGTAACTGAATTCTTGAGAAATTCTGAATTGTAATGAAGTCAAGGCACAGTGGAACCAGAGCCTACTGTTTTGGAGGGAAAAGGCCTATTATGTTCTCAGCCACTCCTGCCTCCTACCCTACATATAAAATAGTATGAGTGGAACCAAAAATCTGTAGTGCTACCTAAGAAAAATCGAGAATTTTGAGATTTGTTCTTAGCAAATGCAATGCTAAGCCAGAGCCATACGAAGACAGTGGGCCATGCTCTTAATGGAGCTTAGGTGGGCATTATGAAACCCTCTCTTAATCAACTCTGCTGTGTTCTTTCTCGGGAATATACATTAAGTCTTTGCCCCTTGAATATCTTTAGTTTTAATGCACCAGCCTTCCTTCTGCCTGCAATTCTGCCATGCTTAGAGTTGTTTCTGTTGTGCAGTGTCCTTCTCCAGCCAGGCACGCCACCATTGTTTCCAGGAGCCCTGTGTATGGCTTAGGAAGACACCTGTTTTAACTCTTAAGCAGATGCTGTGCCTACATAGGACCAGAGGTGGGGACCAGGATCATCAAATATTAACCATATGCACAGACTCTATTAAGATGCAGAAGCTTTGTTCTGGACTCCACCTTCTCAGCTTTTGCTTGTGGGTAAAGCATAATTGAGTTCTTTCTGGATTGTTAACAGATACTTCAGATACCGGGTGTGTGTGTGTGTGTGTATGAGAGAGAGACAGAGACCGAAAAAGACACAGAAACAGAGAGAAACAGAGGGGGGAGAAGGGAAGAGAAGGGGGGAAAGACAGAGAGACAGAGAGAGACAGACAGAGAGAGAGAGAGAGAGCAAGAGAGAGAGAAAACACAATCATTACCCTCTAATGAGGGATAACAAATGTTTACAACATAGTTGGCAGAAAAGCCCTTGTATTTTAGTAACGATTACTCAGAAAGGAGAAATGTAAAAAGCTCTTTCAGAAACATTATGTCTGAAGCCTATAACTGAGACCCTATTCCCAGATTTTAGAAACTTTTTAAAAACGTGGAAACTTTTCAGAGGCTCATCCTTAGGCTCTGAGGGTTGGAGCTGTTTCTTCTCTCCAGTGAGTAGGGCTGCATCGCTGGGAGGGCTGGGCATTTTGCTAAGCCTTGCCTGTGGTCCAGCTGTGAGACTTCACTGTTTGCGGTGAAGAACACAAAGGAACAGAGCAAGGATCGATTGCTATTGTAGACTAAACCAAGCTGCATGGGAGGCCAAGGCGCACTATGTCCTCTGGTGTGTTGGTACTGTGAGTGTGGCCTTGAAGAGGTTCAGTGATAAACATCCGAATGCTGCAACGGGAATGAAATTCTAGCTAGCCCATATAAAACACACACAATCCAGGTATTTTATTTATAAGCTGTAAGCCTAGATTGGGCAGGTTTTGAACCTCTTTTAACTTATATTCCAGCCAATTGTCACTTGCTGTTTCTTCTGGCCATGTTCTCATGGTCCATCTCCTCACGAGGTGGTTTTGTCCTCTTCCTCCATGTTCTTTTTACCTTTCCTGATTTCTCCTATGACCTCTAGCCAGGTAACTGAAAACTCATCCACTTCTGTCTACTGCTCAATCACAGGCTTTAGTCTTTTAATGGCCAATTAATTTGGAGAGCAAGGTTATATAGCATCACTTTGTACAGAATTTAGCATCTGAATATAAGCAGCACCAGACCAAGTCCCTACAACAGGCACCAGACACAGTAGCTTCCCAAATGTCTTTGGACTTCACTCACCAGCCTCCAGAGACAGCGTGGGCCAGACATGAAGGCTGGCTACTCCTTACCAATAAACATACATATGAAAAAGACATGAGTTAAAACAAGCGGAGAAACCAAAAAAAAAAAAAAAAAAAAAAAAAAAGCAAGCCAGGCGTGGTGGCACACGCCTTTAATCCCAGCACTCGGGAGGCAGAGGCAGGAGGATTTCTGAGTTCGAGGCCAGCCTGGTCTACAGAGTGAGTTCCAGGACAGCCAGGGCTACACAGAGAAACCCTGTCTCGAAAAACCAAAAAAAAAAAAAACAAGCGGAGAAGCTGCAGCAGTAATGCCTGCATTCTGCAATGACCTCTGCGATTTTTCTTAAACAAGGACTTTAATACCTTGCCTTTGAGTCAGAAGAAATGTCAGACTATGCATCTGTAGGTTACAGGCAGTTCTTCCAGAGCACTTTTATGATTGAATGGGGTAGCCCAGGAAGCAAGTTAGACCAAAGTATTAACTCTGAGGTTATGGGCCTCTGAGTGTACATGGAATTTATTTTGGTGGGGAAGCAGGCATCTAGTTGTTCCCTTAACATGTAGCCGAGCATTGCTGAGGCCTCTCTGTCCAATGAGACTTGTTCTTTGCTAGAACTGAACAAACCTAACTGGACTTCTGAGCCTGCTGATTCTTTCCACATGGGTGTATAGCACCCCAATCTAATTTAGTCACATGGTTTTTGTTCCTTACATCAGGTAGGTTTGATAACTTAATTCCTGGAGCAGTGGCCCCATCAAATGGGGCAGGTCCTCCTGAATAACTTATGTGTACTTATTCACAAATTATATGTACCTCAAGTGTCACCCATTCTGTTTTGGGACTCTCAAAGGGGACTTTTGCTTTTCTGTTTACTAATCCTGATGGTTATCTTATGATTTGGGGCTTCTCTATTTCTTGTGTACATTAATATTATTTCCCAGGATCCTCTGCTGTCATTGTGAAATGATTTCTGCCTACTGTGGATCTTACTCAGCTATGTTTAATCTTTTAATTGAGTGCAGAGGACGGCTAGATTTGCATTTAGGACACACTCCCCAGAATTAGCCACCAATACCCAAGTCAGTTGCTGCTTTCCAGTTGTTTTCTATTTGAGCTTTGTGTTTGACACCAATGAAGGGTCTCCTTAGAAACCAATGGCTTCCATTCCACACCATGGCTATATTCTTTGCCTACATCCAAACACTCTAGCTTCCCTTATTCAGTAGACCTTTCTGTTACAACCCTTTGGCATTGCCTGTATTAAAATTTTTTAAATGCTAGTTTGTAAGCTTTTATTAGGCACTTGCAAGTACAATTTCATTTAATCCTTAAGATGAAACTTTGAATCAGACATTTGTGTAGGTCCGTATCTGTATCGCTGACAAATACTTGTTTTTGTTAAGCAGTTGCTTAGCTAGAGGAACAGCGTGCTTGTGAGCAGGAAGCTAGCTAGCACGCTGGTCAAGCTGCTTGGCTTACTTCCACTGCTTTAACTGCAGTGCTCACATTTCACAGCCTCTCTGTTCTTCCCATGTCAAGTGTTTCCTGTTCCTGGTATCTGGAGGGACGCTATGTCTCCATATATATCTGCCTGCTATGATTTGAGTGTATTCAATAAAGGCTTGTGTATCAGAAATGGGACCTGCAATGTCATGGTCACGAGAAATGGATGATTAGAGGTCTAGTGAGAAGTGATTGGGACCTCAGGGAACCAATGCAAAATGGATTCATTTAGTTCCCAAACACGTCAGTTATGGCAGCCATGGTTATCATAGAGCGATGCCACTTTCATGCTCAGTGCCTTCGTTACATGACCAACACCCTTTCTGCTCCTTTGCCATATTGTTTTAACAGATTTTCCCTCAACATTCACCTGCACCATGCTATCTGGATGTCCTAGCCAACAGAATGAGGGTGAGGGCCAACAGCAACCTGCATCCCAGAAAAAAAAAAATGCAACCCTCATATATTTTGCTATAGTAACACAAAATGGACTAAGTCTTCTCCTCTTATACATTGAAGTACAGCCTTCTCACTCCTTCCTCTAACAAACTACCAGCATGTGAAAGCACAGAGGTGCTCCAGGTTTTAAGGCTGTGCTACGAGGCTGGCTGTCCATCCAGAAGACAATGAGCCAACTGTAAGGCAGCTACAAAGCCATTTGGAAAGTTTTAACAGAAGATATTAAGGGATAACTGGTAACTGTGTGTGTTACAGTAACAGGATGGCTTAAAACAATGAAGCTTACTAAAGTACCTACATGTTAAAAGACACGGTGAAGCCGGCGTGGTGGCGCACGCCTTTAATCCCAGCACTCGGGAGGCAGGCGGATTTCTGAGTTCGAGGCCAGCCTGGTCTACAAAGTGAGTGCCAGGACAGCCAGGGCTACACAGAGAAACCCTGTCTCGAAAAACCAAAAAAAAAAAAAAGACACGGTGAATGACGTTTTCTTTAAAACCACTCTAAGAATGGAAGAAAAAAGTAGAGGAATCAGCATTGAAAACCTTAAAACAGTAATAGGATTTCATTACGTTTTTTCCTTCTTTTTATGTTTTAAAGTTCCCACAGTAAAATATTTTTAAAGTAATTAACATTGGGCTGGAGAGATGGCTCAATGGTTAAGAGCACTGACTGTTCTTCCAAAGGTCCTGAGTTCAAATTCCAGCAACCACATGGTGGTTTTCAACCATCCGTAATGAGATCTGATGCCCTCTTCTGGAGTGTCTGAAGACAGCTACAGTATACTTACATATAATAAATCTTTTTTAAAGAAGTAATTAAAATTAAGAACTGCTTTTAGAACTTACATGAAAGACTGCTCACCATGCAAAGCTTCCGAATGCTCTTTCAGGGGCAAGCAGACACATTCTTGTCCCACAGATGGTATGTCTTTTAAAGGCACAGATCATAACACGCTCTCCTCCATATCTCCTGGAAAGCCAGTGTGGCATCTGCAGGGGCAGTGAGCGTGGAGTGCGGGTGTGGCCCAGGACAAGAAGTGCTACGATGCTACAGATGCTGTGATGTTCATTTTCCATCCTCTGTGAAGACCTGCTGTAAAAATATCCCCAGTCTCATTCCCAAGAATAGTTCCCTTCTCCTGGTTTATTTTTATCATGTGGACACTGGGAGCCTTGTACATGATCATTTTCCTTCTTTGTATTGCTATTCCAAAGCTTAGAATTACATTTGTGGCCCACCCACAGCAAGAGTGCAGGCATTTGCAGGCTGTAGTTTGTGTGCTGGCGTTGTTCCTGGTCTCCCTCTTTAATGTCACTGTTTTTCTTCTTCCTCTTGTCAGATATTCCACTTGCCTTTTATTTTTTTCTTACAGAATTATAATAATTCATGTGAGTGTTATTAGTTCCTCTGCAGAATCTATGCAGGCATAAATAGTGCTTTATGGTTGCCATTGTTCCTGATGTCGAATCACAGACTTTCCTGTGTTTGTGGAGTAAGCAGCATGAGAAAGTACGTTATATTTTAACGAGGTTCAAGTCAATAACTCTGTAAAATAGGTGTGCTGACTCCAGTGTTCTCAGATTCTAAATCAGAGGCCAAGGAAGCTTTTCCTCAGCTCACGCAGCTGGCAGGTACCAGATACCAGCTCTGAGCCTGCTTCTTCCAGCTTCTGTGTACTCAGCCCAAGCTTTCCTTCCTTCATATTTACATATACATTTTACAAGTTGTGAAATGTTATTCCTAGTGAGGTGTCAAAACACAGAAAATAATATTTCATCCATTCGTTCGTTTCTTTCTCTCTCTTTTTTTTTGTTTTGTTTTGTGTTTTTTTGTTTTTGTTTTTGTTTTTTAAGACAGGGATTCTCTGTGTAGCCGTTTGTCCTGGAACTCACTCTGTAGACGAGGCTGGCCTCTGAAATCAGAAATCCCCTTGCCTCTGCCTCCTAAGTGCTGGGATTAAAGGTGTGCGCCACCACCGCCCAGCTCATTCATTTGTTTCTTAAACACAGTGCACATCTTCTCCATGGCATCTACTTCTTTTCCTTTATCCCATCCTGTTCTCTGATGATGACACAAAAGACAATCACAGCACAAAGAAACAAAGAGGGAGGGAGGGAGGGAGGGAGGGAGGGAGGGAGGGAGGGAGGGAAGAGAGAGTCGTACAGGGAGGATGAAGAGGAGACTACCAGACTGTTCTAGTTGAGATGGAAGTTTTGGATTTGGGAGGACTCAGATAACACTGTAGGAATGGAAGAGAAGAGACACGGAAGCATCAGAAAACATACCCCTTACTTTGTTCTTTTGTTAGTGGACTCTGCTCGAGCCATCCAGTCCTTCTACCTGTTTAGTGGCATTGGTATTAGAAACTCATGTTCACGATTCGCCAACTCTGCACCTTGCACCTTGTTCAGTATTTTGATTGTATTCACTCCTATTTGATTTTCATACCATGAGAAAGAAATCTGTGTGTGCACATGCATGTGCAAGTGTGGTGCGCGCGCGCGCGCACACACACACACACACACACAACACACAGGAGAAAATAGTTAGTCAGCCCATCTAGTACTTAGAGTTGAAGCTGGATGCAGAGCCAGGCAGAACTCAAGAGCTGACTTTTGATCGCCTCTGTGGTCATCACCATCTCCTTGGTCCCCATCATCAGTGGCTGTGGGTCATCTCCACATTTGTGAGCTATCATTTCCTGAAGACCTAGCTCAGGAGTGACTCTCTCTATCACCAAACCTTTCATTCCCTTCCTTTTCCACATCACTGTTTTTTCTTACAACTTTCATGGATACCCCTTCACCCCCATCCTCTTAGCACGCTCTTCTCTCTTGCCTAGCTGTAGTTACTGACATAGTCTTCTGAACACTGCATTCTTCAGAGACCAAGTCCCTGTTTTATTCATCTTCAGACTCCCTGTGGCTCTCTCAGTATCTCATTCTGCATAGATCCTTACTAAATGCAGTCATGGAAAATATTACTTAGGTCAGCATTTTCCTATCGAGCGTCCTGGTAATGCTTTATCTACTAAGGTCAATACAATGGTCTGTAAATGAGGCTGTTGGTGGTTTTCAGCCCATTCCCAGTAAGAAGCAAGTATGCCTGCTTACCTTCTTGTTGTCTCCATTCCATCACTGGAATATGACAATGGTTATTTTCCCTGGAGTTTAAGATGAAAATAACTGTATGAGGGAGTCTGGCTTTCTCAGATGCAGCAAGTGATGGTGATAAATGCACATTTGTCAGCCTTTATCCCCCTCAAAACAGGGAGTTCCAGGAGTTGACTCACCTTCGTTAGAAAGTAAGCTAGCTCCCCAGTAAACAAACCTAAGTAAGAAACTGCATATTGCTGTGTGCATAATTCCTGAACACAAAATTTGCCTTTAAACTAAGCATCATGGTTTTACAAAAGTGGGCATCACCCCACTGTTATAAAATGCCGCAGATCTTTCTCCCCCCAGAGCTCTGGAACCAGCTCTATCCACCAACCATGCTTTCTGTGGGTCCTGAAGTTGTAACAGTAAACAAAACAGATGTTATAGCCACCGCTTCCAGACCTGGTCAACCAGGAGATCAGAAACTCCACTCCGAGGTCAACATCTGTTGTTTTTCTTTCTCATCAGCTCCAGACTGTGTGGAACTAGCCCTTCATTCTCTCATTGTCAGTGAACACTGTGGGTCTTGGTTATGATCAGTGAGCTCCAGGATACCCTAGTCACCTGTGTCTTTAGGATGACCATGTCACAGATGAGGAGGAGTTACTCTCACTTCAGTGACTAACATTTTAATGCAGAGTCTGTCCCCCACTTCTTCCCACTGTGCTCTCAGGTCTTCATTTTTTCAGATGCAGGAGGGCTACATGCACATCAAATAGGCAGCTTTCAAGGGGCGCAAATCTCATCTTCCCTGCTGCATGGCCACTTGTCTTTTTCTTACACACTTTTTTTTTTTTTTTTTTTTGTCATTGAGAGGTTATGACAACATGAGCCATATTGTATTTATAAACATCACGTGTTTCCTTGATCTGGCTGCAGTTTCTGCCAGACAGCACACAGGGAAGGAACGTTTCTCGTTTGCTCAGCATTGGTTTTCGTTAGGCTGATTTCCGGGACAGGGAAAATGCATTCCTGCAGCCTTAACTCTCAGAGAGAAGCAATACCTCTGAATGTCCATGAAATAGTTTTAACAGGGGTGGCTATTGCTCCTTTAAACCACATGTTTTAACTAAAGGCTTCCTTCTGTAAGAAAGCAAAGCATAGCATTTAGTCACCATGAAGACAGACAGAGCTGGAAGCATCCGACAGATGGGTGGTTCTGAGGTCTCTGCGAGTCTAGAAAGTTTCTTCTAGGAAAGAACAGACCATGGAAGATGCAAGGTAAGATCTGATCTGCCTTTAAAACAGACTGCAATCCTTTGAGAATCTTCTGTCCAGGCTGAGGCACAGATTGTATCCTTTTCTCCCTTGCGATCTGTTTAATGTATTCACTCCAGTGAGGAACTGGAGTGAGAGGTTTTGTAGGAACTTCTTGCATGCTGCTTTGAAAGTGATCTCATTGTTATTGGAATTGCTCTGTTTTTAAAGATCCCCTTTTGATTCCACTGGGACTGTCTCTGATCTACAGATCTGTAATCTGTGAGCCTGTTTCTGTTTAACCTTGTAGTTTAGCAAAGGTTTTGAAGGGTCAGTGCAGTTTGCTTGAACAGGGTTCTTTTGTTTATGGGTTTGTGGCAGTCTTCAGTATTTTCTTAAAGATGTTGTCTTTCATTCAGTTCTGAGATCAGTGGCGAGAATTGAAGAGAAACGAGAGAAAGCTGTGTGTGGCTTATAGCATTCTGGGGAAGTTTTTCCTGGCAAATTCATCTTAAATTTTTTACTAAGAAGATATCAGTTTAAGCTTGAGGAAGGAATGCTGAACAAGTGTCTAGTTTTTAAACAGCCTGTTATGTGGAGTTTAATGATTACCTGGAAGCCATTGACAGAAATCATGTTTACCTGCAACAGAGGTTCTACGTGACATCATGTTATGGAATACTTTTAAATGAATTTCATGTGGGACATGCCCTTTACGCTCGTCAGCTTCCTCTTAAAGGAACACAAACCTTCATGGATCTGCACTATACTGGAGTGTTTTGATCCCACCTTATAGATTATTTATGCATGACATTGTTATCCAATATGATCCTCATTCCATGTACCATTTCATATAGTCAACATAGTAACCATATGGTATAAGTACTGAGGGAGATTAAAGTAACAAGATCACACGGTAGTAAGCAGCAGAGTTGAGATTTAAACTCAGGCTTTTCTGTCTGTGTGTGACACTGCATGGCCTCACCCGTCCCTGAGCGTTTCAGTGCAGACAGCTTCCACTGGGAATAGAGAAACTGTCATATTTACTCAGTGTCAAAATATTATCTTGTGCTGTGGAAGGTTTTGTTGTTCTTGTTGTTTGGCGGGGAGGGGTCTCTTGTTTATTTGGTGTTTTGTAAATTGGGAACCTTCAAAGCCTGAAACTATTTCAGGCTGATGTTTTGTTTACCCCAGGACCAAGTTACAAGTTAAGGTGAGGGCAGTCAGCATCAGATGAATGGCTATTCCTGTTGCTGGCTTCTACTGTTTCTTTTCCACAAATGCTAAGTTGCAGGGGCCAGGGGGAGAGCAGGGAGTCTATCTGTGAGTTTGGTAATGGAGCTGAGTTTTTACTAAAGAATATTGAAGGGGAGGTTTCAAAGTTAGGTCTGCAGGCTTTGTTTTAACCTCCTCCAGTGCCCCTCCTGAGGATCCAGAAGTCAGCTCAACAGCAGAAAATACCTAGTGATTTGTTATACAAAGTTATCACAGGGATGCAGATGCAGATACACAGGTTTGGGGTTTCAGGATCAAGGCAGCCTGCATCCAACTCCGTTAGAGCAAAATGGGAGTATTTCAAAGCTAAGCTCCTTCTGTAAATTAATATATACTATGTTGCTGTTGTTACTTTGAAATCCAGGGTTGACCAAAGATACATCCCACCTAAATATCACTAGAAGCTGCTTGGTTTCTCTGCAGATGCTCAGCAGCCCCCAGCCATCCGAACGAAGCCTCTGCCACTGTTTGCTGGAGAGGTTTTGTCACACCCTTCTGTTTCCCACATGCAAGCCACACCTCCTTTCTCTGATGTTAGCAGAAGTGACCTTTGACCAGGCACATGCATCCCTGTCTTCTGGCCACAAACCTCCTTCCCTCAGGTTGTTCCCTGGCTACTCCTCCACTATTCCTTGTTCTTTGTGGGTTTCTACCAGGGCTGGCCAGACTGTACCAGATTGTACCTCCCTATATCAGCCCAGACTTCCTAGGTCTGGCGTCCTGCTCAGAGGCAGGCTGCCCATTTTTTGTGCCTTTCCCAAAACATCTCAGGTGAGTGTTATTTTCATATAAATTTGAGCAGAGAGAGAATGATGTGTTAATAATGTGTTTCTAAGGTCCATGTCACCTACCGTGACATTTCTCTCCGCTGTGCTTCCCCCATGATGTAGCAGCTTCTTTGCTTGTACATAATTTGCAGGAGCGAGAAATGTTCTGTCTGCTTTTGAGGAAATTCACCTTTAGATGGTTGGTGATCCTTCCCTCAGTGACTAAGCCTGACTAACTTGAAATCTTTGGACTTAGACATCAACTTTTGTAAACTATTCACCTGGAAGTTCAAATCCAAGAGGCTGAGCATGGTTGGAGAGATTTGGTCAGGTTTACAGACCAGAGAAGGGATGACATATAAGGCAGGAGCAGAAACTACCAGCCCCAGAAAATCCATTAACCTTATCCATGGCCACATTATGCTGGCCTTGGCTTTTGTTCTCACCCCTCTGGGTGTCATCCGGAGTGTGTGTGTATGTGTGTATGTGTGTGTGAGAGACAGAGACAGAGAGACAGATAAAAGACAGAGATAAACAGACAGGCAAGCAGAGACAGACAGAGAAACAGGGATTCTTGCAGCACACACTTGCCTTAAGGTTACTCTGTACCCAAGGTTTTCTTCAACTTCACACATTATTTTCAGATGTCTATGAGGACAGTAAGCCACTGTACCCAGCTTTCCAGTTTGTTTCTTGGTGGGCTTGGGAAGACTATATACCTGACTTCTTGAAGCCATTCATGGCTATAGCTGGTATAACATGGCTTCTTTTATTCTCCAGAAAGCAGCTTACATCTCCCTTCTTGATTATCTTACTAAAAGCGAACCAGAAATCCTGTCAGAGCTAGAATTCATTAATTGGAAATACATGGGCCTGTACCAAAAATAGATTTTTGAACTAACCAAATTTAGATTATCCTGTATTATTATCGAAGGGGGGTAGGTCATCAAGTCAAGTGAGAAACAGCAGCTGCTTCAAATGATGAGATTTTTTGAATGAAACAGAAAATATTGGCTTAACCACGTGATGAAGCATTGCCATTGTGTCTCTGATGTTCAGTTTCTCTGTTGCAGCAGGTCTGGCCTGCTGGTGTTGTGTGTGTAGGTTTAATGTTCTACCCTCAAACTATACAAAGCTGTCTTTCCCTTGCACCTCTGCTTTGTTTGTTTGTTTGTTTGTTTGGTTGGTTGGTTGGTTTTGGTTTGGGTTTTTTGGTTTTTTTGAGGCAGGGTTTCTCAGCGTCACCAGCCTTGGCTGTCCCAAACTGACTTTGTAGACCAGGCTGGCCTCAAACTCACAGAGATGTGCCTGCTTTTGCCTCCCTCATGCTGGAATTAAAGGCACCGACCACCATGACCACTTGCACCTCTGCTTTTTCGGTGACACATGGGAAAGGAGGCTTTGCAATCATTTGGTTTTATAGGTTGGGTTTTTTTTTTTTTTAATTATTTATTTACTTTCCGCCTCAGTCCTCTCCTCCCAGTCTTTCCCTCTCCTGTCCCCTCCCCTGCTCCTTCCTTTCTTTCCTAGTATCAACCAGCCTCGACATTACCAAGTTGCAATAGACTAGGTGTATCTTCTATTGTGGCTAGACAAGGCAGCCCAGTTAGGGGGAAGGGATCCAAAGGTAGACAGTGTAGTCCAAGATAGACCCTGCTCCTACTTTAGGAGTCCACATGTTGACCCAGCTGCATAACTCTTACATATGTGCAGAGGGCCTAGGTTCATCCCATGCATGCTCTCTGGTTGGCAGTTCAGTCTTTGTGAGCCTCGATGGGCCCAGGTTAGTTGACTCTAGGTTTTCTTGTGGTGTCCTCGGCCTCTCTGGATTCTTCAACCCTTCCTCCCCCAAGCTCCACTTAATGTTTAGCTGCGGGTCTCTGTATATGTTTCCATCACTTCCTGGATAAAGCCTCTCTAGGCTCCCATCTGCAAGTATAACAGAGTATCATCAATGTGTCAGCAGTGGGCTTCCCATCCTGATATGGGTCTCAAGCTGGGCCAGTGATTGGTTGGCCTTTCCCTCAAATTCTGTTTCATCTTTTACTCCTGCACATCCTGTAGGCAGGACAAATTGTGGGTCTAAGGTTTTGTGGCTGGATTGGTATCACAGTCCCTCCATTAGAAGTCTTGCCTGTTTACAGGAAGTGGATGATTCAAGACCCTTATCCCCCATTGCTAGTAGTCTTAGCTAGGGTCACCCTCATAGATTCCTGGGAGTTCCCATTGTCCTAGGTTTCTAGCTCTTCCCAGAGATGCTCCTCCCCAACCCCCCAATTCAGTTCAGTCTCCTAGTACTCTCTCCCTCAGTCCTTCCCCCACCTCTTCCCACACATTCCCTCCCCCGCCCTCCCTCACTCTCTGTCCATCCCCACCCCTCCCCCACCCACTGTCTTTGTGGTTTTGAGATGGGTGGGGGTCTCGATATGCATCCCATGTTGGCCTATGCCTTGCCTAGGAACTAATGAGTGTTGTTGTTTTGGTCACACTAAAGCAGTTAAAGGTCAGTTTAAAGCCAACTTAAAGGAAATTGTTAAATGATTGGTAGATAGTTTGGCTAGAGTGGGTTTAGGGCCTGTCTTGCAAATGCACAGAGTTAATCCCATGGGTTAAGCCTTTGGGGCAAAGTCTAAGCTGGGGCTCATGGAAGATATAATTACTACAGGTTGTATACAGCTGAAAAGAATGAATTGTTTTGTTGCCAAAAGCCCAATTCCATTTGAAGAGTTCTCAAGGTTCCAACATCTTATTCCCCACAAATAGGAGGCATTCACCAAGTCGTTTTGTGTAGATATATTTCCTTCAGGCCTCTCTTAATAAAAGGTGTGAATTTCCAGGCCTTCATTTAAGTCACTAAAAAAGTAGCACTGAGTCATGCCACATTCCAACAGCATGGACAATATGCTGGAGTCATTTGCTAGGTCCACACATGTACTTGATTTTGTTGTTGGGTTCCCCCACTTTTCTTTTCCTGTGACATCAGAGGTCATGGTTTGCCTGGTCATTTTCACCCTTTGAACTCATTACTTCTCATTTGCCCTTAATAGAGAAAGAACTGCCAAACACAGCCCTAGAGAGCAGGAAGTTAAGACACACACACAATGGAAAATTTCTATAGCATGTCTGGACATTAATGTGTGTTTCTCTTGAAACACCACCCCATGTGATCAGAGCTGGATGCCTGCGTTTAAGATGAGCATACAGACCTGTGTCTTGCACTTACTTCCAAGGACAGGCATTAATTACAACATTCTGGAGATGGTTGGCACCATGTAGTTGAGGGTGAAGGAACATTCTAGACACATCTCTACAAAGTAGATAACATTTTTTTTTTTTTTTTTGCTTTCCTTTAAAAGCAGATCTAAAAATATATTTCCTAGCAGCTGTTTAACCACAAAACGAGAAGGAAAAAGGATCTGTCCCACTGCAGAGTAATTTGCTCAACCAGATATCTACTCGGTCAGACCTCATGGCTTCAGAAATCTGCTGAAGACTTCACTGTGTATATTTAGACCAAGGAGCCTATTAGCTTGTGATCTAAGAGAACCTCTGTATTCTCATAAAAACGAGAAACGTGGTGTTATTGGCAACCAAAGCTATAATTATGTTAATGTAGCCATCTTAGGACTGAAATATGTTGTTTTAAAATGTTTCTGTATTTTTATTATTCATAACAATAATCTGAAGACTTTTAGAAAAATCTTAGCAAGTTTCTATTCTCAATCACCTTGTGGCTAGGGCATAAAAATGAGTCAAATGTACAATTGTGAGTCACAATTTTTATTAAAAGATGTTATATATATCTATATATAGATATATATTTTTTATATTATGAAGATATATATATATATATATATGTAAGCATATATATATATATATATATATATATATATATATGTCTTTATAATATAAAAATTGACCTCATGAAAAATTTGTTTTTCACAGTGCTGTGGACTGAACCCAGGGTCTTATACATGCCACATGATCACTTTTCCACTTAGCTATGCTCCCAGCCTGCTTCACATTTTATTTTGAGACAAAGTTGCCAGGCTGTCCTTTAACTCACTTTGTAGCACAGGGAGACCTTGAACTTTAAATCTTCTGCCTCAGCTGCCTAAGTAGCTGGGATCGCAAACTGCTGCCACCATTTCCTGCCAAATCTATCTTTATATTTTAAATATTCATACAGTCAGTGTTGGTTCTTTTCTTCTACCACATGGATCTCCCACTTGAACTCAGGTTGTCAGGCCTGGCTGTCAGCACCTTTACCTGATAAGCCATCTCACTGACCTAAGCAAGAGTATTTTCTTATATTTTCTTAAGTGTAAGTCCATGGCATATTACTTGAACTTTTCTCCTCAGAGATGAAGTCTTTAGGATAGTGGTGGTTCTCAACCTTCCTAATGCTGCAACCCTTATGATGTGGTGGCCTCTAACAACAAAATTATTTCATTGACACTTTATAAGAATAATTTTGCTACTGTTGTGAATAATAATATAAATACCTGATAAGCAACCCCCGAGGGATCATGACTCACAGGTTGACAACCACTGTGCTACAGAAAGCTATAATTGCTTGCATTCAAAATTGCCATTCATTCATAAATTCTTCTGTTTTGCCAATAGAATATACCATTTTCTTCATCCTCCTATAAATATATTCAAGTGGATATTTCAATTTTATTCACTTTGTCTTGCCTCACAATTCAGTGATGAACCCATGAATATGTTGGTGATATTAAAAATAGTTTTTCATGCATTTCTATACCCCAGATAATGTAGCAGTGATTTAGTTCATTTACTAGTCATGGCCCCAGGAGAATAAGCACAGGAGGCATTTCTGGAAAAACTTAGCAACACAATTAGAGACTTGGGAAAACTTGCTGTCAAGGCCATGGTCAAGTTTGGAAAAATATGGAGAAGAAATTCCTAGGAGAAACCAAGCCAATTTATCTAGAACTCAGGGCTTTCCTACCACACTCTGCCTCCTTCCTTGAGCACCATGATGGGGAGGGGCAACAATTGCTTAAGTTGATTAAACTCTTAAAAAAATTGAAAAGGGCATGGTAGGGAACTAATCACATATGGTAATAAACTAGAGAGGAAATCAACAACATAGAGCTAATGTCTCAATATCCTGATTTTGAAAAACTCCCTCTATTTGTTGACCCATGTGTTCCTATCCTTTCTGGGAGAAATTAACCAATGTTGATTTTGAGAAAAGGGAAGAAATTAAAGTGAAAAAAATATGTGCATGCGTGTGTGTGTGTGTGTGTGTGTGCATGCACAGGCAAACACACACACACACACACACTCATTGAAAAGAGGCAGAGACTGAATGTTGGTTTGAGCAGTGGGAGAATGAATGTTATTTTGGTTCATCCTGGCGTTTGTTCATCTTTGAAGTGAATGAGATGCTCTTGGTTCTAATTAGGGACTTTGAAAAGTGCTCCTTAGATCACTAAGCATTTGTTGCTTCATATGCCTTACTACAAATGGGCCCAGATTCTTTCTTTTTAGGGAACAGAATTTGGCAAGGACACCTAGACAAAATCTCCCTCTTTCCCCAATGTGGCCATTTTGTCACATGGAGCCTGACGTCTCTCCAGGTAGTTGCTGAGCTGCTAACTTCCCATTTGGTTCCTTGTAACTTCCTTGGTTGTGAGATGCAAAGCTTCACCTGGGAGCGGGATGCCCATACTTCTGGCTGCACACTCTTGGAACACCAAGAAGCAGAGCTAATGCACAGTGGTGGGGATATTTCCTATCAGGGCAAGCCTGGTTGAGAAAAGATGGTGATAGCTGGTTCATCTCCTCCATCTGCTGAAGCAGGGCAAGGCAGAGCAGGGCCAGGCAAGACTTGGGCAGAGATGCTGCCAAGCTTAGCCTCAGGGCATGCATGACTCCCAAATTGGTTGTCTTTGAGGCTGTTATTTATCCAAATAAGGCAAGGCAGAGGTTTTGCTGACGAGCTCAGATTTCTGAGCCATGTTCACTGGCTGGCTAACTTGATATTTGAACTGAAAACACAAAGGTATTGCTTTGAAATGGAGCACTTTCGTGAGGTTCACGGATGTCCTGGAGTCAGTGTTTCCAAGACTTTCCCAAGCATTTTTAGATGATGTGGGTATGGTCTGGTTTGCTTTGCCCTTCTCTTCTGGCTCTTGGAACAGGCAGCAGAGATGACTTTGTTCAGATATCTCTGGACTTGATTTTGCACCAAAATAATACTCAACCTCAGAGCCTTCTAAGGTGAGAACCACACCCTGATTTCTGGATGCTGAACTCCAAGATTGTTCCGGGATCTGATAACCTGGCATTTGCCTTTGGAAGAGACACTTGAAGTTCTGGGTCAGTTTGTTCATCTGGAACATGGATAGGAATAATTAGGAATTTAACAGGATAAGTCTGGAAAGGCTATGGTCAAATGGGGATAGATAGTCCGGTAGTTTTGCTAGAAGATGGAAAAGGGGGACATCTTTATTTAGTTTGCAAATACTTAAACGGCAATATTGCGGTGTCTGGGAAATCTAGCTATATCCGGGAGACTTGAGAACATGCATGGTTTATTAGGCTTATGCACGTGTATTCTACTGCTTGAGGTAAAGTCAGGTGATTTTGGATACTTGAGTCCAGGTGGGCATCACAGATGCTGTTGTGAATATTTACAGTGCTTGCTGCACAGTACTGCTTTGGATCAGCTTTCAAGTACGAAATGTCCTGAAAGTGGTCATGGTTTCCTCAAGAAATAATGTGTGGTATTGGTATCCAAGGGCCAAGGTTTGTACAGGGAAATTGAATGGCTAATCTGCAGTTTGGTACACTCTAACATGTCCTGTGTGGTTAGGTTTACTAGCACAGTGAAGACGGAAACACTTGAAGCTGTGGTTTCACCTTTGAGTTTTGCATTTTAGGCGCCAAGCCCATCTCTGTGTGCTCGCATCCAACTGTGATAAGCCCATGTATGTCAAGCTGGTGGAGGCACTTTGTGCTGAGCACCAAATCAACCTGATAAAGGTTGATGAGAACAAGAAACTAGGGGAATGGGTAGGCCTCTGTAAAATCGATCGAGAGGGGAAACCACGGAAGGTGGTTGGCTGCAGTTGCTTAGTGGTTAAGGTCTATGGCAAAGAATCTCAGGCCAAGGATGTCATCGAGGAATACTTCAAGTGCAAGAAAGAAAGAAATTTTGACTCATTAAAAAAAAAGAAATCTCTAAAAATATTACTTTCTTTTCCTATGAATATATTTACTAATAGAGAAATCATAGGTGATTGTGATTGCTCCCCAAAGCTTAATATCAAAAGACTCACAGTCTGAGGATTCTGAGGGTTCTGAGAGGATTTTTCTATGGTACTCATTTAAGAGGTTCTTCCTGCATCCTAATTTGAATATATATATATATATATATATATATATATATATATATATATGCGTATTTAATTTTCTCTTCTAAATTATGCCCTCCTCAAAGGTGAGGAGTATGTCCTGTTTTGTTGTTTTGTTTTAGACAGGGTCTCACTATGTGGCTCTGGCTGTTCTGGAACTCATTATATAGACCAGGCTGTCCTTGAACTTACAGAGATCTGTCTGCCTGGACCTCCTAAGTACTGGGATCAAAGGCTTGTGCCACTACTATGCATGGTGAGGATTATGTCTTAATAAATTCCTTCTCCATCATCAGTTATAACCCTGGATTTACCACAGATTGTAGCTACTCAATAAGTACTCCACGAATTTATAGAATCATATTTTTGGAGAGGACATTACAGGAAATCTTATTTAAAGATTAAGAAGCTCATGTTAATTCCTGGACTAGAATGCAGATTCAGTGATTCATTCAAAAGTGATGATGGGCCGGGCGTGGTAGTGCACGCCTTTAATCCCAGCACTTGGGAGGCAGAGGCAGGCGGATTTTGGAGTTCGAGGCCAGCCTGGTCTACAAAGTGAGTTCCAGGACAGCCAGGGCTATACAGAGAAACCCTGTCTCGAAAAACCATTAAAGGGCTGATGAGATGGCTCAGTGGGTAAGAGCACCCGACTGCTCTTCCAGAGGTCCAGAGTTCAAATCCCAGCAACCACATGGTGGCTCACAACCATCCGTATCTGGCGCCCTCTTCTGGAGTGTCTGAAGACAGCTACAGTGTACTTACATATAATAAATAAATAAATCTTTAAAAAAAAAAAAAAAAAGAAAAACCATTAAAAAAAAAATAAAAAGAAGTGGGCTGGTGAGATGGCTCAGTGGGTAAGAGCACCCGACTGCTCTTCCGAAGGTCCAGAGTTCAAATCCCAGCAACCACATGGTGGCTCACAACCATCCGCAACGAGATCTGGTGCCTTCTTATGGAATGTCTGAAGACAGCTACAGTGTACTTACATATAATAATAAACAAATAAATCTTTAAAAAAAAAAAGTGATGATGGTTGGTTGCCCTCCATCATTCTACAATGATTTTTTAAAATTTATTTATTATTATCGTTATAGGGGTGCACACAAGCACATGTGCACCTGCATACACAGGCATGTGCATGATGGGGCCTACGGGTGGAGACCTGAGGATAACTTCTGTAAGTTGTTTCACTTCTTCGATTACGAATTCTAGGGATTGAACTCAGGTTATGAGGCTTACGGGACAAGTGTTTCTACCTGCTGAGACATCTTGCCTGACTGTCTCCACTGGGTTTTAAGAGACATACTTAGAGGCCATTCAGAAATAATAATCTGATCCAAATACTTCTCGGGTGCTTTTGTATGTTCTGTCTCGGCCTCCAGCTAAAGCCAAGGAGCAAGATGGGGTTTCAAGGGCATATTCATTACAAACACAAAGTTGGAAATGTCTTTGAAAAAACTGAGAAAGTATCACTTTTCCCATTGTAACACAGCATCCATTGCCATTCTATAAGCATCCTCTACCATGGATGTCCACAGAAGTGTCTGACACTGGAAGCTACTTTTAAGAACAGAGGAGACCCTTTTAAACCAGAAGTAATTGCTATGAGGGATGTTTTGGTATGAAACTCTCCTGTTGATTCACATTTATTGGCTGGGAGTTTAGATTTGGAGACTTATCAATTATTGTCTTTCATTGTTCTCTCCAGGGGCTTGTCTCTTATACAACCCTTTCCTCTCCTGACACATTAGCCAGTGGTCAGTTATAGATAAAAATGATTGCACAGCAAAGCACCTTCTATCACCCATGGCAGACTGTTTAAAATGGGCTCTGTGATGGAGCTCACCATGTGTAATGTTTGTTCAGCTAAACAGTAATGGAACCAGCACACATCCCTCAAGGATGGGGCGTGGGGCTGCTAAGTGTCCATTTGGTTTCCAAGTTCTGTCATTCATCCATATAACTACCATAATTTTTCCCTAATGGGCCCTAAAAACTCTGTCTCTATAATCTATAGTTGTAGTGATTACAATTCTATATAAATCATTATGAACTCATCTGGTAAGTTTAGACTTGCCATGTCATCAAGCTGAAACATGCGCATGTCTTAGTTCTCACGCTGTTGCAATCATCCTAACGCTATTTGCTATGGCATCTAAATTCCTGCGATCATAGCATAAAGTCCAGAGAAGGGATCTGTTCCTCTGACATAGTGAATTTCTGAGAGATGCAGTGGTTTAACTCTGAGCGTTATGCTCCTCCAAGAAGCACCGTTAGCGAAACTAGAGTCATGACGCTCAGAGAGTTTAATCAGAAACATCCCAGATATTTTAGTGCATAAATAATCTGTTGTATGTAACAGCTTTATGATAGATAATATGTATACATGCAATAGCTCTGTGATAGATATGTATACATGAAATAGTTCTATGATAGATAATATGTATACATGTAATAGTTCTATGACAGATAACATGTATACATATAATAGCTCTATATATTCATAACCTATGAATATGAATATTTTTCTAAATCATATGAGAATAAAGTTGCATAAAACCAAAAAATATTTAGAATAAAATAAAAGAGTTGCTAAAAAAATAATAATTTGTTGTCTCTGTATATACATATATATGTATATCCATATATAATATTTGTGTCTAGTTTCCCTTCCCATGATTTCAGCCCTCCTAAGATCAATCTAGGTTTATCTAAAACTAATCAATAGAAATTCAAAAAATAAGCAATTCATAAATTCTAAGTAGCTTTTATTACGGTTGATGGTTATAATTATCCCAAAGGTGTGACTGTTATTGATCACTATGGGGCATGTGTAGTATATATAAGGTTCTATACTATCTGCAGGCTTAGGCATCTAGTTAGGGTGTTGGAGCTTACCCCCTCCAGATGAGTGTGTCACTAAGGTACTACTAGTTACTACATGGTTACTACATGCTACAAGTTATATACTTGCTACATGATATTGGACAAATTTCTTAGCTTCTCACATGTCATTCCCTAGCCATGCAGGACAGTAGTACCTGCCCTCTGTGTCTCACCAAGTTCTGGGGCCCATAAAATACAATCATAACTGAAAGCACTTTGTATAGTGCAAAGCTGCTAACTGATTATCATATATACCTGCTCAAGAGCACATTTAAAATTCTTTTTACAATAAAAGCATTATAAGTTAATAATGCAATATCTTATACATTTAAGGTGTATGTTAATAATTAAATAGGCATTCCAATAGCTGATATTCAAAGGAAATAGTGGAAGCCACTGAGCTGAGTACATACTAGCAATGAATCTAGACGCTCTAAAAGGGGTTCAAGAACAAAAGAACTTTGTCCATGCAGAAGCATGGGTGGACTCACTGATGTGAGGAGTTGTTTGTTCCATCTGTTGCAAATGCTGGTAAGAAGATATGATTTTACTAACTGTGCCTATTGACAATACAGAAGGAGTTGTCCTTGGCTCATGATAACACAGGGAACAGCCCAGTAGATCAAGTGTCCATGAAAGAGGGGAGTTTTTCTTTTATCGGCCCTTCAGCTCTGCCCTGTCCCTGATTATGACTTGGAAGTTAGATGATGTACTTAATATTATGTTTTTTATTCTGCCCCAGCCCAAGCATCTTTAATCACTCCTGGGCACAGGGCTGGTCTCCTACATCTGGTAGTGTACACTTCAACTAGAGTTCTTTATGTCAAACTATTTCTGGGAATAACACCCATGTTAAATATAGCCACAAACTAACCGCTGACTGGATCATCTTTTTACTGAGAATCCAATAATTTTGGCAACAGCCTGTCTCATGTCTGGGAGACAGTCCATTTATGAGCAAATGAAACATTAATAGATTAATAAGACCTTACAAATGACCATCCTTGCCATTTTAACAGTGTAAGCAAGACAAATTTGAAATTTTTCCAGCATAATGATCATTTCCTTTTATGTCTGTAGGCACGAGTTTCTTTTTGCATACATGTACCTTAAATTGATAATGAATGAGAAAGAGGAATTAGGAATAAATTTTACAATACCATTGGCCTTCCCAAAGAATAAACATTATTTCCTACTGAGGTAATACTGGATATTTACTGGCAAGGCTTTTCTTAATGCTAACCCAAAAGAAATAAGTTACTCCCACCTCACTAGCCTTCCATCAAAAGCAGAGGGGATGTGAATAGGAATCTGACAAAAGCTGTTTGTCCCAAGGTCAACAGGACTGGGAACAGCCTACAGATGCCACCAGTTGATTGTACTTGGACTAGTAGGAAGAAGTTAAGCCGTCCTCTGAAGAGGGTTACTCACTCAGTGGGCCTATGTGCAGCAAGCACTTTGTTCCAGAAATGGATGGTTCATTAGCCACTTCTTTAGAGCCTTGGATAGCAAATTCCTCTCCCCTCTCCAATCAACTTCCTGCTTACTAGAGGGCATTCAACTCATCCTGATTCACCACAGGATTGGGCTGCCTGTCAAACTCCTGACACTGAATTACTGCCCCAGTAATGAAGAAGTCTCAAATGTGCTGTGCAGAAGAGAGGGCTCTGGAGCACTTTGGAAGTGAAAGGAGATGTTTCTGAAGTGACAGAGGGAGGAGACCAGAGAGGGAGGCCAGACTGCCTATCACTGACTCACATGGTTGGCAGAGTCACCAGAAGCCACCACCTCTAAGGTGGCTGTCATGAAATAATATGTTAATTATGTCATGCTTCACTCAACCAAAGAGCACGGGGGCAGAAGGGGGGGGGGTGTCACTTCTCTTTTGGGAGTGAGAATAGCATGGCCCCTGTTACTCCGAGGACAGCCCCTTAGAACAAGGAAGACATTGTAGAAGTCTCTCAAAGAGCAGTGCTGTGGCCTATGCCATTAAACAATAGCATTAGAGGTATAGTAGGGCTGGATGTGGCTCTCACAGACAACGAAGGCCAGCCTCTAAATTCCCCTTCCTGGAAAGCCCTCCTGTGACCCCACAAAACCTACCAAATGTATGCCAGATGCCTGGGAGCCAAGCGTGTGCTTCCTTAGCCTGCTGAAAGATAACAAATCTGTGCTGATTAGATTAAAAAATCAAAACAAGGGTTTTCAAATCCCTCCTCCTCTTTCCAAGCCTCTTAGATGGCATCTGTTACAGCCACATCATCAAAATCTAGTTTCTAATGGGACATCTTGGGAAGGCCGTGGTGTTGGGGAGACCACTTTCCCCCTCCCTTAATAACCACAAGAAATCGGGGTGGTAAACAGTTTTTTGGGTGAGCCTGCAATGCAAACAGCCTTTGGACTTCACAGACGTCACAGAATTCTTTTGGTCGGCAAGAAGAACCTCTGAGAGTCTGAAAATGTTTTGTTTCGTTGTAGTGTGTTTTTCTTTAAGTGTCCGGGCAGCCATGAGTGTGGTATTGGGGTGTGGTTTAAGGCCAGCCAGTGACTGAGGTTCCTGTTGCAGGATTCCCAGATGGCTGTTGTATTGTCCCTGGAGGCACAGAGAGCCTCTGTGAGCCAAGGGAAGCCTTGGCTTTTACTTAGCTCACCTTTTGTTAGCCAGGTGTTGACACCTGTCCTCCAGCAAGCCACTTCTGGTAGATACAAACCCTCTTGTCCTGTCAGGCTGTTCGGTCCCTTGCACAGGGGAGACCCCTGGAGAACCCTGGGCTCTCTCTTCCTTGTGCCTAGGGTGGGTGGGGCAGCCAGGAGCTGCTTGCATTTCTCAAACCTCCTCTTGCAGTCGCTGCGGCTGCAGCTTGTCTTGCCTTTCTCTCCTCGTTTCAGCTTGGCTTTCCAGAATGATAGTTGCTGCCACCTGCGCTGAAGAGGACAGAGCGCTCAGCCTGGTTACAGAACTGGCTGGTTAATTAGTAAACTAGCTCTTTTCCCTCCCCCGTTCTCCCCCTCAGGTATCACAAGCATGGGGAAGAGAAAACAGAGTTGCCTTTACTCGCCAATAAACCAGACTTCAAAATTCTAGCAGAAGATGAAGTTTTCTCTCTCTCTCTCTCTCTCTCTCTCTCTCTCTCTCTCTCTCTCTCTCTCTCTCTCTCTCTCTCTCTCTCTCTCTTTCTCTCTCTAACAGGAAGCTTCTCCAAGAGTTGGACTAGGGGTAATTGGGACACTGGGTTTTCTGTTGGTTTCCACTCCCCGGTGGCTGGCTGTTCGTCTGGTTTAAGGATCCTCTACGCTTGAAGCAGAATCTATTTGCTAATGTAGTGTTTGTTGTTAATCCATTTACCCATGGCTCTCAGCAATTGAGCGTTTTCCTTACTCTCTTGCCCTGTAAGCAATTGTTGGAGGATTGAGTCACCCACGCAGTAGCCTGTGGTTGGATGTGGGCTGAGGTTATTCAGTGACTAATTTCCAAGGGGAGGAGAAATTGGCTTATCATTGAGAGAGCAACTTTTTTATCCATGCCTGTGGCAGCTTCGCTCCGAAGACCGGGTCAAAACAAACTGGTTTTCATTGGGGATCATTTTACTATCTGAGCACCCTTGTGATTTGGACTCTGAGGAGAAGGGAAGTTGTCAGCTTTGATCATGTGAGGGCCTGAGGATTCAGATGAGGCTCTCAAACAAAGGAGTGCCATAGCCCCAGGCAGAGCCAATGGGCTTGATCACAGCCGCAATTGCACAGGTGATTTCCTCAAACAAAAAGTAAGTGGCTTTAATTCTTTGAGGTTGGAAACGGCCTCTCAGGAAGCTTTTCTGTTTTCTTCGCTTTTCTGTTTTCTCCGCTTTTCTGTTTTCTCGGGTTTCTTCATTTTGTGGTCTGATGGAGGAGGCCACGTACAGATTCTAGAGTTGGAAGGGTGGGGCTTGAAATAGAGTAAACTGAGCATGCTATTCCCTCCCCACAAAGCATGTCCGTATGTGTTGTAAGTGCTTCAGAAAGTAACTTGATTAAGTTTCCACAAAAGATGTTAAATGAACTTTTTTTTTTCCACGCTAGGTTTTCAGTTTTATCTTACTTACAGATCTTATCTTACTTTCAAGAAATTTCCATCTGAATAACACTTGCCTTGCCTTAGAATTCTGGGGGAAATAAAATATGGCTGTCCTAGGTATTGCTGCCTAATTCAAATGTAATTTGTACAGACCTTCAGCGTTTTCTGGTTTGATGGAAGAACGGGGCAGTTTATTGAACTGGGCGTTGAGGAAGAACGGCAACTTGCTACTATTCAGGGCCACCTTGGTGATGAGCCTGTATAAAACACCTCCCTGTTTACCTGCACCAGAACGACTCAAACAGTCAAGACACAATAGGGATTTGGATAAGAGTGGGAAAAGGAAAAGACAAAGGCAAAGCAAGCAAACAAGGGAGAATAGCCTGGCTTATACATTGCAGGGTGGTTGAACATTTTTGTGCCTGAGCCTATGCCGAAAAATAAAAATACTTGAAGGAAATTCTGATTAGGGAGTCAAAGATCTTACTGCGTGTGTAGGTCCTCTTTTTATTTTTGTAAGACAAAGAGCTGATGTTTACATAAAGATAGCAATGTTAAATTTTCAGAAGGGAAGGCAGCAATGATGTGCATAGCTACTTTTAACTTAGCAAGTGGAAGGAGATACAGGAGAAGCCTCAGAGATGGGTGGAAAATTCAGAGGCTCAAATGGTCAACTGTTGTCCTGTGTGCACTGTGTCTTGCTTATCTTACCATAGAATGTTAGTTTAATTTTCCCCTAGGCCTGACCATGGGTATTAGTATAAGGACAGCTCATACATATTTAACATCAGGTCTTTGTCAGCAAGATGACTAAAAATCGCAACCAAATAAAACTGTAGACGCCTGAAACAAGGCCATTACAGTCATAAGACGGGCACTAGCTTGAGCAGCAAAGGCTGTTCTAAATTACAAAGTATTATTGCTTAGTGGCCCTGCAGCCAGTCAAACAAGCATCTTGTGAGGTCATTAAAGACTAGTTTTTACACATTAACATGAGGCTCCCTCCTCATTTCCCAAGCCTTCTCCTGTATCCTGAGTGAGGTACCTTTAGCTAAACTAGAGCATTTACTGCATAAACTGGAGTTATCTCATATTAAGGGTTTGTTCTTGTAGATCTGAAATCCATGTTTCCCCAGGGCTTAATGGGATTATCTTGTCATTCTCTCTTGGGGCTCTATTTAGAGCAGAGGGTGACATGATCAGGGAACTTTTTAAAGCCCAGTCTTGGGAAATTAGACATAGCCTGGCAAAGCAACATGAGCATTTTGCCAGAGACTTCTGATTTCTACATCACTGGTATTGATGTACCATCCAACTTCAGATTAACTGTTCTGTCATGATTTAATGTTCAGTGGCTAACTCAGTGGTTCATTCAGAGGCCCCATTGGACTATGGCAAGATTATTTTGAAATGGAAAAGGCAGGGATGATAACCAGCATGGTCAGCAGGTATGTGATGCTCATGGCTATAGCTAGGATCCATTCATCCATCCTCACTCATGGAGGCGCTGTACCGATGAGCACCTGGACCAAGACAGATGTTGACTCTTCAGTATTTTTACTAACATCCACATTCTTCATATGAATGCACAGCATAATTTATCAGAACTATTCCTTTTTTTGTTGTTGTCGTTTGTTTGTTTTTTGAGACAGGGTTTCTCTGTATAGCCTTGGCTGTCCTGGAACTCTCTTTATAGACCAGGCTGGCCTCGAACTAAGAATTCCACCTGCCTCTGCCTCCCAAGTGCTAGGATTAAAGGCATGTGCCACCACAGCCGGCCAGAACTATTCTTTTTTTTTTTTTTTTTTTTTTTTTATTAGATATTTTCTTTATATACATTTCAAATGCTATCCTGAATGTTCCCTATACCCTCCCTCCGCCCTGCTCCCCTACCCACCCACTCCCACTTCTTGGCCCTGGCATTCCCCTGTACTGGGGCATATAAAGTTTGCAATACCAAGGGGCCTCTCTTCCCAGTGATGGCTGACTGGGCCATCTTCTGCTACATATGCAGCTAGAGATATGAGCTCTGGGGGTACTGGTTAGTTCATATTGTTGTTCTACCTATAGGGTTGCAGACCCCTTGGGTACTTTCTCTAGCTTCTCCACTGGGGGCCCTGTGTTCGAGGCCAGAACTATTAATGGATTTATTCTTTCAGAATATATCCACACATGCCACCAGAAACTTTAATGATTTTTGTTTTCTAATCAGTTTTTTGGGTATTTCATTTTAAAAGATACTTGTAAAATATAACTCTTAACTATGCCTTTTTATATCACAAAACATGGTTTTTAAATTCTTGCTTGAATACCTCTGCTGTTTTAAAAGATATATGTCTATGTTTTCATTAAATTAAGTTAATTTACATTTTCCTTTCATAATATGAATTTATTTAACAGTTCTCTGCTGATTAGAATCTTATCCTCTTTTTACTCTCTTAACAGAAAGATGGATACTTCTACTGTGTCCGACTGGGCTGGGATCCCCCAAAGCTAGATGTTTCCTAGAGCTTGATAAGAAAGAAAGGAAAACAGAGCTGAGATCCTGATTAAAGGAGTTGCTGGTCCTTAGTGGCTTCTAAACAGTTTACATCTTGTTAACCTTTGTAATTCCCAACAATAATGGCAACAGAATTTTCTGTTTGTTCATTTGTCCTGGACAATGTGTGATGTTCAGCACATAGTGGCCTGTTTGAGTCAACGTGATAGGAAGAGTTTATCTTGAGACTCCTGTTAGCTGGTTATCGTATGTTATGATTGTTTGGTGGCATTTGGCCAGATACTCACTGCCAGCTTAGTCAAACCCCCTCAGATTTCACGACCTATAAAAACACACACTGAGCATGCCTTTGTTTTTACTGAGTCCTCAACTCTGGAAGATAATGGGAGAGGCATTTCTAAGGATTTGTGATGGTTTCTGCACACCTTCTGTCCCATGGTTGTTCCCCATTCTGGAGAACTAATCAGATATACTACCCTGACAGTGACCTCCAATGGGGCAGGCGCTTCTGGTCTATTGCCCTGCACACCTGAGTCACACATGTCTCAGGTGAGCAGAGAGTGGTCATATGGGCAGGAACGTTAGGGCACCCAGAATCCAGGACTAGGTATGAAACACAAGAGTAAGAACATTGTGGGAAGTTTGAATATACCATAGTAAGAATTGGAGAAGAGAGAGCAGGGTATCCTAGCAGACTAGCCTAAAGGATCATGAACTCCATGTATGTGTTAAAGAGTAGAGAGGGTAGTGAGGCAAACTGTGATTGTAAGTCAGGAACCTGCTCCCTCTGGAGTCTCCAGAACCACTCAGATCCTTAGGGAATAAAGAGGCCAATTCAGTGACTGCTCACAAAACACCCACAACAAGTTGCTCTTGGTGGTTGCCTATTTCTGCCTACTTTGCATTTTTAATAGGTTATTTTCTATGTAAAATCCATTATAATATATAGAAGGTCCTGATCCTGTTGAGGAATCTACATCCTGTTGGATGCTAGGGACAGGATAAGGACCTGTGGAAGACTAGTTGGCTCTAGCCCTGCTTTCCCTTCGAGGAGATGTGGGAAAGCACTCACCTTCTCAATAGTAGGAATTCGAAAGCTTGTTTAGAGCTGTATCCTAACGCTTGCTTCTTCAAAGGGACTTGATAAAGGTTGCTCACTAAACAAATTTATGTGATGATGGATCAGTTCCTTTTCTTCAAGGCATGGACGCTTTCATATTCAACCTACTCTTCCCTTTCAGCCACACCATGAGTTTCTCAGGTGCACATTCAGGTTCCTCTCTCCCATGTTCCTGTCACAGCTACTCTCTAACTATTGATACCCCTTTGTCCTCTCTTGGAAGTCAGGGTGAAGGATCATAGTCTCCATTTCTCTCTATGGTCTTGACCAAAATGGTAGTGTATCAAATAATCATATCCTGGATTTATTTATATTTTTTGACTTTGCCCTTGCAAAAGACAATAGCACAAATTTATTTGCAAAGCACAAATTTATTTCCCCTCTTTCTTCCCTAACTTGATTCTTCCGATTGTTTCTTTTTGAAGATGCATTTATCAAAGAGCTATGGGCATCTTTACCTTTTCTGATCCATGCAATGCTGAAGCCCAGATAATTAAGCTACCTGGTCCAATGCTCCAGCTTATAGTGTCTGTTAGCTTCGTCCCATCACCTCTAATGGCCCTTCCACCGTGCTTCAGATTCCTTCCCTTGGCATGGTTTACCTGCCATCTCACTGGCACCTCATTACTTCCCCTAACCTGGTGTGTTATCTTCACAGAGGCTCAAATAAGTTGTTGAACTAAACCTCCTTCCACACTTCTCCCAGGAATAAACTTAGCTTTTCTTTCTTTCTTTCTTTCTTTCTTTCTTTTTTTTTTTGGTTTTTCGAGACAGGGTTTCTCTTTATAGCTCTGGCTGTCCTGGAGCTCACTTTGTAGACCAGGCTGGCCTCGAACTCAGAAATCCGCCTGCCTCTGCCTCCCGAGTGCTGGGATTAAAGGCGTGCGCCACCACGCCCGGCTTCTTTCTTTCTTTATTCCTTCCTTTCTTTCTTCCTTTCTTTCTTCCTTTCTTTCTTTCTTTCTTTCTTTCTTTCTTTCTTTCTTTCTTTCTTTCTTTCTTTCTTTCTGTCTCTTTATTCCTTCCTTCCTTCCTTCCTTCCTTCCTTCCTTCCTTCCTTCCTTCCTCCCTCCCTCCCTCCCTCCCTCCCTTCCTTCCTTTCCTTACTTCCTTTATTTATTTTTTATTTATTTTTGGTTTTTCGAGACAGGGTTTCTCTGTATAGCCCTGGATACCCTGTAAAGTCCCTTTTGACAATAAGGGGACATACTCTCAGGTTCCATTCACCTGATGTGAGTGTCGGGTAAGAGGGTGAGATATATAATCAGACTCCTTTATTAAGCAATTCACCTTGTCACATGAGACCCCTAAAAACATGAATATCTAAGTATGTTTTCTGATTCCTTGCTTTATTTCCAGATGCAGAGAGAAATTGTTTATGCAAGAGGAGATGGGCTTGTTGCCCCCCGACCAGGATCTGTGGCTCACCCACCTCATGTAATTCCAAACTCCCCACCATCAACTCCGGTGCCCCATTCTTTACCTCCCTCTCCATCCAGAATTCCTTACGGGGGCAGCCGTCCAATGGCTATTCCCGGCAATGCCACCATCCCCAGGGACAGACTCTCGAGCCTGCCAGTATCCAGATCCATCTCCCCAAGCCCTAGCGCCATTTTGGAAAGAAGAGATGTCAAACCGGATGAAGACATGAGTAGCAAAAACCTGGTTATGTTCAGAAATGAGGGTTTCTATGCTGACCCTTACCTCTATCATGAAGGACGAATGAGCATAGCCTCATCCCATGGCGGCCACCCTTTGGATGTCCCAGATCATGTCATTGCATATCATCGCACAGCGATCCGGTCAGCGAGTGCTTACTGTAGCCCTTCCTTGCAAGCAGAAATGCAAATGGAGCAGTCATTATACAGACAAAAGTCAAGGAAATACCCTGATAGCCATTTGCCTACCTTGGGCTCCAAAACGCCCCCAGCCTCTCCACACCGTGTGGGTGACTTAAGAATGATAGATCTGCACCCGCATCTTAACGCACATGGGCCCCCTCACACTCTGCAGCCAGACCGGGCCTCCCCCAGCCGCCAGTCCTTTAAAAAAGAACCCGGCACCCTGGTGTACATCGAAAAGCCACGGAACACTTCAGGATTATCCAGCCTTGTAGACCTGGGGCCTCCTCTAGTTGAGAAGCAAGGATTTGCTTACAGCACTGCTACAATCCCCAAAGACAGAGAAACCAGGTAAGACAAAGGGGTGGCTGACGATGGTTTGTCCTGGTGTGTTGCTGAAAGCTGCTTTCTAGATACCAAGCCAGAAAACACAATTCTGAGTATCAGGGAAGAGTTCCTGGATGAGTGGGTTCAGGTTAATGAGGTCCACCAGTGACCATGTGAAAGGAGACAGAGGTATAACAAAGGCCACCAGCCCTACCTGTCCCTAGACTCTGGTCCTCACAGAATTGTCATCAAGGTAACTTGGAACTATTGGGAAGAAAATGGTGATCGATGGAAACCGCGCAGATAGCAGATGGAAGAATCATAATTGCCTGCCATAGAAAATGAATACTAGCCTAACTGTTGGTCACCGCCATCTGTGTTCCTGCCAATACAATGCAGTTTCAATTTCTCATCTGGTTTTGTGAGATGAAAAGAATGAGTTTGCATGATATTGGATGGTTGGGTTTAATACTCATTCAGGAGTGGAGTTGGAATAGGTAGAGTTTTTGAGTGAATAAAATACTCTGAAATGAATGGATGGAGAGAGAGAGAGAGAGAGAGAGAGAGAGAGAGAGAGAGAGAGATCTCTTCAAGTTTTATATCCTGAATATACTTTGAAAGCCCTCCAAAATCTGCAAAGTAATAACCGAAAAAAAATTTTTTTGTGATAGAGAAAAGTTTCCTAGCCTAAATTCACTGAAGGGAATAAAATTAATTATAATCATAAAATTTAGCATAGAAATTGACAACTTACATGTTTCATGTGGGTTCAGAAAAGATAAAATATTAAGTTTCTCAGAACCTGCTTAGAGCTGCTATTCCTCACTAAAAATGGATCCATCTCATTCTGTTGTATAACCTTATAAGAAGTTCAAACTTGTGAATGGAATGTAAAATGTCTTCCTAACTTACTGTCTTCACACACAAATCAATCCAAAGTCCTGTCGCCTCTAGCAGAATTTTAGCATGCTAAGCTGTCCCTATTTGTTCAGTCATAAGGAATCTCACAGCATGAAGATTTTGGGAGAATGAAACAGGAATAAGCATGAACGATTTGGAGTCATTAATGCAAGAACAAAATCCAGCCCTCACAGTTGGAAAAACAGCAACTGGATGACTGGCCTGAGGATGTACAACTAAGAAAAAAGATGGTGCTTAGGGCTGGTGGTGATCACTTCGTAGATATGAGGACAGATGCAGCCCCTGAAATGGTCCATGAGGTGCAAGATAGGAAATGGTGTATCACACAGAAGATGAGAACTAGAAGTCAAGGATTTAGCGCAGGAAGTTAAAAGGAAGAAGGAAGGAAGGAAGGAAGGGAGGGAGGGAGGGAGGGAGGGAGGGAGGGAGGGAGGAAGGAAGGAAGGAAGGAAGGAAGGAAGGAAGGAAGGAAGGAAGGAAGGAAGGAAGGAAGGAAAAAGAATCCACTCCTGGGATGTAAGACTGAGAATAGGAATCCACACTCCCTCCCTTTCCACCATACTCCCTCTGCCCCATGGGTGCCTTGGGGGAGCAGAGGAGCAAGAGCTGGGTTCACCACCGCTCATGACATTGTTCCCATGCTGGGCTCTGGGTACATTTTCTCAACAGAGTGAGTCATCCTCTCTACTAAGTTATTTTTCTGTTGCTGTGAAAAAAAATACCTTGACCAAAAGCAACTTATAAAACAAAGAGCTTAGTTTTGCTTGTGGGTATAAAGAGCTAAATGTCCATAATATCGAGGAAAATGTGGTAGCCCGAGGCCAGAGCAGGAGGCTTGAGAGATCACATGTTAACAGCACACAGGAAGCAATATGAAAACTGGAAGTGGGGCCAGGCTATAAACTCTCACACCCTGTTCCCACTTCTACCTCCTAAAGGTTCCCTAACATCCCCTAAACATTGATGCCTACTTGGGGATCAAGTGTTCAAGTACATGGGAACATTTCTCATTCCAACCACCACATTCCCCTCTCAGCACCACAAGTGTCCAAGCCACAGTCACTTCCCCTCATTTGTCAGAGAGATTTGGTAATGGCTATGGTGGGGCACTGTAATCCCAGCACTCAAGATCCTGAGGTATAAGGAATGCTGCAAGGTCAAAGCCATCCTTAGAAACCCTGTATTAAGAATCCGGCCAAGCAAACAAACAGCAGCAAACCCCACAACCTCTGAGGATATGTGGAGTGTTCCCTGTGGGGGTCCCTGACCTATGTCTCAAAGGACATTCACCTTCCCTTTGCCAGTGTCCCTGTTGGACTTTCCCTTATTTAAAAGGATTTGCCAACCTCAATGACTTCATTTTTTTTCAAATCTCAAAAAAAAAGTCTGTAGATTTCTTCTTTACATGTTATAAAACATTTTTATAAAATTCGACTTATGTTGTATCTAAAATAGAATCTATTAGAAAAATTAACTAAAAAAGCTGAATGCTCACCTAAAGCCGTGTCGCTGTGACCAGTGAGTTAGGACAGATGATCGTGGTGCGGATAGCTTTACCTTTCATGGTCCACCCTCACCAACTGTGAAATAACAAAGAAAGAACCCTTGTTTGTTGATTAACTTATCTCCAGAGATTACAGTTGGAATGTTTGTGTTTTTGTATGCTGGTTAGTGCTGTACTCCTTCCACAAGGCGTACATACATACATACATACATATACACATATAAGGTATGTAAACACATACATGCACTCCTTTATATACTACAGGCATATACACATATACAACAAAGACATGTATAAACACAGGCACCTGTTCACCTATACCACATAGACATAGACACACAAAAACACCACAGACATACATACTGAAAACACCCATTCTTGTGTCTGTACTGCCCTAGTTAGATTTCTCTTTCTATGATAAACACCAGGACCAAAGCAACTTGGGGAAGAAAGTGTTTATTCATCTTACACTCCCAGACAACAGTCCATCACTGAGGGAATTCAGAAAAGAAACTCAAGGCAGGAGCTAGATCAGAGGCCATAGAGGAATGCTGCTTACTGCCTGCTCATCTGCTTTCTTATGCCACCTAGGACAGATGTCCAGGGGGCTTACTGACCCCATATACATTCATGCAAACACACACCACCTTACAGATGTGCATGTATATACGCATAGACCACAAGCCCTCATGGGCACATACACCATCTACATTTTGAGCCTCTGCTCAATGAAAGGCCTCTTTCCTGTCCTGACTGATTCATCCTGGGCATGAACATTTGCAAACAGTGATGCTTCTAGTGACAGGCAGCACATACACAGCTGTCATGTACAGGGGCTTCTTTGGAACAAGCACTGTTTTACATATCATCCATATATTATGTAATAGAGCTACCAGACCAACCACTAGATATAAGCTTGTTTTACTCCATTTCGTAGATGCAGAAACTGAGGAGCAGGGGGATTACTCTGATTCCGTAAGGCTGCCAGTGCTATGGCTCGGTCTAGCGAAAGCTCAGTACCTTTCCTTAGGCATGCTGGCACACACCTGTAATCCCAAGCTCAAGATCCCATCCTTTATAATGAGGAAATAACTCAGTAGTAGAGCCCTTGCTTAGTTTGTGCAAAGCTTGGGAGTCCATCCCAACTCACAAGGAAGGAAGAGGAGGGAGGAAGTACTGTATTTACTGGGTGCATGTAGGTGACTATAGTAACCATGGCTGATTGACAGCAGTGCACCCGCTTCCCCATAGCAGCAAAGCAGAGAGAAGTGAATTCTGAACACTGCAGCCAGAATTCTTCAGAAATCATTTTAGGACTGGATGCTAAGTAACTGCTCCCAAAGGACATTCACAATCATAAACATGGCAGGATTTGCATAATTATACTGCTAAATATACACATGCCATTTAAAGTATAACTGCCCTAGCTGGTATATTAGCACAATTACACAGAAATAGGGAAGGGAGAGAACATTCCTGGTAGAATTTATTTAAAAAAAAAAAAGTGCATCTGAATATTATGTCAAAGGAAAAAAATGTAAAAGACAAACACCAGGAACAATTACAAAAGTGCAAAATTATATGCTATAGTCTTACTTAGCTCATGACGTTATTTTAAAAATATTTAATCTGGGTAGTTATTTTTAAAAAGTCTAACTTCATGAGTATGGGATATAAAATGCCAAACCAATTTCTGTTGCAGTTTCATAATATTAAAAGCAAATAAATGAGAGTGCTTTTTCTGTGCGAGCCTCTAAGTGAGATTTTGCATTTAAAAGGTGAGCTGACAGAACACAGGGACAGGAACTACAAGGAGCTGTGCTTCCTTCTGTGAGCCAGCAGGACTCCCATAAGGTTCCTAAGAGCACTTCCCTATAATAGCCCAAATATCTGCAGGACATTAGAAATCAGAGAGGAGGATCCTTTCTTTCACAGGGATGCTAGGAGAGGACCATTGGCAACCAAGTGAAGGAACATGATTCTGTAACAGCTCTGTTGACACAGGAAGGAAGTGCTAAACACTGAGTCATTTGATCTCCATTCTCACACTCAGCCTTGTGCCTCCTACTCAGGGAGTTGGCAGGTCTTTTCTTTTTTGAAGAGACTTCAGTAAATCTCTAATAAAAGAACAGTGTATACAATGTAATTTGGCTGCTGGTAGTGTTCTCCTTCCGAAGAGCCCATGAATGTTTGGCATTCTTGTACCTGAGCTTCTAGAAAGATCATCTTGCATATTTTGGTGGCTTTGCCTTTAAAAAAGGAAAATGGGTTCAATCATCTGTAAGAGATTGGTGAGGGAGACAGTGTAGGAGACAGTTAGGACACACACTTCTGCCTTCTCTTGGTTACAAAATTACTTCGTTAAACAGAATCTTTATCCTTGGCCATGTCAGATAAAACAGCCCAGAAGAGCTGTGAAATTCGAGGGCATTTATTTATGTTTTTGCTGTTTTCTATTTGTAGTTTGGGTCATATAATTGAAAGCGTTTTTCTAGAAATAAAACTCAAAATTCCAAGGTACTCATTTCAGAGTCACTAATGGCCGTCCCTCCAAATGCATAACATAATCTTTCAAATAAAATATGGTTCTTCATGCTTGGTGAACTAGAGCTGAGATCCCATTTTAACATTGTTCTGCAGCCAAGCAGGTAAGTTTATCAGAGTAGTAGAGAGTCACACCAAAGAGCAAAGTCTATACAACGAGAAACCACATGGCACCCAATTCATCGACACCCTTACCCTGGCCATTCATGAAGAAGAACAAAGAAAACCTGTGTGTGTGTGTGTGTGTGTGTGTGTGTGTGTGTGTACTAAAATGACAACCAAGCTGTCTCTGAATATGGTCAAGTGCACACCCCACCCCTAAATTAGAAACCTCCATCGAGACACTATGTTCCCAGGGAAATATAGAGCTTTTTCTGAAACACAGTAAGCCTGACAAATAGCTGTGTGGTGAGCATAAAATGCAGGTTATGACATCATCACATCCGTTCTTCCATTCACAGATAAAGCAGTGTTGCAGTTAGCTTGTTTGGTTTGGTTTGGGGTATTCATTTCTAAAATATCTTTTTATATACCCAGGCTGGCCTCAAACTCTAGACCCCCTTGCCTCAGGCTTCCAGAAACTACCATGCCCAGCTAACAGAGCATTATGATAGAGCTCACTGGAACTCCCATTGGTGCAGGGTTTTGCTTATGGTGAGGACTTTAAAACCTGCCTAGGTTCAAACATTACTTCGCACTTGTTGGCAGTGGGTTCATTGATGCATTGATGGAGTTAATGAGCCTCCGTTTGCCATTTCTTGCTTAGAGTGGAGAAAATAACAACTCCATACAAGTGTCTAAGAGTTCCTCCTTTGAGAAAATCCCTCTACCACACACATACAGAGAGAGGGGAGGGGGGGGAGAGAGAGAGAGAGAGAGAGAGAGAGAGAGAGAGAGAAGACTGACAGAGAAACAGAGAGGCAGGGACAAAGACAAACATAGAAACAGCTGCCTGAAGATGCAGGCAGACTTCTTTTTAGTATAAGAGTAGACAACACCAAAAGGTATGATTGGGAGGGGTGAGAATAAAATCAAAAGATAGACTGGGGTGGGCCTGAGAGTGTAAATGCAGAATGGAATTTGCTCACTCAAAGATACAGATCAGAATATATAAAGTAACAAAGCCACTAGCAGGTCTGTTTCAGGAAAGTCATCAAGATGGTGCATCCTGAAGACTGGGGACAGAAAGACAAGACAGACTCTGGGCATTCTTTTAAGATCACCCTGGACCTGCACAGTCTGGACAGAGCTCTTGATGGCAAAGGCCCCTCCGCAGGTGTCATTGGTTTACCTGGATTACCGTCTGTTGTGATGCTTGCTGGTGCCTGACTAACTGGGCCCTTGTCTGAATTGTTCTCCCACAGAACTGTAATTGTGGATCAATGGGTGTGTTTATTGAGTTCCTCTCTCACACACTTGGCTGTGAACTGGTTGCTTTGCCCTGACAAAGAGGAGCTTAGATGTGGTTCTCATACACAAAGACCATAAACTTTGAAGACAACCATAAAACATTCAGAGCTTAATACATACATCTGAGCTGTGCTCTGGTTAAGTGTGTCAAGTCTCTGGCCCCAAGTGCTATACTCTTAACCCATCTGACAAGAACACCTACTGTGGCATTTTGGTTTGGTTTTGGTTTGGGGGATGCTTGGGAGATGTTTTCCTGTCTTCTTGAAAGTGACAGAGTCTCCTAGCAAAGCAGGGAACAGGGAAGACATGCCAAGCCCAGTGCCTCTCTGAGTCTTGAGCTGCTTGGGGGAAGATCTCTTCATGGTGTTTCAGAGTCCAGCTGGGAAGTTAGTACACATTTTTTTTTTCCGTGAAAACAATGTGGAGCAAAAGGATTAATAATACACTTCAGGGTAAAGAGACTTCTGTGAGCCAGCTGGAAATCCAGCCACCATTTATTCCAAGTCCTAAACAATGAAAGGACAAGTAAACTTTTCAATTACAACCCTCCCATAATTGGTTGGGGGTGGGGGAGAATGCTTGTACATAATTAATTCCAAAGCAGTGATATAGACTGTAATTGCTAAGAATTCAGAAACAGGAGCACTTTCCTAAGTCAGGCCCATCTGGGAGCTCCGTGATAATCCTCCCATGCTCTGGGATTTATGGTCTGCACATAATGAAAGGAGAAGAAGGCCAACTGGTGTTTATCTAAAACTGGCTATATTTCTACCATTACAGTACCTATAAAATGACATCATGAAAGGGTGTTTTGCCAATCTGAGAAACCAAGTAGGTGCTCATATGTTGAATTATTACTACATTTCCCAGGAATATAACCTCATGGGTAAAGAATATTTGGTAGGTATGCAATAGACCACTAAGCTCATGCAACAGATGTCTAATAAATATTTTAGCCATCTATCAGATATATGAAGATAGTTCTCCCTATACTTACCCTGTCCAAAATACCAGGGAATGGCCACTATAAAGTCTGAGCTACTTTAAACAAACCAGCTTCTCCAGAGAAGCAGATGCTGCCTGTCACTAGTTAGGTCCAATTAAAACAGGACTGTCTCTCCAGAGGTGCAGTCAATCAGAAGCCTTGAGTCTGGCTCCAGGAAAATGGAGTCGCCCAAGCAATTTAACATTCAGACAACTCTTTTTGGTCCCCAAGCAGAACCTCTCCAAAGAGAAGAATCTAGGCTTAGGGACAGATCCAGCCTCCAGGAAGCTGTAGAAATCAGTGTGATTGCCCTGGGCCTGAAAACAAGGCTCGTCTATGTAACTCAGGCTCTCGTGATGCCCACACCACGTCTTAGCTGTGTTAGGATTCATTGTCTCTCCAATTGATGGTCAAGTAGGTGACATTTATCCTTACTTAAACTCTAGGCCTTGGGGCTGGTGAGATGGCTCAGTGGGTAAGAGCACCCGACTGCTCTTCCAAAGGTCCAGAGTTCAAATCCCAGCAACCACATGGTGGCTCACAACCATCCGTAACGAGATCTGGCGCCCTCTTCTGGAGTGTCTGAAGACAGCTACAGTGTACTTACATATAATAAATAAATAAATCTTTAAAAAAAAAAAAAAAAACTCTAGGCCTTATTTTTCATGAATGATGTGATTCAAAATAACAGCTAACTGTAAGCATCAATTCCTGCTTTCCAAAAGTGGTAGGTCTTTTTTATTAAAAAAAAAAAAACAAAACTAATATTACTTACTGTACTGCTGTGAAAGAAGTCATGCCCTCCTTGTCCACCCTCAGAGCTAAAAGGGATTTGGAGGCCACTTGTCCTGAAGCCTGACTTTACAGAAAATAAAAAGGAGAGACAGTCCAGAATGTGATAACTGGAACCATTTGAGTAAACTGGGGTCTCGACATGATGCTGCCTCTATACTGTTTGTAATAAAGGTAATAGGTCCCTACTTCCTCTATCAGCCACGAGCCACTAGAAAGGTGACAGGCAATAAGAACATTAAGGCGGGATCAGATAAGAAATGTCTTCCTTCTTTTTCTGAATCATTCTTTTTGGATTGGTTTGGTTTGGTATGGTATGGTATGGTGTAGAGTTTTGAGACCAGTTTTCTCTGTGTAGCCCTGGGTGTCCTGGAACTTACTCTGTAGATCAGGCTGACTAAAATCTCAAGAGTTTTGCCTACCACTGCCTCCTGAGTGCTGAGATTAAAGCCGTGTGCTACCACTACCACAACCCAGCTTTGAGTCATTTTATTTCTCTGGACTTCATGCTAGAATTTTATAGATAAAGTAGGTAGGAGCCAGGCACAGGAGACACACGTGTAATTCCCAGAAGCTCAGGAGGCTGAGGCACGAAGATCAGGAGTTAAGAACAATGCAGACAATGATGGGAAATCCTGTCAAAGAAAAGGCTGACTCCTATGAGGATGTTCCTCCACTCTAGAAAAGGCTGGCATGGTGGACCTTGTTTTCACAAGCACCCGAGGGCCTTTCCCCATAGTGCTGTCAGTTGCAGATAAATAATAATCTGTAGCAGAAGTGAACAACTATTTCTACCGGTTTGTACCTGTACTTAACAAAAGAAAAAAGAAATGCCATTCCAGAGCATGAATATTGAAGTGCACCCTCAGGGAAGAGAAAGAAACTTCAAAATTGATTTTGTGTTGGCTCATTCTGGGGTGTGGCAGCTAGAGTCACCGCCTGGCAGAGCCAACAGGAAATGAAACGCTTTACCCTGGGCTGTGTGTCACCATAGCCAAAAAGCCATAGTCCCTGTATTCTGCAGGCAAACTAGTAATGTTTACTAAGAACCCTTCCTTTGCAGATATTCAGTGTCTGCTGTAATTTTAAGGGATCCCCCATCATGGGTTCCGTGCAGTGCTAAGGAAATAGGTACAAACCCCATTTTGTGACTCAGAAAGTCCGGTAATCAAGACAAGTCTCTTTGATATAAAACCAGAAAGCTATCACGGTATGCTGCCACCCAGATCCAGAAAACAACTAAGTCTCATCACTTGACTTGGGGCTATTTTCAGGTCCCAACTAGTACAGTCTGCTCACAGAAGTAAACTGTGAAGGAGATTAACTACTGGGAGTGTTTCCCGACTGCATTTACTGTGCTGGGAAGAGCCTCATTGGGCTTCAGTACACCTTAGGTGCCCTGGCCTGGGTGTGTCTGAGCTTTGATCCACTTGCCTGACTTGGCACACCCTTCTTTTCCCCTTTCAGTCAGGATCACTGAACCAGAATGGGAAGAATTATGTGTGCCAAATAAGTTCCTCCTAACTGCAACTCTAGGATCCCAATTTCCGCTGGATTTTAGACGTGATCTTTCTAGGAGACCAAGGGCATCTCTGTTAACAATGGCAGAGTTTTTTGACTCTGTGACCTCTCAGTATTGAGACTTGAGATGTGTGTGTCTTTGCCATCTTTGTAACAAAATATCTAAGGCTAAAGGGAAGGGCCCATGGATCTTGGGTTCAGAGATTCCAGTACATGTTCACTTAACCCTGTCACCTTGAGCTTGAGCTGTACTTTTATCAAAGTGAGGTATGTGTCAGAAGACATCTTTGTAATTCATGGCAGCCAGGAAACAAAGCAGGCAAAATGAGCCAAGGTCACGTATTCCTGTCAAGGGCATACTCACCCACTTCCTAAAACTCGCACTCCCCCAGTCCTACCACAGACTAGGAATGAATCCTTTACCACACCAGCCTTTGGGAGACATTGAAGATCCAGATGCTAGCAGACCTTTGGCATCCCCAGCCATGATCTCCACTGCATATGTGCTGGCCCCTGGGTCTCAACTTGGCAGGGACTTACCTGCTTTGAAGACTGCATTTGTGGTTGCCCCTGCATGGTGCTTTCAGGATGGTGTCTTGGTTGCTTAGCTTGTCCCCAGTAGGGTAACTTAGAGCAGAAATGGAAAATGAATAGATTAGTTACTTGCAAGGCTTCAAGCATAGCAAGAGGACCTGGATTCTGGCGTTCTGTTGACTTCATCCCTTAACAGCATCTTTAGTTAATTAGGGAGTGTTTCCTTTCATACTGTAGAAACAGGGCGTGAACAAGCAAGGGCTTGAAACCTGTTCACTATCCAGTTGTGAAAAATACCTTCAGTACTTGTAAGAATAAGAGTTCAATTCTATCAGTGTTCTACCTGCAGGGACACTGATCTTGTGGAAGGCCCTGTGTGGATACAATGGACCCTCGTGTTGGCAGTCCTCACAGCCTATGCTCACTAACCATTTCTCATTCTCTTCAGAGAGAGAGAGAGAGACAGACAGACAGACAGACAGACAGACACAGAGAGACACAGAGAGAGAATAATCTGTGTTGTAAAGATTTCCATTGCTGTAACTAAATGCCTGAGTTAAAACATCTTAAAAGTCATAGTGGTTTATTTTGGATTATGACGTCAGTCTGCAGTTGTTCGGGTTGATTAGCACAGTGCTTGTGGTGAGGCAGGACAGCATGACGTGGGTGTTTTGGGTAGACTGAAGCCGCTTACCTCATGGCAGACAGGAAACTCAGGGATAAGTCAGGGTCCCAACATCTCCTTCAATAGTACTCTCTAATGATGGCTTTCTTTTGCTAGGCCCCAGTAGCTCCTAACAATGCCATTGGCTAGAAACCAAGCTTTTAGCAAATAACCATAGACCCCGGTGATAGCGAGGAGGAAAAACAAATCAAAATCTAATCTAAAATATTAGACCCAGAAGTGAATTTAGGGATCACTTAGTACTCTTTTTTAAAGACTTATTGTGTGTGTGTGTGTGTGTGTGTGTGTGTGTCACACACTTTTGCTGTCTTCAAACACACCAGAAGAAGGCATCTGATCCCATTACAGATGGTTGTGAGCCACCATGTGGTTGCCGGGAATTGAACTCAGGACATCTGGAAGAGCAGTCAGTGCTCTTAACCACTGAGCCATCTCTTCGGTTATTTTTAAAGATAGGGAACTGTCTAAGGAAGGCTGAGTTTCTGCTGCACATTAGCTTACTTGACTGGTTTCAGCCAGCTCCTCTGTATCCTTCTTGTATCTTGAAAAAGTATTCTTTGGGGGCTGTGGAGATGACTCAGTTCATCTGTCACTCAAACATGTAGACCTAAGTTCAGAACCCAGCACACACATAAGAACAAGCAGTGTGCCTCTGTCACCCTATCACTGGGGATGCAGAGACAGGTGGGTCCTTGAAGCTCATTGGCTACCCAGCCTAACTGAATTAATGAGCTCCTAGGTCATTGAGAAACTCAAGAATGAGGTGGAAGGTGACTCTAAAAGATACTCAGCATCAACCTTGGGCTTCCATATGCATGTATACACATGTACACGTGTGCAGGCTCATCATGCATGCTTGCACATCCCCTTTGGGATTTACCCTAAAGAATTAATGGTTTTCACTCAGTCTGATGCTAGCTTGATTCCTAATTGATATAAATTTGCTTAACTATACAAAAATATAAAAAAAAAAACATATTCAGGCTCAAGGAGGCTTCCTTCAGGACAAAGACATGTCTGTAATCAAAAGAGGTGGTTAAAGGTGAAACTTGAATCAAAAATCACATAAATGAGCTTGCTGGCTAAAAGTATTTCCTTAAACATAAAAGATTTTCTTCCCTCTGTTCCAAAGGCAGAAAGGGCAGCCCTCTAACAGTATGTGTGCGCTTCCCCTGCACACACAGACGGCACACAGGGGACAGCAAGGCATGACGTCAGGCGGGAGCTGATTGCTGAGGGACCACACTTGCCCTGAATTTTCCTTGAATTTCTTTTATTCATGTCATATTTGGGACTCAAACAGATTTTTGCAGCCAAGCTGACTTGTAGCATTAAATGACTAGTTAACTGTCTCTACTCATCACATAAATACAGTTTATGGAATAATATAAAATGGGTTATGAAACCATTTTTGAGCCATCTTTTTGACAGTAATTACACCAACCCGTAATACCTTAAAGCAAGTGAAATTGGCAAGAGTTAGCTTAAGCGTTCTTAATATTCTGATGGCTATCATGCAGAATTGTCACTGCAGTAAAATGACAGGATCATGTTTAATTTCTCTTCTTCCACTACGTTTCTCTTATATCTATTTTCCCCTTTCACATTAAACACACACATCATAACATTTCATCACGGGAGAAGGCTGCATAAGTTTCCAGTTGCTGTAATTTAGTTAAACCATAAAATTTTTTCCAGATTACCAACCATGAAATAGAAAGACAATCTTATTTATGAACTTATAAATCAGATAATCTAATGAATCCTAAAACCAGAAACACTTTGATGATTAAATAGGAAGGAAGAAGTCTCATTACCGTGTGTCAAAAGAATTGTATTTTCAGGAAGTGGTTTTGGCTGAGAGATTGGTGCACACATTTGTGGTTGCTGCGCTGTCTGTCCATCACTGCCTCCACCACACTGGCTCATATGGGACTGGGAGAGAATTGTGACCCTTCTATTGTCAGGTTCAAGTGTTTATAAGCTGCAGGGAAGATGCCAAAGAGCTACCAGCAATATCTGACTTGGTGTCTCCTCCCTAGTGTTCCTGTTGATGCTATAGCCTGGAAGAGGCCACCCAGGGAGTATTCATGCTCTAACTTATGGTTACTATATACAGAACCAAGCATGTGGCTACTAGATTATACGTAGGGCTTTTGCTCTAAGCATCTAAACTCTCATGTCAGATATTTCTACATGTGTTTTGGGGTTAGCCCTAAAGAGTTAGACAATAGAATGCAATTGAAGAATTGTCTTTCTCCATCTGCACTCAAAAACCATTATCAGGGGGAAGCGTAGTGGAGAAGTCCAACTCCCACTGAGTCAAAGAAAATGCAAGGAAGCCCTGTGGGCCATCACGGTCACACCAGCCTCTGCCATGATCTGTAATTCTGTCCTTGATGATGATCCAGTTAAAGATAAGGCCCTGTGTCCAGGGTGTTTGGTTTGGTTTTTAATGTGCTGCCACCCACTCTTGGAAAACAAGGTGATGAATGCTTTCCACCACCACCAGACTGACTAAAACATTGATTTATCCCTGATCTGCAATGTATTCATGGCCAATGTCACAGGGCCAGTGGATCTGGATTGTATCCATAGCCAGTGATTTCTTCTTCCCCTTTCCCTCTTAGCAGATTCTTGGTTTTTCCTTGTAGCTGCGTCCCTGCCCGTCCTTGCATTTCTCCTCATCTTCCATGCAGTGAGTGACAGGGCGAACCAACTTTCACTCAGTACTGGCATATCCCCCTAAGCAAGTCATTTCCCAGGTGTTTGTGTGCACCCGTGTCTCCTACATGGCAGATACAATGACCAATGGCTGCTCTTGTCACTTCTGAGATGCTACTATGACTTACCAATAAATGTGGGACTTCTGGCAGGTTTTTATAATAACCTGATTTCCTTATTTCAAATGTTTATATGCTTTTTCCTTGACCCATTGACCCTTTTATGGTAAAGAGGAAGCCAAGCACACAATGATGCCTAAGATTAGTATCCAGTGCTCTGCCTGAGAGATGTGCATCCATACTTGGCATTTGAGATTATTTCTATCCCAATAGAACAGAGGTCATACTGTTCAGATGTATATATGGCTTGGTGGGGGTGCTTGCTTTTTGCAACCATTATTTATGCACACTGCATGACATATGTACAAGAACCCTCATGTCATAACTGCACCATCAGGGTAAACTGAAGAAAGCACATGGACTTGTCAAGTCAGAAGCTGGCAATTGCAAAGTTAAACTCAGTAATTAAAAAGACATTAAAGATTTTAGCCCAAAGGCAAGGCTCAAGGCCTCAAAGCTCAAGAATGCTCTTGATTGCCACAAAATTCAGAATCAAGATTTCTTGTCTCTCCATGAGCCCAAACTTACCAGTTGCTTATCTGTAGTGAAAGGATGGATTGATATTCTATCTCCATAAAGTATCCTATAAAGCAGTTGGCTTGCACTAAAGAGCCACATTGTATGAGTGTGCTATTTGTAGAATTCCTATTCTACACTATTGGTCACCATCACATGTTCCCATGATGCATCCATTGTCAAAGATGCAGAAATGTGAGCTTGTTTCAAAAACCTGACCGTAGCATCAGATAGCTTTGAAGAGAAAGGTACAGTACCTGGCCATAGGTAGTAACCAAGGGGGTTTTATTAGTGTGCTCATGATTGAGTTGTTGAGTATATTTTTCTTCCTTGATCCTGTGAAATTCTCCAGGCTAAGGCTTCTACCACATTAGACTGAGCATCATCTACTCCTCAACTCAAATTGATTTCCATTGTATTTTCCGTGGTGTTGACAAGAGGCACTTGTTTATCTGCCCTTGGGCTATGAGACAAGTTAACAAGTACAACAGATAAATCCATCATTCACCCCAAAACCAGCCTGCAGCTTCCCAGCTGCAAAGAGCAGCTTAGAGGCCTGTAGGAGTGCAGGGCCTGGCCGAGGGTATCACCAGTCCCACTGAGGTCTGCTCTCATGCAAAGCAAATGACAAAACAGGGCAAGAAGGCTGCACGATCATCTGAGGGGGGATGCCCTTCTCCAGGAGGCCTCTGATGGCCTGTGCATTGTCTTTTTTTGTGGGGTCACTGTCTCCTCTCTCAACTCATCAATCAATCTTGGTCTCCACTGAGGATCTACAGTCTCTGGGTTTGAGTGAACTTTGGCCACCTGCTAGGTGGTGCCTTTTATAACCCTCAGGTGAATCCTTCACCTAGAAGAACCAGTCTGAAAGTCAACAGAGCTTTAACAAACAATTCTCTTGTTTTGCAGAGAGAGGATGCAAGCCATGGAGAAGCAGATTGCCAGTCTAACTGGCCTTGTTCAGTCTGCGCTTTTTAAAGGGCCCATTACAAGTAGTAGCAAAGAGGCATATAGGTAAAAAAAAAAAAAGCAAGCCATACAGCAAAAATAATAATTCAAGCTGCTTCTCTTTAATCATTATGGCCATTCATTCAGTGAAATTTGTTTCTTCATGGTCATTTTAGGGCTGACATGTTTACATCTTTATAAATCACGGTGTGCAGGTTGGTTTTGTTTTGTTTTGTTTTGTTTTGCTTTGTTTTGTTTTGTTTTCCTTCGTGGTAATTCTTGGACAAAGGTAAAACTTTGACCCAAGAAGGGTCGGAGGGCTTCCCAGTGCATGTGGCTTCATGGACCACTTGCTGAGCAGTGCCTGTTACTCCCATCCATGCGTGTCCACAGCCACCATCATCTGAAAATCACTGTATGTCCAGCTGCATCCTACCTGTGTCAGCACACACCTGGGAAGCCTTCTCCATCTTGGCCAGTCATGGAGCTGATGTCAAACACCTTCATTGCTTAATCCATCACCGCTAAGTCTTAAGAATAGAATGGTCAAAGAAAGATGGCAGCTTTGAAAACTGTAGCCTTGACTCTTTTTTTATTGTTTTCTTTTATTTAGTGAGAAAATGGTGAAAGCCACAGCCAACAGGAACCAAGCAGATGGTGCAGGTGAGTGCTTCCAGAGGCTCTAGAGGCCAGGAGTTTCAGTTAGCTTTAGCTGGCTTCACAAGTACTCAGTGTTTCTCTAAGTCAATTGGTATGGTTTCAGAGGAAATCACCACAGCTACTACAGCTTCCTGCAGTGTGGAAATTAACTTTATTGGTCACTCATCCATCCTACTCACGTGACCTGACTTCTGTTCCTGGTACTTGGGTGCAGAGTGAATATGGCGAATGTAAAACATTTCTCTGACTGCTTAGAACTTAGAATTCACAGAAAAGCTGAAAATGTATGTGTGTTGAACATCAAGAATTAGGGGATACAAGTTTACCCAACAGGGCTTGCATCCCCCCTGGAAAGGTGACTAAGGGGTACCCAGGGTACCTAGATCTTAGCAGAGGGAAAGGGGTACGGATCCTTCTAGGTAAAGGCAACTCAGATGTCCCTTAAGTGTACTGTGAAGCCATTGGGAGATTCCCATCTGGGGAAGGATGTTAGCCTGGGTGTAAAATGGGAATAAGTAACCACTTATAGAAATCTAGACAGGAAAAGAGAATGAGTGTGAGCTAGGGCTTTCCTTTTAAATGCTAGCACTCTCCTGAAGGAGGACTGATTCTTGTCACTAGCGGACCTTCCTGGTGTCATCACGTCTCTGTGTGTTGACAGCTGGATCCTGGGGTCCCCAGGCCTCTCTGTAGACTGTGCTCTCTTCCTGCCTGCTGGGTTAGAAACAAATCATGGCAGGAGTGTGTTCACAAGCTGAGGCTCTACAGAAGCAAACAGCCAGCTGTATGAAACCTCTAATTTGGGGGACGCCACATCTTCTAGTTTGATGCAGCACAGGAATGTGGATAGGATTGGGAACATAGGTTTAACCCCCCCCCCACCACCACCACCACCCCTGGCTCCACTCAGGCTGAGCAAAGCTTAGCCCTGTTTTATGGGATGTTTCTCCAGCATTTGACTTAGAAATCAATCCGTGGCCTGAGCTGAACCCTGGCAGTTATTTCATAGAAATCACTAAACTTGTCTTCAGAGCAATTGCCAGTTTGCTTTGGGGATATTAATTCACTCGTTTCCTTATTTATTATGGACTTAAGAGGATAAAGTGAAACTACTAAAGCCTTCAATCCCCCCGAAACCCACTCTGGAAATGACGAGCATCCTGTGTGCCATCCTGATCAATGTTGCACATGCAGGTTTGTAAGACTCGACCCCTTCTAGATGTCTGTAGAGTAGTAAATAAGGAAATGCTTGGGAGTGCCTCCTGTGTACCTGGCACTGGTCATGCATTAACTCGTTGCTATCTATCCCCATGGTAGGTATCATTTTATTTCCTTGTTGCAGATAAGGAAACAGAACACACAGCCACGCACATGTGACACACAGGTCATAGCCCTACTCTTCTGTCTCATTATTTTGTGCTATGATATCCCAGTCTCTTGAAAGACAATACCAGTTGTTTGATTTCCTCACTTTGCAATTGTTGAGCAAGGCAGAAGAAGCAAGTGTAGTTTCTTTGGCTGTGTTTCCAAGTGTGTGATCACTAATTCTGGGGACAGACGGTGGTAGTGGCCACGTGTTTTCTGAGAAGCTAGGAGAATGGCAATGCCATTGGCAATGTGAGTGATTTTCGCTCCTGTATCTCTCCCCAGTTTGGTCTTTCTCCTTCTAATGAATGTATCAAAGCTAGACATTGCCCACTGGGGTTTAGTTTCCATAGCAGCCTGCACAATGCACAAAGTATATTAATTCTTCCATAATCCTAGGAAGTAAACTACAAGGAAAGCAGTGTTATCCCTGTGTACAGACAGAAAACAGACTTATATAGAATCCAAGGAACTCATTTGGGCAAAGGTCAACTAACACAAATGAAATCCAGACTTTCTGAAAATGTGTAATTTAAGTTAGACATGAGGAAGCAGGAAGCATTTCCTACTCTGAGGCATACGGTATATGCGTGTATGCTACAGTGTTTATTATCTCAGCTACCACACCTAGCCCTATGAGAATGATGCTGCTATTTGTATCTTTTTTTTTTTTTTTTTTTTAGTTTTTCGAGACAGGGTTTCTCTGTATAGCCCTGGCTGACCTGGAACTCACTTTGTAGACCAGGCTGGCCTCGAACTCAGATATCCATCTACCTCTGCCTCCCAAGTGCTGGGATTAAAGGCGTGCGCCACCATACCCGGCTGCTATTCGTATCTTATATGGAGAGAAATATTCTCACAGTAAGTTAAGATGCTCAGAGTCCCCCAGTTAATGGCAGTCAGTCTTCCTAACTTCCTCACTCCAGTATTAATTCTATCACAACAAGGTACATTAAGTTCACATGGTACACACACTTGTTAAGATTCCTACTGAGATCTAACTAAGGGCCAGTGAGAGCTCTCAGTGGATCAAGTTACTTGGACAAGCCTGTTGATTACAATCCTCAGGCCCCACATAAAGCTAGAAAGAGAGAACTGACGTCAGAATGTTCTGTGACCTGCGACTGCATGCTAAGTCATATGCACACCTCGAGTTCCCAACACATACATCATGATGATGATAAGTTTAAGATGTAACTAACCAAGATGAATTACCTAGAGTAGACTCAGTATACAAAAGGGAGAAAGATTTTGGGGACAAACTCTATGTTGTCTCCTACGACTAGGCTCAGCAATAAACTCTATCTGACTACTCATCTGGGTGCGTAGCATACCCAGTTCCCAGGTCTGTGGCTCTAGTGTGAATGAGGACCTACCTGCAGTCCCCAGCACTAGATCATCTCCATCCTGAGTCTGCATCTCAGGGCCTTTACTATAGATCCTTCCTAGCTTTTAGGTCACCCCCGGTGCTGTGTACTTGCTGAGACTCTAGATGGAGGCAGAAAAGATGGTCCTTTATACCATTCTTCTCAGAGAACTAATTCAGCTGAGGACTGTAAGGCTTTTACTCTTCACCAGACAGTGGGCTAAGCAGTTACAGGTGCTGACTTCCTGTCAAGTAGTCTGCTGGGTAGCACCAATACCCATTTAAGCAAGTACAGAGAGAACACAGTTAAGTTACTTGTTTGCTTGAGGTCATATATGAAAAAATGAATCATGAAAAGGGCTTCCAGGTTCTGGCCTAAATACTGAAGTGACCTTGGCTCACTTCATTCAGTGAATATTGACCTTGGCTAAAATCAGATGGAGAAAGACAGAAAGTGTGGGGAGTTGAGTGGAAATAATGAGTTGGGTCTGCTTATAGAAAAGGCTGGTGGTGATGTGAGGCCATTGGTATGTGGCTGGGGGGGGGGGGGGGGCGGGCAGCGCTAGGCAGGTGGCAGAAGAGAATGGGATTGACCCTGAGACAGTAGAAGAACAGGCTTAGGACAGAAGGTACCCATGTTTCAAAGGCTGGATTTAGAGAAGAGACTGATGACATGGGAGTGGCAGAGAGGGAAAGAAGGCAAGGGGTGGACATTTCAGTATGACAGGAAAGGAGAGACATGACTGACAGACAACAAGGACCAATGAGTGGTGTGCTGAGTGAAGTCATGCTCCCCAGAGAGTCCTCACTGATCGCGCCATCACTGGCCACTTCTTGAGCAGCCACTTCAGTGTATCAGTTGGACTAAAACGGTGGAACCAGAGGTTATTGATAAAGGTGTATTTTTAAGCAGCTTTAGATTCCCTTAAGAAATTGATTTTTGAAAATGTTTTCTTAAAGCCTATTGTCAGCATTCATCTGTAACAAAAAGCATGTGGACTGGAGTCAGCCGCCTTTAAGAGTTGGCTCAGCAGGTAAAGGTGCTTGCTGTACAAACCAGGCAACGGAAGTTGGATTCCAGCATCCACTGAAACTTGGAAGGAGGAAACTCACACGCGCACACACACACACACACACACACACACACACGCGCGCGCACGCACACAAACATAAGTAAATAAGATTAGTGATGTAAGCTGATACCCCAGGAATGTGCAAGGACCAAAAGATATGTAAAAGGACTGGGCTTTCATTTAGGTGAGGGGCTGGCAGAGCAGGCTAAGTAGCAGGGTCCTTTTTCACCAGAGAGAGACCTCCATGATTCCATTTACTGTCCAGCTGGTATATAGTGTAATGTTGGGAATATTGTCATGACTCTACACGTGCATCCATACCTACAGACAGGGCAGACATTGTCTGATTCTAAAGCGACAACTCGACACTGATAGCTGCTCCCTATGAGATCTCCTGACCTTGGAAGACACTAAGTTAGTTGTGACATGTGGCCATAGTGAGAGATGTCACTGGGTATCCTTTTCCTTCGCACCCTCACTGTGGAAAATAGTCTGAAGAGCTGCCCAGATGGGAGCTGCTGACTTTCTGAGGGTGACTTTATATGTGCATAAGGGAAAGACACACATACAAGTCTTGACTGTTGACGGTGTTCATAACCACTAAGGCTCATAGGACTAGCTAGAAGTGCTGACCTTCTGAGATTCCTTGGAGGCAGTGGGACAGCTGACTTTGGACAGTCACCCTAGTGTGAAGAACGTGGTGTGCCACCAGCTCTGCATCCCAGTTGCTGAGCCACAACAGAAAGACAGGCCCCCACTAATAACCACTGCAGAGTGTATAAATCAAGGCCAACCTGGGTTATCACAAAACTCCCAGCAAAGGGAGAGAGAAAAAGAGGGAGGGGAGGAGAAAGAGACTGTTTGTCATTGTGAGTGTGTGTGTGTGTGTGTCTGTTTGTAGATGTGTGTGTATATATGTTTGTGTCGGTCTGTCTTCATGTATGTTTGTAGGTATATGTGTTTGTCAGTCTGTCTCTTGCTCATATGTGTTTATATATGTGTCTGTCTTCATGCGTGTTTGTGTGTGTATATCTGTCTCTGGCTCATATGTATCTATCTGTGTGTGGTATGTGTTGGGGGGTGTGTGTGTGTGTGTGTGTGTGCAAGAGTGTGCTTGTAAATGGTTCTGTTTTGTGGGTGTGTATTTGTAGGTGTGTATGTATATCTATCTGTCTCTTACACATAGGTGTCATTCTCTGTGTGTGAGAGAGAGACAGAGACAGATTCAGCATTTACTCTTGGGGCCTGTTTCATATCCTTACATTCTCCTTAAAAGGCCAAACCATAGAGTTCACAGTCTTTTAAACCTTGCTCATCTCAGGCCCCTCCTGAATGGGCCCATGAAATGTGTGATCCTTACATAGAGTGACTTGAAGACTGAGGCTGTGGCAGCTAGGGGGCAATTGAGAGGCTTTTCCTTTCTACAGAAGCCCAGGGTAGCTTTTCCTTTCTTAAGTGCTAGAGAGAGCCCAGTGTCCCCGAGCTGCTCCACCACTCAGCTTCCTCCACCGCGAGCCTACACATTTCTTCTCATTGCCTTTTTGTTTTCTTTCCTAAAGAATTCTTAAGTCAAGCCACGTTTTCTTACTAAGGGTGATGATGTACAGAACTCTTCCTTCTTTTTGGTTTTAGAAACCTGTGAAGATTTAGGTAAAAATATACTTTTTTTTTTTTTTTTTTTTTTTTTTGCCATCTCTGTGTCTAATGTGTTCTATGTCTATCTGCCAGCAGGGGCTGGTCACATGCCCTATGAAAGCCCAGAAATTAAATTCTCCCCTACTCTAGAAGGACAGATATATACTACACAGATTTTAAAAATCTAAAACTTCGTGGTAAAAATACTGGAATACCAGCATCCAGAAATAATGTTAATTCTTTGTTCTGTATACTTTTCAACTTTTTAAACCCCTGTGTGTTTAAAGAGAGAGAGAGGGGAAGGTGGAGGAGTCTGCACTGGGGGATTGGAGAGGGATGAGGAGGGGGATGGAAGGGGAAGTGGATGGCTAGAGGAGTTGGCAGCAGCGCAGACATTTAATGCTCCTTGACATGGCATCATGCTGTGAATACCATACACTCTGCTACCCCATGGCAGTGAAACTTCTAGAACCTGAGGGTTACAGGCTGTGCTCCTTAGCACTCTGTGGACGGTTGTTTCCATGACATTTTTCTTAGTTTCCAGTCTTCTGTGCTGAGGTAGGCCTCATGCTCAGGTGCTGTCTGCATTCTAAGGCTTCTGCTGTTCTTTGTGTGGTTTTGTTGGTTTGTTTGTTTGTTTTTCCTTCATAGGAACGGCCCATGTTTCTGCAGGGAAGGTTCTGGGCTCTGTGGAGTTCTCACTGCCTCCCAGCCAACCCCTGCCTGCTGGAACCTCGCCCATCCACACTAGCCTGCTTGACATGAGGAGGAATGTGGCTGAACTCAGGCTCCAACTCCAGCAGATGAGGCAGCTCCAGGTACTCCTCACAAACATGTCCCCTGTCATAGTGGCTCTAGGTCTGATTTCTCTGCATGCCCATCCCCCACCTCCACCCATGCGTCAGCTTCCCTGGGCGCCTTTACTGTACTTTCTGTAGCAGCTAATTGAAGGAAGGAACGACACGTATGACCAGAATGGCACAGGTTCCTTGTTTATCTACAAGCCTGGTCTAGAACCTTCTGCTATAACTAAAGCCAGTGTATAACAACTTCCTTTGACAGTAATTGTGAGCATCCTACCAGGCAAGGCTCTCAGTGTGATAGAGGTCCATCCCTCCTTCACAAGCAACTGTGGTGTCTTTAGAACTTGAGTTTAGCATAGAAGATGGAGTCATGTGGGTGAAAAAAGCTACTCGGGATGATTTGCTGAGGAAAAAAATCTGCATTTTACTTGGATAGTATGTTCCAGATTTCCCTTATCCTTTTCATTACTGAGGAATATATGAGCTTAGGGAATCAAAGAGAAGGCAAAACTAACCCTTCCTGTCCCTGATCTCAGTCAGCAAACACTCAGGAGGGCAGAATAGAATATCCCATCTCTAGCCTGAGTCCTAAGGAGCTGGAAGGATCAGCACAGCATGAGGTCACATGTTTGCCCTGGGTGCCGCCTCACCTTCCCTGCCTTTGACTGGGGCTTGGACATTGAGGACATAGTCCTAGCTTGGCCTTCAGGGGGGCATCTCCCTGAGCTCCTTTAAGAAGTTCATAATCCAAATATTGTTAAAAATTGAACACACCCTGGAGCCCAGGCAGCCACATGGGCCGAGATCCTCTATAGCTAGTAGAAGCAGTGCCCACAGAGTGAGATACAGGCAGGAAAGGACTTGGAACCACAGTTTCTTCTGCATCCCAGTGGCATGGACCCAACATGTTTCACCACCTAATTGAAGCTAAGAATGTGCTTTCCTGCCACTGGTGTCTAGAGGTGGGAAGTGGGAGGGCAGCTAGATCTGGAGTCATAATCCCAGCCCTGGGAGGCTAGGCCAGAAGATCATGAGTTTGAGGCCAACCTATTCTGCATAATGAGATACTGTCTTAAAAATCACCTCTTGGGGAGGTGGGGATTAAAGTGTAAAATAAGGACAACTGGTTTGGAAGACCTCCCCTGAGGCCCCCATGTATACGGTGAAGGCTAACAAAACTGTCCACACTGCTTACTGCTCAGAACCCACCATCCACCCACTCTTTGTCTCTCTGTCTTAGGTACCTAGAACATTGGGTGTGTATTTATTTAAATCACCTCTCTATTGTGGCATCTGTGAAAGTCCATCTTGGAGGGACTTCTTGTCTTGCAATTTTTTTTTCATTTTATGTATATGTAGAGGTGTGTGTGCATGTGCATGTGCGTCTGTGTGTGTGTGCAGTGTACGTAGGTGAGTGTGCAGGCATATGGCCGTGCACCTGTGCATGCAGAGACCAGAAGGGGACCTTGGGTTTCTTCCTCTATTGCTCTTCAACATAACACTTGAGAACAGAATCCCTCACTGACCTAGAAGCCTGCTGTTTCAGCTGGGCTGACTGGCTCCTTAGCTCCTGGGAGCCACCACCTCTGTCCTTCAATGCTGAGACTACAGGCCTGTGCAGCCACACCCTGTTTTACATGTGGGTGCTAAAGATTCAAATTCAGGTCCTTGTGCTTGAACACATGCAAGTACTCTTGCCCATTGAGCCATCTCTCTGCAAAGAAGGAAAAGGGAGATGAGGACAGGATGGAGAGAAAGAGGGAGGAGACAGAGGGGGAAGGAAATAGAGAATGGAGAAGGGGGGGGGGTGATGGGAATGAAAAGGATGGAATTGATTTTGCAATGAAATGAATTGTCTCTGTTGGTGGCTATATTGACAAAGTAGAATGTCTTTAGTCCTCGGAGTCCTAGTAACAAAGGAACAAATGAGAACCTTCCCTCTTCAAAAGCAGTTCATCCCCACTCAATTCCGGCTGGCTCTGCCCTGTAGACTTAGACTTCATGTTTCTAAGTGTTCTCATGACTCACATCAAGTCTGGACATACAGGTCTGATGTAAACCAGCTCCAGTGTCAAGTGTTAGAAAGAATTAAACCTAATGACTGGGGCTCCCAAGGCCAAAGGACAGGTCTTTAGGTCAGACACCACCTGTCACCTCCCAGTTTCTTTCCTAGTTTGTTCCTGAGTCTGCCCTTCCACACATTCCAGCTGCCCTTTAATGCCACCTGCTGGCTATTTGGAAATTGTGTTCTTCACTGTACTCCACCCCTCATCTCCACCCCCAAATTGAATCAGTTCTATATAGTAGGTCCTAACTGCTCTCCAAAGTGAGCAGCTATTGGGGTTCTGTTGCTTTAGCCTGACTGAGCACAACAGCTGTGTCAGCAGTTTCGTAAGCATTTGAAACATTGTTACTGTGGATATACTGTCCATAGCTGCAACAGCGCCTTGTTTGGTACATCTCATTGTTTGGTTCTGGGACAGTTGGGAGAGATCCCCAATCACCTGCTGCCCCTGTCAACCTTGAATCTATGCCAGCACAGTGTAAAACTGTCACTTGCTTAACAAGGAAGTTCTTGGCCAAGGTTTAGTAGCCCTACCGAGTTTCTTGATCCCTCTAGAACTGCTCCACCTCATTGGCTCTCAGTAGGACTTATAGCAATGAGCAACACCATGCTGAGCTTAGAATAGTTAGTATTTCCACAGCAGACACAAAGAAGATGTGAGCACTTTGTTTCTTTTTTTTTTTTTTAAAGATTTATTTATTTATTTATTATATGTAAGTACACTGTAGCTGTCTTCAGACACTCCAGAAGAGAGCATCAGATCTCATTACAGATGGTTGTGAGCCACCATGTGGTTGCTGGGATTTGAACTCTGGACCTTTGGAAGAGCAGTCGGGTGCTCTTACCCACTGAGCCATCTCACCAGCCCTGCACTTTGTTTCTTAACCTGGCTACTGTGAGCCTCCCATCTCCACCCCAATCTTTGTATTTCCTGTGTCCCAGGCTTCTCTCCTTCTCAAATTTCTGCTTTCCAGCCAGAGGAGTCTATTTAATACCCGAACAATTGAGAATAATTAAGCTGGGACAGCAACAATTCTCCTTCAGCACCTGTATTATCCTACAGTGAATATGAAATGCAGCCCCAGAGTGGTTATAAGTCCATTGATAGAGCTATCATTAGAGAGACATACAGAACTCTCTCAAAGAGTCTCTAAAGGACAAGAATTGAATTAGAAATTCAAATGTTCTTGGAGCTGAGTTATAAAATAGTGAAATGGAATGAACTCTTTTGTGTTTGGCAGCCTGCTCCAGTAATTAGATAATTAAATCATTGGAAAGCCCTCGACTATAGCAGATCATTGTATGTGAACATTTTATTTCCAGAGTGATGGATTCTTCGAAGGAATAAAAATGTGAAGCAGATACAAGGGGTGCTTAGATGGGGGCACTGATGTCAAGGAGGCCATTGAGACAAGTCTCTACGATATGAGTCTCTGTCCTGTTTCACATAAATTATCAGTAGACAAGACATGAACATAGTTAGGGCTTTATTGCTATGAAGAGGCACCATGACCACAGCAACTCTTAGTAAGAAAAACATTTACTTGAAACTGGCTTACATCTCAGAGGTTTAGTCCATTATCATCATGTCAAGAAGCACGGTGGCATGCAGGCAGACATGGTACCGGAGAGGTAGCTACATCTGGACCAGCAGGCAGCAAGAAGAAAGAGTGAGACCCTGGGCCTGGCTTGAGCATCTGAGACCTTGAAGTCCAACCAAGTGAAACAAGTCCTCCAGCAAGGCCATACCTCCTGATAGTGCCACTGCCTATGAGCCAATGGGGCCATTTTCATTCAAACCAGCACAGACGCATTCCACTCACACTGCCCATTAGAGACACCTTGGGTCCTTCACAAGAGTACATGCACTGAGTCACCCTGTCAGAGTCTGACTTCACTGGTATAAACTGGCAGGTAAGCTAGTGGTTCTAGACTATTCCAGGGTAAGAAGTATTGCTCTCAGGCTATTGTGAATGCTCAATCCAGAAGACAAGTTGGGATAAGTCAGCTGTCACAAATGCCAGAGTGAATGGGAATGAGTACACTACCACTCTGTAAGCCCAGAAGGAGATGATAACTTAAACCACCCCAAACCATGTACCCTCCTCTCACCTGATGGCTAGCTGCGCCCTCTGCACCATCAGATTTGCTGTAAGCCGCAAGTCAATGGGATAGTTACACTGTAGTGTTCTCATTCCTGGGTAACCTGGCAACAAAAAACGTTGCAACTCAACAGATGTTTTCAAAAGATGATGTACTTCATCCGTTACTTTTCCTGAGATAGAGAATAAATAAAAAATCCACTTTTTCTGAAGGTGAATAGTTTCTAACCTGCAGAATGTTCCAATACGTAGACTGTTTTTTCCTAAGAGAATAACAGGCCCACAGATGTGACTGTGCTTCTGTCCCTTTCTGAGTTGGGGGAGAGAAGTGTATTTCTGGAAGAAAACAACAACTATAAAGACCACAGTTAGGACTTCACCAAAATAAAAAAAAATGGATAGATTCTACTGTTCCAATTCAAACATTTTTCCTTGGACCTTTATCTCTTTATTGGGCTTTCTGATAAGTAAAAAAAAAAAAAAAAAACAGGTTATTCTAAACTTAGTGTTACATTTTTAAGATTTTTGAGGGTTTGCTATTGTTCTCCTAGTGAGGGAGGATCGACACTGAAGAAGGGACAGTAATATGATCAGCCCTTATGTAATTCAACAGTTGTCTTAATCTGTTGTGCTAGAGTCTTTTATTTCATGATGTCCAAAGTTATAGCCAGAGGACTATATGCCAGAGGAAAGCACAAGAAAATCTGGCCCCTGTAGGGCAGAGCTATTTTCTTCAACAAAGCAGAAATGGTAAATAAAACAGACACAGAAGTTGACAGTTAAGTTACTGAACAATCCACCAAGCTACAGTCAGATCTCAGACAAAGGACTACCTAAGATGGTGAGACAGCACCCAGACAACATTTGTCCATGACCAGGCATTGTTTGTTTTGTTCCCTGAAGCCTTGGGGGAGGTCTTACATGGGTGGTTAGGAGTCATTCTGGGATCTGGTTTTCATTCCCAAACTCCCTAGTTTGTGGTCTAACCACTGCTCAGTGTTACTGGTAGACTGAAGCAGCATCTGGCCCATTTTGCTCTCAAGCCATGTTGTCAAGACGGGTTTCCCCTAGTAAGTCAGGGATGAACATGGGAGATGTGGGCTATTTCGAGGTAGTTAGATTTAGATTTAAACAGTTTGTACATTATTCATAAAGTTGACATGGATAACTCACTTTGCCCAATTAAAGACTAAGTGGCCAAGAACATTCTAAGTACACTCATAAAGACGTCAAGGGCATTTCTAATAAACTGTGTTTGCAGCTGAGAGGGTGTGGTTGCAGTCGCACTCACCTTCCTGTTGTTGACAGCTAGAGAACTGGGAGCTATCATGAACACGACTTGCAAGCAATGCACAACAGACAACATGGGCCTGGGTTGCTCAGAAAAAAATGAAGACACAGGAGGTGAATCCTACCATTGAGTTTGCATCTGCCCAGAGGTACTTTCCAGATGTAATGCAGAAACTCAAGCAGTCCTGGGATCATCTTCCTCAGCAAAGGAGATAAAAGCAAGTTCAGAGAGCTGAAGCATCTAGCATTTATGGAATGGAGTGCCATAGAGAAGAAGTCTCCATATAGAGAGAACTAAGTTAATCTGGGAGCCAGATATTGAGTAATAAGCCAAATGCGTGTGACATGAACAACTCTCTGAGTCAGGCAAAGACCATGTGGGTAAACCAGCAAGCCAAAATCTTCTAGAGATCACCCGGACCTGGAGAAGTCAAGTTTTGGCTAGCAAGAGTGAAGAGGCCATATTGGATACCTCAGGATTAAGTACAGACTAGAACAGTCTCCAGTGTTGGGACTAAACTAGCCCAAGTGTAAATTACCCTAGATTCTCCCTGCAAAAACTCAAAAATAACTCTCTCAGTAACAAAATGAACCTCACATAACTGACCTGTCAGGGAATATCTAAAATCTGTCAGAAGAAGAATAAAATCTAATAGTCTATGCCTAACGTGCAATCAAAAACTGCTAGACATGAATAATGGTAAAAAGTACAATCTATGAAAACTCAGCCAATGGAAGCCTACTGGAAGTGATGGAGATAATTACATCAGTAGCAAAGACTTCAAAAAGCACTCAGATTATTCTCAAATGTTTCAAAAAAGCATGAACCAATGCTACAAGAGATTACGGGTAGAAAAAATATGTAAGTGGAGCTTTTGATAGTTAAAGCACACACACACAGTAGGGCTGGAGTGATGGTTCAAGAACACTGTTTCAGTGGTTAAGAGTACTGGATGCTCTTCCAGAGGACCCAGGCTCAATTCCCAGCAACCACATGGCAGGTCACACCTGTCTGTAACATCAATTCCAAGAGATCAAACACCTTCACACAGACATACATGCAGGTAAAACACAATACACATAAAGTAAAAAAATAAGTAAATTTTCTTGTTTTTAAACACACACACACACACAGACAGAGAGAGACAGTATCTAGATAAAACTTGGCCACTGGCCAAGGAATGCAATAGGAAACAGCAACAGAAACCATCCAAAAGTTAAGAAGGAATTATATTGAAATAGGAAACAGCAACAGAAACCATCCAAAAGTTAAGAAGGAATTATATTGAAATCCGGTGACCCATGCAACAGTATTCCAGCGTCAGTGGGGAGAAGGAGACTATTACAAAGGAGAGTGGGTACAATTCTTCCAACCTTGATGAAGGTTATAAATCCACAAACTAAAGAGCCCAGTAAACACCTAGACTGGTAGACACAAAGGGAAACTCTGCAGAGGGTACTAGAAAACGAGGGTTAATAGAGAAGACAGGCAGAGGGAAGAGCCACTTCATCCAGGGAAACACACATCAGGATTAATACTGACTTTAAACCAGCAATAAGACGAGACAGAAATCAGTTCAATATCATCTTCAAAGGCTCAATGGGGGTGGGAGTGAGGACTCTGTAAGAAAAGAGGATAAAAAAATTAAAAGAAAGAAAAAAAGATACTTAGTGCCAACTCTTTTATGAAGTCTGTGTTACTATATCTTGGTTAGCTTTTTTGTGATGAACACCATGACCGAAGCAATTGAGAGAGGAGAGTGTTTATTTGACTCACATTTCCCAGTCACAGTCCATCATGAAGGAAAGTCAAATCAAGAAGTGAAGCAGACGCCATGGAGGAGCGCTGTTTCCCAGCTTGCTCTCTGTGGCTTGCTCAGCCTGCTCTCCTATACAAACCAAGGACCGTCGGCCCAGTGGTGACAACTGCCCACATGGACTGGGCCCCCCCACATTACTCAAGAAAATGCCCCAGAGGCCAATCGGATGGATGCGACTCCTCAACTGACACTCCCTCTTCCTAGAAGTCTCCAGTTTGAAGTAACTAGCAGCTACCCTAGGGACAAAACCAAAGGGTGGGACGTCTCAGACCAGCAGCCCTCCCAAAAATAGACGCCTCAAGCCATTAGCAAAATAATAGCAGTGAAGTTCAGTAATGTACTAACAGATAATTATCTTTTAAGTATAGGAGTGTATTAGCATAGAAATCTAAGCAGCTGTGTTCGGGCGTCATCAACAGAATCAAAAGGCACATCCTGTCAGTAAACACAGGAGACCGTTGCTAGAGCTCTCCATAGGTGATGGAGACGCAGCTGTCTCCAGGAAGGAAGAACCTTCCACAGCCCAAAGGAAGTGGTACTAGTAGTGAAACCCCACACCGAACCCCAGTAAAAGCAAGAACTCGGTGGAAAGAAATCAACTTTCACTTCTATTTTGAACTGTACTGTCTTATCAAATGCATCAAGGAGTTGAACTAGCAAAGCAAACCTGCACATTTTCCTTGCCAACAATGCAATTGCATGGGAAACCGAAAGAGGTCTACAAAAGCACTAATTAAAAATAAGCGACTTTAGCAAGATCACCAGAATTGAGTCAAATCAAACCGTTCAGTATCTCAATACAAGGGAATGTTACTCAGCCATAAAATGAACTGCAAATAGCATGGCTGGAGTCTCAAGAGCTCTGGGCTGGGCTGGGGGTGTGGCTCACAGGCATAGCAGTTGCCCAGTACATGCAAAGCCCTGAGTCCCAAGTCTGCACGGGGCCTGGGAGTACTGAATGAAAGAAGACAGACATCACGTCACAGAGAATGACTGTGTCATTCCATTTGCATGATATCCTAGGACAGGAGGAACCATTCTATGATGACAGAAGTACAAATGCTTTCTTTGGGCTAAAGGTTGCTAACTTAAAGATCATGAAGGAAATTTCTGGAGTGACAAGAAAGTATTGTCTCTCTTTTTCAATGGCATGTAGTGGTGGGCACATTTGTGGGCTCGTGGAACTGTGTCAAAATGTAAGGGTGTATGTATATCTTACTGCTTGTGTACTCTCTTTCAACAACTGAAACTTGGACCTTACCAATCCTCTCTGGCTCTGACAGCAGCTTAGGAGAGAGCTGTGGACCCACATCTCGCCCCCTGCTTTTCTTTTTGCCCTTTGCTGGGATGAACGGGGCAGTCTTATGGCCAAGACATAATAGCAGTAACAGGACAGGATAAATGGAGTAGGGAAGTGGACTAAAAACTAACTAGCTCAGCATTTCTTCCTTTGGGAATCCCTCCTCACAGGGCCATGAGAATTTCCTTCTCTGTTCCCCTCAGCTGAATCCCACAATGCCTCCTGTCAGGAAAGGAGACAAAGCCCTCAGGAATAGCTGCTTGCTCCTCCTCTACTCTGCTAACACAGTAACTCTAATATTATGTTCAATTGTCTTCTAACAAGGCATCCATAGCTGCATTAGAAATGTTACATTAGATGTATCCGCTATGTGCCAGAAAGTGTGCTCGTAGCCTGGAACAAGACTCTTGTCTAGATAGAAGAACAACTTGGGAGTCATAGTAAAATGACCTCTCTAAGCTGGATTGAGCCTACACTACCAAATAAGCCCAAACAAGTCACACGGCCTCTCAGGGGGGATTTCTACTTCCTACCTCTCAAATTCCGATTTGAAGGCCCTCCCAGCAATACTTGATATTTTGGAGAGACATGCTGCTCCAGGATTGTCTGAGCTTGTTTCATTGTGGAGTGTAAGCAGGAGGGTGTAGCAGAGAAGAGAGTGTGTACTAGCTCATGGCACAGTGATAGCAACCCTCCTTTCATGAACCCGTTAGATCATGACGCTGTCCTTGCTGGTAAAACACATTCACCCAGGAAGTTTAAAAAAAAAAAAAACATTCTGATGGTCAATTTGCCTCCAAAAGCAGTTCAATCAGTTGCTTCTCTCACAGGCACCTTAGCCTGATCCACAACCTTTACAACTACTTCATCACGTACTGCTCTGTGTCTTACATATCTAGCTCCAGTCACTGTGCCTCCATATCACTGCAGAGTCCTGTTGCATTTGCTCCACAGCCCTGAATTCAAGCCCAACTTTTCATACAAGGCAGTGCTGTTTATGTATCGTTGACCTCCATATACAGTGTCACCCATAGACCTGCCACAGCCTCTGCAGCACAGCTAGGCTGAGCTCAAGGCTCATCCAAGCTGGTGGCTCACACTCCCTAATTCAACCACTTAGAGAACAATTCTGGAGTTTCCACTGCTTTCTGTTAACAGTATGGCTGCTTAGGTTCATTTATTCAAAAGATGGTTTTGGATCCTCTTTCAAGAGCAGAAATTAGCAAGCGGGAGGGAAGGCCATTTCAGGAGGTGGAAGTAGCAGGCTCAACTGTGACAGAAAGGGGCTGGGTGTGTCAGAAAGATCAAAGGATGTTGATGTGACCATGGGAAATGAGGGAAGCATATCTGAAAAGAAAGTAGACAGGAAAGTATAGACAGCAGAGGAGGTGCATGTGTGCTCTGTACTGACTGATCCTAGAAGCACAATGAAGGCACCTTAGCAGAGCTGGGAGAACGTGACTCGGAGTCACAGAGGTCATCAAGAACGGTACACACACTTCTTTATCAACACTCATGGAACCAATAACCATAACCCATAGCCATAATCTCTTTGTCCAGTAATCACCATGCACTGACACTGGAACCCAGTGGTGCCTTTGCCTGTGACCCAGCTCACTCTTATGTCATAAGGAAGATCACAATGGGGCTTTGAAAGAGTGGCACCATGGTCAAAGTGTTCTTCCTCTCTGTGTGAAGAGATAATGGGGCAGATGACAAGAGCATCCCCAGTCCTCTGAGGTGATACCTTGTAGTGGGAAAGGATCAAGAAACCAGTGCAAACAACTGAATGTTGCTCTGGTGTTGGGGGGGGGGGGGGGCGGGGTGTCTTAGGGACAGTGGAATGAATAAAATACAATTGCTGCTGAAACTGATCAAGGGTGTTCACTTTGTGGACATATGAAAACCTAGCAACTATTGGTAAGCATCTTCTGAAGGGTAGCTCAAACTTGCATGCTCTTTGCTCCATGTGATGAAGGACCAGAGAATCCTGGGAACCGTATGGAAATTACGGACTTCATATAGCCTTTGTCAAATCCAGTGAAATTAGTCAATTCCCAAGAGCCTTTGTCTCATCCGGACTCATTATCATTGCCCCATCAATGCGTAGTGCCACATGGTAAGGAGCTGTGATTCTACACTGTTGAGACATGAAACCAAACAAACCAGAGAGCTCAGATTTGCTTTTTGAAGACATTCTGAAAAATTCCTGTCAACCCAATGGTTGTTGAGGATCTACAAGAACCTCAGAGTAGCTCTGCCAAGAGCAGATTCTACATCAGGAGAGAACAGCGAAACGGAGAGCAAGAAAGCCTATCCAAGTGTCTGGTGGGTGACAAGGACTGAAGGCCTGGTTGATCACTGGGCTTTCAATGCTAGTACTCTTGACTCCTCTCTATAAAATCGTCTGTGAGAGTTTGTGGGGGGGATGTGTGTGTGTGTGTGTGTGTGTGTGTGTGTGTGTGTGTAACAGCAGCCAAAGACTAGAAAAAACTCTACCTTTTTTTATAGGCACAGAAACTGAAGTTCAGCTGTCAGTTGCCTGACAAAACTTAGCTGTTCTCTGAGGAAGCAATCTTGTATACAGTCCTTGCTCTCTTCTCTTTCTTACTGAAATAAAGATTCAGCTGTGGGTTTTCTCTGTGCCCACTTCTGAAGACTGCAGGGCATTCAGGCTTCATGATAGCAGATAGATGAAGCCAATGGAGGCTGATTTCTTTTGTTCAACAGCTGCAGAACCAGGAGATTCTGAGGGCGATGATGAAGAAGGCTGAGCTGGAAATCAGTAGCAAAGTGAAGGAGACCATGAAGAGACTAGAGGATCCGGTACAGCGTCAGCGCACCCTGGTGGAGCAAGAGAGACAGAAGTACCTCCACGAAGAAGAGCGGATTGTCAAAAAGTTATGGTGAGTCACCCTGAGGAGAAAAACTGTCTTTGTTCACAGGGTGCCCTTCTTAGCTGGTATTTCTCTCCCTCTCTTTAATGAGCACCTATTGTGTACACTAGAGATCTGCTGAGCCTGGTATCTATTGTCCCAACTGTCCCTCCTTTAAGGTCTGGGAAACTCAGCAGTCCCCATGACAGTATGTCTCTGGGCCAGGAAAATGTGGGGCATCCTTAGAGAACCACAGGGCTGGAGATTGGCAGGAGAATTGGGTCCATGGTCCTAATCACATCTCATAGTTGAATGATATCATTCTCCTTGGCTTGGTGTCTTCTATGGGTCATACTCCTGCTTTGGAGACCTGCTTGGTACCTGTCTAGGCTGTGCTTGCTAAGACTGTAAGATCATGGGAGCCCACAATAGACCCTGAAAACCAACTCTAGAAAGTTGTCTTCTGCCTTCTGCATGCACAGTCACACATCATATACACACAACACTAATTTTAAAGTTATGGAATATATATATATATATGGATATATATATGGAATATATATATCCTTAATATTATCATATGTGTTGCTTATATATGTATATATATATGAAACACACATATATAATATATATATAGTTATAAAGTTATGGAATATATATATATGGAATATATATATATATATATATATATATATCCTTAATATTATCATATGTGTTTCTTATACCTTAAATAGACATGGACTAGGGTAACTGAGTGGATCAGTATGACAGGAGAGCGGGGTTAGGTAAGATATTCTAGAAACTGGCTCAGGGCTACTGAGAAGCAACGCCTGCTCTTTGCTGGCCCTTCCCTGTCCCTTTGCCTGTCCTTCTAAGTTCCAGAAAAGAAATACTCTGGTAGAACCTGTTAGGCTCGGGGCCTCCGAACATGAGGACAGAGGAGTGAAAGTGGGGTTTAAAGAACAGAAAAAAATTGAGTCAAGATCTTTCATGGTTTTCTACTTGGAAATAACGGGCTTCTAAAAAGAGTCAGACTAAGTTCAGTTTAACAAACAATGTGCTTCTTTTCGAAAAAGGCAGAATAAAAAGCAGCTTAAGGCCATGCTGAAATCTGGAGCCCCCATGAATGTCTGACGTCTTCTTGAGCAAAGCCTACATATTTCAAAAGCCCATTGATGACTTTCAAAAGGCCGTCTGCATTCATTTTCAGCAGCACTGTCTCTTTTTATCTCTGAATTAATAAAAGTGGCCTTCAGAGCTCGAAATAGGAATCACGAGCACGTGAATTGGCAGAATAATGGTGTCAGAGGTTCCCTGCTGCCCAGCAAAGGGAAGCAGAGTTTGGAGATCTTTGGGTTGCAGGGATATGATGCACAGGAGGCAGACTGGGTAAGAGAAACTAAAATAGGAGTTTATCTGGATGGAATGGCTTTGGGTCATGGAACATCTCCTTGGAGGACTATTTGCATATTGACCAGTTTGTGGGTGGTTGAAGGAACTGGGGGCCCTAGAGTCTTAGCTTGGAAGACCTTCATCAAAGCCTGAAAGTATGCAGGAGACTGCTTGGTCTACCAGGGAATCTCCCTCACCAATGGACCATTTAGAGGTCTGACAAGGATTGGCCCAGCTCCACCCCAAGGAGCAGCAGCTGCATGTGCCCTGTGGATATGCTCACCTAACACCAGGTGTGTTTAACAGATGCAGACCCTAACGGGGCATCCTTTCATCAGAGATTTCTGTATCAGAATGGCTGGCATCACCAAATACTTCATCCCCCTACTCAGAAGAGGTCAGATGTGTCACGTGTGACTTCATCCTTGTTGAATGTATGTCCTGCCCTGCTGGACTCCCTCCTGTGGCTGCATTAGCTCCCTTCTACTCACTCACCTAGAGGAAAGAAAGGGCCCATGTCTTCTGTGGCCATCCTCTCCTCCACTAAGGCTCCAGGAAGTACAGCCACCATTCACTTACTGCCACCTAGTGGTCTTGCATTTCTTAGCACCCTTGTCCTTGAAGAGCTTTCTCTTGAATTTGCAGGCAACTTGAAAGGATACAAGCACATCTGGGCAAATTGTTTTTGTTGTTTCAAGTGGAAGAATATAACTTGGCTGTGTTGGAGTTGATATCTGTTCTCTCTCTCTCTGTCCCTACCCCTCCATCCGTCCCTCCCTCCCTCCAGAAATCAGATCTCTAAGTGCTTAGTTGTGAGAGAAGAGAGACAGGCATTATTGATGGGACAATCAGATATACTAGAGAGAGGTTATCCATTAGGGAATTTTGAGGGCAGTTTTGCTCTCTCTTTCCCAGGGATATTTGACCATGTCAAGGGACATTCACACGTGTCACAAATTATTGGAATTTGCGATTGCTTGCTATTGCTACTCAGCAGGAAGGGGCCAGGGATGCACATCCTTTATTGTGTAAGACAGCCCTGCACTAAAAATGAAGTTATATGGTTCAAAATGTCAGGTACTAAAATTGAGAAACCTGGTTGTCTAAAGTGAGCCAACACACTTCACTGTAGTACTGGCTCATACCCCCTTCCCAGGCTACCCCCAGCCCCCGTATTCTGCCTCCATCTCTACTCTATCAGGACTTTCTTCCCTCTGTCTTTCTCTCCCTCCATTCCTGGTCACCAAGTGTGCACATTGTTCTCTTGGCTGGCACGAATACAACTGAAAGTTAAGAATGTCTCAAGTGCCCACTCCACCCCCACCCGTGACCAATCTGAACCGCAAATGACAGACACGGGAGAGCTCTCCTGTTGCTACCTTACATATCCATGCAATATTCCAAAACAAACTACTATCGACTGTGCTCCCACCTCCTCCTTGGAAGCTTAAGATAGGGCTGGGACACAGCAGAAAATGGGAGAGTCCCTGCTCCTGCATGTGTCCTTTCTGAGACCCTCCATGCTCAGTTCCATCTGCTCTCTGCCTCCCCACAGTGAGCTGGAGGACTTTGTTGAGGACTTGAAGAAAGACTCTTCCTCCACTGGCCGAGTGGTGACCCTGAAAGATGTGGAAGATGGGGCTTTCCTCCTGCGACAAGTGGGAGAAGCTGTGGCCAGTCTCAAAGGTGAGCCTTCCACTGGAAATGTGTTGCTTGGAATGTTTAAGAAGCTTTCAGCTGGGCGGTGGTGGCGTACACCTTTAATCCCACCACTTGGGAGGCAGAGGCAGGTGGATTTCTGAGTTTAAGGCCAGCCTGGTCTACAGAGTGAGTTCCAGGATAGCTAGGGCTACACAGAGAAAACCTGTCTCGAAAAACCAAAAAAAAAAAAAAAAAAAAAAAAGAAGACGCTTTCAAATCTGGACCTACTATCCGATCCTACTTGGGAGGCTGAGGCAGGAGGATCCCTTAAACTCAGTTGAGACCAGATTAGGGAAACAGTGAGACTTTGTTTCAAATAAACATGTAAATAAATAAACAATCCTTCAAACAGTAAAAGACTCATTCAAGACTTCTTAGAGGACCTTTATAAAGGATGCTGAAGATGGAAACTAAACAATACAACTAAAACTTTCCCTTTTACTGAACGTACAGATATACCAAACTCGGTGAAAACAACCCTAACTTTTTAGCCTTATCCATAATACACAGGGAATGGACCCAGAGGGACTGTGACCTTGTCCAAGGTCACTCCGTTTGACCATAAGATTTCACCCCATTGCTTCCCGACTTGGTATTTCTCTGTGCTACCTTAGGTCACAGGAGTGGGGTGGGCATTGTCACACTGCCTTCCTATTCTATAAATCACTGCTGGTTTGGCCTGTAGGAGAATTTCCAACTTTGCAAAATAAGATGCGTGCTGTCCTGCGCATAGAAGTTGAGGCGGTAAGGTTCCTGAAGGAAGAGCCACACAAGCTGGACAGTCTCCTGAAGCGTGTGAGGAGCATGACAGATGTGTTGACGATGTTGCGGAGGTAATGTCACTGTCATGGTCCTGATGGGGTGGTTTGCGGGGAGGGGTCGCTCAAAGGCTGGTGTAGAGGTCATGGGCTTTAAGAACCTACTCTTAGTATCATCATGACTTATCACTCCTTATTTATGGCATCCTGAGGAGTACCCTCAACTGTTTTAGCCCCCAAATGTTTGTTGCAATATGGCTTGAGGGTCTAATTCCTCAGCATAGACTTTTGCATTGGCTCCATCCTAGGCTTTTAAATTACTAGTCATATGTTGGGCTTTTTTATTATTATTATTAGTTGGAATACTCTGACTTATAGGTGTAAGTAATATTTTAGTTTGAATTGAGTTTTTTGTCACTTCTTTTTCTAATGTTGCTATTAGATCACATCACAGATTAAGAACACTACAGATTTTATTTACATATTTCTATTACAATTAATCATGTGTATACATGAATTAAAATAGCAAAGATTTACACACAGTATTTTCATCTCATACATATGTTGGGCTTTAATGATAGTATATGCACCTGGATTTGATCCCCACTATTATGAAGACTTAACAATAAATTTAAAAATAATATTAAATACATAAATAAGTTTTTTATTTGTTTTGTAATAGTTTATGGATGAAGAACAAACTAAAGCACTATTAGCCTCCTTCACCTTGAGGGCAAGGAGACTTAAAATCGAGACTCTGAGCCAGGTGTTTATCTACTGGAAGGGTATCTGAGAACATACTGGTCCCACCCAGGAAAGAAGCTGAGCACCCCGAAGTGGACCTGCTCATCAAAGATCATTCCTGTAAAGAGAAATCTGGAGAAAACACTGTCTGATCTGTAGCTTTCAATGAATAATGAATTTCATACCCAGCATAAGCATGCTTACAAAGCTCAGTAGTAGAACACTTGCCTAAGATGTGCTCAGCCATGAACACGAACACACACACACACACACACACACACACACATGAGAGAGGCAGGGAGGAGAGGGGGAGGGAGAAGGGGAGGGAGGGAGGGAGAGAGAGAGAGAGAGAGAGAGAGAGAGAGAGAGAGAGAGAGAGAGAGAGAGAGAGAGAGAGATTTCCTTCCAGGCAAGGTAATATATCAGGTATGTCAGAAACTTTTGTAAAAATTTTATTTCCTGGCTATAATTGCCCTGGCACAGTGGTTCTCAACCTTTGGAAGTCAAACAACCCTTTCACAGTAGTCATATTATCAGATGTCCTGCATATCAGTTATTTACATAACAATTCATTACAGTAGCAAAACAATTTTATGTTTGGGGACTCACCATAATGTGAGGAACTCTATTACAGGGCCACAGCATTAGGAAGGTTGAGAACCACTGCTCTATCAAATTTAGAAGAGAATTCATTGGCATGCAGCGAACTTTAAGGTAGATAAAATGGATTACTCATCATAGGAAGCGTAGTTGACTTCTAGCAATAACCAACCCCAACTAAGAACTCCATGAAGCAGGTATAGAGTCAACTGCAGAAAACCCAGATGCCAAAGGAATTCTAAGTCCACATGGACCATCCAGGTTCCCAAAAGGTCATTCATTTTCGTGTATCAAGTGACTTTTTTTGCTCCACGACAATAAAAATGGGTTAAAGTACTTCTTTGTTAAGCTGTTGCCCAAATGTTATAGTCCTTGAACTCTAAAATAAGCCAGCCTCATTAAAGGAAAACCGTGGCCTGGAGGGAGCAGCATTTCTTCTGGAAAACAGTTACAGGATGTTCTTATACCCAACACTGCCATCGTCAGAATTTGTCTTAGAACCAGGGAAATCAGAGCTTGAAGAAGACGGGATCACATTGATTAAGCTCTTCAAAGACTCAGAGATTGAAGCGCCCAAGAGGGGCTATCTTGCTTGTTTGTTTGTTTGTTTGTTTTGTTTTGTTTTGTTTTGTTTTGTTTTTCTAGAAAGGGTTTCTCTGTGCAGCCCTGGCTGTCCTGAAACTCACTCTATAGACCAGGTCAGTCTTGAACTCAGAGATTGATTAGCCTGCTTCTTCCTTCCTAGTGCTGGGATTAAAGTTGTCCACCACCAAGGCCCACCTATAAGAAGGTGCCATCTTTACTGCCACCAATACATTATATCGAAGTACCTGAGACTCAAAAATGGCAATGTCTCTTGAATTCTAGAACATGTTACAACTGATACAAACACAGGGGTGTGTCTACTTCCAAAGATCTACTGTATTTTCTACTGAAGTCTGTGTGGGAATGGACACATTGCTTTGAATGTCTCCCAAAGAGTCAGGCAAGGTAGTACATACTTAAAATCCCAGCCCCACAAGTTCAGAGTCAGGAAGTCAGACTGTCTCAAAACCCAATAAATCAGTTGTAGAACACTTGTTTGAGGTCCTGGGTACCACCCCAAGCACTGCAAAAAAAGAAAAATGAGACCACCAAAACAAAGGAGGATGGGGGTCTAAACATACCTCAATTTATAGTCATGGTTGTCCTTGAATTTGAAGGACTTAATTGAGTCCACTTAAAGGGAAAGATAGCCACAAGGTGATAATACACACTGATAAGTCTCATAGTCCAAGAAGAGTTGGAAGGCTTGTAGAAGCTTCTGAGTGAGAACAGAGTACATTTGGGGGCATCACAGGCAAGGTCACACGGAGGAGTAATTATTACTAGACGTGTGTTCACTTCTACTTACCAACACCAGTAAGGGGCTAGTCTCAGTCTGGACACAATACCATTACCATAAAAGAGACTATCTCTTGGGGCTGATAGCATGGCTCAGCGGGCAAGAGCACTTGCCACAAAACACGAGGATCCGAATTCAGATCCCTAGAATCCATGTAGTACCAGGTACAAATAGCATGAGTCCATCTATGACAAGATGGGAGATAGTGTCTGACTCCACACACACATGAACAAAGACAGACAGACTCTCTCTCTCTTTCTCTCTCTCTCTCTCTCTCTCTCTCTCTCTCTCTCTCTCTCTCTCATCTTTCGAAGGAAGAACTACATAGCTTTGGAAGGTTGTCAAGGTAACCCTCACCCCTGAACTGCTCCTGAGTTTTTTAATGTTTTCATCTGAACTGGTACTGAAGCATGGTACTCAGATATATCACAGAGAGGGCATGGAGGGAGAGTCGGCACTGTTTAACACTGCTGTGCATGATTTTTTTCTAGGCATGTCACTGATGGGCTCCTGAAAGGCACCGATGCATCCCAGGCTGCACAGTATGTTGCCATGGAGAAGGCCACAGCTGCAGAGGTCCTGAAGCATCAGGAAGAGACAGCCCATGCCCCTGGGCAACCCCTCCACTGCAGCACTGGAAGCCCTGGCGATGTGAAGTCAGAAGTGGTGCCCCTATCCACCATGACAGTTCACCATGTACAGAGCTCGCCTGTGGTCATGCAACCTTCCCAGCACTCCTCAGCCTTGATGAACCCAGCCCAGAATTTGGCTGGAGGAACCAGACCTCACACAGCCAGCCCTACAGCAATCACACAGGAAGTAACCTCTGCACAGTCAGCTCCAGCCCCCCAGTCCCCTCAGACCCCAGTGAATGGTTCCTCCATGCAGAGCTTGTTCATTGAGGAAATTCACAGTGTGAGTGCCAAGAACAGGGCAGTGTCCATTGAGGTAGAGTCCTATTTCCATTTCTCACAATCCTATAAGTATAGCCCTTTCATGCAAGGAATTTATATTCTAATTGTTGTGTATTTAAATACCAATGAATGTATATGCAGTGTGTGTGTGTGTGTGTGTGTGAAATAGGACTGTGTATTCACATGAATACACTATGAATCAAATATATACTTTGACTAAAGATAGCTTTTTATTGATATTTGGGATTTTGTTTGTTTTTAGATTTTTGTAGAAAAAAGAATACAGTTTAGGGTGAGAGAAAGGCCATCAGGTGTGAGAAGATGACCTCTAATCTGGAGTGCTGGTAAATGTCGAATAGCCAGCTCTCATGGAGAAAGACCTAACAGGAAGAATCTGCCAGTACCCATGAGTGCAGATCTGGGAACTGGTATGCTCATATGAGGTGGCTGAGTGTGGGCTTACAGAGAAATGGAGCAGTGAGTTTTCTGAGCCAGTGTATCCTCAGCCACCATGCTAAAGGCAAACTTGGAAAGGGTTTGCCTCTGTCCTGAAAGTCACTAGAGCCTGTGTAAACAAGGAAAGTGCTGTCTTAGTGTGCTTTCTGCTGCTGTGATGACTAAAAGCAACTTGGGGAGAAGAGGGTTTATTTAGCTTCCAGGTCCTGGGTCACAGTCTACTGAGGGAAGTCAAGGAAAGAGCTCAAAGCAAAATCCTCAAGGCATGAGCTGATGCAGAAAGCATGGAGGAGCACTGCTACTGGCTTGGACGAGCACCCCTTCATGGTTTGCTCTACCTACTTTTTTATACACCCCAGAACCATCTTCCCAGGAATGGCACAGCCCCCAGTGATCTGAGCCTTCCCACATCAATGATTAATTAAGAAAATGTCCTACAGATTTGCCTACAGGCAATCTTATGAAGAAATTTTCTCAATAGAGGATCCTCTTCCCAGAGAACTCTAGCTTCTGACAAGTTGACAAAACAAAAAAAAAAAAACAAAAAACAAAAAAACCAAAACCCTAACCAGGACAGGTGTTGAGGAGGATGTTCTAGAGAACAATGCTGGAGAAGGAAGGCTGAAGCCAAAAAAGTAATGACTGATGTTCTCTGGGGAACATTTTAGGGATACACAGAAGATCTGACCATTGACCTTTCAAAATGGTATCTTTAGAAAATAACCCAGAGATGTTGCATAGAGTTAGGATGGTGTGTCTGAGTTAGGAGGGAGCTGACTGGGAAGTTTTTGTAGCAACCTAAGAATGAAAATGGAGCAGTGGACATCATATGGAATTGCAGCAATAGGAAGGCTTAAGCAGGAACTTTGGGATTTGGAGGGCAGCCTGGTTTACACAGTCAGATGCTGAGGTGCCAATTGGACAACAAAGCCTTTGCCCAGCATATGCTGGTTTCTGGGTTCCCCATCACTAAAAAAAAAAAGTCACATGACATTTTAAAAAATCATACTTTTTAAAATATATTTTGTTTCCCTCCCTAGCTCTCTCCTTCCCCTAATTTCAGAGTCTTTCCTCCACTCTGTCACCAGCAACCTGGTCATACCTGACTTTCCCTGTCTTACACGTGCTTCCCTGTCTCATGCATCACCAGGATAAATTGGGGTGTGTTTGGATGCCATATTAAAACTGCTATGGCCACACTCATGTAGCCTCTAGACGTGGAGTAGTTTTCAATCCACATGTAGTATCTGCATCCTGATAGATGTCACCTGTTTCAACATTGCTTATTGAGGAAGGAATGGAAGGCAGTTGGTGGACTATGACTCTGTCCCCAGCACTGGACAGGGGTGAGGTGTAGGAAGGTTGCATTCTCTTACATAAAGGATATCAATGTGGCATTTTTATTTCATAAACATCTACTAATGAGCCTGATGGGCATAATTATCAATAAGATGTACATATTTCAAGTTGTGAAAGGATACTTAGGAATTCTCTCTGAAGATGCCTAGGGCCGTCCTTATCCCTGGGCCACTGCCAAATCGGGTGTGTTTTATTCATTCACTGATCCCTACTATCCCTCATAGGTTCTGGGTCACCAGTGAGCCAGGCTAATCTGTTTATGGCTCACCAAGTACATGCCAGGTGGTCAGTGCTAGGGAGGAAAACACAGGAGACTGGCGGTGGAGGAGGGGAAGCATAAGTATAAGGGTGTTTTAAAATACTTACATGCATCTTTATCGTGAAACTTGACTATAAATGGTCTAAGCAAATACCATTTTATAAGAAGGGATGACCCAGATGTCATATAGTAAATATTGAGCAGAATTAGAATTGAGACAAAGAATTTTTCTTGACCTCAATTTATTTTTGCAACTGATATATAAAAACATAAAATTGTACATATTAATAGGGTACCATATGATATTTCAGTACTTGAGTGCATTGTAAAATCAAGACATAGATTTATACTGTGGTTCTTAGTGAGTGAGTGGGTTTGTGTTTCTGTTTTTTAAACACTCCTTTTGCAATGAAAGTTAAATTTAGAAAACAAAGTTTTATAGTAGAAAACACCTTTGAAAAGCAGCATCCATACCCATTTTAATTTAGCATTGGCAGAAGTGTATGGGAACTGCGGAGTGGCCACCAGTGGCAGGTTTGAGCTTCTGAGATAGCTTTTCTGTGGATGAGTGTCACCTTGGCAATGTGATAGAAATGCGGTGACAGGCAGACTCAGATGGACAACGGCATTGTCTCATGACATGCTGTCATACACCCCTTCAGCACTTCAGTATGAACTCTCTCACCTAAATCTTCTCTCCAGTTTTTAAGCTGTCTGTAATTGTTGTTCTCCTTCAGAAGGCAGAAAAGAAATGGGAAGAAAAAAGGCAAAATCTGGAATACTACAACGGAAAAGAGTTTGAGAAGCTGCTGGAAGAAGCTCAGGCCAACATCATGAAGTCAATTCCAAACCTGGAGATGCCCCCAGCTTCCAGCCCAGTGTCAAAGGGAGATGCGGCGGGGGATAAGCTGGAGCTGTCAGGTGAGAACCAGCCCACAGAAGGCCTTGTAGACATGTTCACGCTCACTCTCCTCAATTCAGAGTCTGTTACCACAGAAGTTTCTGTGGGATAAGAGGACCATGTCTTACTTTCTGATGGATATCCCTGGCTCAGAAGACAAAGTCACTTGCCACCAAACCTGATGACCCAATTTCATCCCCAGAACCAATGTAATAGAAGGAAAGAACCAACTCCTCCAAGTTGTCTTCTGACTTCCATGTGTAGGCCATAGATCTCTCTCTCTCTCTCTCTCTCTCTCTCTCTCTCTCTCTCTCTCTCTCTCTCACACACACACACACACACACACACACACACACTACAATCTCTTTACAAATAAACTTCCTGAAGAAATCAAGACACTGGAGGGGTAGTTAATTCTGAGCCAGCTCATCATATTTCTACCTTGTATAACTGCCCTCCTTGTTACTAATCTTTTCTCAATCTGTCAGTGTCACATATTCTTATAATTGTTCCTTATTTACATAACTCAAATACACCACACATTTTGGGATAATGTCTTAATTTTCCTTTTCACCTTGATATTAAAAACTTCCTGCATAAATTATTCAGTTACCACCATGAATGTTTTTATTCAGTATATTGCTTTTTCTTCCTTTTTAAAAATATATTCTTGGAAGTAGTTCACTGATGCAAGGGCACCAAGAATATGTAGCAGTCACCTGTAGCTGTTATTGCTGGTTTCTGTGTGTGTGTGTGTGTGTGTGTGTGTGTGTGTGTGTGTGAGAGAGAGAGAGAGAGAGAGAGAGAGAGAGAGAGAGAGAGAGAGAGAGAGAAATATCATTGTACAGTCTTATAAAATCGTAGTAGGTATATTGTTAAGCTACATAGATAGTGAGAAGGATGGGTAGATATGAAGTACTTTTTGAACATTGAATCCTCAATCATTGTTAAATAGAAATCATTCAGTAGGTAGTTCTTTAAAATAGCAGGGAAAGATTCATTGAAGAGTATTACAATGAATAAGAGAGAAGAATCTGGGGTGGAAAGATCCTTGCTAAGCCAACACCAAGAGTGTCTACTAAAACTATGTTCTGTGACCAGGTCAGGGTGCGGCCAAGAAAGAGGATAAAGGGGCCTAACTGAAGCTTAGTCAACGTAGAGATTTTGCTCTCACAGACCAGTGGGAAGACAGACCTGTCCTAGGCTGGTCAGCCAGAAGACAGACCTCTGTTGTAAGCCTTCACAATCCATCCATCCCTGGATGGATGCTCAAAGCCAAGACAGTCCTCCCAGTTGGGCAGGGTCCATCTGGATCATGGATAGCCTTGAAGCCATATCCTTTTTGGAGACCCACTTGCTCTTCACACCCAATGCTTTACTCAGGTCTTCATTACAACATGAAGAGGAAACTGAAGAATCTCCTTCAAACAAGTCTCAGTTTGCCAGAAAAGCAAAATATACCCTGGGAAATCCAGGCCAAGTCCCTAGAAGAGAAGCAAGAGAAAAGTCCAGAAGCTGGTTTGTGAGTTTGGTTTGGTGAGCCTCTGGCTGTCAGGTAGAAGAAAGGCAGGCTTTTACCTTTGAATTAGTGAGAAATTATTTTTCCTGCACATGAGGTAGAACTGAGAGAAACCCATATACCCTAATTTTGCTATTAACTCCAATTTATAATTCTCCCATTTACCCCATGCTGTCTCCTATTGCCAGCAAGGCATCTTCCACCATCCACCATGACCTTCTCTCCAGAGTCCCACTTCTTATGTGTCTGTTGTGTGTAACTTTGCTACCCTGTCTAAGCTCTGGGAATGGGCCATGCTACCAGCCCCGACTTAGCTTCCCTTGAATACACAGATAAAGGACACAGACATCCACTTTGTTCATTTTCAAGTTGCCTTCTTGGCACAATTGCTGAGTGCTACTATTTCTTGCCTGGAAAAGTATGGCCTTATCAATATTCTTATCTCTGCATCTCCCACCTGCCCTAAACTTTAGTTGCTCAGTTACAGCTAGTCCCTGCTAGACACCCCTGACAACTTGCCTGTGTGGTCAAAATCTACACTCTGGGGAGCAGGTGAGAGAGCCATCTTGTATCCAGGGTACCTCAGAGACCAGTCTGCAGAGGAGAGCCTGGGATGGCAGAAGCAACATAGCTTCTGAGGCAAGCCCTATTTCAGGCCTTTATCTTCATCGAGGAAGCAGATTTGAGCTCCACATATCTGTGTTCCTCCCCCATCAGAGGAGAGGTGCCCTGCAGAGAGTACTCTGACCACTGAGACTCAGGAGAGAGTTGGACTCCCAGGAGTGCTGACAGAGGCTAACAGAATCACAGGAGGAACAAGCTCCAGCCAGAGACAGCTAGAACAACAAACACCAGAGATTACCAGATGGCGAAAGGCAAAATGTAAGAATCTTACCAACAGAAACCAAGACCACTCTGCATCATCAGAACCCAGTATGCCCACCACAGCAAGTCCTGGATACCCTAACACACCCTAACAGCAAGATTCGGATTTAAAATCATATCTCATTATGCTGGTTGAAGATTTTAAGAAGGACATTAATAACTCACTTAAAGAAATACAGGAGAACACAGCTAAACAGGTAGAAGGCCTTAAAGAGGAAGCACAAAAATCCCTTAAAGAATTAGAGGAAAACACTGCTAAACAGGTAGAAATCCTTAAAGAAGGAACACAAAATCCCCTTAAAGAATTACAGGAAAGCACAACCAAACAGATGATGGAATTGAGTAAAACTATCCAAGATCTAAAGATGGAAGTAGAAACAAAGAAAACCCAAAGGGAGACAACTCTGGAGATAGAAACCCTAGGAAAGAAATCAGGAACCATAAGATGTGAGCATCAGCAACAGAATACAAGAGATGGAAGAGAGAATCTCAGATGCAGAAGATTCCATAGAGAACATGGACACACCAATCAAAGAAATACAAAATGTAAAAAGATCCTAACTCAAAACATCCAGGAAATCCAGGACACAATGAGAAGACCAAACCTACAGATAATAGGAGTAGTTGAGAATGAAGATTTTCAACCTAAAGGGCCAGCAAATATCTTCAACAAAATTATAGAAGAAAACTTCCATAACCTAAAGAAAGAGACATACAAGAAGTCTACAGAACTCCAAATAGACTGGACCAGAAAAGAAATTCCTCTTGACACATAATAATCAGAACAACAAATGCACTAAATAAAGATAGAATATTAAAAGCAGTAAGGGAAAAAGGTCAAGTAACATATAAAGGCAGGCCTATCAGAATTACACCAGACTTTTCACCAGAGACTATGAAAGCCAGAAGATCCTGGACAGATGTTATGCAGACACTAAGAGAACACAAATGCCAGCCCAGGCTACTATACCCAGCCAAACTTTCAATTACCATAGATGGAGAAACCAAAGTATTCCACGACAAAATCAAATTCACACATTATCTTTCCACGAATCCAGCCCTTCAAAGGATAATAACAGAAAAAAAAAAAAACAAAAAAAACAAAAAACAATACAAGGATGGAAACTACGTCCTAGAAAAAGCAAGAAAGTAATCCTTCAACAAACCTAAAAGAAGATAGCCACAAGAACAGAATGCCACCTTTAACAACAAAAATAACAGGAAGCAACAGTTACTCTTCTTTAATATCTCTTAATATCAATGGACTCAATTCCCCAATAAAAAGACATAGACTAACAGACTGGCTATACAAACAGGACCCAACATTTTGCCGCTTACAGGAAACCCACCTCAGGGAAAAGAGACAGACACTACCTCAGAGTGAAAGGCTGAAAAACAATTTTCCAAGCAAATGGTCCAAAGAAACAAGTTGGAATAGCCACTCTAATATCGAATAAAATTGAATTCCAACCCAAAGTTATCAAAAAAGACAAGGAGGGACACTTCATACTCATCAAAGGTAAAATCTACGAAGATGAACTCTCAATCCTGATTATCTATGCTCCAAATGCAAGGGCAGCCACATTCATTAAAGAAACTTTAGTAAAGCTCAAAGCACACATTGCACCTCACACAATAATAGGGGGGGACTTCAACTCCCCACTTTCACCAATGGACAGACCCTCGAAACAGAAACTAAACAGAGACACATTGAAACTAACAGAAGTTATGAAACAAGTGGATTTAACAGATATCTACAGAACATTTTATCCTAAAACAAAAGGATATACCTTCTTCTCAGCACCTCATATTACCTCCTCCAAAATTGACCATATAATCAGTCACAAAACAGGCCTCAACAGGTACAAAAATATTGAAATTAACCCATGAATCCTATCCGATCACCACGGACTAAGGCTGATCTTCAATAACAGCATAAATAATAGAAAGTCAACATTCACGTGGAAGCTGAATAACACTCTACTCAATGATACCTTGGTCAAGGAAGAAATAAAGAGAGAAATTAAAGACTTTTTAGAATTTAATGAAAATGAAGTCACAACATACCCAATCTTATGGGACACAATCTAGGCAGCCCTAAAAGGAAAACTCATAGCCCTGAGTGCTGCCAAAATGAAACTAGAGAGAGCACACACTAATAGCCTGACAGCACACCTAGAAGCTCTAGAGCAAAAGCAAATTCTCCCAAGAGGAATAGACAGTAGGAAATAATCAAACTTAGGGCTGAAATCAACCAAGTGGAAACAAAAAAATAAACTATTCAAAGAATCAAACAAACCAGGAGTTGGTTCTTTCAGAAAATCAACAAAATAGATAAACCCTTAGCCAGACTAACTAGAAGGCACAGGAACAGTATCCTAATTAACAAAATCAGAAATGAAGAAGGAGACATAACAACAGAACCTGAGAAAATCCAAAACATCATCATATCCTACTACAAAAGGCTATACTGAACAAAACTGGAAAACCTGGATGAAGTGGACAAATTCCTAGACAGATACCAGGTACCAAAGTTAAATCAGGATCAGATTAATGGTCTAAACAGTCCCATTTCCCCTAAAGAAATAGAAGCAGTCATTAATAGTCTCCCAAACAAAAAAGGCCCAGGACCAGATGGGTTTGGTGCAGAGTTCTATCATACTTTCAAAGAAGACATAATTCCAACTCTCGTCAAACTCTTCCACAAAATAGAGACGGAAGGTACTCTACCCAATTCATTGTATGATGTCACAGTTACTCTGATACCTAAACCACACAAAGATACAACGAAGAAAGAGAACTTCAGACCAATTTCCCTTATGAATATCAATGTAAAATACTCAATAAAATTCTCGCAAACCGAATCCAAGAACATATCAAAATGATTATCCATCATGACCAAGTAGGCTTCATTCCAGGGATGCAGGGATGGTTTAATATACGGAAATCCATTAACGTAATCCACTATATAAACAAATTCAAAGACAAAAATCACATGACCATCTCGTTAGATGCTGAGAAAGCATTTGACAAAATCCAACACCCATTCATGATAAAAGTCATGGAAAGATCAGGAATTCAAGGTCCATACCTAAACATAATAAAAGCAATATACAGCAAACCAGTAGCCAATATCAAACTAAATGCAGAGAAGCTGGTAGCAATCCCACTAAAATCAGGGACTAGACAAGGCTGTCCACTTTCTCCCTAGCTATTTAATATAGTACTTGAAGTCCTAGCCAGAGCAATTCGACAACAAAAGTAGATTAAGGGGATACAAATTGAAAAGGAAGAAGTCAAAATATCACTCTTTGCAGATGATATGATAGTATATATAAGTGACACCCAAAATTCCACCAGAGAACTTCAAAACCTGATAAACAGCTTCAGTGAAGTAGCTGGATATAAAATTAACTCAAACAAATCAGTGGCCTTTCTATACACAAAGGATAAACAGGATGAGAAAGAAATTAGGGAAACAACACCCTTGACAAGAGTCACAAATAATATAAAATATCTTGGCGTGACTCTAACTAAGGAAGTGAAAGATCTGTATGATAAGAACTTCAAGTGTCTGAAGAAATAAGTTGAAGATCTCAGAAGATAGAAAGATCTCCCATGCTCATGGATTGGCAGGATTAATTTATCAAAATGCCTATCTTGCCAAAAGCATTCTACAGATTCAATGCAATCCCCATCAAAATTCCAACTCAATTCTTCACTGAGTTAGCAAGGGCAATTTGCAAATTCATCAGGAATAATAAAAAACCTAGGACAGCAAAAACTCTTCTCAACAGTAAAAGAACCTCTGGGGGAATCACCATGTCTACTTCAAGCTGTACTACAGAGGAATTGTGATAAAACCTGCATGGTACTGGTACAGCGACAGACAGGTAGATCAATGGACTAGAATTGAAGATCCAGAAATGAACCCACACACCTATGGTCTCTTAATCTTTGCCAAGAAAGCTAGAACCATCCAGTGGAAAAAAGCCAGAATTTTCAACAAATGGTGCTGGCACAACTGGCGATTATCATGTATAAGACTGCGAATTGATCCATTCTTTCTCCTTGTACAAAGCTCAAGTCTAAGTGGATCAAAGAACTCCACATAAAACCAGAGACACTGAAATTTATAGAGGAGAAGGTGGGGAATAGCCTCAAAGATATGGGCACAGGGGAAAGATTCCTGAACAGAACAGCAATGGCTTGTGTTGTAAGATCAAGAATCAACAAACAGGACCTCATAAAATTTCAAAGCTTTTGTAAGACAAAAGATACTGTCAATAAGGCATAAAGGCCACCAACAGAGTAGGAAAGGATTTTTACCAATCCTAAATCCAATAGGGGACTAATATCCAATATCTACAAAGAGCTCAAGAAGCTGGACTGTAGGAATTCAAATAACCCCATTAAAAATGGGGTACAGAGCTAAACAAAGAATTCTCAACTGAGGAATACCGAATGGCTGAGAAGCACCTGAAAAAAATGTTCAGCATACTTAATCATCAGGGAAATGCAAATCAAAACAACCCTGAGATTCCCCCATACACCAGTCAGAATGGCTTAGATCAAAAATTCAGGTGACAGCAGATGCTGGCGAGGATGTGGAGAAAGAGGAACACTCCTCCATTGCTGGTTGGATTGCAAGCTTGTACAACCACTTTGAAGATCAGTCTAGTGGTTCCTCAGAAAATTGGACATAGTACTACCGGAAGATCCAGCAATACCTCTCCTGGGCATATACCTAGAAGATGTTCCAACTGGTAATAAGGACACATGCTCCACTATGTTCATAGCAGCCTTATTTATAATAGTCAGAATCTGGAAAGAATCCAGATGTCCCTCAATAGAAGAATGGATACAGAAAATGTGGTACAATTACACAATGGAGTACTACTCACCTATTAAAAACAATGAATTTATAAAATTCTTAGGCAAATGGATGTATCTGGAGGATATCATCCTGAGTGAGGTAACCCAGTCGCAAAAGAAGTCACTTGATATGCACTCACTGATAAGTTGATATTAACCCAGAAACTTAGAATACCCAAGATTCAATTTTCAAAACACAATTAAATCAAGAAGAAGGAAGACCAATGTGTGGTTACTTCATTCCTTCTTAGAATAGGGAAGGAAATACCCATGGAAGGAGTTACAGAGAAAATGTTTGGAGCTGAGAGGAAAGGATGGACCATCCAGAGACTGCCCCACCCGAGGATCCATCCCATAATCAGCCACCAAACGCAGACACTATTGCATATGCCAGAAAGATTTTGTTGAAAGGACCCTGATATAGCTGTCTCTTGTGAGGCTATTCCAGTGCATGGCAAATACAGAAGTGGATGCTCACAGTCATCTATAGGATGGAACACAGGGCCCCCAATGGAGGAGCTAGAGAATGTACCCAAGGAGCTGAAGGGGTCTGCAACCCTATATTTGGAACAACAATATGAACTAACCAGTACCCTCAGAACTCGTGTCTCTAGCTGCATATGTAGCAGAAGATGGCCAAGTCGGCCATTATTGGAAGAGAGGCCCCTTGGTCTTGCAAACTTTATATGCCCCATTACAGGGGAACACAAGGGCCAAGAAGTAGGAGTGGGTGGGTAGGGGAGCAGGGTGGGGGGAGGGTATAGGGGACTTCTGGGATAGCATTTGAAATGTAAATGAAGAAAATATCTAATAAAAAAATTTTAATAATCTACACTTTTTACAAAATCTCACATGGCTGGTCAACTTTTCTCCATCAGAAACATGGCAAACTCTCCTCTCTTCCCTTATGTATGACTCTTGCCTCCAGACACCCAGAAGCCCCACCTATTTTTTTTCGCCCAGCTATCCATGGCTTCTTTACTAAAAGATCAAGATCCAATTGGGGGAACAGGATCTTATCATCAGAACCACCCCTACATGTGTCTTTGATCTTTGTCCCCATTTCCTCTCTACCTCTCCCCTTGTGCCTCTTTGATTGAGTCTGTCCTTATAGCTACATAAATGCCTACGATAATACTGTTTCAGGCTGAGATTAGAGACTTCAGAAGCCCCAGGAAAGGTGTCTTAGTCAAGGTTTATGCCTGCACAAACATCATGACCAAAAGCAAGTTGGGGGAGGAAAGGGTTAATTCGGCTTACACTTTTCACATTGCTGTTCATCTTCAAAGGAAGTCAGCAATAGAACTCAAGCAGATCAGGAAGCAAGAGCTGATGCAGAGGTCATGGAGGGATGTTCCTTACTGGCTTGCTTCCCCTGGCTTGCTCAGCCTGCTCTCTTTTAGAACCCAAGACTACCAGCCCAGGGATGGTATCACCCACAAGGGGCCTTTCCCCCTTGATCACTAATTAAGAAAATGCCCCACATCTGGATCCCATGTAGGCACTGCCCCAACTGAAGCTCCTTTTTCTGTCATAACTCCAGCCTGTGTCAAATTCACACACAAAACCAGGCAGTACAAAAGCTTTGGAGCTTACTTATAGTTCCCCAATACGTTCACCTTTCCAGTGCCTCTCAATTTTTGTGTATATCAATAAATATAATAACTAATCAAATAGTTTGCATTGCATTCACAATAAACCAATGGCTGTATATAAGTAATTTAACCCAGAACTCCCCAGTGGAGAGACTGTTGTTGTAGTATGTTGTATATAGTTTGTAAGAGATCAGAAAACTTGAGTCGGTGAAAGGCAGGTCATGTATGCAGGACTTTCTGGGAGTTGAGTTCAATTTGTCATCAAGGCTGTCTCCTTAGTCATCAGCCTATGGTGAGACTAGAGTTTGTAAGTGAAATTGTATTGTGTTTGTATACACCAGATATATCTTGAGACTGTCTTTGAAGTGGCATATTCTTTTCCAGAAGATTCTCCAAATTCAGAGCAGGAATTGGACAAGATAGGGGGAAAGTCACCCCCTCCTCCACCCCCACCCCCTCGGAGAAGCTACCTTCCTGGATCAGGACTTACCACCACGAGATCAGGCGATGTGGTCTACACTGGCAGGAGCATGTCTAAGGTCTGATGGGTCGAGTCCTGGCAAAATGTTTTCTGGGTGAAGACAGTTCTATGCATGCAAACATTAAAACAAACAAACAAAAGGGCATCAGCTTACCCAGATGCCCAGAAAGTGCCTGAGAAGAGAATGTCAGCCAGTGTTGTTGGACTAGCCTGGCCATGTGTGACTTTTAATATGACAATGTGAAGGCAGATCATCAACTACTTGCCCTGGTGTGACATCATTAGATTGACATGAGGGTGGGAAGGTAATAGACCAGTAGATACAGTAGTGGGTGTTTGTTTAAAAAGGTGTTAAGTGAGCTTAGCTTACACTTAATTTGGAAGGTTTTATCGCTTGTGTTAAATGAAAAAATACAATTTCCAGTTGGAAATGCAATGAGAGGAAGGCCCTTTAGAAATGTGGGTGATTTAGAATTTTATAATTCTTCAAACAATTTACCAACATGACAACTTATGCAAACACACTTAAATGAAATGGAAGGAAATAAAGGAGTTTTTTGGCTAGAAGAGCCAGAGCCAAAGAGACATTGAGAAGCCACATGGTCTGACCTAAGGGTCTGACACCAATATCTGTGGTTCAAATTCCCTGTAGGTGAGCAGTGAAGACCCTGGGCCAACACCACAGACTAGAGCCACAAAATGTCCCCCCGAGGAACCTGCCTCAGCCTGGGCCCCATCCCCACCACCAGTCCCTGCTCCTTCCTCCAAGGAGGAGGAGGAAGAAGAAGAAGAAGGAGACAAAATCATGGCAGAACTCCAGGTACGTAGCTGAGGTGACGCTTGGCCACTGGCTCTTTGCCTTCTCATCTGGGCCTCTCTGGCCATGGATCCCATAGGTTTGCTAACAGCTAACCAAGGGCACTGAGCTAGCCTTCGTTAGTAGTGTCTTTTAATCCTGGCCTCCATTTATCAAGATAAGAACTAATGAACTCTCTGGACACCCAGAAAAATATGTGAATAGTGACCATTTTAAAACAACTCCATAAAATTTACATAGAAAAATCATTTGCAAACCTCCCTAGCCTCCCCACCTCTCGTTCACTCTCTCCCTGCCTCCCATTCTCCTGGACCTATTAGAGAATATTTTATTAAAGTTTTTAATGTTTAGTGACAGCATAACTCTCTGCTAGGAGTGAGTATGGATTGCAGGGTATATACCCAAGCTCATCCCACATTCCTTGTCATGAATGTGACTCTGCCCTACAGCATAGCCTGAGAACTCAACTCATTAGATGCATACATAATTCCTAGACCAAACTCTGGATTTTTTTTTTTGACTTGTACTTTTTATGGGACATTTTTGCTTCTCAAAGACTGTACCCTTTGTGGGACCCCAAAACATTCTGTCTTTTCACCACTGTCCATGTGGTTTAGTGTAGCCCAGAAAGTCTAATCCTTCATGTGACATGGAGAAAACTTTAAACCATGACAGTTTTGTGATACTGGGTCTTCTCTGGTTTCATGGTATCTGGTGATAGCTGCCAAAACTGAGCTTCTTGCATTTTATGAGGAAAATGAGACTCCTGGGTGTTCTGTTGAGTGCTGATCCCTTTGAGTATTCCACCAAATTCACAGACTGTCGTGGATCAGGCCCTCCACTTAGCACACTCCACAGGTTCTTAAAATGGTCAAAAACTTATTTTTTTTTTTGTTTGTTTGTTTGTTTGTTTGGTTGGTTGGTTTTTCAAGACAGGGTTTCTCTGTGTAGCCCTGGCTGTCCTGGAACTCACTCTGTAGACCAGGCTGGCCTCAAACTCAGAAATCCACCTGCCTCTGCCTCCCAAGTGCTGGGATCAAAGGCGTGCGCCACCACACCTGGCTTCAAAAACTTATTGATAGAAAATATATTTATAGTTAGTAACCATTAGACTTTTGAATGTTCCAGTCTTAGCACTCCAATAGAAACCATACATTTATCATAGATGCTTCTAGCTACCATTTGAGGTGACCTCTTCTGAATTCAGTCTTATATCTTCAATACCTGTGACAATCCCTCTCCAAGCAGTAGAATATCTGGTATCTGGCTTCTTGCTCTGTGATTAGTGGCTATTTATAATAGTAACTAAAATTCTCTAGCTTCATTGACATTCCTGCTTTGGGTCCAGCAGGCCCCTCTTAGGGTAGTTTTCATGAAACAGTGTCCTGTATTCAGGTGACAAAGCATCAGAAGAAATTCCAGGCTGGGGAATCCAACATCTAACAGCCAAAGGACATGGCTTGGTGTCATGGGCAGGCCTGAAGATAAGACAAACATATCTAAGATAAGCCAGGATGGACAGCAGAGATATATAGCAGGGAGGGAAAAGATGACCAAAACAGAGGCACAACCACTGAGGGCAGAGGAGGGACCCTGTTGTTAGCTGTGTTCAGATATTAGGACAGATGTTGTAATGTCCACTTGGCAAAGTTACAAATTCTTCCTGCCTACTGAGTTGTTTCCAGGTATCAACATTTGACATAAAGCAACTATTAGGCAATTATTTAAGATCATTCATTTCAGTAAGTGCTTTTTAATACTAACTGCACATTAGAGTTACTGGGGCATTTATGTGGGGAAATGCTCTACAGCCCAGGGAAGCACTGTGGTTGGTTGTGTTGACTGCTTGCTGGATAGCCTTTGAGGACTGCTGATGCCCAGCAGCATTGGAGTAACCAAGTGTCCTCCATTACCCCAGTGTCAGAGGACTCTCCTGGCATCCCCAACCCCACCAGCTGGTAGATAGAAGCCATACTTCTGCTCTTCATCTAAGAACTAGTCTCCCTAACCCTGTTCACCTGATGCAGCTGCTAGCTCCACAGTTACGTCCAGAGCTCAGCAACTCCTTGGCCATTCAGGACCGTGCGGTGCTAAAGAACACTAATTGCTTGAAACTGAACAACAGAGCAGGCTGAGATCTGTGACTGTGACTGAGAGAATGAACAGGTGTACGTTGGTTCTTTTTAAGTTTAAAATATCTTGTGAGTTTTCTTCCTATACATAATTTCAATAAAGCCAGTAAGAAATGAAGAACACACAGATGTCTTTTCATCTTTAATTTGTGTGTCTATTTCCCAACATGAAAAGGTCAAGGGATTGAGGCCAGAGTTTCACCTCTGCTAAGCATGTGCCTGTCATGGAACTTTACATCCATCCTAAGGGTATTAGTAGTTTTTAAGGGCTCTGTCCATTTCATCTTTATAAGGAATCTTTTGCTTAGAGCTCATCCTGGAGCCAGCTTGAGGCCCTGTGGGATACAGGATTTCAGGATGCTGCCTCCTAGTAGGAGTCTGCATGTCAGCCCAGAGCTGGGGACTTGTCTCTGGATTCCTGACTCTTTTCTACTCCATACAGCTGAATCCCTGTTAACCTCGGTATTTTAATCCCTTAGGCATTCCAGAAGTGTTCCTTTATGGATGTAAATCCAAACAGTCATGCTGAGCAGTCCCGAGCTAACAGCCACCTTAAAGACACTAGGGCAGGCGCCACAGCCCCACCCAAGGAGAAGAAGGTAACATGTGGTAGCTATACATTTACCATACAGTGAGACAGCCCCACCCCCACCCCCCACCCCTGCTCTGCTACTAACATGGCTGACACTCTTGCACTTGATCGCTGGCCCTTGGCCTTTCTGTTTTATTCTCTTCCCCTTTCTTCTTAAACTAACAGAAATGCAGGCTTAGAGTGAGATTAGAAATACCTGCCTTAGCTTTCCAGAGTGAGCACTATGTCCCTGTGAGCGGCACACAATAGTATATGCAAAAGCAAGACAACAATTTCCCAAAATAAAGAAGCCATACCTTCCTAGAGTTTCTAGGAAATTTGCATTAAAAGCAAAAATAAGCAAACAAAAGCCAGAACTAACAACTAAGTGAATACAAGTATTTCTTATTTTCAATGTATTTCATGAAAGCCTGGAAGCCCAGAGATATACCTGTATACACATTGAAGTATTCAAACCAGAATCCCTGCAAATTACTGCCATTTTTGTAAGTCTGTCTTCCAAAATAGTAAATCTAGTTTTAATGCTAAAATAATTTACTCATGACTTCAGAGAGGCATCTGGGCTGTGTAGCAGAGTCTGCATGGTGTGGAGAAGGTTGTTGGCATCAGTGTTAGAGCTTCACTATGAAGCTGAGTCTAGAGCATTTGGGATTTGGGAATTCAGAGCCGTCTTACCTTAATTAAGGTTCAAACATTTCTCACTAGAAACTTCCATTTCAGACCTGAGTGGCACTCATTTATTTTAAATAAAGAGAAACAATATTAGCCAAAAGAAACTGCAAGGTGGCCTAACAAATACCTCATTGATTCCTTGGCTGTTAAGCAAGCTCAGTGAGGTAGATACGTCAGACTGCAGTGGGCAAGCCTAACACAGCCTTCAGTGGACATGCTCAGCTCTGGCCCACAGCATCACAAAGCCAGGTAAAGTAACCTGCCCTCAGTAGACAGATGAAACTCTTAGCAGGCAGAGGGTGTCTTTATGCACTGGGAAGTTATTAGACAGTGATATTCAAAGCTGTCTCACACAGAAAACTAAATCCATTAAATAGTCCAGAAATATGTTACTCGTTCAGTATGTGCAATCTCCTTATATAACCATTTTACTACTAATTTGTGGAAGGCCCCTAGCAGGGCCTGGTTTGTCATATTTAGACCATTCTAGAACACTGCCTGGGAACTCAGACCTCCCAAGGGTTCCCTGTAATGATCAATGTCTCACTGTAGACTTTAGAGTTGGCTCAGATGTTACAAGGCATTCTTGTCTCACAGTTTGAAGCTCACACCGCCAATAGCACTGATTAGAAGCAAGTTGCTATGGGTCTTTGTTGAGTGCCCAACAGGAGGTTGGTCTGTAGGGTAGGGAGTCATTCTGGATCATTCAACTCAGTAGATGAAGCCCCTCATAATAACCACAACTATCGGACTTACCCCCCAATTTTGTCATTGTTAACTCTGTGGCCTATTCATCTGTCCTTCCGTAACTTGGTTTCTGTGGTTTTCCTCTTACCTTTATGAAGCTGCAGCCTGGCCCTTCACATCTACAGTTGTTTTGTGACTGTGTCTCTAATTTCTGTTAATTACCCCTGTACATGGAGCAAGCTTCCCTGACTGTTTATGTAATCCACATCATGGGGCAGATATTAAAGGGGCTTGGTTGTCTTTCATGTGGCCATCTAAGACTAAGAATGACAGTCAATTTCCAGGGCAGTTATGACTAAATTTCCATGAACTCCATGTGCTTGCTTTGATGCATTCATCCCCTTTGTCTAGCTAAGTGATTTAAGTATGTATATATATATATATATATATATATATATATATATCCCTGTGAAATCTAAACTGGATTTCACTTACTCTTTGCTGGATTAGTTCTGCTGCTGAATTGTATTTAAATACGCAAGTAAGACTGGAAATATTTAACAGTAGATGATGGTGACCAACCAGCACAGATGCCAGCCCCACCCCACCCTTGCCTCCCCCTCCAGCCCCCAGTATATGGGCCTGGCAGGGGTCTTGAGTTTAGACATGCCCATTCCTTCCTGGCAATCAGAGTTAACTTTTACTTGGGTCCTAGTGATATATACTAACGTTTGGAATTGAAACCTCACGTTTGGAATTGAAACCTCACGTTTGGAATTGAAACCTTGGGCCGGATCCTAATTTGACATCGTTCTTAAAGTCTTTTGTGTGCTACATTATAACTGAATTTCAAATACCACAGAAGAATTTACATTCTGTTGCAGCAACCCCTATTTGGGGGAGCCTCATGGGGAATGGACAAGCTGACAGTGGTGACTGGTGATGAGTGAAGCTTGTAATTTGTGATGAATGGTGTTCCCTGTGGTTGATACCGACTTCGTTGTTTATGTGTTATCACTTGAATGTGTGCAACTATTCCTTCCACTTGGAAACCATGGCAGCAGGATTAACCTTGGCCCAGCCTGGGTTACTGGGCTTTGCAATGTTGTCATTGCTTTAACCAAACAACCATCATCACTGGGGTTGTATGTCTCCTTGTGACACTGGGGTTGTATGTCTCCTTGTGACAGACAGCACTTCCTCTTGGTGTTCTGCAGCTAGAAGAGTCAAAAGTGGCTCCCTGAGAGGAAAAGGTACCTTAGTATTAGGGATGGGCAGGGCCTGCAGCCTCATACACCAGGCTAGAACACTGTGCCCTCGGGTAAAATGTTCTGATTACCTGGATCCTCACTGCTGTTCTCTCCTTCAATCCTAAATCTTCACTTGATCTTAGCCAAAAGGATGAGAAGCAATCAATCCTAAATCTTAGTGAGGCCCCCATAAAGATCTTCACACCTTAAAATATAGAGAATAAAAGCTGCATCATAAAATGCAGAGAATAAACCCAGCCTGTGGCATCATGGCCACTATCATGGCTTCAGATGCTTGCTTTGTTTTTGGATTACACTCATGCACTGTGCAGCATAATCTTTTGGTGAGCAATGAACCACATCTACAGTGGTGATGCAATCAGATCCTAACTGGTGACAGTCACCTGCATCACATAGTTGTGCTGAGATGGTTTGTGGTGTCTAAACAGGTCTACTTTGCTGCTCATGTATCAAAGTAGCACAGTTGCCTATCCTGCCTGATGAAATATGGATAATCAAAGCTGTCACTGGTTTATGTAATTTTCTATACTTTCATCAGAGCCTTAGAGTTCTGTGAAAACCATAAGTTCACTGTAACACAATAGGCTGTGCTACGCAGGCAGCAGCTCTGTGTGCGCTAGTTTGTCGAATCTGGAGGCCACACGCAATGGCAGCCTAGACATCTGGTAGGTGTAAGTACACTCTAAGATGCTTGCACACAGGATCACCTCATGACACATTTGTTACGACATATCCCTGTTATTGAGGACTGCAGGGCTGCAAACCATGGAGCATTATCACTACAAATTTAGATGTGATCATTAAAGTTATTACCAATTTGAAGATTATTTGGACATAGTGAGAACCTGCAAAGACATTTTCAATCAGTCACTGGATCACAGAAGAAAAATGCTCTTTATCCCAGAGTATGACAAACCAAATAGAACTCCCTGTGGGCTGATTTCAGTAGAAGATTGGAAGGGACATTTTAAAAATCTGCTCTTGTTCCTAAATTTGTAGGCAAATACCTGAGATATAGAGACAAGAAATAACGGATTTGTTCAAAGCCATATAGCTAATAGGCATATGTGTGCCAGAATCCCTTCACCTTCCAGTGTGCTTCTTAGAGTTAAGATCAGAGACAGTCAGGTGTTGAAAAGTTAATGGCTCCATTTATTCTCTTACCTGCTTGCCCACAAAATTTGAAACACTTGCAATATTCTGCTAATGAAGACTTTTGTCTTGTGCAAACACAGGGCAGTTTTGGAGGCTGGCGATCAGAGCAGCTCCAGGTAAAAAGAGCTGTAGGCTTCGGGTTGGTGTCTGACACATGTGCTTGGACCATCCACATGTTTGGAAACGTAATTAAGTGATAGTTATAGTCCAGTTTGGGGGGGCATGTGGTTTTGTGGAGTAACATGTCGTACACTGTCCTACCAGAATTTGGAATTTTACCACGAAGATGTACGAAAATCTGATGTTGAATGTGAAAATGGCCCCCAAGTGGAATCTCAAAAGGTGAGTTTGCCACATGTGGGTTCCAATTGGCATCATTCAGTTTAATTACATCCCCTTGTAGAGCCTTTCTGGATTAATGTGTATGGTTTCCTTTCTCCACTTTGCCTCTCAGGTCACTGCAGGGGCTCTGAGACCTAGTGGCGCCCCCAAATGGGAAAGAGTCATGGTGGATAGTATGTCTGACACCTCAAGAACATCACAATGTAGAGCTGACACCTTCACAGAGGAAAATGCCACACCCAATAAGAGCTTATTCAGAGACAGTAGAAATTATTCCCAGAAAAATGTGCCTAAGGTCAGTTTTTCTGCCTCTGGCCTGAACTCATTAGAAGGTGAAATCAACAAAGGGCCTAATGTCTCGGGACCACAGTGTGCTATTCCTGACTTGGAAAATCAGAAGTTGAATTTTGGAAAGACAAAAGAGATAGGCCAACAAGGACAAGAAAATGCAGATAAGAGTCACATTTCTCTCCCAACTCGATCAGCAGAATTCAGTGTTCATGATGTCAAAACACAAGATCAAGATGTTCCCTTGACAGGTTATGGCCAAGTTGTCCTGAGATCTAAGGTGGGTAGGCACGCTAATACGAACATGAATGAGGATGGAGAATCAAGTCCAAGTTCTCCCAGTGAGGAACACACAGCCACTGATAACATCGCCTTTATGATCACCAAAACTGCTGTCCAGGTTCTGTCCAGCGGGGAAGTCCATGACATAGTGAGTCAAAAGGGACAAGATGTACAGACAGTTAATATTGATGGAAGGAAAGAGACAGCCTCTCAGCAAGAAGGGACAGAAGGGGAAGAGCCGGTTGTGTGCCTGGACAAGAAACCAGTTATTATCATTTTTGATGAACCCATGGACATCCGATCTGCATATAAAAGACTCTCAACCATCTTTGAGGAATGTGATGAGGAGCTAGAGAGAATGCTAACAGAGGAAAAGATAGAGGAAGAGGAAGAGGATGAAAACGAAGACACTGGAGTCCAAACCTCATCCCAAATGTCCGGTGAACAGGTCGACTCGAGAAGTGATAGGATGGGACAAAAGGCAGAGACACAATCACAGCCCCATGTCCTGTCAGCAGAGTTGCTGACTCCAGGAGTGCAGGGTGTTCATAAAGCCGAGCAGAGAAAGCTTAGCTCAGCTGATTCTCCAGACTCGGGGAATAAGTGTGACATGGTTGATGACCAGTTTGAAAGTCCCAAGAAAAAGTTTAAGTTCAAATTCCCTAAAAAGCAGCTTGCTGCTCTTACACAGGCAATTCGCACAGGCACCAAAACGGGAAAGAAAACCCTGCAGGTGGTTGTCTATGAGGAAGAGGAAGAGGACGGTACTTTGAAACAGCACAAAGAAGCCAAACGGTTTGAAATCACCAGGTCACAGCCTGAAGATGCCCTCAAAACCCTGGCTAGGGGGCAAGAGCAGCTCAGCCCTGAGGGCACACTTCCAACATCAAGGACTGATGAAATTAGGAAAAGTACTTACAGAACACTGGACAGCCTGGAGCAGACCATAAAGCAACTTGAAAATACAATCAGTGAAATGAGCCCCAGGGCCCTAGTTGATACCTCATGTTCTTCCAACAGCGATTGTGGTGCAAGCTTGCCCCACATAGCTCAAGAGGTCTCTCCCCGGTCCTTGCTAGTTCTGGATGAAGTACCCCCTGCCCCAGAGCCCCCCACATCCATATCTCCAGCTTCACGTAAGGTATCTTGGTCTGTGGAAAATGGAAAGCTGCAGCTGCTTCTTACGCCTGTCATAATCACAGTAGCAAAAGATGTCTTGTGATTTAATCGCTTCCCTGCAGGTGGCTCACGGTTGTTTTGTTTTGGGTTTTGTTTCTTTGTTTGTTTGTTTTTGTCTATTCGTCATGTACCCGTCTCTTCTCCCTTCTCCGTCGCCTTCCATAAACAACAGCAACTAGGTGTCTAACAGCTAATCAATTCTGTTTGTGCCTCTGTTGCTGATTGGTGTTGGGTCAATATAAAGAAGCTGGGTCAGTCATATTCTGTTGGTACTCACATTAAAATCCAATTGATCGGTAGTGAGCTGTTGATTCTGTTTGATTCCTCTGATTAACCCAGTTGGTGTTTCCTGGGTCTATCCTGCATGTAGGGCACTAGCTTCTCACTTGACCTTCTCTGCACACAGCAGGGTGGTCTCAAACCCAATTCACTTACCTTCTTCTCTCTGTCTCCCCTCTCACTGGTTCTCCCACAGGGCTCCAGCACAACCCCACAGACAAGCCGGATGCCAGTCCCCATGACTTCCAAGAACAGACCCGGAAGCCTGGATAAGGCCAGCAAGCAGTCCAAACTACAGGATCCCCGCCAATACCGTCAGGTAGTTTTACCTTAAACCCAATTTTGGATGGACATTATTGCAGTTAAGAAGCCAGTCGCTGAATTAGTTTCTACCAAATACTGTGTTTTCTTTGCGAGAGATTGTTTATGTAAACATCCTGGATCTAGGGGCATGGAGAAAGTCTAAAAGATCCTGTATTGAACTTCTCACCACCCTCTTGCATGCTTACAATAAGACATCTTTTACTTTGTGACTTCAGATTTTAACTGTTAACACACGGTACCAGGCCAGTGGCGGCTTCTGTGGTGAATGTAGTGTGTCATCAAATCTTCTTGGGAAACAAGAGACAAACCAATCTGTCGCTGATGACTACTCTGTCATCTGTCGCTACTAACATCTGTGTTGACTGCATTGCATTCAGTCACATTAACTCTCCCACACTCACACTCCCCACCCTGATGACAATCCCCATGCATGGCAGGCTGGCAGTGGGGTGGGCTGTGGAATGATGTGTCATTTTCCTTTCTGTCGTTTCTGAACCTCCATTGCTATGTGCACAGGGTGGTTTTAGCCCGGTCCAGATAAAACTTAGCTCAGGACTCCAACTGTACGTTGTTTTTCTTTTACTGAATGATGCTCAGAAGGGCTGTGTTGCCAGGCCCTATGGGTTGATCGTGTTGCTGGCTTTCTGACAGAGTGTCTCCCACCGTCTTTGTTTGCAGGCTAATGGAAGTGCTAAGAAAGCTGGTGGGGACTGTAAGCCTACTTCCCCCTCCTTACCTGCTTCTAAGATTCCAGCCCTTTCTCCCAGCTCTGGGAAAAGCAGTTCTCTGCCTTCCGCTAGTGGGGACAGCTCTAATCTCCCCAGTGCACCTGCTACTAAACCATCGATTGCTTCTACCCCTCTCAGCCCCCAAGCAGGACGGTCCGCTCACTCTGCTTCCCTCATCCCTTCTGTCTCTAATGGCTCCTTAAAGTTTCAGAGCCCGCCTCACGCAGGTAAAGGCCATCACCTTTCGTTCGCACTGCAGACTCAAAATGGCCGAGCTGCCCCTACTTCCTCTTCCTCCTCATCCCCTCCTTCTCCTGCCTCCCCCACCTCCCTGAATCAAGGTGCCAGGGGCATCAGGACCATCCATACTCCTAGCCTCGCCAGCTACAAAGCACAGAATGGAAGTTCAAGCAAAGCCACCCCATCCACAGCAAAAGAAACGTCTTAAAGGCCAGATCCTATTAGGCACAAGGTGGAATTACATTCTTGTTTTTAATTTTCAGCAATCTGGAACAAGTGTCTTCATAAGAGAATGTATCATATTGCTGTATTGTTCAAGGCTTCATGCAGAGTATGTGTTAGTACTGAGTTGATAGCTGCAGTAAAGCTTGGTTTTTCTACTCTGTTGCTGTTGTAATTGCATAGTGTTTACTGTCTAGATTCGATACCTATTACATGAAGAAAGCATGTGCTATAAAAAGAGAGTATGATGAGAGTGAAGACATGTGTGAGACAAGCTGACTGTACTATGCATGTAAAACATGTATGATTCCAGAATTTTAGTATGTTTTGTATAAAAATATTTTTCATTACAGAGACTAGAGGCAAACAGAGAAATAAATACACAAGCGTGACTATATAAATTGTAAAGCATATATTATGATATTTTCTTTTATTTTAGTGTTATTTAGCTTTATTACAGATTTCTATTTTTGTCAAAACTTCATGGTTCCTTTCAAAATCTTTTTTGCCAAAACATTTTGATACTACAGCATTGTACATTTGAAAGTAGCGTGCTAGCCTCTAAGCCAATGAGCTTCTACAGCCGTAGAAAGAAATTCAGCCAAACTCCTGCACTGCCAGCAAAAGTTTGTATGATAATTTGCTAGTGCAAGCCAGCTCATTTTTTTCTTTGTTTTCTTTTCATTTTCTTCTTCCTTTTTTTTTTTTTTAAAGACAAAACATCTGAGTATTCTGTAGCCGTTTTCTTTGCACTGTCTGACCCCCTTTTATGTTTTCTTAGACCTGGTAATTCATACCATTGCATTGTGGACTTTAAAATGTACACTTCTGTATGGTTCTGTACACGGAGGAACTTTTGTAAATATACAAATATAAATAAACATCAAAATACTATCTGTGACAGCACATAGAGTAGTTTTCCCACACCAAAGTTAATTTGTATGCATGCTTAAGAGTCTATATTGGGATGGGCAGAAATCCATACATTTTTAAAAAGCAACAAGTTTGCACAGTTAGGGTGGTTTTGTAAATAACTGTATTTGTATAACACAGCCATGTAACATATGGAACTGTAAGCAGAGACTTGGCAAAACTAAATAAAGGGCTGCATGCTTATTATTTTTTTGTACCTTGTCACTATAACGTCTTTCAGTCAACGGATATGTAACTATTGCCACAGGGTTTCAGCTTTGAGGGCACTCTAAGTAATGTGTAATCACAGCCACTCCTACAGTGTTGCTTCCTCGAAAGGGAAGGATGAATTCCTAATAAACTCATCAACAGTGTGGCCGTCTGGACTTCCTTTCCTGCCTGACTCTTCTCTAGGGCATGGGGGAGGGGGCATGGCTAACAGAGAACCCTGCACACAGGTTGGCACACTCATCCATTGCAGCAGCTCTGTTGCTTGCTTGTTTTTGTTTTTGTTTTTAGTTTCTAGTAAAAGTAAAAAAAAAAAAAAATTGTATTTATCAGTGGGTTAAGGGTTTTTTTTTTCAGTTCCCAATTTTTAATTTTTTAATTATTATTTTATGTATTTGACTTGGATGTCTGTCATAGGCAGGCATTATCAGCAAAACTAAGCCACAAATGAAAATACATTCAGACCAGGGCTCAGACTCAAAGATTGTGAATGTCATGTGTTAGGACTTTTTGCAAAGGGTGGACCACTGTTTAAAACCTGTGGACCACAATGCCTTGGAAGGGGAGAAAAAAACCCTTTCACAGGGGTCACATATTAGATTTCCTGCATACCAGGTATTTACATTACAATTCATAACAGTAACAAAATTACAGTTATGAAGAAGCAGTGAATATAATGTTATGGTTGGGGAATCACCACAACACAAGGGACAGTATTAAAGGGTCGCAGCATTAGCAAGACTGAAAACCACTGATATAACGCTTCAACACAAACAGCATTCTTCGTGGCTTCACTGAAGACTAGACTGCTTAAAGGTGAGGTAGGTTTGGCCTCTGATGTCCGGTAATTACACAGATTTCATTTTCAGAAATTTCCAATGAATGGTGCCATGGTTTTCCAGGCAGGGACAATCTTTAAAAGCAGGCTTCTGGCATTCCTGGTCCACTACATTGCCCTCGTTGCTATACAAGAAAACCCTCTCCACAGATCTTCCAAGGTCCCCTGTGTGGCAGTCCTGCTCCACATTGAGCTGTCCTTCACTACACCTAGGCTCTTGTATACTCTTGTCACTTGTGCCTGGCAGAGAACGTTATTAGTAACGTAGCGTCTCCGCAGCGGTGAGAGTGAAGGTGGACGCTGAGGAAGAGTGAGCTGGAGCTAGGGCAGTATCTCCCAGCAGCACCACTGCCGGGCTGTGATGACAGGAAGAAAGAAGTAGCAGAGCCCAAAAAAGCCCTGTGCAAGATGGCAGCAGCTCTGGGAGCTCTACAACATTGAGTGCATTGCCCTCCCACGGGGCTGCAGAATGTTGGCAGCTGGGCTTGGCAAGGATCTGGTGCTCAGAAGGAATGCGGAAGAGGCATATCTCCAAACTCCCAGGTCCTTCTTAAAGGGACAAGGCCAGAAAGCAGCTTCTCCCTCTAGAAAAGCAGAGGCAAATACAGAGGTCATTGCTGCAACAAAGACCAGTTAGTTCCCACAGAAAGGACTTGGCTCAGTCATCATTTGGGGTAATTGTGCCCACCCCACCCCCAGATTCTCAAGAAAATTATGTCACTTATCTATTCATTCATTCATTCATTCATTCATTCAAAAGCAGGGACTCCTATCTGGCTCAGGCTCTGATCTCAGTTGTGTGCCACTATGTCCTGTGCATCTTCATAATGTTAGAATTTATAAGCACCTTACTTATTATTGTCTTCCTGGTGCCTTTAGAATTGGGCTTAGGTTTTGCTACACCTGGTATCTCCTTTGGGATTCTAATTCATAGCATTCAGGTGCCTTTGCAGGTGGAATTTAGATCTCGTCTTATGAAGGCACAAGCCTGGGTCCTCCTTGGTCTCCAGATTGTCCCCAATAGTTAACCGAGACGTTTCAAATACATTGGTACCCAAAAACTACACTGCGTGTTGAGTGGCATCATAATGGTGTGGCCTGAATGGTGCCTCCCTGTTTCTATTTAACTTGGTACAAATATGAAAAGCACATCCTAACCCTGCTGGGAAGGGGCTCCTGAAGATGAGGGTACAGGAGAAGGGGAGAGAGCAGGGAAAGCCTGTCTCTGCTGCAGTTGTGTGGCTCCTGTGAGGAGATGACAAGCAGTTCCTCTGATCAGCTTAAAAGTGGCACAAGGCCAAAACCCAAATCCTTGGTCTGCCCCTTGCCTGACAAAGGGTCCGCTTTTACATCAGTCCCTTTGTCTCTAACATCACTTAATGCAGGCTGGGTGCATTGAAGTCTGGGCTGGTGGCTTCATCCCAGCTCCCATTTTCCTCCACTTCCTTTCTGTCTGTACACTAGGCCCCTATCCCTGGCCCCCTTAGCCATGTTCACTGGACCTGTGAAGATGGAAGCCACTGTAGTGTCATTTCCTTTAGTCACTATCTTTGGTTTCATTTAAAGCCATTCCAAATGATAGTTCTGGGTTAAACATAACAGAAGCCCACCCAGAAAAGAAGCCCTTTTTATAGTGGCACACAGCAGTGGCAGCCAGTCCCTACAGGACAAATGGATGCTAATGGGCCAGTGGTGGCATTCACAGGACAGGCCATCTTCTCCCGAGGACACTGTATATTTTCCAGAAGTATCTACTTGGTTGATTATTCTTGTTTGGGCTTGTTTTGCTTTGAGCCAGCCTTTAAAGCATCATCCAGTACTGTCTTCAAGAGACTGTGTTCGATTGACCATGACAGGTGGATCAGATCTGGATTCTTTCTTAGCACTCTGAAGAAGCAATGTGTACCTTTATAGCCCAAGTTCCTCTCATGGCCGTCTGTCCTCCTCTCTGTGTTTCCAACCATTCATATAGATACTTATGCTAGTCTTGGGGCTCCAGCATCCTTCTTCATGATGCTAGTCCCCTCTCCAGGCAAGTCCTCTTCTTGAAAAATCCATGTGTGTACCTGGTGTCATCTTGAGGAAGCCACACTACAGGAAAGTATTCCCTCTTCTGGAAAGAGAGGCAGCGGGTATTAAAAAGAATGAATTTATGAAATTCCTAGGCAAATGGATGGACCTGGAGGGCATCATCCTGAGTGAGGTAATCCAATCACAAAGGAACTCACACAATATGTACTCACTGATAAGTGGATATTAGCCCAGAAACTTAGGATATCCAAGATATAAGATACAATTTGCTAAACACATGAAACTCAAGAAGAACAAAGACCAAAGTGTGGACACTGTGCCCCTTCTTAGAATTGGGAAAAAAACACCCATGGAAGGAGTTACAGAGACAAAGTTTGGAACTGTGACAAAAGGATGGACCATCTAGAGACTGCCATATCTGGGGATCCATCCCATAATCAGCTTCCAAATGCTGACACCATTGCATACACTAGCAAGATTTTGCTGAAAGGACCCAGATAGAGCTGTCTCTTGTGAGACTATGCTGGGGCCTAGCAAACACAGAAGTGGATGCTCACAGTCAGCTATTGGATGGATCACAGGGACCCCAATGCAGGAGCTAGAGAAAGTACCCAAGGAGCTAAAGGGATCCACAATGCTATAGGTGGAACAACAATATGAACTAACCAGTACCTCCCCCCCCCCGCGCCCCCCGAGCTCGTGTCTCTAGCTGCATATGAATCAGAAGATGGCCTAATCAGCCATCAGTGGAAAGAGAGGCCCATTGGTAGTACAAAGCCTCAGTACAGGGGAATGCCAGGGCCAAGAAGTGGGAGTGGGTGGGTGGGGTAGTTGGTGGGGAAACGTGTGGGGGACTTTTGGGATAGCATTGGAAATGTAAATGAAATAAATACCCAATTAAAAAAGAACAAAAAAAGGGGGGGACAGCGGTGACAGGGTTCCAGAGTAAATAAATCGTTTGCAACAGCTACAAACAGACTTCTTTTGTCCTCACAACTGAATAGGACCATAATAGAAGGGTCTCACCAGGTCTGCAATGCCATACTGGATAAAGAATGTCCTGCCTTGGGTTTGGAGAGATGGCTCATAGGTTAAAAGCACTAGCTGCTCCTCCAGGGGTCCCAAGTTTAATTCCTAGCAACCACATAGTGGCTTATATCCATAATGAGATCTGGCGCCCTCTTCTGGCCTGTAGGCATATATGCAGCCAGAATGCTATATACATATTAAATAAAACAAATCTTAAAAACAAAACAAAGGCCGGGCGTGGTGGCGCACGCCTTTAATCCCAGCACTTGGGAGGCAGAGGCAGGTGGATTTCTGAGTTCGAGGCCAGCCTGGTCTACAGAGTGAGTTCCAGGACAGCCAAGGCTACACAGAGAAACCCTGTCTCGAAAAAAAAAAAAAACAAAAAACAAAAAACAAAAAACCAAAACAAAACAAAACAAAAAAACCCAGTGTCCTGCCACTGACATTCCAAAGAGAGAGGGACTTCCCTTTTTGTCTAAAATGACTCAAAGGAGACATTTCCAATGCAAGTTAGGCATTCCTGCCAAGGGTGCAGTCTGGCTTCTGCTTGCCCACAGTGCCAACCACTCTCCTAAGACAAGCCCAAGCAACAAGTAGCTTCCTCTGTGTAGAATGTTCCCCCATCTGGATTCTCACCCAAGTCCTAGTGATTCCTCTTGACCTTGACTCACGTGCTGCCCCCTTCAGGAAGTTTAGGCTTCTTCCAGGAAGTGCTAGAAGCAGTTCTCTTTCATACCATTTAGGGAGGAAAGTAAGAGAGAGTGAATGAATATTTTTCAAAGAACAGATATGAGGTATATATACAACAGACAGAAGAGGAGCCAAGAGTAGAACCTACTGCAAATACTTCAGCACCATGATGCTCTGCTGACGGGGGTGGCTTGCGTGTTTCCTTATTCACAGTGTGCCTAGAGTCTGCACTTTAGGAAAAGATTGCTTATGTGCTGCCCCCTAGTGCTCATGGCTGGAACTATGAGCACCTTACTATTAGATTGCCAACTTCTTTCACTGCAGTTGTTGCTATAGTTAGTGCTTAACTGACCAGCTTATGCAGCCAGGACAATGAATGAAAGTGTGAGGCAGGTGACACATGTCTTCACTCAGGGTCACTGCTGTAGAATACTCACTGCCTTCTATCATCCCTACTGGGGAGGGATAGGATAAAGTAAAACAGAAAATTAATGTTCCCTCCAAGCCTTTTAGGCCTTCAGGCACAGGGCAACACTTTAATTAAAGGCTGAATGTCTGACAATGAAATCCTAAGGGTCAGAGGTCAGCTTCAAGGTGGAATCCCCTGAAGCACAATTCCTACATGGGCAGGAACCAGAGTCCATGTGATCCAGGCCCTCCACCCAGCATACATTTAGCTCTGTTCATTGTGAGCTTGCTGCTCTTTTATGTGTACCTGCGGGATTTCCAGGTTTGTTGCCCATTGCAAGGAAGAGCTAGACGTTGTGAAATCTAGGATTAAAAACAACAATAACAAAAGTATGCCACAGAAGTTAGAGCTAAAACTCAATGGATAGAGTATTTGCCAGGCATAATCAAAGTCCTGGATTTGATCCTCAATATTACCCTCCCCCCCCCACACACACACACATACAGGCACACATGCACACATACATGTAAACACGCCATAGGAACTGAGACACCATGACTCAGGCAAGCTAAGCAAAACAAGGATCTTACAAAGAAAAGCCAGTTAGTAGGCAGACGGCGGTCTAGTCTATCGGAATTTGGAGCTGTGCCTTAGCAGCACCCAGAAGACACTCTCTTAGCCTAAACATTGTGCATCTGAGTCTTTAGACTCTTGTGACTGGCATGCATATGCATACCTATAATAACTTAGAGGAATAACTTTATTTTGGCTCACAGTTTCAGAGCTCTCATGGTCCCTGGCTCTGCTGTTTCTGGGCCCATGGCGAGGCAGAACACCATGGTAACAGGAGTGAGTAGAGGGGGGTTGTCAGGAAGCAGCAAGAGTGAAATATCTGATAAGGAAGTCATAAGAGATGTGGATTTGGGGAGCACTTCTGAACCCATACCTTCCTCTAGCTAGCTCCACCTCCTAAAGCCTCTAGAACGTCCCAAAACAGTGTCAACAGCTGGGATTCAAGTGTTCAAAATTAATCTCTTCAGGGCATGTACATTTTATATTCAATAGCATCATGATGCATCAAATCCTGTGAGGCACCTAGGCTGGCAGACCATTCAGAAGCCCTGAGCTTTCCCCATAGATGCAAATGTTACATCTCTTCTCTAACATAATTTGAGCAATTGGCATTTGGGATCTGAGGATGGGTTTAAATGTCATATCTCCACCTGATAGATGCAACAGGCCATTCCATTTGCATTTACTTGAACTCAGTGGGGTCTGTCTGCTGCCTATCCAGCTCTGACTCCTCCTGCTTCAGTTACTGCCTCCATGCACGAATAGAAAGCAAGCATTGACTTCTGAGTGTCATAGGTCTCAGCTGGGGTTGGCCCTTACTCTCCCCAGAAGCCATCTGCAACAAAGGGAGTGTCCAACTAAAACTGGAGGAATTGACTCCACTGACCAATAATTATCCTCCATTTCACCAGCCCTACCGCATAGGAGACATTTACTGATTCCTGGAGACATTGTGGGGCCTTTGGGCTGTCATCTACTTAGCAGGGCTTTCTGATCTACTGTAAACCCTGACTACCCAGGACACAAAATGTGATGGGGGTGGGTGGGGTAGGGTGGAGATAGGAACTGAGATGTCCCACTTTACTTGAAAATGTGTTGGGCATTCACGTCTACCTTGTTCTGAGAGCTCTGGGTTGGTTGTTTGTTGTTTGTTTGGGGGTTAAGGTCTGACACTGATCCATGGAAGATGATAGTGGCATGGTACCTATAGCCCCCTAATTCTTAACTGTTTCCCAGGTCTCCTTCCATCACTTAATGTCCACCTGTCTCCATTTTCTCTTATACATGCTTTGTCTGTGTGCGCATGCTTGCTTGCTTGTTTTTGAGAAAGCATCTATCTCTCCATGTAGCCTCTATCTTGCTATGCAGATCTGGCTGGCCTCAAACTCATAGAGATTCACCATCTTCTGGCTCCTCAGTGCAGGGATTAAAGGCAAGAGTTACCATGCCCAGCTTCTTTCTTTTTTTTTTTTTTTAACTTTTTTTTTTTTTTTTAGATTTATTTATTTGTTATATGTAAGTACACTGTAGCTGTCTTCAGACACTCCAGAAGAGGGAGTCAGATCTCGTTACGGATGGTTGTGAGCCACCATGTGGTTGCTGGGATTTGAACTCTGGACCTTCGGAAGAGCAGTCGGGTGCTCTTACCCACTGAGCCATCTCACCAGCCCCCATGCCCAGCTTCTTGTACCTATTTTTAACAAAGAATAGTTGCCAGGGATGAAAGGATTTGCATCCTCCCTGCTACCCACATTCATGTGTTAAGATTCTAACTCTGCGGGCTAGAGTGATAGTGGAGCTGTTAAAACAAGGTAGTGCTTGTGCAGAGGACCTGAGCTTGGTCCCCGGCATTCATGTGGGTTGGCACACGGCCACTTGTAAGCCACACAGAGACACAGACAACAATTAAGAATAACACAAATCTTTAAAAAACAATCCTAATCCCAATGAGAAGGTCTAGAACAAAATGGCACGGGGTCAGAGCCTTCCAAGGTGATGAGGTCATGACAAGAGAGTTCTCCCGAGTGGAATTAGTACCCAAGAGACTTCAGATAGTTCCTTCTTCCCAATATGATGGCCACAGTGTAGATCCAGTAAGCAAGCCCTCACCCTCAAATTGGACCAGGTTTTACATTTGTACAAATGACTGAATGCTGCATTTTGCTTTTTCAGTTGTAGCTGTGACATTAAGTCAATATGGTGCTAGTATCCAAAGCTTGATCTTGTTGACTGTCACTTGGTCAAGGTGACATGACTCCTATCTTGGACATCATTGTAAACATTTTACATGTACTTTGGGTGCATATGTGGATACATTTTGGCTGGGTCTAAATTAGGAAAAGAATTGTCATAGAATTTTCAAGAGGCAACACTGCTTTCCACTGCTGTGTGAGAGGATCTAGCTCCTCTGTGAGAGCATTGGGCATTTCCAGTATTTAACTTCAGCCACGATGGTGGCTATGATCCTCTTCATCATAGGCATTCGGTTTGCTTGCTTGTTCAGTTTTTGTGTCTTCTGTTTGTTATCTGTTGCTGTGGAAGAAATAGCTAACCACAGACATTGTGGTTTAAAACCACAGAGCTCCTAAGAACCAGGTACTCAGATGTGGGTGTCAGCTGGGGCACTGGATCAGGATTTGGAGAACTGAAGGTGTTAGTTGGGACTGGATTCTGTCCTATAATCTGGACATGGGAGATTCTGCTCTGCTTACAAGTTCAGTTGATTGTTTCAGGATTCTGTTCTTTGCAGGCTGTTGGCCAAGGTTGCCTTCACTTCCTTGGCACATGGTCTTCGCAGCATAGCCTTGGTCTCATCAAAGCTAGCAAGGAAAAGTAGGGAGGTATCCAAGAGGCAGAGTATGTATATAGTACACTGCTGTCCCTGGGACTGATTCCCAGTCCACCAAAGTGTAAAAGTGAAGAAAAAAAAATCCAGCAAGGAATAGTGTGGGCTAGCACCACAGAAGGTAAAATCTTATCTAACAATGGAGATGTGACCCCACACACACACACCAGTAACACTGAGATAGTGTGAATTGGAAACTCCAGGGTTCTTTGGAAGGTCAGTCGTGTTGGATGGTGTTTTGCTGGGGCAAACAGGTAAAGGGGTGTTTTCCTAAATCAGAGACAAGTGAAAGGATATTTCGCTAAGGCAGACATGTGAGGAATGATTCACTGAAGCAGACACAGGTGAAAGGATGTTCTGCTAAACCAAGCACATGAAAGGACATGTGATGAAGGATTTTTTGCTTACAACACACATGTATTGGTTCACTTTACAATGCGTAGTTGAGCTCTGTTTGTTGTGACTCCATAAAAAGAAATACACACACACACAGACACAAACACACTTCTGATGGTGCCGTGGGGGCTTCTTGACACTTCTGTGGACTTGAGCTAATTGGCAGAGTGATGTCAGCTGATACAGACTCGTGTAGAGTTTTGCTAAGACAGACTCACATCCTGAGGCAAGATGTGTGATGAAGCAAGATCTGTGGAGGAAGCATGATGTTTGGAAGAGTATAAGTAGGATTCAACGGACAGTGACGGGGGATTGGCTCCTTGCTTGCATAGCTAGTTTTTCTTGATCTCTGCTTCATGGGGACAAGCACAGCCGAGAATTTCTGCTGGTGTTTCTGGTGGTCCTGGTTCCTCTTGCTGACTTATGCCGATTTGACTGAGGCCTGACTATCTCTGCTAGGTGGTGCCACCACTGCTGATTCCTGCTTGCTATCCTGACTCTACTGAACTGGACTGCTGGTGTATTCATGAAGTATTTGTGAGTGGATTGAGCTGGGGCTGATGATTTCTGTGAACTGAACTGCGGATTTCCTAACAATGCAGATGGGATTTGCTCCAAAGAACAATTTCTAAACAGGACCACTTTTACTCTATCCTAATAACCTTCCTTTTCCACCACCTCTGGTGGATGGTGGGCTAGAAGGGAGGTTAAAGTGTCATTAAACCATCATTAAAAGTAGGTCTTTGAAAAAATCTAAGTATACAGTAGTGTGTTGCTTACAAATTTCTCCAGGAGTGGGGGTTAGTTGAGGCAGCACATGCCATTGTATGAGGTCATCAGGGACTACTCGAGATCATACCACTAAATACTCAGTTTTCATATCTTTTCTTCCTATCCCTCCCTACCCCTTCTTCTCCAGTCTCTGGTCTGCTTTCAGTTGCTATAGACAAGTTTTCAGTGTGATCAATTTCTGTGAAAATGGAATTACAAACTGTGAATTTTAGTCCAGCTTCTTTGAGTCCAACTGCTCTGGGCTTCATCCATGTTATTATGTGTGTCAGTGGTTTGGTTCTTCATATGACCAAATAGTATCTCACTGCAGGGATACTCTGTAATTAGTTATCCATTACCTTTGGGTAGATAGCTGAGTTATTTCCTGGTTTTGGTTTGACAAGCAAGGCTACTGTGGATTTTTATAGAGAAGTTTGCATGGAGAAAGTCTTTCATTCCTTCTGAGCACACTGAGATGTGCCCTGCCTGCATCATTCAGGAATGCTGTTTGGAGGAGGCTCCAGAGAGCTTTTCAAAACTGTGCATCTGGTGTTTCTATCAACGGGATTCCATGTGTCTCTGTCCCACCACAGCCTCACCAGTACTAGGCAGGGTCAGTCATCTGAATTTTATCCATGGTAATGAGTGTAGAGAGAGGTCAATCTTGGCAATTTCATTTTGTTTGTGGCTTCGTTTGCTTTCTATTGTTCTGATAAACACTATGAGAAAAAGCAACTTAGAGAGAAAAGGGTTTGTTTATACAGCTTATAGCTGCTGTCCATCATGAAGTGAAGTCAGGGCAGGAACTAGAGACAGGAACTGAAGCAGAGGCCATGAAGGAGTGCTGCTTCCTGGCTCCAAGGCTTGCTCAGGTACCTTTGTAATACTCCACAGGACCACCTGTCTGGGGATGGATCTGTCCACAGTAGGCTGAGTGCTCCAATATCAACTACTGATCTAGAAAATGCCCCCCCTCACACTTTCTTACAGAGAGGGCTTTTCTCAATTGAGATTCCTTTTCTTAGATGATTCTAGCTTGTGTCAAGTTGATAAAAACTATGTCAGTTAGCTACCAATAAAGAAACACTTCCCTGCCCCCGTACTTATTTGTAACCCACATGTCCTTTGTGCATGTAGAGATTCTATTCTGAAATTACTAGCTCAGTTGTCTGTTTCCCAGGCTGGACAGGAAGGCCCTTCCCTGACTGAGCAGAGCACAGCTCCCTAATAGTGCAGTGGAAGCAGCTCTCTCATGGAGTCCCTGCCACAATCTCTGACACACATCGTATAAAACAATGGTGACATTTCCTTTTGTGTCATGCTTGGTCACATCCACCCTCCCTTTCATTCTGTTACATCCATCCCTGCCCCTTAGATCCCTGTGTCCATGCCCAGTTGCCCCTCCACTACTCTGTCATCTTTTTTCCTGTAAAAGTATCTGTTGTTGACCTGATAATAGTTGTTGTCTCTGAGGCTTATTGCCTCCATCTGCTAACCTAGGCAGAGTCCTGGAAGCCTCTAGCCTTCATACAATCTAATCTAATTCAGCAGCCTCTAAATTTGCTGCTGAATAAGTTCACCCTTTCTGGCTTTTTCTGAATTCTGACTGGCTGGTCAATTCCACTGTTTGGGTTCAAAATTCCTTTCCATATTGATTGATACAATCTGGCTTCTTTCTCAGCTTCTCCTGAATTGTTCTGCTTGGCCTCATACTAACTTTAGGAATCTGTTGTAATCTTCTGGCTTCTTCTCATTCTCTGCCTCACTCTATCTTCACCTGTGTATAGCCTGTTTTCTCTCTCTCTCTCTCTCTCTCTCTCTCTCTCTCTCTCTCTCTCTCTCTCTTTGTAGAATCCAAAATAAGTTCAAGACCACCTAGCCCCTTCCACTCTGAAGGGACTTTCAGAAACATAGTGGTCAAAATGACTAACTCTACAGCTGCCAAAACAAAATGAGCTGTTCTCAGAAAAATAACCATAACAAGATTAGCAGTTCCCCAAAATTTCCCCTACCCTGCCCCACACTGAATTTTGAAAAAAACAAAACAAAACAAAAACAAAAAACAAACAAACAAAAAACCCCACAAACCACCCTGATCTTGTCGATAGCTGTGACGTTAATAGCTGTGATGTTAATAGCTGACCCATAAGTTCAAAATGTACTGCTGCTTTGCTGAGAAGAAACCATAAGGGCAGGCAGAGTGAATCACTAGGCCAACCGGTTACTTAGTCAACCTATGCAAACCAACCAATGCCTGAAAAGGTTACTTGCTACACCAATGAAAATGAGCCAGCTAGCCCTGTTGCCTAAATCTGCCCCTTTCAATGTATAAAAAGTGTGTTGTTTCTTTGTTTGGGGTCTCTCCTCTTGCCTGCATGCTGAGGAGGGCCCCCAACATGTTGGATCAATAAAAAAAAAATCCTCTTGTGGTTTACAGCGATGGCAGTCTCTATGGTTTTTGTGAGTGAGGGTCTGGTCCAACATCACCAGTTGCTACAGACTTTAGTTTCTCAGTAAATCTGCCTTCCCTCCTTTTTTTTTTTTCTCTCTCTCTCTATGCTCTTCTCTCTTAGGTATCCTCTTTTTTCTCTTTGTTCTCATGAGAGTTGGTCATATCCTATTCTGCCAAAACTTTCTCTGATTCGTTACTTTTTCTGCCACTCAATTGGGCATCACTTTCAAACATGGGTGCTTCCTTCTACAAATTAACTTTACCTTCATTGTCTGGGATTAAAGGTGTGTGTTAAGGGCTTGTCTGTATTTCAACCAGAGGTATTAAAGGTATGGGTTAAGGCTGAGCAAAACCATGACTAAAAATAGGTTTTTCCAGTAAACAACACAGTCTTGGGGTTTTCAGTGTGATCCAATATCCTGCAACATTTTGTTCTAGTTTTCCATGAGAGAAAACAATGCACAGGAGCTGTCTGAGCCTGACTTATTTTCTATAGATGACCTTTAGTTGAATCCACTTTACCTAAAAATAAAATAATTGTGTGCTTTGGTTCTTTTTGTGGCTGAATAACTCTCCATTGTGAGTATATACCGTAGTTTTTTATCTATTTATCTGTTGCTCAACACCTAGGCTGATTGTATTGGCAATGTATTGTAAACACCACCATACCAAACATGGTATGTAGTTATCTCTATCACATGCTGACATTGATTCCCTTGAGTCTATACTCAGGAACAGTGCAACTAGATCATATAGTAGTTCCAAGTTTAGTTTATTTTTTATGTATATGTGTATTTTGCTTGCATGTATTCCCATACACCATGCAAGCCTGGTACCAATGTAGGGTAGAAGCGGGTATTAGATCCCCAGAACTGGAGTTACAAATGGTGAGACTCCATGTGGGTGCTGGGAATCGAACCTGTGTCCTCTAGAAGAGAAGTCAGTGCTTTTAGCTTCTGGCTCATCTCTCCTACCCCTATTTTTTTAATTATTAATATTGCCTGCACATATGTCTGTGTAATACATCCATGAAGAACCTTTGAAGGTAAGAGGGTGTTGGGTCCCCTAACACCACAGTCACCTACAGTTGTGAGTTGCCATGTAGGTGTTGAGAATTGAACCTGGGTCCTCTGAAAGAGCAGTTAGTGCTCTTAACCACTGAGACATTCTTACTGAGCCATTGTACCACCCCCATCCTGCTGGTATTTTTAGAACCTTGTTTGGTTTCTTAGAAATCTCTGCTCTGTTCTCCCTGGTGACTAGACTGACTTACAGTCCCAGAAGTGTGTAAGTGTTCCCCTGCCCTCACAACCTCACTAACATTTGTTACTGTTTACTTCCTTGACTCCATAAGCTGCTGTCTTTGCATTTCTCTGGTGGCTAGGGATGCTCCACACATTTTTATTTTTTTATTAGATATTTACATTTCAAATGTTATCCCCTTTCCTGGTTTCTGCTCTGAAAGCCCCCTTTCCCTTCTCCTCTCCCCCTGCTCATTGACACTGAATTAAGTAGTAAAGAACATCTGCTTCTCATGCATGAATCCCTAGGTTCAATCCCTAGTACTGCTAAGCAAAACAAATATCATGTGATTATGGATAGGTTTTTCCCCCTTCTCTGTGTATAGGATTTATTCTGGTTAACTTTATTAACTTGACACTGCCTAGAGTCATCTGAGAGGAAACCTTTGTTTGAAGAATTGCCTAGGTTAGATTAGCTTTTGGGCATGTTTATAGGAGATTTTCTTGGTTGTTAATACAGAAGGGCCCACTCCACTTTAGGTGGTACCATCCTAGACTGTATACATCCTAGACTGTATAAAAAGCTTGGTATACTTGAGCCTGAGAGTTTGCCAGCAAGATTCTTCCATGGATCTTAGCTCTTAGTTCCTGCCTTAAGTTCCTGCTCTGACTTCTCTCAATGATGGATTGTGACAGCTACTTTTGGTCAGAGTGTTTTATGTCAGCAACAGAAAGCAAGATGGAACAGGATGGTCTTAAGTATCTTCTGTAATACGGGCCTAGAAATCAATAGTGCTTTAGTTTATGCATGCTTAGGAATGTCTTTATTTCTCCGTGGATTCTAAAAGAAAATTTTGATGGCTATAGTAATCTTTTTTTGACAGTTCTTTACTTTCAAGCCTTAAAATATGTCATTTATGATTTCCTGGCTTTGTGGGGTTTTGCTAAGAGGTCTGATGATGTTCTGATGGGGTTGTGTTTTTAAGTGAAGTGTAGTTTTTCTCTTACAGAATTCAATCCTGTTTCTTCTGCAATCTGAACATTTGAACTATAATGTGTAATAGAGATGTTCTTTTCGTATCATGCCCATTTGCAGTTCTAGTTATCTGTTGTTTTAACAAAATCTCAAATGTTCAATTTTACTAATGAATATTTGGGAGCCAGATGCTAGGGTGAAAACCTGCTAGCTCTGAGAGGCAGAGAAAGATCCCAGCTGACCTTCCTTCTCATCCGACACCCAAAAAGGAAACTCTCCTCCATGAAGGCTCAAAAATCCCTCAAACTAAATGTCCCTCTCTTCTACTTCCTATGCACCTCTCTATCTGTCCTCCTGACATCCTCTCACTCTCTACGTTTTTTTTTTTTCCTATGTTCCCTACCTGTCATCTGGTTGCTTGCTCTGCCTCTTGACCTATAACTGACTTTATTTAGTCCTGTTTATAGTAAACAGGAAGCTCTTGTATTAAAGGTGTGCTAGGGTTGAGCCACACCACAACTAGAAACAGGTTGTTCCAGTAAATAACACAATCTCGGGGTTCATGGTGTGATCAAATATCCTGCAACAGATGTCTTTGCCCAGATTTGGGAAATGGTCTGTTACAATTTCATTGAATAGATTTTGGGTTTAATCTCAGCTTCTTTTTCTACTTCATGAATTCTTGGATTTTGTTTCTTGATCATGACACAGAGTTCTCAAAACTTGTAATCATTTTCTTTTTCTTTACTGATTTCTGAATGTGGAACTTTCTTGGCCTTGTCTTTCATGCCTGGCATTCCCCCTTGTGTGAGCTAGTCTACACTTCCCACACCATCTGTTTTATTCTTGAGATTATCTAGTGGTTCCTGTTTCTGAATAGAACAAGCTATGCACTACCATGTTCTGATGGACCTATGGGACACCTTCCTCCAATATCCACAATTTTCCAGAGAACTTGTTCTCTGAAAAGTTTCAATGCCATCTACCTGAGGTCTTAGTCTCCCACATTCTCCCCTTTCTCCAAGGAAACCTCAATAAAAGTACTGTATGAACCCCACATAAAGTACTCTGACAAGAGGGGACAGGGAGAGAACTCTGCAAGGGAGTAGCATTTGAGAGAACTGTCAATGCCTGTAAAGAGCAAGGAGTCAGGAAGTGGACAAAGTACGCACAAATGTGACCATCTTGGTTATGAGCATAGAAGGCTGGCTGAGGGTTTAGTCCACAGGGCAGGGCATGATACTCTATTGTAGTGAAGGAGTTTGCTACATCCCTTGGTTATTCTGGACTTTGTCTAGAGGAGACACTAGCTTTGGATACTTTAAATTCCCAGCTCTGGTCTCAGAGTTTGGCTTCCCCACTGTACATCCACCTGGAGAGCATAGAACATGCAGCACCATGCAGGCTACTGTGCATGTTGTTGTCCAGTGACTGTGTACTGTCTGCAGTGGAACTCAATTCCTGCCCTCCAAGACTTCTAAAGCTATCAGGAAAGTCACATGCACAGTATTCTGGCAAGAGCATTTAGAGCCGAGTGGTATGGTCAGAGAAGGAGAGACTCAAGAAAACGACTCAGGAAAACAAGGCCAGCCAAGGATTTGGTGATTTGTCTAGAGCAGTGGTTCTCAACCTGTGGGTCAAGACCCCTTTGACAAACCTCTGTCTCTGAAAACATTTAGATTATGATTTCTAACAGTTGCAAAATTACATTTATGAAGTAACAATGGATATAATTTTACTGTTGGGGTCACCACAGCATGAGGAGCTGTAGTAAAGGGCTGTAGCATTAGGAGGGTTGAGAACTACTGGGCTAGAAGATAGAGCACTTTAGGACCAGGTCCTTGCAGCTAATACAAATGTTTTGCATATAAACCAGCCAATTAGCAGCTTTCTTTGCTCAGGAAATACTGTTTCAAAGGTCGGAATACTGCTGGATAAAAGTTAACAAGGAAGAAGTGGTCCCATCTGGCACATGGTTGAGTGTGTGTGTGTGTGTGTGTGTGTGTGTGTGGCTGTGCTTCTACCTGACCCACAGCTTCACTTTTTCTGCCCTTTGTTGTTACTACCTCGCTGTTTGATGGATGGTACACTGCTGTTTGAAAGCTGGATGGCAGAGGGAAGTGACTGCCCAACACCAGGCACTATTCATGTGACCACACACAGCCTACTTCTTCTTTTTCTCCAGAATCCCACACAAGTGCTTTTACCACTTAGCTGTGTTCCAGCCATTCCCAGGTGCTTCTAGGAAAGCAGATACACTGAGAAAGAGTGAGCAGATGATCTTCTGTTTCTGTTTAGTCCTTGAGAGGTGCTTACTGCCCAAGGTGGCCTCAAGGCATTACAGACGTCAGGTATATATATATATTTTTTAAACCAAGATCCTGAAAATTCAGCTCAGCTGTCTTCTCAACAGCAGTCACACAAAAGTCAGATGTTCTGACTCTATCTATTGGAACAATTCCCTGCTCTGTCAACACTAGACTGTCCTACCATGTCAGCTTCTAGAGCAGCAGTTGTTAACGTTTGGGTTGAGATCCCTTTGGAGTTCAAATGACCCTTTCACAGGGGTCACATATCAGATATCCTGCACATCAGATATTCACATCACAATTCATAACAGTAGCAAAATTACAGTTATGAAGTAGCAAGGAAATAATTGAGAGTTGCCACAACATGAGGAACTGTATTAAAGGGTTGCAGCATTAGGAAGGTTGAGAATAACTGCTCTAGAGTTTCTTTTGGGAAGGAGAACTCAGTTCCCTTTGGGTAGTCCAGCTGACAAGTGAACTTATGTCCATGTGAGTGAGCTCTGGGCCTACCAGATAGCACATGCTATCCTGCCTCAGTGCTGGCTGCCAAAGCCCATGGGATAAAAATGGCTCTCTGCTCAGCCATATTCCTGCTGGGGAATTAGAATAGAAAAGAGCAGGCATTACCTTAAGGAGGTCTTACCCCAGACCTCAGCTCACATCTTTCACAATGGGAAATGGCACCTGAGTTATATAACCTGTGGTAATGAGTGTGGAGGGTGGAGAAGGGGTGGCTGTGAGAGATAATATATGATAACATTGAGTGTGGCTCTGACGTCAGTCGTTCAGAACCATAGAAGCATCAATGAGCAGTTCTAGAGGTTTACAGTTACTAAAGATGCTAAACAGACTGAGTTACATGGAATCTACTCCACATCTACAAAACCAGTGTTGGCAGCAAGAAAGCTATGGAGAACAATTTGAGAGAGAATGTTCTAGAATGTAGCAATCGAATGGCAGACTGGACAAACTTTTGATACTTACATGCTTGGAAAACTATTGTAGGAAGAGTCTAAAAATGGCCTGAAATGTTGCCTGTGGGAAAGGCTTGGTCAGCAGGTCCTGAGCTTTTGAGAGGTTGAGTACGTCATGAGACTTCTGACATCATCAGTGGGTTGATCATTGATAAGACATAGCAAATGGAGTAGTAGGAGATGGGGCCTAGCTGCAGGAAGGCCACAGGGGTAGGGTTGGGGGGCTTCTGTCCTGAGGTGAGCATTTTACCCTGCTGTACCCTTCTGACATAATAAACCACCTCACCAAAGGCCCTATTCAAAATGACCAGGTTCAGACTAAAACTTCTGAAGTCATAAGCCAAAGGAAATCTTTCTTACTTAAGTTGTTCCTCTTAGGTATTTTTATTAAACCAAATGAAAGTTATTAACCCAGATTTTGGTTGCTACTTAGAAAAATTTAGTGTGTGTGTGTGTGTGTGTACATGCATGAATGGTCAGAGAACATCCTGTGGGATTATGTGGGTCCCAGGAACTGGATTTAGGTTATCATGTTTGTTGGCAAGTGATTTTACTTGCTGAACCGCCTCACTGGTTGTTTTAAGATAATAATTAGCATGAATCAAACAATTGTTTGAATTTTAAATAGGAATGTAAGTGTACAGTGTGTACATGTAGGCATCATGGCAAGCAGGTGTACTGGCTAGTTTTGTGTCAACTTGACACAGCTGGAGTTATCACAGAGAAAGGAGCTTCAGTTGAGGAAATACCTCCATGAAATCAAGCTGTAAGGCATTTTCTCAATTAGTGACGGGGGGTAGGGGGGGTCCCCTTGTGGGTGGGACCATCTCTGGGCTGGCAGTCTTGGTTCTATAAGAGAGCAGGCTAAGCAAGCCAGTAAAGAACATCCCTCCATGGCCTCTGCATCAGCTCCTGCTTTCTGACCTGCTTGAATTCCAGTCCTGACTTCCTTTGGTGATGAACAGCAGTATGGAAGTGTAAGCCGAATAAACCCTTTCCTCCCCACTTTGCTTCTTGGTCATGATGTTTGTGCAGGAATAGAAACCCTGACTAAGCATGTTTTATGTGATTCTCACTTTGATTAGTGGAAAATGGAACTGTGAATAAAAGTGTTTTTCCTGAGGGAGGTTTGTACCACCTAGGTCTTATTTTAAGTCAGCTGTCCTATGGGAAACTGAGACTACACATGAAGGTGGTCCAAGCCAGCAATCACAAGCATGGCCAAGTTACATAGTAAGGAAAAAGTACATATTGAAATGATCTTAGTTCTGTATGTTCTCCATTTTCTCTACACACTTCTCAGTAAGCGCTCTCATTTTGGAAAAAATCTTATTTCTTATATAACAACATGTTTTGAATCCTCAAGTGACTAACTTTTACTCAGATAAATAATACTAACCTGAGGTTCTTGTTTTCCTTTGTGTTCCTAACATATCACAAGTAGATAGCTCTAAATTTTCTAAGCTCTGAAGTTCAGAGGTTTTTTTCCTCATAGTCATATAGATTTGGAAAAATGACTGACCCTGTTCCTGGTAGCCTCATCTATAGCAGTACATGTCTCTATTGTTCAGGACTATGAGCAGAAACACAAGACATAGCTGAGGTATGAACAGTTGTATGAACAGGTATGATAGCAGTCATGGCGCCATGAACTTGGGGTCAACTATGCAAGGCTCTCATTTTAAGGTTACCCTGAAGCCAGGCAGTGGCGCACGCCTTTAATCCCAGCACTTGGGAGGCAGAGGCAGGTGGATTTCTGAGTTTGAGGCCAGCCTGGTCTACAGAGTGAGTTCCAGGACAGCCAATGCTATACAGAGAAACCCTGTCTCAAAAAACAAAACAAAACAAAAACAAAACAAAACAAAACAAAACAAAACAAAACAAAAATTACCCTGAGTTCAAGAGTTTTGGATTGGGGTCAGTCTACACAAAAGGAAACACAGGTTCAAACTCATGTGGCCTGCCTTTCCAGGAACTGGTGGGAAGTTGCCCTTCCCGTGAACAGCAAACAAGAACTTGGTATGTCACCACAGCTAGCTGTCTTGGGTCTAAGACTTGCCTTAAAGCTTGTCATGTGGACTCTGGTCAGTATTATTCATCTGAATAAAGCCTAGTCACCTGAAGATTTTCAATGCTATGCTTCTTAGAAGTAAGATTTTTCCGAAGTGAGAGAACCTGCAGGTGAAGCCCATAAGGACAACTGAACACACCGGATTCAGAACAAACACCATTCAAACACTCATTTTCCCCTTTACACAGCATGGAAGCAGCCAGACCTCTACCCGAATTTGACTGAGTAGTGTTGAGAACTCAAAGGGCTGCTGTATAAGTGAGTACCTGCCACACTGCAGACTCCCACACCATGGTAGCTGCTCTCACAAGGCAAGGAGTGGTGCTCACAGGCATGTTAGGCCCAGGAAAAATGTGTGTATCAAAAACCCTACTCTTTTCAATTCTTCCTTTCCTTCCTTTAAAAAATTTTTTAAAAATTATACATATGTGTGATTTTAAAAAATATATATACTCTGACTACAGTTTCCCTCCTGCTTCTGCTCCCAGTCCCTCCCCTGTACCTCCCTCTTTCCCTGCACCTCCCCCATTTCTCCACTCCTCCATTTCTTTTCAGAAAAGGGTAGGACTCCTATAGATATCAACCAGTCTTGGCATAGTTTCAGTAAGACTAGGCACTTCCCTTTGTATTAAGGCTGGATAAAGCAACCCAGTAACAAGAAAAAAATCTCCCAAATGCTGCAGATTTATTAATAATAGCCAGAAACTTGAAACAAGTTTAGTATTATTTATCTGAGTAAAAGTTAGTCACTTGAGGATTCAAAACATGTTGTTATATAAGAAATGTCCCTCAACTGGTATGTTTCCACAATGGAGCATTACTAAGGTGCTAAAAACAACTGCAGAAATTGATGCAACTAGAAAAAAAAAATCATCCTGAGTGATTGAGTGTGGTAACCCAGACCCACAAAGACAAACATGGTATTTACTCACTTATAAGTGGATAGTGGCTGTAAAGAAAGGATAAGCATGCTACAACCCAGAGACCCGGAGAAGCTAAGGGGACAGAACTTGAATCTCATTGAGAAGGGGAAATAGAATATCCACGGGGGTGTGGGGGTGGGGGTGAAGGAGGGATGGTGGGGTACAGTAGCAGGAGGGTTCAGGTTGGGGGAGGGGGAAGGAGAAAGTACTGGAAGAGACAACTGGAATCAAGGTGCACCTTGGGGATGGACTAGAAACCTAGTAAAGGTGATGTGGAAATTGTGGGAGTGGCCAACCAATCATTAGTTCAGCTTGAGGCACATGCCATGAGCAAGATGCTGCCTAGAGGGTTAGCACCAGAGACTGGGTAGCCTATAGAGTTAGGATAAAACCAAATATAATTGGCAAAAATAAAAAAATAAAGTGATATTCCTAATGATATTCTGATAAACTTATAGATCGGTGCCCAGCCCAGTTGTCATCAGAGAGGCTCCATTCAGCAACTGATGGAAACAAATGCAAAGACCACAGTCAAACATTAGACAGAGCTTGGGGAATCCTGTGGAACAGGGGGAGGGAGGACTGTAGGAGCCAGAAGGGTCAAGAACACCACAAGAAAAGCCTACAGAATCAACTAACCTGGACCTACTGATGCTCAGAGACTAAACCATCAACCAGAAAGCATGCATGGCACTGGCCTAGGTTCTCTGCACATATGTTACAGTTGTGTAGTTTGGTCCTCTTGTGGGACTCCTAACAGTGGGAGCAGGGACTGTCTCTGTCCCTTCATGTTCTCTCGCTCCTTACATATGGGGTTTTGAGCTGAGGGGATAAAATTCTTCCCTCTCTCTGTGCAGAGATTTCAGTCAAGCCAAAAGCCAGGGCAGTGCTTTGGGGATCAACACACAAGGCAATATCGACAGCTGGGAGGCACAGGCTGGAGGGGCTGAGTGAACTGGAAACACGCACATGCTCTCTAAGAGTGGGTGCTTAAGACCGGCACTGCCTGAACTTTGGACTTGAAAACAGTTTGGGCTTATTTTAACATGACATCCTTTTGATTCACTCTGAGCACTGTCTTCTTATGGCCGCATGTAGGCAATCAGCCTGCTGAGACCACAGGAGATAAAAAATAATGAGGTATGGGGTGGATTGGAAAAGCAATCCACTGCAGCTGGAGGCACGATTGTAAAATATTGTAAGGTGGGAGTTACACAGGGGAAGAGAGTGGGCGGGAACTTATGAAGGCTGAGCTGGAAGTGGTCCTTGGCCTGCAGCCCTCTTTCAGCTGGACCCAAGGAAGGAAATAGGCGAAATCTTGTGATTTGAGAATTTTGTTTGTATGGTGTCTGCTAGAGTGAGTTGAAGGGTTGGAATGATTATTAATTTCCAATATTCAAAGTCTATACTGGGCTGGAGAGATGACTCAGAGATTAAGAGAATCACTGGCTGTTCTTCCAAAGGACCAGGGTTCAATTCCCAGCACCCACAAGGCAGCTCACAACTGGCTATAAGTCAAGCTTCAGGGTATCCAACACCCTCACACACACATATACAGACAAAACACCAATGCACATAAAATGAAAATAGATGAATCATTTAAAAAAATCTATACTATAAATATGGTTCCCATTTTAAAATGACGCTGGGCTGAATGTGTTGGCCTATGTAACTCCAGCACTCAGAAGTAAAGGCAGAAGGATTAGGAATTCAGCTACTGAGCTGGAGGCCAACTTAGATTATATGAGACCCTCTCTCAAAAACAGCAGTCACCTCACACTGAGGTTGGTGCACAAAGGGCCTGGATTGAGTATGTTTTCCTTCTATGTAACACCTCTACTCTCCCCATGAAAAATCTACCAGCATGAGAGAGATTGTTTTCCTCATCTCTGCTTTGACTGGAGACAAATCCCATTGTTTAAGCATTATTTCTTCAGAGAGGGACTGGGAAATGTCTGCCAGATAATGATCAACTGTGAAGGACCGTTGGGGTCTGTAACCAAAGCCATGGCTGTCCTCATTATTCTGCAGCTAAAGAATCCTTTGGGGGCTATATTAGGTCTTCAGGGCAAGTTGCTTATGGAAAATGAAAAGGAAATTATGAACAATTTCTCCTGCTAAGAATTTATGAGCAGGATAAATTTAGAATGTCATAAAAATGTCAACATACCATAAAGGAAACTTTAATATAGGCTTCTTCAAGACATCTTAGACAAAATAGAGTGTACTGGCTGGTTTTGTGTGTCAACTTGACACAAGTTGGAGTTATCACAGAGAAAGGAGCCTCAGTTGAGGAAATGCCTCCATGAGATCCAGCTGTAAGGCATTTTCTCAATTAGTGATCCAGGGGGAGGCCCCAGTCCATTGTGGGTGGGGGCCATTCCTGGGCTGGTGGTCCTGAGTTCTATAAGGAAGCAAGTTGAACAAGCCAGGGGAAGTAAGCCAGTAAGCAGCACCCCTGCATGGCCTCTGCATCAACTCCTGCCTCCAAGTTCTGGCCCTCTGTGAGTTCCAGTCCTGACTTCCTTTGGTGATGAACAGCAATGTGGAAGTGCAAGCTGAATAAACTCTGTCCTCCCCAAATTGCTTCTTGGTCATGATGTTTTGTACAGGAATAGAAACCCTGATTAAGACACAGAGATAATGAACAACTTATAAAGTAAGGCTCTTTCTGGCAGCTTCACACTGAAAGAGGCTGCATTTTGGAGGAGGCAACAATAGTTAACCTAAAAATACTGATGCTTCTAGGCAAGGATATTAGTTTCTTGATAACAAACTACCTGTAGAAGAACAAAATGTTAAGAGTCACCTGGCTCTACAGCAGCTCTGGGTCAGTTTAGTTATTGATAAACTCTCTTGTTCTTACTGTAAACATCTTTTCAGGGAATCCAGCATGACTCTGAGCTGCTGTGAACCTCACGCTGGTTTCCCAGGCCTCTGGATAAATTGCTCATTCAAATTCCTGCACGAATCCTTCTTCCTGTTGGTCTCCAAAAAGGCAGCCTATGGGTATTGTCAAACAGGAAAAAACAAATATAATTTGTGTCTTAGTCAGGGTTTCTATTCCTGCACAAACATCATGACCAAGAAGCAAGTTGGGGAGGAAAGGGTTTATTCGGCTTACACTTCCATATTGTTGTTCATCACCAAAGGAAGTCAGGACTGGAACTCGAGCAGGTCAGAAAGCAGGAGCTGATGCAGAAGGCCACGGAGGGATGTTCTTTATTGGCTTGCCTCCCCTGGCTTGCTCAGCCTGCTCTCTTATAGAACCCAAGACTACCAGCCCAGAGATGGTCCCACCCACAAGGGGCCTTTCCCCTTGATCACTAATTGAGAAAATGCCTTACAGTTGGAGCTCATGGAGGCATTTCCTCAACTGAAGCTCCTTTCTCTGTGATAACGCCAGCTGTGTCAAGTTGACACAAAATTAGCCAGTACAAATTTGGGTACACTGTATCAATACACTATGACAAGTGTTGATAATGGTAAATGCTTACATGTACTATTATGGCCCATACCAGCAGAACTTGGGCATGTACTTCAGGAGAAAATGGTCTCCATCAGCAAGAGTCAGATACAACACTGGGACCTACTAGAGATGAATTATGTTGATAACAACACACATGAACTATGGGAAGAATTATTACTCCCCTCGGGGTTCATGTAAGGAAACTTGCCTGTTTTGTAAATGGCAATGTTTAGATTTATAGGCACGTAATCTGCTTCTGGAATTCACATGAAAATAAAACTGTTTCATTTACAGAAGGCAGTAAAATATGATAAGTGGTATTTTAAAGTTGATGAGGTCATTTTGAAAGAGTGGTGTTATTTTTAGTGAGGGACAAAACAAGTGAAATTTGAAACTTGCTGAAGATATTCTGCTGCAGATTAGACAGAGCTAAAGATAAAGCAGCAAAGTAGAAAGTAGCTGTGGGTCTTGTATCCCTGCTCCCAAAGAGACCAGTCTGCACAGGAGAGTGGGCAGGCAGCAGAAGCAACATAGCTTCTGGGACAGGGTCCCTTTCTGGCCTTCATCTTCAGCCAGGAGGCAGAGCTGAGCTCTAGACCTCCGAACACTTGTCTGCTGAGAGTACTCTGACCACTGAGACTCAGGAGAGAGCTGGACTCCCAGGACAGCTGACAGAGGCTAACAGAATTACAGGAGGAACAAGCTCCAGCCAGAGACAGCTATAACAACTAACACCAGAGATTTACCAAATGGCAAAAGGCAAATATAACAATCTTACTAACAGAAACCAAGACCACTCAGCATCATCAGAACCCAGCACTCCCATCACAGCGAATCCTGGATACCCCAACACACCCGAAAAGCAAGATTCTGATTTAAAATCATATCTTAGGATGCTGGAGGAGGATTTTAAGAAGGACATTTTAAGAAGGACAATAACTCAAAGAAATACAGGACAACACGGCTAAACAGGTAGAAGGCCTTAAAGAGGAAGCACAAAAATCCCTTAAAGAATTACAGGAAAACACAACCAAACAGAGGTGATGGAATTGAACAAAATCATCTAGGATCTAAAACTGGAAGTAGAAACAATAAAGAAAACCCAAAGGGAGACAACTCTGGAGATAGAAACCCTAGGAAAGAAATTGGGCACCATAGATGTGAGCATCAGCAACAGAATACAAGAGATGGAAGAGAGAATCTCAGGTGCAGAAGATTCCATAGGGAACATGGACACAACAATCAAAGAAAATGTAAAATGCAAAAATATCCTAACTCAAAACATCCAGGAAATCCAGGAGACAACGAGAAGATCAAACCTAAGTATAATAGGAGTAGATGAGAATGAAGATTTTCAACTTAAAGGGCCAGCAAATATCTTCAACAAAATTATAGAAGAAAACTTCTGTAACCTAAAGAGATGCCCATGAGCAAACAAGAAGTCTACAGAACTCCAAATAGCTGAACCAGAAAAGAAATTCCTCCCAACACATAATAATCAGAACAACAAATGCACTAAATAAAGATAAAATATTAAAAGCAGTAAGGGAAAAAGGTCAAGTAACATATAAATGCTGACCTATTAGAATTACACCAGACTTCTCACCAGAGACTATGAAAGCCAGAAGATCCTGGACAGATGTTATACAGACCCTAAGAGAACACAAATACCAGCCCAGGCTACGATACCCAGCAAAACTCTCAATTACCATAGATGGAGAAACCAAAGTATTCCATGGTGAAGCCAAATTCACACTGTATCTTTCCACGAATTCAGCCCTTCAAAGGATAATAAAGGGAAAACACAATACAAGGACGGAAATTATGCCCTACAAAAAGCAAGAAAGTAATCCTTCAACAAACCAAAAAGAAGACAACCACAAGAACAGAATCCCAACTCTAACAATAAAAATAACAGGAAGCAACAATTGCTTTTCCTTAATATCTCTTAATATCAATGGACTCAATTCCCCAATAAAAAGACATAGACTAACAGACTGGCTACACAATCAGGACCCAACATTTTGCTGCTTACAGGAAATCCACCTCAGGGAAAAGAGACAGACACTACCTCAGAATGAAAGTCTGGAAAACAATATTTCAAGCAAATGGTCCAATGAAACAACCTGGAGTAGCCATTTTAATATCGAATAGAATCGACTTCCAACCCAAAGTTTTCAAAAAAGAGAAGGAGAAGCACTTCATACTCATCAAAGGTAAAAATCTTCCAAGATGAACTCTCAATTCTGAATATCTATGCTCCAAATGCAAGGGCAGCCACATTCATTAAAGACACTTTAGTAAAGCTCAAAGCACACAATGCACCTCACACAATAATAGGGGGAGACTTCAACACCCCACTCTCATCAATGGACAGATCCTGGAAACAGAAACTAAACAGAGACACATTGAAACTAACAGAAGTTATGAAACAAATGGATTTAACAGATATCTATAGAACATTTCATCCTAAAACAAAAGAATATAACTTCTTCTCAGCACCTCATGATACCTTCTCCAAAATTGGTCACCAAGCGGGCCTCAGCAGATACAAAAATATTGAAATTATCCCATGCATACTATCAGATCACCACAGACTAAGGCTGATCTTCAATAACAGCATAAATAATAGAAAGTCAACATTCACATGGAAACTGAACAACACTCTACTCAATGATACCTTGGTCAAGGAAGAAATAAAGAAAGAAATTAAAGACTTTTTAGAGTTTAATGAAAATGAAGCCACAACATACCCAAACTTATGGGACACAATGAAAGTAGTCCTAAGAGGAAAACTCATAGCTCTGAGTACCTCCAAAAAGAAACTAGAAAGAGGGCTGGCAAGATGGCTCAGTGGTTAAGAGCGTAAACTGCTCTTCTGAAGGTCCCAAGTTCAAAATCCCAGCAACCACATGGTGGCTCACAACCATCCGTAACGAAACCTGATGCCCTCTTCTGGAGTATCTGAGGACAGCTACAATGTACTTACATATAATAAATAAATAAATCTTTAAAAAATATATTTAAAAAAAAAAGAAACTAGAAAGAGCATACATTAGCAGCTTCACAGCACACCTAAAAGCTCTAGAACAAAAGGAAGCAAATTCACCCAAGAGGAGTAGACAGCAGGAAATCAACCAAGTGGAAACAAAAAGAATTATTCAAAGAATCAACCAAACCAGGAGCTGGTCCTTTGAGAAAATCAATAAGATAGATAAACCCAAAGCCAGAGCAACTAGAGGGCACAGGGAGAGTATCCTAATTATCAAAATCAGAAATGAAAAAGGAGACATAACAACAGAACCTGAGAAAATCCAAAACATCATTAGATCCTACTACAAAAGACTATACTCAACAAAAGTGGAAAACCTGGATGAAATGGACAAATTCCTAGACAGATATCAGGTACAAATGTTAAATCAGGATCAGATTAATGATCTAAACAGTCCCATATCCCCTAAAGAAATAGAAGTAGTCATTAATAGTCTCCCAACGAAAAAAAGCACAGGACCAGATAGGTTTAGTGCAGAGTTCTATCAGACCTTCAAAGAAGACCTAATTCCAATTCTCCTCAAACTATTCCATAAAATAGAAACAGAAGGCACTCCACCTGATTCATTCTATGAAGTGACAATTGCTCTGATACCTAAACCACACAAAGACACAACAAAGAAAGAGAATTTCAGACCAATTTCCCTTATGAATATCAATGCAAAAATACTCAATAAAATTCTCGCAAACCGAATCCAAGAATACATCAAAACAATCATCCATCATGAGAAAGTAGGCTTCATTCCAGGGATGCAGAGATGGTTTAATATATAGAAATCCATCAACATAATCCACTATATAAAAAAAGACAAAAACCACATGATCATCTTGTTAGATTCTGAGAAAGCATTAGACATAATCTAACATCCATTCATGATAAAAGTCTTGGAAAAATCAGGAATCCAAGGCCCATACCTAAACATAATAAAAGCAATATACTGCAAACCAGTAGCCAACATCAAACAAGATGGAGAGAAACTTGAAGCAATCCCACTAAAATCAGGGACTAGACAAGGCTGCCCACTTTCTCCCTACCTATTCCATATAGGACTTGAAGTCCTAGCCAGAGCAATTAGATAACAAAAGGAGATCAAGAGGATACAAATTGGAAAGGAAGAAATGAAAATATCACTATTTGCTGATTATATATAAGTGACTGTAAAAATTCCACCAGAGAACTCCTAAACCTGATAAATAGCTTCAGTGCAGTAGCGGGATATAAAATTAACTCAAACAAATCAGTGGCCTTCCTTTACATAAAGAATAAACAGGCTGAGAAAGAGATGAGGGAAACAACATCCTTCACAATAGTCCCAAATAATATAAAACACTTTGGTGTGACTCTAAATAAGGAAGTGAAAGATCCGTAGGATCAAAATTTCAAGTCTCTGAAGAAAGAAATTGAAGAAGATCTCAGAAGATAGAAAGATCTCAAATGCTTATGGATTGGCAGGATCTATATAGTAAAAACAGCTATTCTGCTGAAAGCAATCTACAGATTCAATGCAATCCCCATCAAAATCCCAACTCAATTATTCACCAAGGTAGAAAGGGCAATTTGCAAATTCATCTGGAATAATAAAAAACCTAGGATAGCAAAAACTATTCTCAACAACAAAAGAACCTCTGGTGGAATCACCATGCGTGACCTCAAGCTGTACTACTGAGCAATTGTGATAAAAACTGCATGGTACTGGTACAGCGACAGACAGGTAGATCAATGGACTAGAATTGAAGATCCAGAAATGAATCCACACACCTATGGTCACTTGATCTTTGACAAGGGAGCTAAAACCATCCAGTGGAAAAAAGACAGTATTTTCAATAAGTTGTGCTGGCACAACTGGAGTTTATCATGTAGAAGAATGTGAATTGATGCATTCTTATCTCCTTGACAAATTTCAAGTGTAAGTGGATCAAGGAACTCCACATAAAACCAGAGACACTGAAACTTATAGAGGAGAAAGTGGGGAAAAGCCTCGAAGATATGGGCACAGGGGAATAATTCCTGAACAGAACAGCAATGGCTTGTGCTGTAAGATTGAGAATTGACAAATGGGACCTCATAAAACTGCAAAGCTTCTGTAAGTCAAAAGACACTCTCAATAAGACAAAAAGGCCACCAACAGATTGGGAGAGGATCTTTACCAACCCTAAATTAAATAGGGGACTAATATCCAATATATATAAAGAACTCAAGAAGATGGACTCCATAAAATCAAATAACCCTATTTAAAAATGAAGTACAGAACTAAACAAAGAATTCTCAACTGAGGAATACTGAAGGGCTGAGAAGCACCTGAAAAAAATGATCAACATCCTTAATCACCAGGGAAATGCAAATCAAAACAACCCTGAGTTCTACCTCACACCAGTCAGAATGGCTAAGATCAAAAATTCGGGTGACAGCAGATGGTGGCGAAGATATGGGAAAAAAGGAACACTCCTCTATTGTTGGTGGGATTGCAAGCTCGTACAACTCTGGAAATCAGTCTGGCAGTTCCTCATAAAATTGGACATAGTACTACCGGAAGATCTTGCAATACCTCTCCTGGGCATATACCCAGAAGATGTTCCAACTTGTAATAAGGACACATGCTCCACTATTTTCACAGCATCCTTATTTATAATAGCCAGAAGCTGGAAAGAACCCAGATGACCCTCAACAAAGGAATGGATACAGAAAATGTGGTACATTTACACAATGGAATACTACTCAGCAATTAAAAACAATGAATTTATGAAATTCTTAGGCAAATGGATGAATCTGGAAGATATCATCCTGAGTGAGGTAACCCAATCACAAAAGAACACACATGATATGCACTCACTGATAAGTGGATATTAACCCGGAAACTTAGACTACCCAAGATACAGTTTGCAAAACACATGAAACTCAAGAAGAAGGAAGACCAAAGTGTGGATATTTCATTCCTTCTTAGAATGGGGAACAAAATACCCATGGAAGGAGTTACAGAGAAAAAGTTCGGAGCTGAGATGGAAGAAAGGACCATCCAGAGGTTGCCCTACCCGGGGATCCATCTCGTATCTAACCACCAAACCCAGATACTATTGCATATGCCAGCAAGATTTTGCCGACAGGATCCTGATATAGCTGTCTCCTGTGAGGCTAGGCCAGAGCCTGGAAAATACAGAAGTGGATGCTCACAATCATCTATTGGATGGAACATAGGGCCCCTAACGAAGAAGCTAGAGAAAATACCCAAGGAGCTAAAGAGTCAGCAACCTTATAGGGTGATCAACAATATGAACTAACCAGTACTGCCCAGAACTGTGCCTCTAGTTGCATATTGTAGCAGAGAATGGCCTAGTTGGCCATCAATGGGAGGAGAGGATCTTGGTATTGTGAAGATCATATGCCCCAGTACAGGGGAATGCCAGGGGCAGGAAGCAGGAGTGGGTGGATTGGGGAGCAGGGGAGGGGTGTATAGGGGACTTTCGGGATAGCATTTGAAATGTAAATGATGAAAATATCTAATAAAAAAAATCAAGTGTAAAAAAGAAAAAGAAAGTAGCTGTGGAGAACTTAAGCAGAGCACAGCACAGGAGAAAATGTGAAGGAGAGGACTGTGGAGGCAGGAGAGGCACTCATTCAGTGCATTTGAAAGAAGTTCCTGAAGGAAATGATGGAGCATGGGGTGGGGAATGGTACTAGAAAGCACAGAAGGGATACAATACTAAACCTCAGTTACCAAAGCTGCACAAGTCTCAGCTGGGCAAGGAAATGAAATCTCACACATACTGCACCACAGCCTGGGAATACACCAGGCATCTCCAAATGAGAGGAGAATACTGTTGTCAACGTACTCTTTCACCACCAGTAGCACCGTACTTTCAAGAATGAAAAGCAATACAATTCCACTAAAAGATAAATAGAAGCTGGGGATATTTATGACTAATTGTAGCTGGGTTTTGCTATATTTTGGGTTTTGCCACTCATTATAGCTCTGGTTTCATCCCCTAGAATTAGATAGGAGAGTCTTCTTTAGCATGACTAACAAACTGCAACCAATCCCCCTGAACCTCCACCAACCACCAACCCCACCTATGGGGCCCTAGCATTTATAGACTCTGAAAAATTCCCAGAACTGCAAACATCACGCAATCACAGAAACTATCTGCAGCTGAGAAAACCATGTCTCTGCCAGAGCACGAGCAAATTATAGTCATTTTACACAAAGCAGTTCCCTATCTCTATACCTACAATTAAAACTAAAGCATATTCTTAAAATATTTGTTTTTTTTTAAAGAATCCAAAATTCCAGAATTCTCATTACAACCAATGATCTTCACTGAAGATACTTCTAAAAGATATAATTCAGATCCCATGAAAATGCTCTTAGAATGTCAAGAGTGCATTGCACTCACAAACACTGAGTGCAAGTGCCCAGAGGCCATAGCTGGAGCTGGGGGTTATAGGTAACTAAGAGCCACCCTATGTGGGTGCTGAGAACTGTACCCAGGCCCTTTACAAGAGCAGCACACAATCTCTGAGCAATCTCTGCAGTCCCACATATTTCATTTCTAGATTTACTAAAAGGATAGAAATACTAAAAGGGTGGAAAGAGGAAATCTTTTTTTTTTTTTTTTTTTTTTTTTTTTTTTTGGTTTTTCAAGACAGGGTTTCTCTGTATAGCCCTGGCTGTCCTGGAACTCACTTTGTAGACCAGGCTGGCCTCGAACTCAGAAATCCGCCTGCCTCTGCCTCCCGAGTGCTGGGATTAAAGGCGTGCGCCACCACGCCCGGCGAAAGAGGAAATCTTAATCCAAGTGAAAATAAAAGATGAGGAAAGAAAAATAAAACAATAGCCAGTGGATAGATGACAGAACAATGAGACAACAGCCAGTGGATGGATGATGGAACAATCAGACAACAGCCTATGGAGAAATGGCAGAACAATCAGACAACAGCCAGAGGATAAATGATGGAACAATCAGACAAAGGCCTGTGGATAGATGATAGAATAATCAGACAACACCATGTGGAGAGATGATGGAACAATCAAAGACTGATCATCCCAGGTTGAGAGATACTTTATCAGACTACTTAAACATAATAGGACATTATGAAATGCAGCTATGTATAAGGATAACGGTGAAAAGTGAAAGATTAAAGATTTTCAAATTAGACCAAGAATGAAAGTATACAAATCAGAAAATAAAGCTTAAGATAAGGTCAAGTACAAAATAGACTTTAAATCAGTAGAAAAATGTTTATGTATGCAATCACAAGTGTCCTTAACTAGGCAGGAGGTCACAGCGATCTGAAACTTATAAAAAAAACCAATCAATAAACACCAGCCCGAAGGTGCTGTGACAGGCATGGCTCCAGGGACTGCCCTAACAGGGGTCAGTCATTATTACAGACAACAGGCAGGAACAAGGAGGCAGGTTCACCTCTTCTCAGTAAGGAACAGTCTCTGTAGGGAAGCCATTCAGTCTTCAGGCTGGAAACATGGGGGTGGAAGAAGCTACAGTGGTCATATTCTGCACACATTGTTGACATTGACACTCTGACCCAAGGAAGGCTTTGACATCTCTCAGGCTCACCAAGGGAAGGCTTTGGCACCCCTGTGGGGATAAGGCACATTAGGGTTCTTGACATGTGTCCAGTGTCACAAAGGACTTCTGCCTCCTACAGGCAGGTGGAGAAAAGACCTGGAGAAGATAGGCATTGTGGCTGCAGCCCTGCTCAGTGGTGGCATGCCTGCTGAAACACAGAACATCAGTTAGATTCGACTGTACACTAACCCCAACCAATGGCCAAGAATGAGGAACATGCAGACTACTTATTCTACTGTAAAGAAGGTAGGAAAATATTGAAAAGTGATACATTATTAAAAAAAAGTCACATATTTGGACATTTCAAAAACATATTTCTAAGCCTATCTTTCAAAACAATTCACGAGACTATTAAAAAAAACCTCAGAATTAAAACTTGGTAGTTATGGCTTCATAAACATGGAAATTATAAACTTTATTAGATTTGAAAAGACTGAAAATATAATAAATGAACTTACACATCCAACTGGGAAATTAGAGGACAAAACTATTCCTCCAACAGAAGGGAGTACATTAAAGTCAGCATACTGAATTAGAAAACTCATACGCAAGCCCATAGCAGCTGCCCTGGCCTATCTCCATCAAGACTTATACAGTGTATATTATGAGCAGAACCTTGAGTAGAGCAACAGAGCAGGTACTCAGCCCCAGAGCATCCTTCATATGTATCTGGGAGTGACAGGAGGCAGAAGTGACACTGTAGATTGGCAGAAAAAATAGGGCATATTCAGCCCACACAGTTGGCACCACAGGACAGAAACCACTGGTCCCCATTACATGTCCTTCAAAATCATAGACCTTATATCAAGACCTTTTACCTAAAATAAATGTATTGTGGGCCAGCAAGGTAACTCAACAAGTAAAGGTGCTAGCCAACAGGCCGATTGACCTGAGTTCAATTCTCTGAACACATAGTGAGAAGAGAACCAACTCGTGAAAGCTGTCTGTCCTCTGACTTCTACACCCAAACCATGGCACATTTGTATGCACACTCACACAATAATAGTAAATAAAACTTTTACACATATTTAAAAAGATCCAAGTGGTGGTCATGCATGCCTTTAATCCCAGCACTTGGGAGGCAGACATAGGACCCCTGTGAATTCAAGGTCTATAGAGTGAGCTCCAGGACAGCCAGGGCTACACAGAGAAACCCTGTCTCAAGAAAGAGATAGATAGATAGATAGATAGATAGATAGATAGATAGATAGATAGATAGGATAGAAACAGACAGATAGACAGACAGAAAAACCCTGATACCCAATCATCTTGAGGAACCAATGAGTGAATGACCCTGTGGTACCCAGTATTATAGTTTTGGTATGGTTTGAGAATATTGTCCATGTATCCATGCACTGGAGGCATGGTCCTTCGTGAGGCATTGCTCACCAAAAGTATCTAGTAGAAAGGGGTATCACTTTCACAAGGTAATAGTGCTGGTATAAAGGAGTGACTTCTTCAAGTTGTTTGTTGTACAGTGAGGTCAGCCCTCACACCTGATCCCTTCTGCATATGGCCAACGTCTTTTCACTTTACCATGAATGTAACAATGTGTGGAATAAGCCTTCCCAGAATGCTGGAAACATGTTCTTAGCCCTTTATAAGTTAAATAGACATCCTTATAAAGTATTATGCCTCGGGCATTTTTGTGGCAATACAAATTAAGACAATAAATTATATAGTGACCCTACTTTAATCTTAAAAAATTGTTGGCTGGGCATGGTGGCACATGCCTTTTATTCTAGCACTTAGGAAGCAAGAGGTAGGCAGATCTCTTTGAGTTTGAGATTAGAATGATCTACATATGGAGTTCCAGGCTAGTCAAGGCTACAGCAAGACCCTGTCTCAAAAAAAAAAAAAAAATGTGTATGTGTGCATGCATGTGGGCCATGCATATGTTGAGGCCAGAGGTCTTCAATAACCCTACACTAGTAACTGCACTAAATGTAAGCAGGTTGCACATCCGACTAGATACTACAATTGAAAACCTATATGTCAAGCTAAGACATAAATACCAATACACAAACCCCAAAATGTTACATTTATTAGTAACCTAGTCTCAAACCTAGTTGCTAGACACAGACCTTCAGTCATCTCCTAGCCAGGCTCTGAAAAATCAGGGAGGATGCAGAGCCAAAAAGTAACAAACTTAACCTCATCTATCCAATAAAAGCCCAGGAGTGACTCACACACTCTCCCGAAGCAGTGAAGGAACTGGTTTTGTCTTAATGACAGAATAGGGCCAATGGGATGATGGCTCAGAGGGGAGAGGTATTTACAACACAGACCTGATACCGAGTTCAACCCTGAATCCCACAGGGAAGGGAAAAGGGACTCCTGACAGTTGCCCTCTGACCTCTACGTGTCCTGGCATGTGGGCCACAGCATGTGCATGTGTGCACTCGCACATACACAAACTCATGCATGCACCAACCTTGAAAATGGCAATATATAAATTCAAGATCTATGCCTCATTCTTTTAATGGTTCAAAGCTCATCTCTGCTTAGTGGTCATGCAGCTCATTGGCAGTAGTCAATAATCAAACCCTTCAGTTATTTGGAAATAAAACTGAACCCCATAGAAATAACACATGCATTCAAGAAAAACAAACCCAGGATGGGAACCAAATAAAATAAATAAATAAATGAATGAATAAACAAATAAATAAAATGTGTCTGATTTTGTGTGCATGGCCACACACATGTGGGAACCATTTCTCTCCTTCCACCATAGGTTTAAAGGATGGAATTTAGGTTGTCAAACATGTGTCCACTGACCCATCATTTGGTCAACATTTTTAAAGTTAATAAAAAAAAAGAGTGGAAAGGTCTAAAATGCACATATTAGACAATTAAAGAATAGAGTCCTGAAAAGAAACAACAGTCTAAATAATTACACTAGGGATTTAAAAAATACACAACTAAATCCAAAAACATAATTTAAGGGCTGACTGAAATGCAATTATCTGAGCCTTGAGCCAGACTTTTAAAATGCCTAAGCAAAGGTGGTCTTGGCAGTTTTAATAATATACTTTTATTTTTGCTGTGTAAAGTATGCAAAAGGAATGTTTTCTTCAGACCTTTACTAACAGCATAACATCCAGTCTGGCATGGTGTACTGGCTGGTTTTATGTGTCAACTTGACACAGGCTGGGGTTATCACAGAGAAAGGAGCTTCAGTTGGGGAAGTGCCTCCATGAGATCCAGTTGTGGAACATTTTCTCAATTAGTGATCAAGGGGGAAAGGCCCCTTGTGGGTGGGACCATCTCTGGTCTGGCAGTCTTGGGTTCTATAAGAGAGCAGGTTGAGCAAGCCAGGGGAAGCAACATCCCTCCATGACCTTGATCAGCTCCTGCTTCCTGACCTGCTTGAGTTCCAGTCCTGACTTCCTTGGTGATGAACAGCAGTATGGAAGTGTAAACTGAATAAACCCTTTCCTCCCCAACTTGTTTCTTGGTCATGATGTTTGTGCAGGAATAGAAACCCTAAGACAAATTGGTACCAGAAGTGGGGTATTCCTGTGACAACCTGACCATGTTTTGGGGAGGACTGTGGAAGGACTTTGGAAATTTGGGCTAGAAGATCCATTCGTTGTTAAGAGCTCTGTCAGATGTTGTGTAGGAGCTTGGAAGATAATGTTGAGAACAGTGCAGAAGATGGAGGCCTGGCTTGTAAAATTTCAGAGGGAAAATTAAAGACTCTTTTCTGGGCCATTGCTATTTTGGAGTTTGATTATTCTGTGGTTCTGGTTAGCTGGGGCTGAAGAATCAGGTGAGATTAACAAGATACCAGAACAACTAAAGCAAAACCTTTGCATTACTGGGACTATTGATGGTGGTTAGCTGGAACTAAGAAATTAGCGGTGATTAAGAAGAGACCAGCATGCTGGCGCACACCTTTAATCCCAGCACTCGGGAGGCAGAGGCAGGTAGATTTCTGAGTTCGAGGCCAGCCTGGTCTACAAAGTGAGTTCCAGGACAGCCAGGACTATACAGAGAAACCCTGTCACGAAAAAACCGAAAGAGACCAGCATCATTGAGGTGATATTTTCTGGGAAGTGTTTTCTGAAAGCACAAAGAGGCTATGTTCCAGAGATAGCCAAGGTTGTACTTCTGTTGCAGCAAGATTTGGTAATATGTAAGGGTCACCCAGGTGGTACTGGTTTTGAAGGCATGAAGGGGTCATGCAGAGCAGCTGAGGCTCGGCACTGTGAGAGGGCATGGAAGGCCATTGGTGAAGGTACAGCCTCAGTTGCAATTGAGGGTCCAGGACTGAAGGGGTCATGTAAAGGAGTTGAGGCTTGGCACCATGAAGAGAACCTATGAGAGGCTATTGGTGAAGCCTAGTTACAGTGGAAGACAGCAGCGTTTTGGAGATGTCAATATCATGAGATGACCCCCTAGAACAGCAACAGCAGTGGAGTACAGGCAGCTGGAGCCTAGAAGACAACATGTGTGCTACAAAGGGCATGGCTGGAGAAGTGACCCAAGCCCTTGGATCCCAGACATTGGAAAGTTGGAGTTTAGTTTTTGCTTTTGATTGTGACTGTGCCCTGATATTGTTCCCTCTTGAAGGAAGAAAATATTTTAGTGGATCCCCAAGTTAAGAGACTTTTAATTGTAAAAAGACTTTGGATTTTAAAAGATATTGGATATTTTAAAAGGATTGAACTTTTAATATGTAAAGACTGTGGGACTTTTAAAGTTATTTAAGATCTTGGGGATGAATAAGAACTAAGGGTTGAGGCTTACTAGTGATGTGTTTGTCAAGTTGACAAGGGGTCAATTGTACTGGCTGGTTTTATGTGTCAACTTGACACAGGCTGGGGTTATCACAGAGAAAGGAGCTTCAGTTGGGGAAGTGCCTCCATGAGATCCAGTTGTGGGGTATTTTCTCAATTAGTGATCAAGGGGGAAAGGCCCCTTGTGGGTGGGACCATCTCTGGGCTCATAGTCTTGGTTCTATAAGAGAGCAGGCTGAGCAAGCCAGGGAAAACAAGCCAGTAAAGAACATCTCTCGATGGCCTCTGTATCAGCTCCTGCTTCCTGACCTGCTTGAGTTCCAGTCTTGACTTCCTTGGTGATGAACAGCAGTATGGAAGTGTAAACTGAATAAACCCTTTCCTCCCCAACTTGTTTCTTGGTCATGATGTTTGTGCAGGAATAGAAACCCTGACTAAGACACATGGTAACAAACACTGTTAGTCTCAGCACTTGGGAAGATCCGAGTTCCAGACCAGTCTGTCTGGTTTACCCAGTAAGTCCCATGACAGCCACGGCTGCATAGTGAGGCCCTGTCTAAAATAAGAAAGAAAATCACATGACTGCTAGCACAGCCACACACAGCATGCCTCCACTCATCTGTGGCTGCACCTATAGTGTCTGATGACTGCATTACATTTCTGTCCTGGAGCTCTGTCAGAGCATTTGTATACTGAGTATGCATTATGCTATTAAATCCCTTCCTTCCTTTTTTGTAATGATGAAATACAGCCCCTGTGACAATGATGTGTATGCATACATATAGCTTTATAGATAATAGGAATTTTGTTTTGTGATACAGTAGAATTTAACACAGTTTTTCATAAACAAGTGTTTCAGGTACGGCAGCATTGTGAATCTCTGGCCCCAGTGACTCCTGAGGTCATCATATCCTAACATGTACATATTTTATTTAAGTGTTATTTATAACATGCCACTTTGGGAAGAACTGTTGTCACTGTCTATGTGAGGAGCTAATTCATTAGTTTACACAGTCTAACATGCTACATAGCTGGGAAGTATAGTCCCAGAAGAATTCTTAGAGCTCAAAAGCTTAGCACCCCACAACAGCCCTCACTTAGTACCCTCCCTGAATCTTTAGTCAGTGACCCCCAAGAACCTTCCCTTACTTAATGCGCCTCAAGACAAAGTGAGCAACATCCACTGCTGTAGTTAGTTACTAAGTAAGCAACATAGTGCTGTAGCTAGAGTTACTAAGTACTTCCTATGCACAGGAGCAAGTTCCGCAAGCACTCTGAGAGACCATTCTCAGTCACAAGGAAAGGAAAGGTGGAAGGACAGTGTGAACGGAGAGAGCTTTACAAGATAATATCAGATAACATGGGCTGGAGAGATGGCTCAGCAGTTACGAGCAGACTGGTCTTCCAGAGCTCCTGAGTTCAGTTCCAGCAACCACATGGTGGCTCACAACCATCTGTAATGGAATCTGATGCCCTCTTCTGGGGTGTCTGGAGACAGCTACAGTGTACTTACATATAATAAATAAATAAAATATTTTTTAAAAAGGATTAGATAATATATAAATAGACAGCTTTGTAAAACCAAGTAAGCTCCCAACAGTGCAAAGTTCACCAAGACAATTTTATTTCCAGTGTTTAGTTGGGTATGCACACAGGCATGACACAGGTTTGGATAAAGTCCTCATGCAGAATTACATTTTTCTCAGTAAGAAGCCAGTTCCATCCAGGATACACTATCTACATACCTATGTTACAACATTTATATCAAATCTGGTATCTGAAGAAAAGATACACATAGAATATGTTCATTTAAGTTATTACGTATTTTACAGAAAGATTAAAAATTCAAGTCACACAAAACTCAAAAACTGTATTAAAAGTTTGAATATAAAACTCAGATCCACCTGGAATGACTAAAGAATGGAAGTCCTGTATCCACCTGTGTTAACTGGTAAATGGAAGGAAACTTGTTACTGATAAAATGCATTCATTTATTCAATTTTCTAATTTTAACAATATGGCACCCTAAAAATCAAATGTACTTTTTTATCATGAGGCACTTTTGTTAGTGAGGAACCAAAAGAACAATTTGGCTGCAGGAGGCAGCAACTTTCTTCAGTAATTTGGGGAATATATTATGTAGTGAGTTGCAACAAACACCTTGCTTATTTGTATACAACTATCCGATATACTCTTAAATATATACGTGTGTTCTTCTGGCTGTAGTAATGCACTGTAAAGCTATTTCACAGTGCAAAATGGTGAATCCAGCCCAAAGCAAGGCTGCATAATAACAATTCTGGTACAAGAAAAATATTTACAGTTACTAGACTGTGTAACAGTAGTTTTTCCTTGCTAGAGTGGCTGGACCCAGCTTAGAGTCAGGGAGGAGGCTCTGCTTTAGTGTCTGGACTTTCAGACTGTTGGTGGGGGTGGGTGTTAGCTGTAGAACTAGCATTTTGGCTCATGTTCTGGAAGCTTTCTCTGTTTATTTGGTCAGGTGACTGTGGTGGTGTGAAAAGAGGGGACTGGCTGGTTGAAGCCAAGGTGCTGGTAGCAGCAACCCTTGCTTCGGGCTGCTGAGACGGCGGTGAGTGGGTGCTGATGGGTGTTCCCAGCATGCTGGGGCTCTCAGCCTGGGGCTCGAGGCCTTCGCCTCTGCTAAGGTCGGAGGCACTGGTGCGGATGCGCTCCCTGGCGAGCCAGTCTGAGATGGAAAGGTCCTGGGCTGTGCATTTGGGTTTTAACCGATTCACAGCCGAAAGTTCGGACTCTTTGTCCGCACTCTGCTCATGAGCTTTCCAGAAACTCAGGACGCTGATCTCAGTAGCATCTCTGTGGCCTCCAAGCGTGTGTCTGCGTTTGATGTTTTTCCTTTTCGCTGTCTCAGCAGTAGGTTTTTGATTCCCAACTCCAAACATGTCGTCTGCGGGTGCCCTGGGTCTCAGTTTTAAACGATCTGCTATTTTTGTTTTCCAAGTGGCCTCCTGCTTTTCAGATTCACTTCTGCTGGGTGTGAGGAGGCTCCCCGTCGACTTGCCTTTCTTCATGACGTCAAACATCTTGGCCAGGGCAGGTGTTTCTTTCTCAGTCCTGGTGTCTCCGGGGCTCCCACTGTCTGACTTGAAGCGAGCTGACTTCTTCCTGGACAGTGTGTCGCATTCGATCAGTCTATGGGAGCTGAACTGCTGCCTGCGGCTGTCTAAACTCGGTGTGAGGCTTCCCTCGGTGCAGCTGGCCTCACTGCCTTCGGAGTTCCTGCGGCTCACCCTGGCAACCTCCTGGAATTTTCCTCGGAACAGCCGGTCTGAAGTCAGGGTGGTGGGAAACACGGGGAACTCGCTCTCACTGTCAGTCTCCACTGGCCGTCCTTCACTCACCAGCTCGCTCCTCTCGTCATCAGCCTCATCCCCCTTGCTCTCTGCCACTGACTGCACCTCCGGGCTCAGGCGGCTGGAGTCCAGGCTGGTCAAGTAGGTAGTGGGTGATGTGGTAGAGTAATCCGAGGTGATGGTACCAGCAATGGACAAAAACTCACTGTGCTTGGTTTCCGGACTGGTGGATTTTTTAGTGGAGGACCTCAAGAGCGAAGCCTGGGAAGACGTGCTAAGCAGAGTGCCTGAGTCAGACCCTGTCTCTTCACAGTGGGGCTTCTGGGACAGAAGTGATCGGGGGCTCTCTTTCAGCATGGCCAGGCGACAGCTAAGAGTTGGTGACCTGTTGCGTTTGGAGCTGTGTGGTGGGGATGGTTCTTCCCACGGTATCTTCCTCTCCTCCTTCGTCGTACCCGTGTCTTTCTTAGTGTTACTTTCTTTGGCCACGACGACCCTCTGCTTGCTACCTGATGCCTCGCTTTCTCCTTTGGACTCCTCTTTAGTCTCACTGTGACTCTGTTCCGAATTCTCCTTCTTAAAGAACACACTGTCCAGCTCATCCTCAGAGCTGCTCGGCTGGGCTTTCTCTTTCGGCTTTTTCCTCTTGCGGCTGGCAGCTGCGAAGATGGAGGATACAAGCAGTTCCCTGCTATACTGATCCTTCCCGGATCCCCAGGAGCCCTAGGAAACAGGCAGAAAGATGAGGCCATGAACACTGTCCAGGGCTGGCTTGTCCCCAGATAGTAAAGAACCAAAGTCTACCAATGGTCCTAGATGCAACCACAACACCGTATATGTTTTAAAAGTCCCCTTTGAACTTATATCAAGGTCATCTTTGCCATTTCTTGCCACATCATGATAGATACATCTCTCTCATGTTTAAGGGTACTGAGGCTTCCCAATTCTTATTAATTTTCCTGTTGGTTTTCTCCACATCCACAATGCTCAAATATTCCCACTTCCTTTATATGTTCTACAAGTAGAAGAGTTCTGCCAGGTGTGATGGTATACACCTGTTATCACAGTGGCGGGTAGGCTGCCAGGAAGAGGACAAGCTCCAAGGCTGCCCCAACTACACAGTGAGACCCTGTCTCAAACACCCAAAAGGGAAAATTAGGTGAACACCATTCTGACATAGTGTAATATTCAGACATGAGATTAGGATTGTATGGCTGAATTCAATTTTCTAACTGTGGACAACATCTGATACTGACACACTCATTCAGCTAAGGGGAGTCTGGCTCCCATTACCTCACCAGGAGTTGGATCTTCAGGGATTTGCCTTGGGTAAATCAGGTTAGTAAAGATTTCATTCATCTCACATAACAGCAAAAGTAGAAAATTAAGATGACACAGACTACTGAAAAGGTTGTAAATCCTAACCATGAAGCACTCCAGTGCTCTAAGAGTCACTGCTATTTATTAGGAGCTCTTAATGACAACTATTTAAAATGAGTTTGTTCAGAGGGTCTGTCTGCTGAGCAGTCTGTTGGTGGGCAGGTGAGTAAGCCCTTGTTCTAGAACACAATCTTGAGTAGAGAGTCAAGCAGAAGGCATGTGGACTAATGGATTTGAGAATATAGTTTTCTATTACACACACACACACAGTGTCTTAAGCTAAACTGCTCTCCTAAGGTCTGCTGAAGGGTAAATCACAGGTCTACAGGCCTGTGCTTTTTATGTGTTGTAATAGGTTTCTGAGCCACCCACCAGTGCATTCCTATGAGTTACTGTGTTCCTCCATGTTCTCCTTAGCACTGGAGGACCACAGCTGAACCTGGGCTGTCTCCAGCATGCTCTGCATGGCATATAGTAGGGATGGAGTCTCTTTTTGCATCTCAATTTGTTGTTCACAAAAGAGGCACCTAGATTATATCATCTTTAAAATTCTCTAATTCTCTGTGTTGGGGAAAATGACACTGCTTTTCTACAATTTGGAAACTGTTAGCTGAGCGTTCACTACCCTACAGGCATTGTACAGAACGATGTAAGATGAGCAGACAGGAAAGGAGCAGTGTCTAATGAAGGGAGTAGGAATTTCTAGCATCTCTTTCTGATTTCAAAGCTATCATCTGTAGTTAGGTATATCGATGTAGTTGGGAAGCTGAGACCACAAGATTGTGTGTCCCAGGCTAGCCAGGCATACACACTGGGACCATTTCAAACAATGAAAGAGAAGTGTCTGAGATCTACAAAGACCAAGGAGACATGACAATTGAATGTAAGCAATGATTCCTGATTACCCCTGAGCAGGAGTTTGGAGTAGAGGTGGGTTAGGTAATTGGAAAACTTTGCATAAAACTACTTTATATAATAATGTACCGTGATCATGTTAGCATCCTGACTATGACGATTAGACTGTGATTATGTCCCTGATCATGCGAGACAGAAATTACACGACTTAGGGTAGTGTCATCAGTACTATAATTAACTAGGTAACTCTGTGTGTGTATAAGAACTTACCAGCTAATGAGTCTAAGGTAAAAAGGCTTATAAAATTATATGTTTAAGTGAGTAAAACCCTCAGTAGATGTACTAATTAGCTTTAGATGTTGCTTGAAGAAGTTGAAGTTGAGGGGTTACTCAGCACAGACTGGAGTATGTGTGAGCACAGACTGGGCAAGTGCGTGGGGACTGCTTACTGAGTTGTGATAGCCTGGCCACTGTAGGCAACATGTCTCTAGGCAGGTGGTCCTCTGTAAAGAAAGCCAGTTGTGCATGAGCACCTGAGTGAGCGATATAGCACTGTTCTTTTATGGTTTCTGCTTCCCTCAGTGATGGGCTGTGACCGTGAGATGTGTTATGTGAGATGAACTCTTTCCTCTCCTAAGTTGCCCTGGGTCACAGCATTTGTCATAGCAACAGAATCACACTCTTAAGAGTTAGTGAGAAGTGACTTGGTGGATAAACTCAACCACCTGCTGTGTATTTGTGTTTTGTATGTGTTTTGAGACAGTCTCACTATATAGCAACGCCCAGACTAGAACTGGTTATCCTCCTGTCTCAAGCACATGCCATGTTTCCAGCTTATGTGGGGATTCTCTCTCTCTCACTCTCCCTGTTTTTATGTTAGTCAATTTCACAATGTAAATAAACCACTGTTGTCTACATCACGCTAAACGGTTCCCATAACTGCACTTTTCTAACTTACAATCTTGTACTTTTCACCCTTCTTCTATTCCAAATTAGCTTCTCTGCATACTTGACTTTATTCCTCTGGCTCCAGTGTGTACTACACTTGTATGTTAATGATGGAAGTCAGCCCCAACCCAAAACTACCACGAAGTGTTTTCCAGCTGTACAGAACAACTTACCTTAGATTTTGTGGAGTCACTAGTAGCTGAATCTGTGGGAGGTAAATAAAATGTGGTTAGTGGGAGCCAAGCTTCACTGCTTTCAACAAACAATGCAAAACTTATGAAAAGGACAGGCACAGAACAAAATGTGAAAGCAAAACTCAAAACAAGAACACAGTGGATAGTCAGAGCTCACAAAGATGCAAGCTGCACCACAGAAAGCCACCGCCATGAAAGGATGCTGTGAATTGTAGGCAGAACCAGCTCAATGAGAGGAATGGCAAAGGAGCCCTGTGCTAAACAAAAACAGAAACACTAGTGTAGATTTTCTAAACAGTAAATCTAGCAATAGAGAAGCTTGAAGACCTTTAAAAATTATGTCCCACATCTTGTATCTGAAACTGATACACAATGTAGAACTTTCCAGACTGTTGGCTGCCCTAACTACAAATTGAAACACTCAACTGGTGTATGTGTTGATTTTTGTCAGACTGTCAGATTAGAATTTGTACGAGCTTATCCCAGATGCGAATGGATGCGACAAAGGCATTAGGATGACCTTGATTTCAGGTCACTTTTAGTTTCTTTAGATGATTCTAGTTTTTGTACTTGACCCCAGCTTCACATCTATGCAGTCAGGGATCCTTTTGGTTAGTTTGGTTAAATTGCTAACAGGTTTGTAAGTATCTATTAACAAATGCTATTATGGAAATGGAGAAATGGAGACCATAATTTTGCTGTCTGGCAAAAACTCAGATTATACAAGTATAAAGAGGGTAGGAAGGGGCCAGCGCTATGAAGAATAAATATCAATTTTAGAATTTTATCTTTGAACTTTTGGGAGAATAATTTTCAAAATTAATGAGCTGGGCCCCATGCCACGCCCCTTTTAACACATGGCTAAATGCTTTATGACTTTAAGAACCAGTTGACCATACCATGCTATTTCTCCTCAGGGTCTGCTTCAGAAATAACAAGAGACAGCAGAAAAACTTGTAAAAGAGTAGTAGTGATCTGTTTACAATATTCTTAAGAGAGACGTGTACACCACAGATCAACTGGGTTGGCATTTACAAGAACCGGGGGTTTCTGCAGACAAGGCAGCTACAGTGTGGACAGCAGTCCTCCTTCTTCCTACAGCTCCAGCTGTCCATCAGGGACATCACAGAATCCACTAGTGACATTACCGTGTGATAGACTCCTCCCACATCGCCTGTGCAACATCAGTATAGATTTGCCTGTGTCAGTAAGAGCTGAAAAAAACCCTTTCGAGCTAAAACAAGAACTAGAGACAAAGGGAGAACATGGTGTGAAATAGCATGCCAGATTAGTGCAACAGTTTGGCAAGAGACGTTTTCATTCAGAGCCTATTAAATACTAATACTTAACCAAGCGTTAGGGTGGCAGTAGGAGAGAGAAGAAAATCAAGGTCAAGTGGAATGACTTTGACTGTGAAGTCTCTGGTGACTTGATAGGACTGAGAGGGGCAGCTCAGCATATATAGCTTACTGCCAGCACAGAACTGATCCCAAACAGAACTAAGCACCCAGTCTAACCATTCTTTCTGCCGTCACAGCAACCACACATTCAGCAGCATATATCTGTTTTACCTTGTGATGACTATTACATGGAAACTGTGAATTAAAAAAAATAAAATAAAATAAAATAAAACAAAACAGTGGTTTGCATGCTCATCACTCTCCGGTTCCCACTCTGGCACACATCACTACTCCATGCACTGTCGATGGGTTACAGTCGCCGGAAGGTAAGTGAGATCATCAGAAAAGGCCAGTTGCAGTATTTATTAGTAGAAAGGAAAAGGAAGAAGAAGAGAAAACAACCCAAATGGAGTGTTACTTATGGCTGCTCACTGTTTCACTTATAGGAAGGTCAAGTAACCGAGAGGTCAGTCAGGACTGTACTGCCTAGGCAAGAGTTACCTGATACATCTCCAGGGAGCACGCCTGTCCTTCCAATGTTGGTGAGCAAATGATCTATGTTTGGTACTGGCTGGGAGTCTACTGTGTTCTCCTCCTGCACTGCTGTCTATGGTTAACAAACAAAGAGCTCTTCATCATCTCTTCAAAGGCAACGTTTTTAAACATTTAGACAACATTTAGTAAAAGATACAGTATTATATTGAGCACAAGGTTAATTTTGCATTGGTTAGATGTCACTAATGGTAAAGTAGGCACCATCATTATATTCTTATCAGGCCAGCAACTGAGGAGCTAGCCGCCTGCATCCAGGGTGCAAAGCTGGTAACAGCACACTAAGCAGGAGACCAAGATGGCCATGCCATCAGGAAGGAGGCTGGGTCTCACATGAGAGTAGCCGAGCATGTGTGGACAATACTTACAAGAGGCTCTTCGGCACCTTCTTCTGTGAAAAACCAGTCATGCTAAAATTTAAAATAAAAGAGGTGAGAATAATTAAATAAGCCCTGAAGTGTAGCTCTACCTTGGGGAACAGCACAGAAACAAGGGAAATGTCTTATGGGAAAAAGCAGTGGAGGTGACTTCTGTTCTCCCAGTTGTCAGCTGTGATGAAAGCGAGCTTGCAGGAAGAGACGCAGTGTGCACTTACATGCTGGATGAGAGTCTCTACGATCTTATACTGGTCAGGCATGTGCGTGACCATGTGGGTCATGTTGTCTTCTGACGTTCTCACTAGAGTTGGACCAAAAACGATCGCTAGGTTTCTGGGTTCCATCTGAAAGAAAGGATGAAAGTGGAAAATTAGACTAGGTCTCCATGGCAGCTTTAGCATTCTGTTGCTGAAATTTACTTATGGAAAGTTCTTTTTGATGAAAAAATACAACTGGATGACGAGAAGTCCATTCTTCCTAGGTCATGTTCCCACGAGCAAATCCTCGATTGATAATACGTGATACCTAATTGCTATTCCTGCTTTTCCAAGAAGTCTTTGATTAGTTTTTAACCAAATCAATGATTCTTAATTAACAAAGAAGGATTAGGTGGCAAGAAAAAAAAGTGAAATTTAAGAATAAGGAACTCTGTCCCTTGAGAACTGGGACAAAGGATTTAGAAATACATGCAAGGTTCCAGATTCTTCTCTGTGTCATACATCAAAATCAAGAACGGAGGAAAACAAGTTTGAAGGTAACTTTTCGATTCACTTTACCCCACCCAATCTCCTCAAGTTCTGGGCTTGCCCTTGTTTCATTCTTAGCATGACAGTCTTCCGATCAGTTTGTACATTCACTGACACACTATCCTGAATCTCTGGTCCAGTTATGACAGTCATGGGCATGGGTCCTGTTTTCTTTTATGTTACTTTGAGCTTAAATTTTGATAAAGTGTTAAATAACTTCAACCAATCTTAAGAATCCAAACTTTAACCAATTTTAAGAAGCCATCAAAATATTAAAAAAAAAAAATCACAAAACTTACTAAAACCAAAATCCATCAGGCAGGGCCCCCACAATACTAGACTGTGAGGCACAGGCCTGTGCATATAGTCACCAGACAAAAAGCCTTTCTCCTCTACTGAAACAGCTGTCACTTATCATTTAACCTGTGTTATATGTAATAGCATACCAAATTCAGTGCAGAAAAATAAATTCTCACTAAAATTAGGATTTTCCTAGGATGATGACTTACTAAAATAAAAATGTAACTGTTGGGGAGGATTTGGGCAGCGCCATTTATATCTTGTTCTGAAATATGCCATCATCTTATTCTAACTCTGTGTTGGTACACATGGCCAGAGTCCACCACATCAAATACTCTGTTCAGCAGACTCTTGCTTCTGGCTTCAGTTAAGTCTTTAGACTAATTATATACATTAATATTTATGTATAGAAATGTTTGTTTTATATAAGTAAATTTTAGCTAGCTCCTACATAAATAAGATGACATTTGGCTTAGTTTTTCATTTCTGGCAATTGTTTGAAATGTGCATCTAAGTTCCAAAAAATTAGGTTAAAAAAAGTCAAGGAGCAACCAAAGAGTATACAAGGGCTGGACCTCCCTCCCACCCCCTGCAACCTCTACACACGTGTATCAGACCTGCAGCATGGTCTTCACGAGGGTCTCCTAACAACTGGAATGGGAGCTTATCTGGACTCTGTTCCCTGCCTGTGGATCCTGTTTCCCTAACTGGCCTGCCTTGTCTGGTCTCAGTGGGAGAGAATGTGCCCAGTTCTGCAGTGACTTGAGGTGCCAGGGTGGGGTGGTACTCAGGGGGGAGCTCCCCCTTTTCAGAGCTGAAGGGAAGGGGTGGGGGAAAGCAGCTGTGTGAGGCAGGAACTGAGAAGAGAAGGGGGGCTGCAATCAGGATCTAAAGTGAATCAATAAGTTAATGAGAAAAGAAAGAAAAAAGTTTAGGAAATAAAATACCATATTGTCTTCAAGTCTGAGTATTAATCTAGCAAACCCACTATGCCTGTGACTCTAGTACTTGTGAGGAGGAGGCAAGAGAAAAATACTTTAAAGGACACACAGGCTCCATAAAGGTGAGTTCAAGACTAGCCTGAGCTACCTGAGAGCCTGTCTCAAAAAAATCCCTAAATAAGTAAAATTTTAGGACAGATTTTTAAAAGAAAAAACTGAGCCCGGTATGGTGACTCGTGCTTTAATTCTAGAACCAGGAGGTAGATGAGATCTTTGAGTTTGAGGCCAGTCTGGTCTACAGAGCAAGCTCCAGAGAGCCTACCTTAAAACAAACAAACACTAGCATCTGTCCAGCAGAACTGAAGAATGACACACCATCCTTCAGGGATAATCAACTAGAAAATATTCCAGCTAAAATTATACTGGAGAAACTTTGATTTTCTGTACAAACTTTTATTAGAGACAGCTCAGTAGACTGGCATCTTTGGATACCCTCCCCTTCTCCTTAACCTTTCACAGCTCTTTCAATTGACAACAATGAACACCTGGACGGTGCAGAGGCAATGTGTAGTCTTCCCCATCTTCTCAAACAGGGTGACAGTGATGCACTGCTGGACCACTGAGCTTTGCCACCACAGGCAGGAAGCAATCTTAGAAGAGGAGTGATAGCCATACTCCTTAGCTTTCTCTTGAATGTTTTCCCTCCAAAACACAATATGATCATCTAAGAACTTTTTTTAAAAAAAGATTGATTATTTATTTATTTATTTATTTATTTATTTATTTATTATATGTAAGTACACTGTAGCTGTCTTCAGATACCCCAGAAGAGGGCATAAGATCTCATTATGAATAGTTGTGAGCCACCATGTGGTTGCTGGGATTTGAACTCAGGACCTTTGGAAGAGCAGTCAGTGCTCTTAACCACTGAGTCATCTCTCCAGCCCATCTAAGAACTTTAATGAATGATGTGAGTTAGGAGGAGAATCATTTAATCTCTTGATAGAATGGACTCGGGTAACAATCATTCACTGACTAAGCAAAATTAAATTAAGACTAAAACGGACCAGTGAAATACAATGTCTGGATCTTATCTAGATATTTAAAGAAATAATCATACTGTAAAAACCGTTTTAAAAATGCCAAGAAAACCTGAATATGAACTGAATATTTGATACTCCTTAGAACAGCTCATTTTGTGTTGTATGATAATGGGGTATTAAAAGGAGAAAGCTATCATACCTGTCTAATAGGAAACTAAAGAAAACGTTTCATCGTCTGGTACCCTTTGGCTTGTATATCACACATATATGCCTCCTACTCAAGCTAGTGACACAGAGCCAAAAACAAAAATACAATTTTGACTTCCATTTTTCCTGCTGGCTGAATGTAAACTGAAACATTTCTAAATGAAATTCCCTTAAAGGACAAAAGGACAGCTGCCTGTGAGCCTCTGCCGTGAGATTATCTTCAGGAAGATCTAGCCAGCCCAGTCAGAGGCACTCTTGGCTTCTGCGGAATAAACATCTTTAGCCCAGAGCTATGAAGGCCAACCCTCAGAGAGGTCACTTCCTGACATACCTTATTCTTTTCTGAGTTCTCTGCCACTGTCTTCAGATGAGCCGAGAGAAACTTGAGTGTCTCAAAATGATGCTCAGGCAGATCATGAATCTGGAACATATTATTTTCAGGGTGGATTTAAATGCTGCATTTGAGCTGCACCTCCCCAAGTAAAAGTAATACCTACTAGTCTCTTTAATGTTCTTAGCCGATCCAGTGGGTCCTCCTTACGATTGGCCTCAATGAAGTCAGCATATTTGTCTGGCAGTGGTAGGAAGAAGAGAACGAGGTTAGCTGCTTGGATGAAATACGGTCTCACTTTGTTCAAGGAACCACAATTTAAAACGTACAAGACTTTCATGCATCCCTAAATATAGATCTCTGAAATTTACATGCTGGAGATGGTTCTTAATGATCTCCAAGCTTTCCCAACAATCAGAGGAAAGTTCTCTCAGTGGGACGCCTCTGAAGCTACAGTCTGGTATCCAGTCAGCCTGTCCATTATTCCTAACTAACAGTAGCACCTACTACAGGGTCCTTTCGCTATACTTTAGTTCCAGAGAATTTGACTGAAACAATAACAACAATTTTAGCTTAATGACAAACATAGGCCAACATACATCTTATTTTCACTTTACTGAAGTGTATCAATTTAGCAAATGATTTTCACCAAAATTTATGAAAAGACCAAAACCAGTTCTTAATTATGCTTTTCATGTAATTTAGAGCCAAGATAACTGCTGTTTCCTTCACCCCTCGCTTTTCTGGTTTGATTATGGCTTCTAGCACAGGCTGACCCTTTTCCTCTGGCATGATTGGTGGGAGCTAACTCACCATTCGTAAAGAGAGGCTCAGGGAGCTTTCTGAAGAAGGATTTTAGTAAACTGCTTATCACATTCAAATCTCGCCATTTCTGGATATGCAAAACAGAAATACAGTATGGTTAATGTTATGAAAGGAAAAGAATGAATCAGTTAGTCCAACAGAAGTGAACCTACATCATCTTGTATGTCAATGTCTGCCATCCCCTTGTTGAGTTCTTCCTGCATGCTTGAAATGGCTGCGTTGTTGCCGGGAACTCGGTAAATACCTGTATATTCAAGACCCCTTTCTTCAACTAATTTGCAACATATGTCAACAATTAATGGAATGTACTGCAAAACAAGAAACCAGCATTTTATTTAACAGAGTACCAAAGTTTGAAAATGAATCCCTACTGACCATTTCCGATTAAATCACTACTCTAGTTCAGTTAGTATGTTAGATAAAAAGCTTAAACATAAAAATTACTCAGCCAGCAGAGCAGTCATCCTAAGGGAGGGCAGTGCACCAGATGGACACTTATCTGAAGGGCTGTGCACTCAGGCCCCACTAGCACAGACACTGGTGTAGAAGTCCAGATAGATGGTGGGCTCTCCTACCCTGTTGGTGTGGGCGGGTGGGCAGTCATCCAGCCTAACTCCAAAGGTCCCTGTGGCGGCCGGCTTTTTCTCAAACGTCTTCCTCACGATGCTTGGAATGCCTCTTCTCCAAGTACCTTTGTCTTTAGGGGGACTGGTATCATCTTTTGATTGTTATTGAAATAAGATGATGTTACACAAAATGGAAACAAGACTATTTAAATCTAATTAATCAATGCTTAATTAACTGTAGTCTTATATTATAAAACAGTCTACATTCACCCAGTGTACATTCACAATTATTCTCTTCCTACTGTTATGCCTCCGATCTGTCCATATAACTTGTCAGATATAGTTATATTTCTTCCCTTTCAGACAGAAGGCAGAAGCAGTATGTCCTCTTTGTAAGAGGCAGAGAAGCACTGCCTGTCTCACAGCAGTGTATCTGGCCATTCACATCGGTAAAGATGCCTTCATGTGACTCTATGTTCTCCTACCCTTCCTCTTGATTAAAGAAACAGATGCCTCTGGCTTCATCTTAAAGGAAAATGTCCACTGAGCTTGTACCATGTCTACAGTGAGCTTTGAGCTAGCTAAGCGCTAGCTGTGCCTGCTGGTAACAATAGCACAGTAAAGCAAGGACACACCCTCATGATCCCAGCCAGACCCCTGGTTGCCATTAGTTACCTTTACTAAGAAGCTTCCTCTCTGACTCCTCCTTTGGAGAATGTGGGCTTTGAGTCTTTGGCTCTGATTTAGCACCAAGCAAAGTTTGCCTGATGCTAAGACTCTGGCGAGGTGTTTTTGGCAACTGTTCTGTTTTGCTGCTGAAAGAAAGAAACCTTTCTAAAGCACTGTACACGTGGCATCTACATTAACCATAGGCATGGTGGGATTCTCACCTCAGCAGACTGTTATACTCTTTGATTCTTCGACTAATTAGATCTCTGTTGGTAACTCCAGTGTCCTACAGAAGAAGCAGAAGGTGACAATGGAAAGGGGTTATTAGACTATTAGGGGCAGAGGGTAACCATGGGCTTGAGGCTTGCTACTGAATCAACTTGTTAATACAAATGCTATGACTTGTTCTCAGTGGAGATGGCCCAATTGCCTGCTGTCCCTGAAAGTAAGTCTGCTGTCTAATTCCTGTACTTACGCAGCTCCTCGGATAATTCTCAAGCCACGGGGAGTCAGTACTCCTGAACTGATGTTACAGAAAATGTGTGACCTGGAGCACAGAGCTAACTTCTCTAATACCAAGAAAAATGATCAGGAGTCAATAATACCACAGAGTCAAAGAATCTGCTAAAGATAAACTTGATAAGGAACAGGCACGTAAGAGTCGGGGGTATCAAAAGGGGCAGTCCATCAAGAACCCCTCTTGTCCTGTGCCCCAAGTTGAACCCAGAGCTGAGCAAACAGGAATGACTCTATTTATAGCAAATGCAATTACACACTGGCATGTCTCTGCAAACATTTTTTAAAAAAATAAGTCTTATTTTGAGTGTAATGAAATACACGTAGCCACACAGGCAGGAATGAAAATATTTAAAGAGATTATATAATACTTTTTTGGGCTATCAGATAATTGAAATAGTGGTTTGCAAGAAGGTGGGATTTTTCCCTGGAATCTCATGCTGAAAGAAGGGAAGGCTCCCTATCATCATGCATGGCATCAATTAGAGAGGCTGCCTCCTAGAAAGAGATTTCACTCCATTCTGTAACGTAGATGATGGGCAGGAGCACACCCTGATAGGACTGCTTAGTTATCATGACTTTCTGCCTTCTATTTAAATCAAACCCTCATGCAAGGGTCCCAGAGACAAGCCTGGGGAGCCCACTCAGCCTCTTTGTCCCTCTTCCCAGGGTCACCACATTGAGTAAATCCCTTCTCCACTTTTTACTATTACTTTGCCCAAACTTAGGAAGACAAATTATATGTTTTCCTTCATAAGCACATCCTAGATTGTAATTTTTGTATGTGTGCATGTCTATATGTGGTACAAGTCATTGAATTAGAGAGAGGACTGTGAGTATGGAAAAAGAGGAGGGAAGGACAAACTCAGGAGGCAGCAAACCCACGTGAGAAGAAGGCAGGCTACCTGCAGGATGAAGGGACCAGGAGGAAAGGTGGTGAGGGAGAAGGATCAAAAATGCCGAGTCCATATGAAAACACCATGAGGTATCCTAGTACTCTTATGCTAATGAAAAACCCACGTAAGTTAGCTTTCAAGTTGAATCTATCTTCAGCTTCTTTGCACACAATTCTGCTGATAACTGCACTAAGCAGCTACAGAACGAAAGCTAAATGTTCTCATGGTATAAGCACTATCCTGACGACTACAATCCTGACTACAGTCCTACAATACCTCCTCGCCGGTCTGAGCCAGAGAATCTCGAGAGCGTAAAGCATGTAACATGGTTTTCCACAGCACATGCTTCCTGAGAAGCACGTGACTGCACTGGCTATATTGTATTTTGCTTGTACAACTCCATGAAAACAATACAACCAAACCAAACCAAACCAAAACATAGTGTCTTTACATAGCCATTTGTCCTAGCCCACAACAATACTACTCTCAAAATCAAAGAGGCTTGTAATATGGTCAAAAAGGTCCCCGCAGGTTCTATGCCGTATGTAGGAAGCTTACGCACCCACGGATTTTGATATCCACAAGTGTCCTGACCCTCCTCACAGATACCAGGGACAACATTAATGATCAGGAAAATAACATGGGCTCCTCTCTGTGGTTTGTTGTGTCTGAACATATGAGACTCTGAATACCATCTCTTTTCTTGTTTAGTAATAGTACTTTCCAGCAAGTAAAAATAATACAGGTATACTTGAGTTTTCCTTCTTAATGACTGAATACAATATTTTATTTCTTATAAAAATAATCTATCCAATGCTTTTAGTCAGCCTAAGGAACATACTGTGAGAATACCAAGCTTCACCCACATTCTTTGAAAAACATACCTCTTCATTTAGGTTGCTACTTTCCTGAATAGTCTTGATCCATGATAACATATCATCTCTGTCTTCAGCCTGGAACAAGCATTCACAGTCAGACGTGGTAAGTCGGAATACATTCCGCCTCTTGGTCTCACTGTACGAGATGTCTATCAGGCAAGCGTTGACACTGATGGGCTGTTCTTCTTCTGATGGCGTTGTCTGCTCTCTTCTGTCTTTGTACAAGTAAAGTGAGTGGCCCCGAAGGACAACATACATCTGTTTCCATGGCCGAATACTGCCACCAACTCTCTAGAAAACATAATTGGTCCATGTTTGTCAATATGCAATACAAGGCTAGAACTCTGTGACAGGATCACTAAGTAATGCCTTTCCCATGAATACTTGTGTACCTAGTAAAGCAAATGTCTCATTTACTTGAAATCACATGAAATGAGGAAGGATAAAAAAATGTCGCTAAAGGTGCATGCTGCCAAGCCTGATTTGCGTTTGATCCTAGAGACCCACACAGAACAAGAGAACCAACTCTCACATGCTGTCTTCTGACCTCCATGTCCTTGCCGTGGCATAGGGACAATCACTCAACACACACACACACACACACACACACACACACACACACACACACTAAAAATGTAGCTGAGCCTGGTGATTCATGTCTTTAAACACACAAAGTAGAGTTTCTCAGTATGAGGTGGCCTGGTCTACTTGGCAAGTTCCAGGCAACACAGTGAGATCCTGTCTAAATCAACCAATCAATCAATAAAAATTTTAAATACAACTTTTTTTAGATGTCACATATATGCCAATTAGGATATGTATCAGAACCGATGCTAAGGATAGTAAAACTTCAACAGCAGATGGGAAGACATAACTGAGTATTGAAACCAGTAAAATGCATGCTACAGAGATGCACTGAAAGTGGCCATTAGTACTGTTTGCTTTATTTTATTTTATTTTTTTTTATATTTATTTCATGTATGTGAGTACACTGTAGCTGTCTTCAGACACAGCAGAAGAAGGTATTGGATCCCATTACAGATGGCTGTGAGCCACCATGTGGTTGCTGGGAATTGAGCACAGGACCTCTGGAAGAGCAATCAGTGCTCTTAACCGCTGAGCCATCTCTCAAGTCCCTGTTTGCTTTTTTTGTTTTTGTTTTTAACAACAATCATATGAATACAAAAGTAGTAAAGAAATTTACATAAAACAAACAAACAAAAAAATCCAAGCCAAGTAGTAGTGGTACACGCCTTTAATCCCAGCACTCAGGAAGAGAAGGAGGTGGATCTCAGGGAGTTTAAGGCCAGCTTGGTCTACAAAATGAATTCCAGCTACACACAGAAACCCTGCGTTGAAAATCCAAAAACCAAACAAACAAGCAAAAACCCAAAAACCCAAAACAAAACAAAACAAACAAAGAAGTCCATGGAATATTCTTTTTCCTCCTGCTGCTAGGGATTGACTCTGAGTATTGCTTGTATCAGTCAAGGGCTCTAACATTGAGCTGTATCTCTGACAACAATAAACAAAAACAGAACCCCAACCCCCCACGATAATACAAGTAAAAAAACTCAAGTTTTAGATCAGGGACATAATAAAACACTCCAGGAGCAGAGTCCTGGAAAGAACACGCACTGACAGGAAATGATGTCACCAAAATCATCAGCTCTGCATGGGAAAGTGGGGCTGCCCAGATCCAAGCCTGTTTGCCAATCTAAATTCTTTAAAAGCACTGAAGTCTTCTTATGCAATGATTTTATTTCGCTGGATTCTATCTACTGAAGCACATGCTGACAACGTTATACTTGTTTATATCATTTAGTGTTTGTAAAATAAAATGAACTAAAAATTAAAAAGGGAATTGAAAAGAACTAGGCTACATATTTCTAGATGACTACTGAGGGGACTATTACTCAGTGACGTAAAAGCCTCTTTAATAGCCAATCCTGGTAAAGAAGAGACACAGGGCTCCTTCCTCGATACCCCGTTTCTCTGTTCACACTGGCACGCTGTGAGGCAGTACTCCACATGTAGCTGGCATTCAAGACAAAGCACAGGAAACCACTCCACTGATCAGATTTTCCTTTGTTATGAATGTGCCTTGTACCCGGAAGGTTTACAATCTCACAAGTATGAGCTTCGATTATTAGGCCTGAATTTCTGATGTCACACGAGCTGAGAAGGTGCACTACCTTGCCCTTATCGGTGAGCAGTGGTCGGAACTGGAGCCAGCCTTCTCTGGCTGCATCACTGAAGACCTCGGAGGAAGAATCCTTTCTCGATCCCGAGTCTTCTGAGGACTTCTGGCTGTCTGGAATCTACAGAAAAATGCCACGAAAACGGTCAAATGTCAGTTCTTCTTTTTATAAATATTTATACATGGAAATGGTGTTGGCAAAATGTCATATTTAATGTTCTAAGTAAAACACTGTGGAAAGTTCTGGGTTTAGAAGTAATACTAGAAACACTTCTAATCCTTAAAAAAAAAAAAAAAAGGTGAATTGGCTTCCATTTGTTTTTCAAAAGCCACCTACAGAATAGTATGACTTCCCTGATCCTCATGGACTCAAATTTTGGCAGAAAAAAATAATGGGAGATGGGGAAATGGGGGGACAAGAAGCCAGGTGTAGTTGTACACCCTTGTAACCTCAGCACCCAAGGGGTCACAGTGGGAGGATCTCAAGGTGCATAAATAATTAATGTGTGCCTCATTTACAGTCTGGGACAAGCCAGGGTTACAGAGAGAGTTCAAAGATGGTCCACCCTACACAGTGCAATCTTGCTTTAGGACAAAATGAAACAAAAGTTCAGTGATACATGTGATCTGTGCTTCTGGGGGAGGAGCACGGTGAGACTGAACATGCAATGACTAATTGGTGGTCACAGCAGTGCCTTTTCACAGGGAAAGAGCCAGCCTAAGAGGGCAGATGAAAAGTGCAGGGAGACCATATGGCTGGTGAACACATACTCATCAGTTTAGTAATTTATAGCTAACAGGAAGGCAAGAGCTAAGGAAAGGTAGATCTGGCCTTTGTCTGTGGTAAGAAGAGGAAGGGAAGCCTGAAAGTGAGGAATTCGACCACTATTGCATGGAGAATGGTTTCTAAAGGGACAGGCATGAAGACACAAGTGACTGGAGAGAATGGGACAATCGCCAGGAGAGGAAAAGGAATGGAACACTCAGGCAATGGCCTAGAGATGGAGCAGACAAGCTCGATATTAAAGAAAGTGAAACAAAAAACAGAACAAAGTTGTACAGTATGGCTTGAGCAAATGGGAGAACGGAATCGGAACCAATGAGATGGAGAGAAGTAATAAAGCAACCTAAGGTTAACTACTCGAGCCTAGGACTGCTTGGTAATATCCGGGTGATGACGTCAGGTACAGAGCAGATCACGTGTGCTACTGTTCTGAGAGGAAGCAAAGGCTAGCAGTATGACTCTGTGAGGACTCCGAAGTAATCAGTGAGGAAATCCGTGTACAGAAACAAGGGCTGAAACTAGCTTTGGGCAATCCACAATGCTGACAGTGCAGCAGACCCAGCAAAGGAGATTCAGTAGCACTCTCAGATGCTGATTATGAAGTGGAGGTAGGGTACAGAGGTACTTCACCATGGGGACCTTCACAAGGTTGCAATATGCTAAAATCCACAGGAGCCATCAACTGTGGGGCTTAGTGTCACAGGCAGCCTTGGCATAGTCATCCTCGTGTGTGTGAACTGAGGGGAAGAGACTGTGTACATGGTTTTTATGGGATTCACTATAAAAAGGACAAACAGGAGTGGTAGAAAGAAATGTAGATTCCAAGAGGTTTCTGTTTAACACAGGTAGATAAAAACCATGGACGGAGAATGAGCATGGGAAGACTGACTGCAGAGGAGGGTGGGACTAGAGAGAACGGGAGCGATAATGCCCATCACGGAAACCTGTTTGCTGGGAAAGTGAGTACTGAGGCATGCCACACAGGTCTGGTGCTTGCTGGCTCTCGGCAGGGTCATGTTCCTAGGACAAAGACTTTATGGTAAGAGCAAGAAAAGAAGGAACTATGGGTACAGTGCAGCCACAGTCACTTCCCAGGGTGGTAAATAGGGCCATTCCTGTCTAGCCATTTAGAATTTTTCAGTGAAATACAAGAAGTGTGAAGGGTGGGGCTATAAGCACAGGTGGAGGAAAGTACAAGCTAATACTTTTGAGAAAACACAGAAATACTGCTAGGCAGGTTGATTTGGGCCTTGAGTTGGTAATGAGAAAAATTAGCCCAATGCTTACAGGCATTACATACTTGATCAAAATGTTTAGAAATTAAAAATATAACTCCTATTTTTCAAATATAGTAGATGCAGACTAAAAAGTTACACCATTTAAAAACAAAAGTATCCAGCATATGGAGCAGAAATCACTGGGAAGAGAGGCCCCTAGGTCTTGCAAACTTTATATGCCTCAGTACAGGGGAGCACCAGGGCCAAGAAGTAAGAGTGGGTGGGTAGGGGAGCAGGGCAGGGGGAAGGTATAGGGAACTTTAAGGATAGCATTTGAAATGTAAATAAAGAAAATATCTAATGAAATAAAAACAAAAACAAAAACAAAGTATCCAAAAGAGAAAATACAAATTTCTTGAAGAGCTAAATCAAACGAAAGTAAAACGAAATAAAAAACAAACAAACAAAAAACCCAAAACATTTATCATTTACTTGATATCTTTAAAATATTAAATACTAACCTTGATTCCCTTCAGGCTAGACACGTGCTTAAAGGATCTGTTGGAGAAGTATATAAACATGTGTAATAAATATAAACTCTTGGTGTAAGAATTGACTATAACTAAATTTTCATCAATGAGCTGACATTTCATCCTTACCATGTGACCGATGTAAATGAGAAGAGCTAAGTTATAACTATGTACATTTTCAATTCAATGATAGCGGCTTTCTTGGCTGATCTGGCAAATTAAAGCTGTTTCTGCCTTTTTTGCTTTAAGTCTGCTACTTTAAAAAAAAAAAATCTTTATATCAAAGGAAAAGCTACTCAGGCTAACGGCTGGACTTTTTACCCATAGCTGGGCCTGCCTTATCCAGCTGGGGGAAACCCTGAGATGCAGGGTTCAGGAGATGCAGTAGTCAGAGAGCAGTCAGGTGGTGCTGGCCACTGGGTACACACTGCTGAGCATGGGAGGAACCCGGAATGTGAGCCACCTTTTCCTTCAAAGGAAGGAGTGTAGAACCTGCTCTCTGCCCAGAAAGAAAAAGTAGATGTGCTTTCTAGCCCAGTGACCTTTGTACCATCTGTGTAGTTAGAGACTTTCTGGCAGTAGACCTTCCTCCAGACCCGTCTTATAAACTTACTTTTCTCAGTTCATCTACAGAACCTATCTTTATGGAAAGTGTCGTATGTACTTTACAAAGGGTTTTGATTGAGTCATGTCCAATCTTTATTTAGCTTACTTTGTTTCTCAAAGAAACTTATCTCTGATTTGTTGTTCTGATGATAACTGAGTTACCACCAGAAAAATTTTCATCAAACTGTGCTGTGGCTAAAATAATTATGCCTAAACCACTCTGAGTTAGACTCCACAAGTTTGAACCACCACTGGCCATGAAGTCATTCTGAACCAGACTGTGTCCTTGCCTGGGATCTCCCTGCAGGTCTGCTAAGGCCAGAGAAGCCCCACCCGTAAGCACGCATATCCATCCATACTCTTGAGTACTTTCAAGATGGGAGAAGCGAATGCTGTCAATCAGAAGACAGGTTTGTATTAACTCTTCAAAATAATTAAACGTTTAACATGTGACTAAATATGTCGTTGTTCTCTCAAACAAGAAGGTAATTAATTAGAAGAAGTCTATAAACTTCCTTCTGAGAATGACCAGGAGACAGGCTAGAAAGAAAGGGCTAGACCCCTGCAGATAGCCTGGCTCACAATGTATGCCCACCTCTGCGAATAAACACTGTAACATTAATCCCAGTCTTGTGTACCTGCAGAGCCTGGCTTTCAATAAAAATAAAGTGGTAATAAAGATACTCAAAAAAAGGAACCCAGTTTCAAGATATAGAAGATCAAAAAACCAGACACAGAAATAATCTGGACAAACTACTCTCAAGAAAAGGTAAAAACCCACATGAACAAAGGCATCTAAAAGCAATACAGGACACCATTAGTTGCATAATTCAAATAACATCGCAGTCCACCATCGTCAGAGAGATCAAAGCCAACCTCCCCATTCACACAGAAATTCACCAGCCAGCAGCCAGCTGCAGTGAGGGAGCCAGTGAGGAGGAACAGTGCCTGCAGGCATGTGGGGAGGCATTTTCCTCATGGGTATGGGAGGCTGGTCATGCCATGGTAAGTGACTCCACACATGCTCATGCAAGCTTCCCTAGTTAAACTCAATGGGGCATACACACACAGACATGGAGTTGCATGGGGTCTAAAGGAGGAGTTTAGCAGGTGGCAGAAGTGACAAGAGAAGGCAATGAGGAGTTAATATAGCCTGAAACATTGTATATACATTAAATGTTTTTAAACAAGGAAACATACAGTGCTGTGGTCTTTGAAGCTGTGCATAGCCCCTGTAGGGAGGAGCCCAGAGTACAGCAGTTACTGACACATTTTCCTCAAGGGAGCAAAGAGCTCAAACAAGCCACACTTCCAATCTGGTATCAGTAGGAAAATTCCTACTGAGCTGGAACATTGTGCCCTGGCTGTATCTCACAGGAAGTGCTCTTACACAACTAGTCCTAGAAGAACTAATTTAGTTAGACTATAAATGACAGCATGATGGGAATGTAGGCTATTCAACAAAGGTGATAAGTAAGAAAGATGGAGTGTTCCTGGGTAAAAGGTTCACTGTTCTAAAAGCTGTCAGCATTTCCTAAACTAACATATAAGTTAGACATTGTGTCAATAAAAATGCCCACACACAAAGAACTAAAAAAAAAAAAAAAAATTTAAGGTTCAAAAAATAAAATTTTTGAAAGAACACATCATAATGATGAGTAATAGCATTTCCTCATTATAAAAACATTATAAAACCACTATAATTAAGTAGAAACTGATACAAATTAACATTAATAAATCCACTGAATAAAATATAACTTCCAAATAGAACAAATTACATATAATCCAGCACATGTAAGATAACATGTAAATGGGAAATGATGGTGTTAGGTGCTTTGGAGTAGCGAAGATGCTAAAAGCTACAGTTAGCACTTTACCGCATTCATTAAAATACTTTAATTACGCAAGAATCAAAGTTCTAAGTAAAAAAGACATAAATTTCAGAAGTAAACATATAGAATTATTATTTTAAAATAGAAATAAAGTCTTTTGCAATGTGATTCAAATCCCTAAAGCCATGAAAATATTTTCCAAATTTAACTGAATACAAATATTTTAAACATTTTTACAGTTAAAGATTAAAGAAAACCAAATGAAACATATTAAGAAAAGAACTGTAACCTATCCCAGCAAAGTGCCGTGTTTACATAGAACTCTCCATAGCAGAAAGTGCGGCAAAGGCATCAAGGGGCAGCCTGAGCAGCTGCTGATGACAGACCCGAGACCCAGCACTAAAGCACCAGCTTCATCAGCGCTAAGACAAACTCACGAGTCAGCACACAGAAGCTTCTGTACACTGCTAGGAAGAACGTGACTTAACACAGCCTTTAAGGAAGGAAGGGCCACTGACTATACATATTAGAATAAAAATTCACCTTTTGAAATGTACTGATGCAATTTTCCATCATATGCATACATATAGGAGGTAGGAAGAGTCATGAAGCAGTGTTTATGAGGGCACAATTCCAAATACCTACTAATGTCAACGCCAACTAGAGACGATAGAATACAGTTAAATATATAGTGTGACGCCTCAGTGAGTAGCTACAAGTCTAGGGTAGGAGAAGCATTTTATATCTATAATATATAAAATGGCATATTACTATATAAAAATAAAAATATTACCTCTAAGTTCAACCGGATGTTACTTTGATACTAACATTTGACTTGCATTTCTAATGTCAAAGTAAGAAAATAAGACCATCTTATATTCCGGGTTTATAAGCCAAATTCATGATGAATACCATTCATATAAAAACATCTAAAGTAGTAATCCGAGACTTACAGTTTTGCGTCTTCTCTATAATCATCCAGTCCTTCATCGTAGGATTTTGATCTTTCTGTCTTTGAGCTGTGCTGGCCATCCAGGCTGGGAGGTCCGACAGATTCTGCAAGTAAATCCAGCATTCATGCTTTTCAAGGGGTTTTGCAGAGTCTTTCAATGGGAAAAGATCCGTCTGGCAAGCACTGTGAAGTGCGGTGTGCAGCCCACTTTACACGTACCTTGGTCGTGGGAGAGCTGACGTCGAATCAAAGGAGCAGAGGTCGTGAGGCTGGGGGGGACAGTTGCGATGGAGGGGACTTGGGAAGTAGAGGCGGAGATGACAGCAGACGCAGGAATATGCGCAATCTCGTGGTCGATGCTAGGACTGGTCGGTTCATCTGGAAGGAAGGAAAACAATTACTGGGACCTGAACACTTCAGAGTCCACTGTTGTTACTAGAAAAGCCAAATAAAGGTTAACAGCCATCAAAGTACCAGTTAGTGACATAGCTGTGTGTTAAAATTCACCTCACACCATCACTACTCAAGTGACGCCAGTATAAGAAAATGAGTAATTTCTCCTAATTAATAAACAACAAGCAAAGTGAAGTGCAGGAATTCTGAACCCAAATGAACTAAAGAAAATAATCAGACCTTGTGCAAAAAAATTACCTTTCAAGTCCCCCGGTTCCTGTGCCCCATGTCATCGTGTGTCCGCCCTCACTGCACTCCTTCACCCTGGCCCCCTTAGTTTTTGTGGAAGAAATGAAGCCCAGTCACTAGCAAGCAGAAGTTACAGGCTAGCAGGACCTGTACTCTATTTGGATTTTTGTGTAAATCACGAAAGGGCCCCTTTTTTCCCAGACAGGCGTCAGTCATAACTTTCCCCGTTAGCAGGGTGCAGATGTACTTGTAGAAACAGGAAGTTGTGTGCTGGGCGTTTTCACCATCTCCAAGTCTCTCATCATCTGTCAGACAAATACGTATGCGTGCATGACAGGTGATATCCCTGGTACTTATTAGGTTCTAGAACATGTAAATGGTTTACATATGCTACTTTCTGTAGTACAGAACCCTCAGGCATGTGACTTGGCAGACTAACTCAACAGTGTCATCTGAAGCGAGCCTGACACCGAGCCCTGCTCAGCACCTGCCTTCCCACTAGTGAGCAGTAGCTTCACTCTAAATTCCTACTTTTGTAAAAGATATCAATGATTTAAATGCTAATATTTTAGGATAAGAGAATATAATTTAATAAGAGGCCAGCACTATAAGGCAGTAGATGTCTCATCATGAAATCCTTTATCAATAAACTATAATTATATAAAACTGAATCTTGACTATTTGGTTCAGAAGGTCAAAACAAATTATAACAATCTCCTATCATTTTAATGATCAGTGTTTTAGCAAAAAAAAACCCTAATGCCTGGGAAATTGTAACATTTGTATTTTATGAGTTAAAGCAATAAACGCTGATGCTCGTGGTTTTACAGTTTTTTTTTTTAAAGAGCAGCTGTTTAACATTTTAGCCAAATACATGATTCTGAAAACATCTCTGATCTACTTTTACTAAACACGTATGACAGTATCATGTATCAAACACCAAGAATCCAATAATTCTTTGTTCAGAAGCAAGGAGACTTGCTTGAAGAATCTTAATTCAATGAAATAAAAATTTAATTTTACAAGAACTCGTAACACTTAAAACTATAACTAGGACTAGGATTTTCAAGTTCTTAAAAATGTAATGAATTTTTCAAATGATGTATACATTAAAGTAAGTTTTAAAAATCTAGGGGCTGAAGAGATGATGGCTCAGTGGTTAAGAATGCTGGCTACTGGTCCCCAGGAGCAAGGTTCAATTCCCAGTACCCACATGGGGCTTCACAACCATCTGTCCCAGGGATCCTCAGGAACCAGGCACACATGTGCTACACAGACATACGTGCAGGCAAACCACTTGCACATAAATAACTGAAATATTAATTATTATTGCTGAGGCTGTGAATGATGTTTACGTGTTGGCACGTGTGCCACAACATGTGTGTGCAGGTCAGAGGACAACTCTGTGCAGCAAGTTCTGTCATCCACCTTGACGTGTTTGGAAAAGAATGTGAAACACTGGATATGAATCACCTGAGTTTCAAGTGTATGTTTTCAAAAGGGAGGAAGTGGGATAGTTGTATGTTTCAGTGGGAGAAACACTATCATGATCATTTCAGTATTGTTTACATTTTTTATAATATACACCTCTAAACAATATGTTGAAAGAGAGGCTATAATGTTTTAAAATACAACTGCTTTACTTCAAATTTAGATTACATGTAGGCAGCCGCATGCCTAAAAGATGGCGCCGCCCTCTGGTACACCGGCGCCTAAGCAACGCCATTGCGCAGGTGCTAGCCCGAATCTGGCGCCAACCCCTCCCAAGCGGGTGCATACGAATCAAAGTGCCAGCAGACTGACCAATCCCAGGAGGACACATAGCTCTCCCCAGTGCTGGGGTGTATATAAGCAGTCCTCCCGGGGTTTCCGGGGTTCCCCCGTAGCATGGAGGTGTTCCTAAAATAAAAAAGGCTGTTGAGAAGAATCCGACCGTGTTGCTAGAAGAGGTGAGCGCAACAATTACACTAATAAATACAATTTTTATTCCCTTTCAAACTATGTATACTTTTCTATTATGTTAGAGATACTGGTTTTGAAATGCTACTATATATAAAGACACAAAGTAATCCCAATATAGTAAGAGTGGGTGACTTCAGAACCCTGGTCTCACCAATAGAAAGGTCATTTCCAAGTGTCTCTGACAGTATCCACAGAACATTTCCTCCTACCACTGCAGGACAGACATTCTCAGCAGACTAGGGGGCTTTCGCAGAAGAGATCAAACAGTAGGACACAATGCAAGCGTGAAAGCACAGGACTGTGGAAAGCATTTCCTGACTTCATCTGACCATGTGGGATAACAAGCAGAAGTCTGCAGAAACAGAGCCACAGACCAGCCAGGAACCAGTGACTGAATGATGAATGGGTCACCAAAGAAAGAAGGGAAAAAATTCCCAGAGTCAAGTCAAAGTAATAGCACAACATGCAAAAATCTATGGGATTCAAGGAGAGCAGTCCTAGAAGATTCAATTACAGCCCACGTTCCCACAATGAGAAGCCAAAGAGAGCTGGAGGCAGCACCACAGCGAAAGCACACACTGCTCTTACAGGAGCCAAGTTTGGTTCCCAGCACTCACATAGACAGCTCACGACCTCTACAACACCAGCTCTAGGGGCCCCGACACTCTCTCCTAGCCTCTGCCAGCACTGTGCAGAAATAATTAAGATGAGGGCAGAAATTAAATAGAAAGAAAAAACTACCAAAATCCAATGAAACAAAAAGTTAATTCCCGCTGGGCGAGGTGGCACACGCCTTTAATCCCAGCATTTGGGAGGCAGAGGCAGGTGGATTTCTGAGTTCGAGGTCAGCCTAGTCTACAAAGTGAGTTCCAGGGCAGCCAGGGCTACACAGAGAAACCCTGTCTCGAAAAAACCAAAAAAAAAAAAAGTTAATTCCCTGAAAAGATAAACAAGTGAGAAACCGAGAGGAAGATCCACTCCCAAGTGCTCTAGCATGCCCAGGATCATATAGATCAGGAGGTGAGGAGGACACAACATCTGCCCTAACACTGGAAGTAACTGGGACCAGCAGGACCCAGGCACCCAGGAACTCTGCGGGACCAGTGGCACTGGTTCCTTCTGGTCTGAACCGGTGCCCTCAGCAGTCTTTGGGTACGAACTCTGCAGCGAGTCTCACAACACCCAGAAGAAGCTCCACTCCCAGGCTCTAACATGCCCAGGATCATAGGATCAGAGGTGCCCTGAGCAGACCTTGGGTGCTAACTCCACAGCCAGCCCCACAACACCCAGAGAAGAAGCTCCACTCCCTGGCACTCTAACACACCTAGGACCATAAGATCCCAGGATCTCAGGAGCTTGATCACACCAGGATCTCAGGGTCCCAGAGGCAGCTTGACTCCCAGGAGCTCTGGGATCTCAGGATCACAGGAAGGACAGGCTCCAGTCAGATATATCAAGGGCAGGTAGCACTAGAGATAATCAGATGGCCGGAGGCAAGCATAAGAACATAAGCAACAGAAACCAAGGCTACTTGGAATCATAGCAAGTCCTGGATACACCATCACACCGGAAAAGCAAGATTCAGATCTAAAAATCACTTCTCATGATGGTGATAGTGGACATTAAGAAGGATATAAATAACTCCTTTAAAGAAATATAGGAGAACATAGGTAAACAGCCAGAAGCCCTTAAAGAGAAAACACAAGAATCCCTTAAAGAATTACAGAAAAACACAATCAAAAAGGCGAAAGAAATAAACAAAATCATCTAAGATCTAAAATTGGAAATAGATGCAATAAAAAAAAAAATCACAAAGGGAGCCAACCCTTGAGTTTGAAAACCTAGGAAAGAGATCAGGAGTCATAGATGCAAGCATCACCAACAGAATATAAGAGAGAGAAGAAAGAATCTCAGGTGCAGACGATTCCATAGAAAACATTGACACAACAGTCAATCCCCATGAACATACAAGAAGCCTACAGAATTCCAAACAGGCTGGATCAGAAAAGAAATTCCTCCTGTCACATAATAATCAAAGCACCAAATACATTAAACAAAGAAAGAATATTAAAAGCACTAAGGGGAAAAGGTCAAGTAACAAGTAACAAGGCAGACCTATCAGAATTACACCAGACTTCTCCCCAGAGACTATGAAAGTTGGAAGATCCTGGGCAGATGTCATACAGACCCTACGAGAACACAAATGCCAGCCCAGGCTACTATACGCAGCAAAACTCTCAATTACCATAAACGGAGAAACCAAGATATTCCATGAAAGAAACAAATTTACACAATATCTTTCCCCAAATCCAGCCCTACAAAGGATAATAGATGGAAAACAGCAACACAGGAGGGAAACTACACCCTAGAAAAAGCAAGAAAGTAGTGTTTCAACAAACCCAAAAGAAGATAGCCACACAAACAGAATTCCAACTCTAACAACAAAAATAACAGGAAGTAACAATCACTTTTCTTTAATATCTCTTAACATCAATGGACTCAATTCCCCCAAAAAGATGTAGACTAACAGACTGGATACGTAAACAGGACGCAGCATTTTGTTGCATACAGGAAACGCACCTCAGTGACTAATGCTGACACTACCTCAGAGTAAAAGGTTGGAAAACAATTTTCCAAGCAAATGGTCCCAAGAAACAAGCTGGAGTAGCCATTCTAATATCAAATAAAATCAATTCTCAACCAAAAGTTATCAAAACAAAAACAAAACCAAAAAAGATAAGGAAGGACCAAACAGAAACAAAAAGAACTATACAAAGAATCAACCAAACCAGGTTCTTTGAGAAAATCAACAACATAGATAAATCTTTAGCCAGACTAACCAGAGGGCACAGTGACAGTCTCCAAATTAATAAAATCAGAAATGAAAAGGGAGACATGTTTTTCGAGACAGGGTTTCTCTATGTAGTCCTGGCTGTCCTGGAACTCACTCTGTAGACCAGGCTGGCCTCAAACTCAGAAATCCACCTGCCTCTGCCTCTCAAATGCTGGTATTAAAAAATAATTATTCTGTTTGTTGAATATTAACAGTTGAAAATATTAAAATCATGTTCTATAAATATCATGGAAATATTAATAATTTTTCTCACTGCTTGAAATTAGCATTTTCAAAGAGTTATTGCTATTTTGAAAAGTTTAAAATATACTTACTAATATAATTTCTCTCTTAGAAACATTGATAATCTTTTTAAAGTAAACTTATAGTTAGACAATGTACACAGATATATAATACATTTTAAATACTCTCTCACTATGTCAGGTGGTATCATAGGGCTTTTGAATATATTTTAATGATCCATTTTTAGTATTTTATCCTCCTTTACTATGCTTAACTCCCAGAGAATATTTTGTATGTTTTGAAACAATTTAGTATTCAATATTAGATATGGGATCCTCAGTTATGGATAGTATTAAATATTCATTAATGTTATTCTTAGGGTATAAAAGGATATGACTATAAAAGTTCAACAATTTTTTGTGTATTATCTAATTCTCAAAATACTCAATATTAATGTTTGATGTATAAAATGCATTTAAATAAAACAAAATTTAAAGAAAAACAAAAATACCAAGTGAGACACCTTTAGTTACACTAAACAAAAACAGGACCCACTTATGAGACACTAAGAGAGAGAGCCATTATGGCTCAGAAAAAAAAAAGCTAAGATTTGTTTGCAGATGGCATAATCTCTGCGATGATTAATATCACTGTCAACCCAATCAGACTTGGAATCATCATGGAAACACACTCTCTAGGTGTATCTAAGAGAGCATTCCAGAAGGGTGTACTAAATCCAGGCAGCACAAGCCACAAGCGATAGAGGTGTGCAGACAGCATAAGGAAACTCTTGAGTACCACCTCTCTCTGCTTCCCCTCTGCAGACAGCTGTCTCACCTCCTTGTCATGAAGACACCATCAGAAAGCTTTAGGACAGAGGTTGGGATGTAGTCCAGCTGGTAGAGTGTTTGCCTGCCATGCATGAAGGCCTAGGTTGGATCCCAGCTCTTCATAAGCAGGTATGGTGGTACACAACTACATTCCCAGCACCAGGAGATAAAGGCCCGAGGATAAAGTCCAGGTCATTCTCAGCTATAGAGTTCTAGCTCAGCCTGGGCTCCTGGGTGCCTATCTTGGAAATAAAACTCAACAACAATAAAAACAACAAACTGTTATTACAAATAAATAAATCTGGTCAAATTTCAGAACATAAAACAACCACCACCATACAAAACGTGGAAGCATCTCTATACACTCATCAGTAGCTCTTGGGCTATTTGAAACTATAATGAAAATAATACCATTTACAATTAATTACAAAAAAGAGAATCCTGAAAAGTGAAAGAAGCAAATAATAAATGGTGACTGTACAGAAAGCATAAAGTACCAATCAAAGAATTCAAGAAAGGGGCAGCTACAAGGACACCTTATCTTACGGAGGAGGCTTGATACTGTTCAAATGTCCATGCTACCTGTCAGTTCCTATAAAAAACCCACAGCCTCACAGATGAGACTCGCCGGCTTACAGCCAAAAGGCCAGGCAGGAAGACTGTGCAATGAGGGCTGGGTGGTTATACCCAGAAGAAACCAGACTCTTTCTATATACAACATCCAATTCAAAAGCATCACAGTCTTACACATATGTCTTGCATGTACAAAACTACCAGAAAAGGGCTTGAGAAATGGCTCAGCGGTTAAGAGCACTGACTGCTCTTCCGGAGATCTTGAGTTCAAATCCCAGGAACCACACGGTGGCTCACAACCACCTGTAATGAGATCAGATGCCCTCTTCTGGTGTGTCTGAAGACAGCTATGGTATACTTACATATAATAAATAAATCTTTAATTAAAAAAAACTATCAAAAAAGGGAAAAAACAAAAACAAACAAACAAATAAAACCGAGAAAAGCTGCTCCATGATGTTAATCTGGACAACAATCTGGGTTTTTAAATAAGGGACCAAAAGAGCAGACAACAAATGCAAAAATAAGTGGGATTATATCAAATTACAAGAAAATAATCAAAGTGAAGAGAATATATAAAATGAGAGAAACCATTTACCAACTATACACCTGGCAAATGCTACCATCACCAACCAATTTAACTGATTTTAGAATGAGCAAAAGATGTGAATAGACAACCAAATTTCTAAGAAGATGCACACATTGCCAGAGGCCTATGAGCAAACACCAGCAGGAAACACACACCACAACTGCACTAGGCTATCACCTCACTCTAGCCATTACCCAGAAGTCTCAGGTAACAAGTGTCGGCAAGGAGCTGCAAGGCAATTGTCACATACACGCTGTTAGTGGGACATGCAGAGCAGTACGGAGATTCATCACAGAATCAAAAACAGAACTCCTGCATGATCTAGCAATCCCACCTCAGCATGTTGGAGAGGCATCTGAATTCCCAGGTATACCACAGTGTTATTCACAAGAGCCAACGGGGGATCAACTGAAGTGTCCATGGCAGCATGAGTGAAAATAGGGTGTGTATTGCTAAGTGAAATAAGTCAAGAGCAGAAGGTCAAAGGCTGTGATTTATCTTACATGGTTATCAGAGGCCAGAGGAGAGGCAGAGGGATAAGGAGAGACTGGACAAAAGGCACAACGTTTGGGTTCCACAGGAAGAATCAGTTCTGGAATTTTACAACACCACTGGGAGAGGATTAACAATAAATTATGTTCTCAAAATACTTAGAAAGAGGTAAGAATGCACACATCATAAAGAATTAACACATGTGAGGAGACTGAAAGGCTCACTGTACAATGTATATGATCAAATATCACCTTGTGGGGCTGAAGAGATGGCTCAGCGGTTAAGAGCACTTACTGCTCTTCCAGAGGTCCTGAGTTCAATTCCCAGCAACCCATGGTGGCTCACAATTATCTGCAATGGGGTCTGATGCCCTCTTCCAGTGTGTCTGAAGAGAGCAGTGGTGAATACATAAATAAAGCTTAAAAAAAAAAAAGAAAGAAAAGAGAGAGGGAGGAAGGGAAGGAAAGAAAGAGGCGAAGAGTAGAGAGGAAGAGAGAGAGAGAGAAGAAAAAGAAAAAAAAAAGAAGAAAAGAAACAGAACTAAACAAAACAAGGGACTGGAGATGGAGAGATGGTTCAGTGGTCAAGAGTCCTGGATGCTCTGCTAGAGGATCCAGTTTCTATTCCCAGCACCCACATGGCAGGTCACAGGTATCTGTAACTAGTAATGGCTCCTCTGGTTTCTGCAGGAACTGCCCACATGTGCTGCAGACATACCTGGAGGCAAAATATCTCAAAAGATTTCTTTAAAAAATAAAATGAACTTTCTTCCTACAGCATCTGCCAATGTCCCTCTCCTGTTAGCACCCAACTCTCTGTGTTAGAGCATGATGGTCTAATGTGGGAGAGAGAGGGTCAGCCTTCTAAAAGAAACCGAGTTGTGACACAAATATCCCTTTTTAAAAAAATTTAAATCAACAGGGGTAAATAAAAAGACATAAAACTCCATTCTTGTTTTACAAGACAGGTCTGTGTTACCTAGGCTACTCAGCTTCCATTTTATAAATGGTTAATCAGTTTGTTTTTTTCTATTTGCCTAAAAAAGAATCTGAAGGTTTTCTCAAGACATATTTACAATTCTCAAGATATATTTACACATATACATATACTTACATGTATATGTGTAAATATATTTTCAAACTACTGCTAATAATTAATATTCTTGATTTAAAAATGCAATGTTGAGCTTTTCTACATCTCTATAGTTTAAGATTAATGTTACGTGTTCAATGTGTAATAAAATGTAAGGGGGTCTCTGCGTTAGTTCTGCCTGGTAGACAGCTAAGTAAGCGAATGGGCTCCACAGATATTTTAGAAAGACAAGGCGCTTGGTGTTTGAGGGTCCCAGTATCTAATGTTTCCAAGTAAAGAAAATCATGACTAAGGTAACTGTCAGGCTATAAATACATTGTTACTCTGCATTTCAATAGTCTGCCTATATACAGAATTATATAGATGACCACTCTTAGTTAACTGCTACTTTTTAATGAAATAATTGATTTTTATTTTATCTCTACACTTCATAGGACTAAACAGATTGAACATTAACAGATAATAGACAGCACTTAAAAAATCTATTCCCGTGACATCTGATTGTAATATTCTCTCACTATGCAAAAAGAAAATGTGATGCTATCATTGTGGTAAGATGTTAGCAGCCTGTGAAATACAGTGTAGGGCTTTAAATTTAAAGCACACACCCCAAGCATCAGCCCAGAGTTACTGTCTGTGGAGATGAGATATTAAATTCTATGTACAGCAGGAACAAGTCAATAGGCTCGGCAGTACAGATCAAACATACATGTGGGAATAAGTCTGGTTGACGCACTCCTCATAATGTTAAATGTAAAAATACCCTAGTTATAAAACTTTGTCACCATGCAGACTCCACTTCTTAAGCTGATTTGGATCCTGACACCTGACATTTCAACAGCAAAGTTTCTCAAGAAAGGAAAGAGTAAGAAATAATTGCTCATTGGCAACATAACATAAAGAGCTAAGGGGAATCTTTCACACACTGGTAAGATGATGCCCTGAGTCACATGATGCAGGTCCCTCTTTACAATGTGCTCTGTAGAAAACAACGCCCCTGGAGCATGCCCAGCACTGACTCACGCTAACCTAGAGTCCCCACTTCAAAGTGCTTTTATAAAAAAAAAACCCTTTATATACTTCTCATTTATAAAAATGGAGACACTGTTACATGAATCTATGGAAACTGTGTTTGTAGATTATATCTCAGGACTGCACAACATTATGACATAATTACCCACCCTCCTTCTTTTCTCTTCCCTCCCTTCATTTTTCTTATACATTTAATCATCTTAAACCATCATTCGGCTATTATGCTAACATGTATCTCCGGAGTGAGTGCCTTCTTTACCTAGGCAGTGCTGTGGGCACAGGGAACAATGACATGAACTAGATGTAAAGTCTCCACACTCAGTGTGTTCTGCTTCACAGAGATGCACACCTGGCTGCCGCACATTTGAGCATGCATAGAAAGCAGCTATTTTAGACACAATAAGAAAAGTCTGAATAGGTTACAGATATCTGACTGGGCAGTGAAATCTAGCCCAGCAGAGGGGCCTCTGGTTATCTGTGCTACCCCAAGCAGGGTGGACGGGCTGGCCATAGCAGACTCCATAATTCATGTCTATTTTCGGTGAGATGGGAGGGAAACAGGAGGTCTGAGACAGTGTGACCTCCACTGGCTGCTGTGTGATGTCAGTATGAGGGTAAAAGGAGTCGTAGGGAAGACTGGTGATGGAGACTGAGGTGCACACCTGAAAACTTTCCAAACCCTTTCCCAGGTTATCCCTGTAATAAAGTAAACACACAAGCAAAATCTATGGAGGAATATGCCTAGGAAGGAGAAGACACTGCTCAAACACAGGGCTCATTACTAATGGTCACAACTCTTGTGATGGTTTGTATATGCTTGGCCCAAGGAGTGGCACTATTAGGAGGTGTAGTCTTATTGGAATAGGTGTGTCACTGTGGGTATGGGCTTTAATACCCTTGTCCTAGCCACCTGGAAGCCAGTCTTCTGTTTGCCTTTGGAACAAGATAGAGAATTCTTAGCACCTCCAGCTCCATGTCTTCCTGAACACTGCTATGCTCCCACTTTGATAATGAACTGAACCTCTGAATCCAAAATCCCAATTAAATGTTGTCCTTATAAGAGTTGTCTTGGTCATGGTGTCACAGCAGTAAAACCCAAACTAAGACAGTTCTTCTGCCTCATGCTTTCGTTTGTACAAAATGAGATTTGTTTTAAACTTCAGTGAACCACTAGAATCTCCAGAGGCCACTTACAGGAATGTGGGTGTGGGCTACCTACAGGAGTGACTCAAAGGTAGCTGCATTACCAAAAGGCCCACCCTAGTGTGGTGACAACTCAGGAGACCCTGCCCAAGTCTTCTCCCAGCAACCGTTTATTACAGACAAAGCAAGGGCAGGGCCTGGCTGCCGTTGATTCAGGTAGACCAACAACTAGGTACAACAGTTTGGCTGACTCTCTTGACCACAGATGGCAGCAACTCATTTAACCAAGACTAACAAAAGAGGGCAGGTAGGGTAGCGCATAAACCCATGAGCCCACTGAGCACGCAGAGGGGACAGAACCATATATTCAAATCCAGCCTGAGCTACAACACCCTGTGTCAAATACACACTAGATGCCAACTTACTTTTAAAGGAAAATGGCAAGTAGAACTATATTTAAGGAGGAGAAAAGCAACCTGCTCTGACTGAAGCACAACTTACACATGGAGAGTAGGTTGCTGTGGCTTAGTAGGAAAGCGATTGTCTAGCATGCATGAGGCCCTGAGGTCAATCCCCAGCACTGAAAATAAACAAGTATACAGCACTTAAAATGCTTTAAGTGCATGCGCAGTTTAAGATTTCTGTGCCTATGGAGTACAAATACTCTATTTCTTCAAACACTTTTCACCCAGCTGCTGCTGAGCAGGGCCTCTGAATGCGCTCACCTATAAAAGGGATGGAAGCCAGGGAATCGCCAGGAGGGCTAGTGCTTGAAGCTTTCCTCTCCTCCATTCTTTTTATATGAACCTCTCTGCGTGCATCATTTGGCAGCCAGCAGGTGGTGTCTGACCCGGTCTCCTGGTCATTCACTGCCAGGATGTAAGATTGATGTCTTAAAGGCTGTGGCGTCTGGCGGCCAGACTGAGGTTTCTCTCTTAGAATGACAGATTCTTTATTATCTAGCACATCTGGCTGCTGAATTCCAGCCTCCTGTAAGTTTATATCTCCATTCCTTGGAACGGCAGGTAGTTCTAAGTCTGATATCCCCAAATTCTCACTGAGCTGTGGACTGGTCTTGGCAGAAGTTCCTGGTAGACACGAGGATACCTCAGTCTCCAGCTGGTGCTCAAAGGTGCTTTCGGATCTGAACCGTGTCTGCTGACTCAGCACACTGTGTTGATGCAGATGATTGACAGGCCTTTGGTCTTTCATGGAAGTCAGTGAGTGCTGGCTGAAGGATGGTTTTGACACAGGTGGAGGCGGCACTTTCAGAGAATTACTTCGGACTTTCACGAGTGGGGACCTGTCTTGTGCAATACCCCGTTGGAGTGACACCCCAGTCGTGGTTGGAAAATTTCTGTTGGAATGTCTTAGGTCCGGCGGAATTTTTTTAAATTGTGAGACAGGTCCTACTCCTCTCCCAACCAGTCGCCTGTTATCAGAATTAACAACGGGAGCCACAGTCAAATTTGAGCCTCGGAAAGGCTTGTGCATTTCTTGCTGCCTGGGTCTTTCATGAATACCGCGTCTATCATCCTGCTCAGTGAAGCCACTCCACTTGTAAGTCTGCTTTCGTTCCCCATTTGAGTCAGGTATCTGACTTTCAGAATTGACAGTGGCTGTGGCTTCAGTCTGTCCCTCTATGTAATCCCACGAACGAGTTCTATGATTATTGAAGCTAACAGGTGGCGAGGTCAGCGCTCCTTGAGATGCGCTCCTTGGGCAATACTTCATCAGCACAGAGTCTTCCAGTCTTTCCTGAGATACACTGCGCTGCCGGATCTGAACAGACTGGGGCACTCGGTCATGAGAGGTGCTTCGACGTCGTACCTGCAGAGTAGTGCGGGTGGGTACCACCTGGTTATAGTCTGCTGCGCTCTGAGATGCAGCTCGTAAGCTGTCCAATCTTTCCTGGATTGTCCGACAACCTATGTGCAATCTCCTATTATCAATGTATTCTTTGTAAGTCTTATAATTTTTCCAGTCTATGTGCTGATGGGAGTTTGCTGAATAGTGATTGACAGACACAGGAGGGGAATCCACGGCTTGTGATCTACTACTTGAGATTCCTTCTGAATGTCCACTGTAATTTCCAGATTTAAGTAAAATTCCAGAAGGTTCTAAGGATCTGGAGCCTGTGGTCTGATGAATCAGATGGGCAGTGGGAACTGATGCCGGTGATGTTGTTCTCGATGCTGCTTTTGTAGAGGCCTGCTCATTTACACCATACCTTACCTCTTCAGTTCTATGTGAAGGACCTGAAGGGTTGTTTCTATTGGCTAGCAAGTCTACCACCTTCTCAGAAGGCACAATGACGGTCCTCACACTCTCATTGCAAACACACACTGCTGTGTTTGACTTTGCAACATCTGTTGGTGATGGAGGCACTTGTATTTCCATTCTATAGGTCCTGCCAGGTTGTGTCAGGACTGGTGCACTGGTTTGCTGTTTGTTCGGTAACGAATCAGGAGGGCATGTTTCCACCGGCTGTGCAGTAGCTGAAGGAGTCGATGGCAACCAGGGATAGCAAACTGGTGGAGGTTCAGGTATATTACGGGCATTGCCGCTGTAAGCTTCATTGCCTTTCAGGTATGCATCTTGAGAATATGCCTGCACAGAAATTAGAGAAGTGTCACACAATGATTTTCATGTTTATTGTTCACTATTTGACTACCTTACCTTAATCCTGAATGATACTCACTGTGGCATGCATGCAAAGCACAGCACAGCACAGGGTACATTCTTAGGAATCTTCCTTCCTTCCTTCCTTCCCTCCCTCCTTTCCTTCCTTCCTTCCTTCCTTCCTTTCATCTGCATCCTGAATGCCCCCCACTCCCATACTCCCTTCAGAGAGTCCCTCCCCATCTCCCTTCCCCTTAGAGAAATCAAATAAACTATAGAACACCACACACACACACACACACACTACAATCATTAGTTTTTCCAAAAAGCTCATGAAACAGATCATATCTCCCCTAACCAACCAGTCACAGCCATGTTAGTTCTGAAATCTCCCCATTTAAACTTTAAGATTGTTTTCAGCAGTCAACAGGTTAAGTGACTGCCTATTAAATCCCAGCAAAAGATTCTTAATGTTTACAAATAATAATAAAAGTCTTACCCAAATACATTGTTATTTAAGGCAGTAACATTATAACACATTAAACATATACTGAAATGACTATTCAATTAACTACAAAGAATTAAAAATAATCCATCTTTAAAAATCAAGCCCCTAAAGAGCCACACAAAATATTTTCATATTTAAAGTCAGTGAATGCACATGCTTAAGAAATTAAATAGCAATACTAAAAGCAAAAAAAAAAAAAAAAAAAAGAAAGAGGTAATTCATCTTTTTGATATAAACTTTTTATTTTAAACTAATGCAAACATTACTTGATAAATTTATTTTCTTTTACTTTAGACATTTTTCTATTACTAACAAGCATGCATGCATGCAGCTCAAGTTTTAGAAAAAGTTATTTATAGAACTATCTAACAATACTTTTGAAAATTTAAGAACTGAAATTAATTAAAGAGATTCCACACAAACAGAGCTCATGGATGCTACACGGCAGGCATTGTGTTCGGATCCAAGGCAGTCAGGAGTGGTGACTATCCCTGATCAAGCAGGCTAATTCACGGAAGCAGCGCATCCTGTCTTTGCAGCACACAGCCTGCAAAGCTCAAGTATAGCTACCGAATAATGGCAAAGGGTTAGGGAGAGAGGGGTGAGAGATTTAAGAAAATAGAGATACATATGCTTTAACACTAGTTACAGAGGGTACAAACAGAAACAGAGAGAGGGGGGAGGAAACCATTATCACATACACCCTCTGCACATTAGTACAGCTAAGCAGATTGGCTTGTTACAAATCTCTATGAAACAGGACTTAAAAAGCAAGGAAATGGCTACTGTGCATCTCTTACCAGTGCTGTAACATCCTTTGTAAATTGTAGCTAGCAGAAAATAGGAAAACATAGCAGAAGCTGCTTACTGGTATAAAGACAGAATCATGTTGTCATAGCGATGCTGTAAATAGCAAGCTACAAATACATCTATACTGTTTTCTCTGGAAGATCCCAAAAGAGGTAAAGGGCAGTGGAGCATAGGAACAACTTCAGAATCCAATTGAGCATCTCGTTCTCGAGCTTTGATCTCGTTCTTATTGAATGTGTCTCCCACTCTTGGAAGCAGAATATGGCTGATGACACACATCGACAGGCATTTTCTCCAGTATGCCCTGCCATCTGGTAAGCCCCACAGCTTCCCTTCACTGTAAACAGCATCACTGCCTCTCTTTCCCCTGAGCCCCTTCCACCTCTGCTTCCAGGAGACTAGACTAACGCTCTATTACGCATTAAAGTAATGCAACGTCCTCCTTCAGAGGACAACCACAAGCTCTCAGCTGACTACAGCCTATCTCACTGTGTGACTACTGTTTTGTTTAGGTTTTTCACTCAAAAATTAAGATCTTTCAAACAATGTCCTTTATAGTGTTTTACTACTTTATGAAATAAGAACTGACTAGACATAAAAATATCACTTCCAGAGTAAAACTTGTCATGGTAATGATTATTACAGAACACAGTCAGGAATGCACTGAGAAATCAAAGCTAAATCTATAAACACACACATATACACAAACACGCGCGAGCACGTGCGTGTACACACCCACCCACCACCCACTATATTTTTATAGCATAAACACTGCCCATCTGAACATGAAGTATGCATTCTGGTTATGTACCTGGACATAACAAGCCTAGTTTTTTCATGCTAATTATGTCCAAGTCACTGCTTTTCTGTGACAAAAAATAGTCTGGAGGAGAGCCTTGTGGACTGACTTGTAACACTGTTTGCAGTAGGTTTGTGTAACCTCCTGCACTACCTGAAAAGAAAGGCAGGTCCCCACAGCCTGCAATGTCAGGGAAGCTGGAGAGCTATGGCATGCCTCTACTGCACAGGAACACACTGGATGTGAAGAGAACAAACATGCTCCTCATGAAGCCCATTTCTAGCCCCACCAGCTTTAACATTCTACAAAAGCCATTCTATGGCAATTTAAAGGTAACTTGTTTATTCAAATTTCAAACACTTTAAATTATTAAACACACAAATTATAAAACACTTTAAATTTTTATAGTCTTCAGATATAACTAAAATTTCTAGACTGAAATTCTATATCAAATTTGGGAAAGAATTGTCTCCCGAATTACCACCCTGGAGAACTTATTGCTGAGATCACTGTGATTAAACATATATAACACTGGCAGAACTCAGGGCTGTGGATGGCAATCCCAAAAAGCACAATATATGACAAACCAGTTCCAAGAAATACTGGGGAAACAAGTCAGGAGTAGACAATACAGTTACGAAATGTTTCTTCCCATGATATCTAAAAGATGCTTTGGACACCATAAAAAAAAAAAAAAAGTCTAAAAGAGCAGGTGATTTGGATAGGAACAGAATGTGCACTTTTTTGGCAGTGAATGAGCACTGGATATAAAAACATTATTTTGCATTCTGAGATGAGATTGGTAAGTCTAGCATGCTGAAGTCTGCCACTGTATGGTACTTTCTGTGCTTGGCTACTAGGAACCAAATCTTTCAATGAGTAATCATGGTCCCACATATGAATGCTTTAAGTACCTCCAGGGAACCTTTAAATTATCAGTGGGCACCAATTAAATGGAACAAAATACCCCTTAAGCAAAATAAAGCAAATATGTTCTTATATAATGCTGTTAATCTATATTCTTATATGATGATATTAAGTCATCCAGTATGAAGAAATTTGCCTGGAATTATATGATCACTGCCATCAATATGCTTAAGAAATGATTATTTAAGTACTCTTAACCTCAAAATATGTGTAGGTCATTCTGATGGATACAGACAACAGTGACATTTTCCTAAAATAGAACACTGTCAAACATGAAGTTCAACTGTTGGATTGTTAACTGTTGGATGGTTTTCTTTAGTCCAACTGTTGGATGGTTAACTACTGGATGGTTAACTATTTGATGGCTAACTATTGGATGGTTAACTCTTGGATGGTTAACTGTTAGACGGTTTTCTCTCTAGAACACTTTATATTCGTTCTTTGCCTTCTTTGCTCTTGTTCTTTAGTTTTATCTCACAGTAGTTTAAAAGCTTGTATCCTCACACTGAAGCGAAACATAATAAAAACAGAAAAGTAGTAATCCTACAGTGCCTACCAGACACCAAAACTTTTAAAACAAACTGTGGTAGGGGGTGGGAAGTGAGAAAGACAAGCCAGAGAATTCTCTAGCCAGTATTATAACTGCAAAGATCCTATCAAACAACATTTATCACTATGAACAATCTGGATCTTCAATAGAGGTACCATGACTAAGACCAGCCAAAGAGACCTGCAATAACTTTCCAGAGTAGTTTATAACAATCACACCTAAATCACTTAGCATGCCTATTATTATTAAATAGTTACAAAAAAAAATAAGAAGAAAGAAACAAAGAAAAGAAGAAGCAGGGTGTAATTGCATATGCCTGTAATCCCAGCACTTGGGAAATAGTAGAAAAATCAAGAGATCAAGACTAGCTTTGACCACAGTGAATTTAAGGCTAGTCCAAGGCTAGTCCAGGCTACACGAGACTGCAAACCAAGTTAAATGTTCTGTAGAATAAACAAAAGCACTCTTGCTTATACACGTTTACCTTTACTAACTGAACAGCATCGTCTTTGAAAAGGGCAGGGGCGGCATGCCTGCAAGCTGACAAGTCAACTACTGAGAAGGGAGAAGAGGGCAGCACCCATGATTCAACACTGGGTTTGATTCAGTTGTCTATTTTATTGATCCATTTCACAAAGCATATCCTATTATTATAACTCACAGGACACTATCCCAGTGGCTACAGCACTTGCTCATATGTGGAAAGCCCAGCATTGCAACAATAAAAAAGTAACTGCTGCTAATTTATGAAACACAAAGGAGATTTCTGGAATTCCTACTCTCATTTCCCTTAGATTTGGCTGACATTTGACAAATGTGTATTTCACTTTAAATAGAATATTATGCTGATTACAGAACATATGAGTGTTTTAAAAATAGTAATGGTTTTAAAGAAAAAAATTGTTACTGTTTAAAACAAATTTTCCATTTATATCACATAAGCATGGATGGCAGACAGATCATGGGACTCGGGTCCCAGAGATGCAGAGTTACAGGAATGGCCATGACAGAAGCTGTGCAAGCAAAGGCAAAACACCAGCACACGTACTTATGTGGCGGCACTTTAGAGGGTGGCTTAGGTTTCAGACCAGCCTCAGTTCAAGTGCTAAGACCAATGTTCTCTTCTTTCCTATTGTATTAAACAAACTACTTAACTTACAGGCCTCCACACAAAATAGCACAGAAAAGACTCCCAGGACCAAACATGGAGCATACTTGAGTATCTTCGGAGTCATGAGAGCTGATTAAATTAGATTTAACCGAGCCCACTGAGCAGATGCACATATAAATATCTTGGGTTGGGCAGAAGAGTTGGCTCAGCAGTTCAAAGCACTTGTTGCTTTTGCAGAGGGCTGAGTTGAAGTCCCAGTACCCTCATGGTGGCTCACAGTGATCCACAAATCTGACATCCTCTAGGGACTCTGACATCCTCTCCTGACCTTGCTGGACACCAGGCACACATACATACATGTGGTGCACATACATGTAGGCAAAACACTCAGATACACAAAGTAAAATCTAAAAAAAAAAAAAAATGTTCTGGGTCATTAAGCCAGAATCAATTTAACAGACTATGGAATTAGAGGTTGGGAAATTAGCTCAATGGTAGAAAACTTGCCTAGCAAGCTCAAGGCCCTAGGTTCAGCCCTCAGCTCCAGGGGAGTTAGCTATGGAATTATACAACAGTTCCATGTCACTTAATTCCAAATTTGTGGACAACAATCTGTCTCTTGAAAAAATACAACATACGGAAATCCAAATTTGGTTAAGTGAACCAGGAGGGTTTTATTTTTTTATTTTTTGGAACGATTTTTAAATGCAATTCACTTTCCTTTCAAAATTCTCTTACTACTTATGTCCACCAAGCATTGTTTACTGGGAGGAAACTTACCACTTGGAGAATGTCTTCATCCTTGGGCATTACACTGAGCTCCAGGGTGGTGTCACTGAAACCGAGCACAAAACGGTCAGGGAGGCAGGAGACTGAACAAGAAACTGCCTTTTAAGATCATCACTTTCAAAACCTTATGGTATAAGAAAGATATGACTAGTACAGAGGTTCAGTGGCATACAAAAAAGTTCCCTTCATGATCGTACGGCTCATTTTAATGTGCCACTAATTCAGAGATTAAAAACTCCTATTAAATATTTTTAGGACAAAACTCATAAGAATATCAGAATATGATTATTTGTCTTATGGATTACTTTAGTAATTACAAATTACAGGGTTTTAATCACACAGCTATCAACTTAAAATTTATTGATGCAAAATAAGCAAATATTTTTCTGGTAATGTTTTGTTTTGATTTTTTTTTTTATCTTTGTCTTCCTTTGGGGTTTGTTTTGTTTTTTTGTAGTTTGTTTTGTTTGTCCGTTTGTTGAAACAGGTTTTTTTCTTTGCAGCCCTGGCTGTCCTGGACTCCTTTTGTAGACCAGGCTGGCCTCAAACTCAGAGATCCAGTTGCCTCTGCCACCTCAGTGCTGGGATTACAGGCGTGTGCAACCATACCTGGCTTGCTTTGATGTTTTCAAGTTCTGGGAACTAACCTGTAGCTTGTTATACCTCAGCTCCTCAATGTAACATTTTAAGCAACTTTAAACTTCCTAACTTTGAAAATTCCACCTTTGCCTCAAAAGAACATTAGTTCACTAATAGAATAAGTCAGTTTTCAGTTTCATTTCAGCTATTTGTTTTATGCCCAAGATTTAATCTTTGTACTTGCTAGGTACAGCTTATAGCATTTTTATGCTAACACTGCAAATTTGTTAGATGTAGTGGAAAACGTTCTCTGAGTTTGCACAGGTCAGTGCTGGAGAGTTCCAGCAGGTGACCATTTGCCAGGCCCTGGTTTGATCTCTAGCACAAGAAAAAGCCAGAGGAGGAAGGAAAGAAGTCACCAGGAGAAACGGAATTTAACTTGTAATTCATGTTTATATATCTTAAGGACAGTGAGGCTATCTCCATCTAATGATTATCCTAATTCCCTCAAAAATTAAGAAATAATCCCAACATAAAATAAGAAGACAGTTCCAAAATCCAATAATGTATCTGCTTAGGTTAGTAAATTCCAGGAGGATGGCAAACCAAGGGAAGCCACAGGTGCGAATCCATCAGTCACACAGGGAAGTCATGCACTCCAGCAGTTACAGCTGCTTGAAAGTATACAATGCACAGACAAGGCCTTTGCAGGGACACGGTCCTTGGCTTCCAGCTGCCTTGCAACTTCCACCAAGCTTTCTAAAGAAAGCATGATCATAAACAGCTTTTCTCTCATTTTAAAATTGTTTGTACTGGCTGAAAATTTAAGACTTTCATTTCTATGTTACTCTGAAAGAGACATTATGTGAGTTTGGGAGAAAGAGATCAGGCTGCATACTGGTGTGCTGGTGTAGGGGTGATCTTGATTACTGCAGAAGGAACAATTACACTCAAGAATTGGCTTCTCTAGGAATTTCATTAAATATTAAAATAGCAAAGAAAATATTCTGAGATTAATTAATCATGATCAGGTCATCTAATTGTAAAAATATTACAGTGCATTAGGACATAAGTATTAAATAATTTAAATTAACAGCACAAACTGCTTGAGACTTAGAGACCCCTGATTAAAAAAAAAAAAAAACCTTAAGTGCTTGGGGAGACAGCACAGTTGGCAAAGTGCTTGCTGGATGAATTGTCAGAACCCACATAAAAATTCCAGGCATGGTGGCATGAACTTGTAATTCGTGGGTGAAGGTTGGGGGAGCAGGGAACATCTGTAACCAGATTCTGTTTAATCTAACAAGACTCCATCCCAAAAGGGGTGGATGCTCCTGAGGACGACTCCCACAGTTGTCCTCTGGCTGAGACACACACACATACGCATACACACACAAAAATGACCTTTTAGAAAATAAAGAATTTCAACTGAGTTATAAACAGGTGGATAAAGCTATGAGGAACCATTCTGTAATCCAATGGCATGCATTTGAATTTAGGAAGAACCTCTTCAAACAGAGATAAAACTGTATATCACAGCCAGACTCACTGCACATGCACAACTCAATATTGTGACCTCTCTGACTTCAAATCTCTTTTTTAATGGTATTTAAATTTTTCTAGTTGTGTCCATGCAATTAAGACTACCTTTATAGTAATAAGGTAATATTGCCTTTGTGGTCCTACCAATACTCATTCTATAAATATGTATCTACCTTTAGGGCAAAAAATGCTATCATTCCGTAGATTATAGGCAAATGGATTTAAAAGTAACATCTTACTGTTAAAACAAATGAAGAAATATAAGCCAGTGATTTTATTCAATAAGGCGGCTCAGCAAAATACAGTAAAAATATGAATGTCAGTAAGACTTGTTTTAGAAAACCAAGTGTGCATTTATTTCTATATTTAAACAAATTATATACCTATCACTTGAAATCAAAGTGGAAAACACATATTTTAAATCTATAATGAGTGCTCTCAGAACCCATAGGATTTTACATTGTAAACATTACAATGAATATTACAACTTGCAAACCCACTCAACAATCAGTGGGCTAACATTTGGCAATACCATATACAACTTGCAGTTTTGGAGGAAATTCTGTGTTACCCTTGTCCTAGGAGCACAGAACTGTATAAAACCTACCTGTGCTATAGGGTTTTAGCCCATATTAATCAGGATTCAAGAATCTTACCTGTTCTGAATGAGAGCGATTACTTGGGAATAGGTCTTTCCTATGACACTTTCTCCATTGACTTTTATAATTCTGTCACCTTCAAAGAAGAGGGGGGTAGGGGGGAGAACAACATATTAGGAACTTCTGAAAGAACTACTCACTCTGAGTAACTGTGAAGAAACTCCCAACACTGCTCCCTCCTCTTCACTCTGTTTCCATGGTGCTGGGATCAAACCAGTTGCTGCCTGAGCTCCACACCCAGACCAAATAAGCCCATATTTTTTAAAATATGCCTAAATATTTTTAAAGTACCTGTTACAAAAATAAATCTTCCTTTGAAAACATTGCTCATGAAATATAGCAATGTTCTAAGAATTCTAGACACCAATGAGCTTCCACTGAAGTGGTAATGCCCCAGGTGAGTGCTATGTCTATCAATTAGAAAGACCCACAGAATGCTCACAGTCATTTATAAGATGGAACACAGGGCCCCAATGGAGAAGCTAGAGAAAGCACCCAAGGAGCTGAAGGGGTCTGCAACGCTATAAGGTGGAATGACAATATGAACTAACCAGTACCCCCAGAGCTCATTCGTGTCTCTAGCTGCATATGTAGCAGAAGATGGCCTAGTCGGCCATCACTGGGAAGAGAGGCCCCTTGGTATTGCAAACTTTATATGGCCCTGTACAGGGGAACGCCAGGGCCAAGAAGCACGAGTGGGTGGGTAGGGGAGCAGGGCAGCGGGGGGTGGGGGTGGGGGGAATAGGGAACTTTCGGGATAGCATTTGAAATGTATATAAAGAAAATATTTAATATTTTTTTTTCATTTTTAAAAATTAAAAAAAAAAAAAAGAAAGAAAGAAAGACCCACAGACTACCAACCACTCCTCTACTGGCCTTGTCATTCAGCTACAGAAAACTACCCACCAGGCTTCAAGCACTGACTGTACACATTTCCCAAGTATCAGCTGATTTTTATCCACTGATTGTTGTTTTTACAATGTTCTTCCACTCTTATGTATCTGGTTAATTGATGAGTGTACTATAAAACTTAAATATGGACATGTGTGTGGGTTTTTTAAAAACTTTATATTTGTTAATTTACTTTTCATTTTAATGGAGGAAAATACTGGATTACTCAGAAAACCTGAGAGGAACAGAAAAGCCACAAAAGCACAAAGGACATAGAAATGAAAACCAGAAATAAGTCCTTCTGTGCTTATATCAGCTCCAACTTATTTTCTCAAACTGTGACACTTGGAGTGTGAAAGGTGGTGTATTCTAATAGAATTTCATACACACTGTACATACCAATGATATTAAAGTAAGGGTTACTCTAAGGCTCATGACAAAGATAATTATACCACATGCTGGTAAATCTTAGTAGTGGTACTCACTAATTATCTATAGTGGAAAATACACTTTACTCAAAGTGGACTAAAGTAAGTTTTGTCAATTCCTATTTTAAATTGTTTTATGCATAAAAATGAGAAAAATATTTTGAAGTATTTGCTAATTTTTGATCTTGAGTTAATTTTATTAAAATCACAAATCAAATTAACAGGATTTTGTATCAAACATGTATTAAATCTACCTCAGTAGAGCACCCCAGTGATGCCTGAAAATGAAGGGACTTTCAAGATCACAGGAAACCTTAGCCATTCTATGTGCTGCCTGCCTGACTAGGCACTTTCAGACTTGGGGATCCAAAAAAAGTCTCCATTCTACTAAAGAAATATCTTTATCAGTTTGTTACTTTGTAATCCTTTTGTCGATGTTCAACTTTAAGGAGTAGGTGTTTTTGTTTTTGTTTTTTGTTTTTAAAGAGAGACTGCAAATCTTTGTGTTAAGTGAAAGTGCCACACTTTATCAAGTTACATTGTTATGTCTGTTCAGCAATATCCACCGAGTTTCCAGAAAGATAGACTGTATCTCAGAAACAGTTACAATGGATGTGAAGAGAGAGAGGGAAGGCACAGAGGAGAGAAAAGGAAAAAAATAGAGAAATTGAGGAGACTGAAGACCCCAGCACCTGTGCATAAGCCAGCCTCGAAGGCCGGCCCGCCTTCCTTCACTTGTTTAACAAATATGGTATCCATTGGCTCCAATCGGTTCCTTTGCTTTCCTAGGAAAGAAAAAAAAAAAAAGCCCAAGGCATAGCTTTACTTTATGCTATCTTATTAAAACCCCACACATAAAATAACATTTAATTAAAATGAGAACAGAGATTTTTCATGAAGTAGTAAACATATCCCAAACCTGGATGCTAACACGGAATTCTGGGATGTTTCTTAACTAAGCACTTGCTTGCTTCTTCCATAACAAAATGGCGACCATACTGACTGATTCCGTTTACTGAGCATAGTCTGTATTTTAATGACTACACTATATGACAGACATATAGCTCCCAGTTCCCACAGCTAATCCATATAATGAGCACTAGAGTACAAGGAGGTTGAAGTCTTGAAGGGATTAGCTTAACAAACGCTAAAGCGTACACAGCAACGTCAGACTACGGCTTCCTAATACTGAACTGCGCTACATATTGAAGTAATTCTTTCTTCTAAAAGCTGATGGGAAGACATAAATAAATGACAGGACAAAAGAGGAATAGGAAAAGCTGTGGTGACAGGGGGAATGCAATCAACCTGGATACAGTCAGTATTGCACAAGCTGTGGTTCACAGACCCACCTGTATCGAGACCCACAGTGCTTATGAAAAATGAGTGTTCTAGAGTCAAAACAGAAGTCTATCTTGTTAACAAGTTTCTCATGTGATCCTAATAGAATCTCAGAATCTGAGAATAACAGGTTCCATGAAATGGATGTCAAAGAAAGATTCAGAGAAGAGAAAGCGAGTCAGCTGAGTAATAAACACCATGCAAAAATAAAACAAACAAACCCCTTGTCCCCTCAACACACACACACACCCACACACACACACCCACACACTTCTCAAGGTCCACCCCAGCAGCAGCAGCATCACCTGGGGCTGTGTTAGAAATATGGACTATAGACTGGCTCCAGACTCCGAGGCTAAACTGAACACTCTTTCTTTTACCTGGCAATTGTATTTCCCTGTGATTTTACGGAACTTCCTTAGGCATGCACGCCAGTTTGCTCATCTGCAATTGGTTAAGGATAGTAATCCTGCCTACCTCACAAAGCTGCTATGAGGATTAATATAAAGGTATTTAATACGTATATATGTTCATTTTAGTGTAAATAATATTTACATAGGTCAAGATGGGCCACATTAGAAGACATCAAACTTGTATCCCTGCAGAAAATACTGGCTGGGAAAACATCCATTAAACTTAACTGTCATATTAGAAGAGAGCTGGAGAGCACAGCCCAAAGAGACTAGAGGTGAGGGGACGAGGGCTTAGCGGTCCAACAGTGCTCCAATGGTCCTGCTGTGAACTTGATTCCCATCTCCAAAGAGACCGGTGGCTTAGACTGAAGTATGCATCTCCAGAGAGGTGATTTAAATCTATAACAAACTTCTTTGAAGAACGCTAAAGTTAAAATCACCTGCAACATTTAGAGTACCTGAAATTTTGAGTATAAAGTACACAGAGCCAACAGAGCATAACAATCTTTGACCTATGCCAGTTATCAAAAAGACCCTGAAAGAGCTACAGAACAATATATCACTACAGCCAGAAAAATCCTACAGTTCCAGAATAAAGTAAATGTGGCGACGGACAGACTGAAAACCTGTCTCGTTACATACACACAAATATGCATGTACTTGTACACTTATGTGTGCACTGCTCCAGAAACACAGTAAACAGAAAAGAGAAAAAAAAATACCCTAAAACAGTTTTTTCATAGAAACAGGAAATGACCATGACAGTCAAGAGATATCCCACTGAAGAAGAGAAAAATACTACAAGCTACACATCTGAGAAAAAAAAAAGGTTGATAATCCTACTATTAAGAAACTACAAAAACTCAGTAGCAAAAAAGATCAACCCAATTAAAAATGGGCAACAGATATAAATAGACACTTCCCAGCAGACATGCAGTGTCAACATAGTGAAAAAAAAAAAAAAAAAAAACCACCCCACATTACTAAGTAGCAGAGAAATGTAAATGAAAACCACTGTGAGCTAGAACCTCATCCTAGGAACGGTGACAGGTAGCCACCATGAGGAAGTGACAAGTGCTGGCAAGGCCCAGAAGGGAAGCCCTGTCCACACAGTGGCAGTGCAAAGTGACACACAGCTGTCTCGGGGTTTCTCCTGCAGCCAAGAGCAGATGGGGAAGGGGGGATTTCAGCTCACAGTTCTCAGGTCTGCTATGAGGTCATACTCTTATCACTGAGGAGAGCCAGGGCAGGAACTCAAGGCAAGAGCCTGGATCCAGGAACTGAAGCAGAGGCTGTGGAGGAGTGCTGCTGACCGGCTTCCTCTGCTGCTTTCTTAAACCACTTGGGACCACCTGACCAGGGCTGTTACCATCCACAGTGGCTAAAGATCTCCTACATCAATCGTTAATAAAGAAAATGCCAGGCAGAATTGACTCTTTGGAGGAATTTTTTCAATTAACAGTCTCTCTTCCAACAGAATATAATTGACCTGAAGGGAAATGAAGGGAAAATGGGGGGGGGGTGTTAATTAAGGAAAGTAGGTGTGAGATGAATAGAAAAGGAAGGAGGAGGGTAAAATAACAGTAAGAATATCAGAAAACATCATAGGAAATCATACTATTATCTACCTAAATTATACACAGAGAGTTTAAATGAAATCATCCCATCTGGGCTGATAATGCTCTCCTCAAGAGCCACAAACTACTTAACAAAAATCCTAACACCAGGAATGAGAAACCGTCTTTTGAATTGTTTGTCAAGGTTGTCCAAAAGGAGTCCCAAAACATCATAGGCTATTGCCGTTGCCCCTGGTTGCCCCCAAGAGGTGGAAGACCCTATTGCTAAGACACTGTGCATTTCAGACACAGGCCCTGAAGATATCTAAGATGGACCTAACCTGAATGTCTCCTGAGGATTAGCACTCCTGATACCAAAAGGTGCCACATAGGCTTCCAAATGGGTGAAGCAAGCAACACCTGTGAACCAGAACAACCAGTACAGCACGATAACCCTAAGAGTATAATAGTGGTATGCATACCTCGGCAGTAACCAACAGCTCTCTATCTGGACTTAAGGCCAACTCAACAAGACAGATCATGCATGACACTAGAAATCTAGCTAGTAAAGTCATGGGTCTTGGAGAAGAAGCTATAACCGCCACTTTACTAAGTAGGCATAACCCTTAACTACATCTTAAGTATTTTTCCTTATACCCAGAAAAAGGGTAGTCTTCGTCCTTCACCAAGAAAACTTTTCTTTGCAACAGATGGAGATCATTACAGAAAAGTACAGCTGATGGGGCTCAGTTTCAATGTATATATCTGCAAAACAACTCCTACATAGGAGGCTCAGGGATCATTGCCCAAGAAAGGCAGAACGACTGTAAGAGTCAGAGAACAGGATGTTTGCCATGACATTGTGTCTCCTAGAATGTCAGAAAAGCTGCACCCATGAAGTCTAACTAGTATGAATGCCTAACCATGAGCTGAACAAGGACAACACCAACAGACTTGCTCACATGGAATCAGGGAGGGGGACGACTTGTGAGTCCTCAGTCATAGACAAAGAATTATAGGCAACTAAGGAATACTGAGAGTGGGTGAGCCAGTCTTCCTCAGGGAAGAGATGCCCAATTGGCTGTCCAGTGCCAAATGGTCAGGCATGAAAACATACACATACAAATAACACAGAACAGACCGAGCAGACTGCATGTAGAAATATACACATTTTCATTTCTCTCTCTCTCTCTCTCTCTCTCTCTCTCTCTCTCTTTCTCACACACACACACACACACACACACACACACACACACACAACCTCAAAACCATAATTTCTACTGCCAAAGAAAAAGAAACCATGAATCTGAGAAGGAAGGGATGTGGGTATATATGAGAGGTTGAAGAAAAGAAAGATATAATCTCAAAACACAAATTAAAATAAAAATAGTATTTGTAAGGTTTAGTTTATAAAAAAAAAATCTAAATCTCTTTTTCTTCACATAGTTTTTAACCATAAGGAACATGTAAGGCTGGGGATTTGCAAAAGAGAACATTGGTTGTTTTTTTCAAGGGAACAGTGGAGACTGGAGACTGAACCTACTGAAATGTCAACTTCTTTAGATCAATGCAAATAATGAAAAGCTGTTATACATATAAAAACAAACTGAGAACAGATCACTGCAGATTATTGGTCAATGAGACTTTGGTCTTACACACTGACCAAAAAAGAAGAGGACAAGTCCCTCTTCTAGCGTATGTCAAGTAGAAACAACCAGCACAGCGACCATTGTGGAAAACAGTACAAAACTTCCTTCTCACAAGTTCTAGCACCTCCTTTTGGCTGGTCATCCAGCCAAAGGCAATGACGTCAGTGGACGAAGCCCTGTGCTTCATGTTTACTGTGACACTGACTCTACTCTGCAGTTCAGGCTGCCCAGGAATGCACCCACAGGCTGACTTCAAACTTACAGCAACCCTCCTGTCTCAGACGTTCAAAAGCTGGGATTACAGGCATGAGTTACCACATTCAGCTATAAAAGCTACTTGAAGACCCTAACAGAGACATAGTACCTAATGTTAAAAATATTTGTGTGGCAGAGTGTCTGCAGTACATGCCTTTAAACCCAGCACATGGAGGCAGGAGAAGCAGGAGAGGCAGGAGGCAAAGGCAGGTAGATCTCTGTGAGTTTGAGGCCAGCCTGGTCTACATAGTTCAAGGACAGTAAGACTGCACAGAGAAACCTTGTCTTGAAAACAAAAACAAGAACAAACAAAAAGCATGCATTTTGTAATCAAACATTAAAATACTATAGCTGATTGTTAGCCTCTTTTTTTTTCTTTTTTCTTTTTTCTTTTCTTTTGTGGTATGAGCAAAATCATCAGAGAGATGGGGAAAGGTAAATTATTAAGTCAAGCTATTCTCCATAGTCTATTCAAGATGAGTATGATGGTTTGTATAATGCCTGGCCCAGGGAGTGGCACTATTAGGAGGAATAGCCTTATTGGAGGAAGTGTGTGACTGTGGGGGTAAGCTTTGAGACCCTCCTCTTAGTCACATAGGAGCCAGTCTTCTCTTTGCCTTCTAAACAAGATATAGAGCTCTCAGCTCCTCTAGCGCCATCCCAGCCTGGATGCTGCCATGCTTCACGCCATGATGATAATGGATTGAACCTCAGATTCTGTAAGCCAGCCCCAATTAAATGCTGTCTTTACAAGAGTCACCTGGGTCCTGGTGTCTCTTCACAGCAGTAAAACCCAAACTAAGACAACATACTCATTTTCAAAATGCTAGTTAATACATTCAAGTTTTACCTCCCAATCTGCAGATCTGACAACTTTAGGAGTTCCTAATCTCAAATTATAATAATCTATGAGACCTGTCACATTTCAATCACAATTTCATATAGTAGAAGCAAGCATATACTCTCTTAATACAACCTGACCTTCAAGCAATGGAGTAAAATAAATCAGTTTAAAACTGTAAAAAGTAAACTATGTTTGAAATTACTCATGTTAAACTTTTTCAAATAAAAGACATTTAATTATTAAAACTTTTTTTGTCATGGGAATGTTTCATACACTCAGAACCAGAGATGCTAACAGCACAAAGCCCCAGAAGACTAGGGAACCAAGAAAATCACATTTCATATAAGCCCACTCACACCCATATAAAGCTTTTAAACCCCAGATGTCAGTTCACTCATAAATCCTATAGATATTTGGGCAGGCATAGCTGAAAGGTAAGAACTTTAGTATTAACTTACTGGCAAAACCAAAATGCTGCACTGGGTCTCTACAATATGGAGCACTCCCCACAATGGAGTTTCGCATAGAAGCTGAGCACAAACCAATCTTTTACCTTAAGTATCCACTTAACACTAAGAACTGACAAAGCTCCAAAAGCCGTGAGACAAATTCAGAAAGGTCACAAGACAGCCCCATGTTAAGCTTATAAACAAGATACCTGTGGATGTGCTTGCTTATATATTCAAATCCTGTGAGTTTACTCGTTTACAAATTAAAATTCTCTGAGTTTATAGTCAATCTTCTTAGCTATATACTTAACATACTTATATACTTAGCTATATACTCAAATCCCATAAGTTTACAGTGGACTTGCTCAGTTATACATTAAAACCCTGTGAGTTTATAGAAAATACGCTGCACAGAAATCTCAAGTGCCTGATATAGCTGTCTCTTGTGAGACTAGGCTGGGGCCTAGCAAACACAGAAGTGAATGCTCACAGTCAGCTATTGGATGGATCACAGGGCCCCCAATGGAGGAGCTAGAGAAAGTATCCAAGGAGCTAAAGGGATCTGCAACCCTGTAGGTGCAACAACATTATGAACTAACCAGTACCCTGGAGCTCTTGACTCTAGCTGCATATGTATCAAAAGATGGCCTAGTCAGCCATCACTGGAAAGAGAGGCCCATTGGACAGGCAAACTTTATATGCTCCAGTACAGGGGAACGCCAGGGTCAAAAAGTGGGAATGGGTGGGTAGGGGAGTGGGGGTGTGTGGGTATGGGGGACTTTTGGGATAGCATTGGAAATGTAATTGAGGAAAATACGTAATAAAAAATATTTATATAAAAAAAAAGAAATCTCAAGTGCACAGAATGGATGTAACGGATGCTAGGTAAGTAACTGCTTCAAAACGTCAGCCTGGAAAATGCTAACAGTAAATAGCCTGAAGCTGTTTGGCCTTCTCAGTACAGGGACAGGGTAGGCAACAGAAGAGCCAGCGAACTTCCACTAGGTGTCAGACATGAATCAGTTTTAGAGCTATAGCTGGGCAGAAACACCGTGGGAGCCTGTTATCCAACAAATACTTCCCCCTAGTTCTCTCTGAATGAACAGTCCGCAACTGCCTTTCAGAGCACTTGAAGTTCAGTAATGTTAGTCTTTTCCCTTGTTTCAGGAGCTTCATAAATGATGGATATGTCTAGAGTCAGAGCCCTGTTGTTTCTGCTTTGCAAGGTTGTAAATTTCTCTGACAACCCAGACAAATTTGTTAATCATAAGCAACAACTTCCCATCTCTGGATTTATACACTGTTCAACCCCTGGACTGATAAGCTTATCAAGGCTGTCCTCTGTGTGCCCTCCTCCTCAAGACTACCAGCTCCTTCAGAAATCTTCCTAAGAGCGCCTATGTGCCCACATTTCAACAAAACTGAGCAGCGGCTTCAACCCCTTTCCCCAAGGCCTTTTGAAGTATGCAATCTGCCCATCTAACTACAGAGAGTGCCGAGTGCATGGCAGCTCTGCCCTGAGTTCAGCTGAATGACACAGTGAGTTGCTCTCTAAGTTGAAGCAAGCTCCTGACAAGGCTCAGGAAAGGCTCTGGCTGTGCTCCTGGTCGCTCACTTCCAAACTTGAAGTAACTAAGCTGCTCTTCTCCTCCCGGGCACACTGGATCTGCCCTGTGCCCCTGCATTTCTGCTGTTCTAGCCTCTGCTTTGTTTTGTTTTGTTTTGTTTTAATGTCCACTTTTCATTTAGAAGTGTTTTCCTCCTGTGTCCTGTCTCAAGTAAGGATTTAGTTCTCACAGCCTGCTTTAGTCCCCACTAGCTAGCACCTCTCATGTGCACACTCCAAGCTATGGCCCTGAAGTCCGTCCTTCCCTCCCTTCCATGCAGCTGACTAGTGCTGATGTGCCTACTGCACACACACACCAGGGCTGTCTGCTCTCGTCCATCTTCAGTTGCTTGTGTTGCAGGGTTTTCTGGATGAACAAGCATCCCCAGGAGAGGCATACAAGCTCATCCAAGCCGCTGCTGTCCCTGGGTGGGTGCTGATGCTGGAATGTTCCCACTCTTGAATACCTGCTTTCCTCATCCCTCGGTAAACTCTGCTGAGCTCTCTAACTTCAATAATTCGCTACACGACAGAAATTATCTTTTTTTTGGACACTGTTCTAATGCATCCTCTACTACAAAAAAAAAAAAGTTTTTCACTGATAACTTAAAATTACCATCTCTTAATTAACAAAGCACAAACTCTGGCAGATCTTTCTCTGATTCTGGTCGTTATTAGCTATCTCTTCGCTGGCCCAGCTTTACCCTGTGTTTCCATGTTCTCTAGATGGTGTCATTGCCAGGACCTAGTCTAGCATATCCTTCCCTGGCGGGAAAATGGTTTCTTTTGCCACAATCCTATAACAACCGTACATACTTTTATTTCTGTGCTTAAAACATCATTTTATATTTCCATCTTTCCGTGTTTTATGTGTAAATTTGTGGGTCTATATGTTTCTAATAAATGTACAGAAGAAACTATTTTGAATTTGAAAAAAAAAAAAATCCTTGCCCTACAGCCCCATGTTTCACCTGAGAGTGGGAAAATGGTGAAGAGGTTAGTGTGAGATGACTGTGGACACCGCCACACAGTGAGAAGGAAAGGGGCGCAGAAGGCACGTTTTCATTAACCGGCCGGCCGAGGACGTGCACTGCATCACATGACATTTTCAACACTCTGAAGGAAGTGAGGCTAGAGGCAGCATCGCTTCCTTCCATGCAATCAGCCTAGTGTGTCTGGCTCATGGTACAGACTGCATAGATGTTTGCTAAATGAATGAACAAACAAAAAATGTAGTTCTTAATTCTTAACTGTCCTCACACTTAGCTTTGAATATTTCTGCTCTGTTTTTTATGCCAAAGATGAGAAGTTATCTGCTAAACATTGAAAGCAGGGGGCTGTAATTCCCACAATAAACACTGATTAAGTTAGGAGTCACATACTTTCTATGTAGGCTATGGAAAGCAATGAGGAACAAGATCAGGGCTCTCCAGCAGGGTGGTATCTGTAACCCAGGTTGTAAGTTATGCAGCAGCTAGGAAAAGCCAGCTTAAAACCACCTAATTACAGTACTGTCTGAGGCAACACTACTAAGAAAAAGCCAGAGAAGAGAGCCATGTTTTGGAGACAGCTCAAACCCTAGTGTGAATCTCTCTCTAGTTCTCTTACAGTTACTTATCTCTGCCAAAGACTTCCGATTAATTCTCTCTGAAGTATTTTTATCTTTCACATTAAAATATTTCATAATAAAGTGTTTAGAACCCTTAAAGAGATTTTGAAATCACATCTAGTTTCTTGACTACCAGGTTAAACTTTATGTATTATGTTTTTCAAGTCTTAAAGTCTTCACCTTAAAAGGAGTTTCTGACATCCTCTTTAATCCAGCTCAATTCCTTTCAATATAAATTACCATTCATTATTCTTAAGTAGTATCAAGATTCTCTTTTAAACTTTTCACCTACTGGTTTATTTTATAGAATATGTCTACATTTCTATATAAGTCCAAGATTGCCCTATTTTTGTTATTTTCTTATAGACTTTCTTAGTTATTTGAAATATGGTTTCTAAATCATTAGGTACCACTAACCCTGAGTTACACGGGCTATGGGGAGTGAGAAGGAAGACACAGAACAGTCACTTATGAACACACCATGGTGGCCATGACAAAAGGTGTCAGCATCCTCCCTTTACCCAACAGGCACTGTGCATGCAAGCTCCTACTATGTACCCGGTACCTACTTAATGAAAAACTCAGTCACACAACGCATTTTCTTTCCTTCATCATCTTTTCTCTGAGAAGAATTCATAGACATCGTTTCAAAAACATATTGATAGGTAAATGGGGTGGATTTGTAGTTAGCACTTGACTTGGGAGGCTGAGACAGGAGTCACTTGAGCCCAGGAGTCCAAAAGCAGCCAAGTCAACATAAAGAAATCCTGATTCTACAAAAAGAGAGGAGGAGGATGGGGAAGGGGCAAGCACAGAGGGAGCTACGAGGGAAAGTCCATACTCAACAACTAGGTATTTTACTTTGCATAATCTAATAACCAATTTTTGCTTCTTGTTTCCTTATTTCCCAGTATCAAACTTGTGTTAGTGCCTCAGTTTCTCGGAACAGGTTAATCAAGAGGCAAGAATTCTCACCTAACTTACCACAGACAGGAACAATCAACAGGCTGTTTTGGGGAGCAAGGATTTTCCACAGTGTTATTAATGAACATATCTTTAATCTTTGACTAGCTATAAAACCTACAAAATAACCCTTCAAAAATTGAAACTGCCTACCACTTTTCCATCAGCTTCTTTATTTCAAACAAAAATATGAAAATCTAGTCATTTTTTAAGAAGGTACAGAGAGAACCTTACAGCGTGCATGGGTGTGAGAGCATGCACATGTGCTTACCTTCAACAAAGGTATAACCAACTTATGATGTCTTACTAGGAACAGCAGAAGCCAAGTAAGAAGAGAGCTGTATCTCCAAGATGAGTAGAGAATGCACAAAGCAAAATTGGGGGCAAAACAAAGGCCTGTCATTAAATCAAAACTGAATTGCAACCCAGCACAACAATCATATCCAGGCAGTAGAGAAAGTAGCATTTCCAAGCTAACCACTAAAAGAATGAACATACATCACTTAACTTACCAAACAGAAGGCATGAAGAGAAATGGCTTTCTTAATCTCAAAATAAGTAAATAAATGAACTTTTAAGAATTCCTGAATCAACAGACTCTTACAACAAAGATTAAACAAAGGGCGGGAGAGATGGCTCGGTGGTTTAAGAGCACTGGCTGTCCTCTGAGAGGACAGAGGTGCAATTCCCAGCACCTAAAAAGCAGCCCACAACCATCTGTAACTCTAGTTCTAGGGCAGTGGTTCTCAACCTGTACATCTAGACCCCTCTGAGTGTCTAAAGACCCTTTTACAGGGGTTGCATATCAGATATCCTGAACATCAGATATTTATATTATGATTCATAACAGTAGCAAGATTATAGTTATGAAGTGGTAACAAAAATAATTTTATGGTTGGGGTCACCACAGCATGAGAAACTGTATTAATGGGTCACAGCATGAGGAAGGCCGAGGACCACTGATCTAATGCCCTATTCTGGCCACTGAGGGTGCCAGGACTGAAAGTGACTAACAGACATATATGCAGGCAAAACACTCATACACATAATTCAAATAAAAATAAATTTAAGGAAGATTAAACAACAAAAGAAATCAAATTTTTCATTAGCTATAAATAAGCAAAAGTTTCTAAATCTATAAAGTAAAAGTTGGCTTTACAGTCAACTCCTACTCTCAGGAAAGCTAGACAAGGTAAAGAGCCTACCAGTCTCCAAAGGCTAGGAAGAAAAGCAAGGTGTTCCGGGCTGGCCAACAAGCCAGCTGGCGAGCATCACAGAGGCACTGTGCCAGACATCCCTCTGAGAACCTTCTGCAGGTAGTCAGCCATCAGCCCACTGCCATGTCCCCACTAAGTAGGCATGTCCCCACTGTTGTCCAAAGTGGTGTTCATCAAGAAGACTGCTCCCTGAACTCCTCCACTGCTTTATGGCCCAGCTGAGTCTTCCTTGGATCCAGACTGAAGGGTGAGGCTTTTACTGACAAATCTTTCCTTCACGCTTTCCTTTAGGACCAGATTGTATCACTGCCCTTTCCCATCCTCCTCAGTTCTTATCCACTGCGATCATTCTCTGCTAAGTCTTGGCATGAGTCACCCATTCCCCTCGCTTAGCTGCTGCCACTCCGTGTCTGCGGATTGCAATATACAGTCACTGAGCTGAAAAGTGAAAATCTTCAAATAGAAGACCGAGCCAAGCAGCTGATGAGCACAACAATGCAAACAAGCTTGGTTTGGTCACAACACTGGTTACATCTAAAAATCCAATCAATATATATTCACTATATCAAAAGATGAACAAGAAAAACCTAAGAGGTATTCCAATAGATGCTGACCAATTAATCTGAGACACACACTACAAGATTCAAGATGGCAAGGATGTTTTTGTTTTGTGTTAGGGTTTCTGTCTCTATGTGTGCCTGGGTGTCCTGGAACTCACTCTGTGACCCATTAAGGAACTCGAGCGTGGCAAAATGGCCGTGGCAGGCCTGGTCCTTTTACCCAATTCCCTTTTCCTTACTAAAAATCACTAGATTACATTCCTGAAGCTAGCCCCCAAGGTCTATTTCCTTATTCGGCCACTTTCTCCTCCCAAGGCTGACCAAGATTGTCCAGCTAACAAAGTACTAAAGTCCAGCAATCAAAAGCCCCCTTTGGCTCCCCTAGTTAACATGCCCAATCAAACACCTCATCCTAACACAGGGTTTCCCCTCTTACCTTTATAAACAGCCATTTTGCTATGTGCCACACATGTCTCCTCTCTATCCAGAGGCAGTCCTTTGTCATCTGGACAAATCTCTCTCCCTTTCTCCCTCGTTCCCTGCTTTCTCTCTTATTCTCTGTGCTCAGTTCCTATAGGGCCAATAAATCTATCTCCTGAGAAAGTGGTACTGGAAATCCTGAATAGATACTGATCTCTCACAGTCGAGGCTAGCCTCGAACTCAGACATACCTGTCTCTGCCTCAGCCTCCTGAAGGCAAGTGTTTTTCAACATTTAAATTTTGTAATGCATACACGAGAAAATTTCTAACAACTAAAAACCCAATTCTAAAGCTTTTATGATACTACATAATGAACAAAAATTGTCAGATTTTTTTTCTTTTCTTTTTGTGGGTTTAATCTGGAACCTCATGCATGCAGATTCGTGACAAAGCACCGTTAGATCTCAGTCCAAGCAAATGAAGAATGCACTATAGATAGAATCATTTATGAAGCCACAGAAAACAGAAGCAGTGTCTGCTCAATGCAAATAAAATGACCGATGGGCTGGGCGTGGTGTTGGTCTTTAATCCCAGCACATGGGAGGCAGAGGCAGGCTGAACTCGAGGCCAGCCTGGTCTACAGAGTGAGTTCCAGGACAGTCAGGGCTACACAGAGAAGCCCTGTCTGAAAAAGCAAACACCACAAACAACCAATGGAACAGAACAACACATAAGAAACCACCAGTCAATATTTAGGGCTCTGTAAGTACCTACGGTATCTGGTGTGTTGTTTCTTTCTCTATTTAAACAAACCTGTAAAAATATAAAATTATTCTTGGTTTGGAAAGTATTACATAGCTTCCACGGGCCAACTCCAGGCCAGAGCATAGTTATGGACCAACTCAAGACAGACACCATAAGTGAGCTGGTTTCTGCTACACAAAAACTGGAAAGGCACAGACTTTACACTAAGACCCATGAAAATCAAAATAAATATAACAAGGAAAAAAAACTCGTCTTGGTCTCAAACCGCAGGCCCAAATAATGATGGGCAAACTGTAGCTTTGGCTGTGACTGATAAATCAAAAGAGCATCTTAACATCCACAGTGCAGCACCTTCATGGACAAAGAACACAGCAAAATGCTTAAGAGAGAATTCAAAGTATTAAAAACAAAGTATCACTCACTCAGAGTGCAGTGAAATAAGAACCTTAACAGAGTTCATAAGGATTGGAAAGGCACGGTCAGTGGGCACCTCCTATACTTCCGTAGCCACCAAATTCTCCGTTTGGAATGCCTACAAGTACACAATTAAAATGGATGCATAATCAACTCTGCCTTACGGAAAATATAAATTAAAACTATAACCCAAACCACTGTCCACGCCAACTACAGCAACCAAAATTTGAAAACAGGTTAACACGAAGGAGAGCGACGCTGCAGAGCAACTGGATGCTTGTGCTGCTAGTGTGCAAGCTGGTCCAACTGCACTGGGAACAGCAGTACCCTGTACATGTGATGACTCAGCAGCGACACTCCTACAGAAGCATGCCTTTGGATTCAAAGCAGGTAAAAGAAGGTCCATAGCTGTGTTGTCCCAAACAGTCCAACACTACTATCTATGAACAGTCGAGTGAACTAATCACACATGTTCTTCACGTCATCTATTGAAATTAACTGTAACTTACAACTAAGATAAAATACTTTAAGTACAAGGTTCAATTAGCTTAACAAATGTATATTCCTAGATAAACATCAACATAAGCTGAATATAGTGTTCCCTCAGGCTGAGGACACTGTTCCATCTATGGAACTTGCCAAATGCAAAACCATGGTTTCCACAAGCAGCACTGAAAACAGTCTCTGTTTTCTTCCCAGTCAATTCAAACTGTCTTCCTACAAGTCTGCATTAATAAATCAGTTGCTATTACTCTTTTATACTTACCTTTTTTAAAACTCACTAAAATGTCTTAAACAAAGGCATGGGTAATAAAAAGTAGATAAACTCAAAACTACCCAAAATCATTTGTTCACCAGCTACACCCTCGGGTGACTGAAGTGCATGGCCAGGAAGAGAACTAAATTTTCTAGTTTTAACCCTCCTGTAAAAAAAAAAGGGGGGGAAAACAAGAAAAAATCTCAAACATGAAGAGAGCCTACAAAATTAGAAAAAGGAACTGGAAACCATGCCCTGAGAGTGTAAAATCCACACATAGAGAAATACTACTACCAAAGAACAAAACAAACCTCATTTAAAAAATAGGCAGCAAGGACAGAGAAATGGCTCAGTGGTTTAAGAGCACTGGCTGCTCCTCCAAAGGACATGGGTTTGTTTCCAAGGACCCACATGGAGGCTCACAGCCATCTGTAACTGCAGTTCCACCCTGTTCTGACTTCCTCAAATACCAGACTCAAACATGGTGCACAGACTTAATGCACACGAAACACCCATCTATATACAATAACGAAAGAATAATTTTAAAATAAATTAAAAAATGAACATGTACATCAACAGTTATTTCTCCAAATAAGTTATGCAAGTGGTCAATAAGAACACTAAAGGATGTTCCGGGTGTGGTGGTACACGCCTTTAATCCCAGCACTCGGGAGGCAGAGGCAGGTGGATTTCTGAGTTCGAGGCCAGCCTGGTCTACAAAGTGAGTTCCAAGACAGCCAGGGCTATACAGAGAAAACCTGTCTCAAAAAAACCAAACCAAACCAAAAAAAAATACTAAAGGATGTCTATAAGGATTAATCCTTTAAAGAAATGCACATCACATCCACAATAAGATGCCACTTTGCACCCACTAAGTTGGCTCTAATACAAAAACAAAAAGTAATACTTGTTGGAGAGAATACAGACAGGAAGGCCCTCCATCATTGCACTGCAGAAAACAGTATGGCCCAGCACTGGATCTTCATCCCAAAGAACTGAAGCAGGACGCAAATACACACACACCCCACACACACACACACACACACACACACACACACGTTCAAAGAGTCCCAACTATAACAGCCATAAGGAAGAAACAGTCCAAATGTCCATTAATAAGTAAATGGATAAGCAAACAGTGGTGTGTGTATGTGTGTGTGTGTGTATAGATACACACAAATACTTCAGCCATAAAAAGTTAAGTGCTAATGCATAATATACAGACTTTCCTTATTATCTCATAAAAGTGACAAAAGCAATTCAGGTTTCAAAAATATAACCAAATGAAAAGCAAATTTAGACACTAAAGCAGTAAATATTCCTTGCTCTTCAGCAGAGGCTCAGCAAATCAAAGCCAGTCACATGCAAGACTGTGGGTGAGGAAAGTAAAGAACGTGTGAATGCTGCTCTGCAGAAGCCAAAGCGGCACCTGATGCTGAGCGAGCCACCCATTAATAGTGTACAAATTCAAGAGAACATAGCCCAAGCTTTCAAACTTTCAAGAGTGGACTCCATGAGTTAAGCTCTGAGAGGCCATAGCTGCCTCTTGCCAATTACTTAAAGGACATCACCTGAATCCCTGGAGAGCTGTGCAGAGGAGTAAGGACCTAAGCCCCAGAAGAGCACTGTTGCCACCAATCGTGGCCATCCACCTCTACTTCCTAAAATGTGCTTGAGACTAAGACACCTATGGTTGTTCCCTAAGCAGCACCAAAAAATAACAGAAAATATGCAACTAATTAATCTGGTTAAACTAAAAACAATCTAGTTAAATACACATCTTATAGGACTCAGCTAAAGGCTCCATAGAGCTAAGTCAGAAAAGCTGCATTTGAAAAGCAATGTAAATGTGCTCCTGACTCTCTATCGCCAAGTATCTGGCTATTACTGACTTGCCTAGAAAAAATACTTGCAATACAATTTCAGGCCAATATTTTAGTTACATTATTCTGGAAAAAAATTTGATTTTCAAAAATGAATGGAAATAGATCATAAATCGACTCCATTTTCTCAGCTTTGTAAACATCTTTTTTAAATCAGTAAACATGCATTTCACTGAAGCACACTCATTCTCCTAACACAGTGACTAAGATACATCTACACTGAATGAGTAACTGGTCCAATTAGTTCCTTCCTGAATGATTTAGAAGCACCATGAGAGAGGAGGCAGAAAGACAGCATGAAGGTTGGACCTTATATAGAAAGGTAAGCTCATGAACATGAGCTCACCACGATTTCCCAGACAAACAGCAGCCCTAAGTCCAAGGGCTTTGGCTGTGGAGGCTCACACTACAGTGCTGTTCCCAAGTCACACTGGTGCAGCTAGTGTCAAAGACCCCTTCCTTTGCATCTGGCCTGTCCTGGGTCTCACCACTGTTAGAACACTCTAGTAAGAGCTATAGAGGCATGAAGTCAGAGATAACAGAATCACAAAGATCACAACTGAGACAGTTGACACAACTACCAGGTTCCCCTTGCCACATGCTAGAAAACTAGAAACTCAATGGAGCTAACATTGGGAGGGGAACTACAGCAGCAGCCAGCTGTGTGCTTGTGATTGTGGGTGTTTACTCCAGAAGTTTAAAGGGTGTCAATATGGTATCAACTGTCCAAAACAACTGCTCTCTCCAAAATATTCTGCCTTTATGGTCTTTTCTTATATTGCATCACTGTAATAAACAATGTAAAATAATTTCATAAAATACAAAAATAAAAATATAAAAGCTGGGGAAGTTTATTATTAGAAAAGTACATGCCAAACTAAATAGGCACAAGAAACACTATCAGTCAGAGCCTTTAGTTGCTTTACAGAATGCTGTCGTTACATGCTACTGAATTAAATAGTAAATAAACCACAAGATGTCTCTGATGAGGGTGCGCTCGAAAAGCTCATCTATAAATAGTTATTCAGGAGCGGGGAGTTTTTTGATACAAAATATGATCCAATAAACAACTAGTTTAGCTAAAATAATATTACTGTGCTTAGGCTAAAGGGGCTTTGTGGAGCAGCCTGTGACCACACTTGGGATGAAACATACAAGCTCAGGCAGGCAGGGCACTGGGAACTCCTCAAGCTCAGGGGACTTTCAGGTCTACAGCAAAACAGCTATTCCGAATGTCGTAGCGAGTAAAGCTTGCTTCTAGAAAATATTTCAGGCTTCCTCACCTTTATCTTTAGGTTCTCGCAAATGTGAGACAGGCTTCTTTGACCCTGCCTTTCTCCACGCACGCTCCTCAAGGTCAGTTGCAAAACACACTAGAGATTTACCTCGGTCTTGGTCCTCAATGCTAGAACATCATTTTAAAGGTAGAAAGGCTTTCGAAACAAAATTGAAGAAATGAGGAAGAATACTTAAAAGTAAGTCAACTGACATAAGTTTAAAAACAAAACTATGAACTTGGAGAGTACTGGACATAACTGATTTGAACATCCAGCTCTTCACTCAGTAGTCATGTTATCTGAGTGAGTTATTTTAGCTGTTTTATCTACAAAAGAGGGCTATTACCTCATCTGTGGGGTTAAGAGAGCCCGACACACATGCTCACGTCTGGTCTGGATTAATGTCAAGTGCATGCTCGTGCTGAATCCCCCTCCTCCCCAACCTCAAGTGTGTCCCCTGTGTAACAGATCAACTTCTTCAGGTGCTCTCAGACCTTCCCATGGTCCTCTAAGAGACAAAAAGTCCATGTTTTGGGCACTTTCTAAGTTACTCGAATACACAGAACATTCAGGGCCTCTTGTCTACCTGTGAAATACTAGCAGCATCACTATAGTTAACAAACTTGGCCAGAGGCACTCACGGCAGTGTGCCTGAGGCACAGTTGGAGAAACCCTTTAAGGAATGATCCTGGGGATGTACATTCACTGAAAAAAATAGCCTTTTGGAGCAACACTGTTAAAGCTACTGTTGACTGCATTTTCTTTGTTTTCTAGGACAGAGACATATAAAGACAAACTGATCTCAGCATTCAGCAACGACGAGATGGCATTTTTTTACAGATGGAGTAGAGCCCTAACTATTCCTATCCTTACTTGATTCTTTGGCTACTGGGAAGCTCAAAAGCAAAATTCAGCCTGTTGTTGACAATGGGGTTAGAGCCACAGCACAAACATTTATACTTCATCTTTTGGCAGTCCAATTAATATTTTTACCCTAAACATTTACTCCCAAACACAAGAATTTCATGTTTTGATTATATTCCCCCTCCTCAGACTCTTCCCAGAACCACTTCCCCATTCCTACCCATCTAACTTCAGATCTTTTTAATTCATTACACAACCCAGTACTTCTGGATGTAGGCAAGCCCAAGACTTGTCTACATGTTACTATTCCTCTCCAAGTTTCTTTCTCTAAAACCTGGACCCTCAAAGAGTTTAAAGTTATTCTTCTCATTCAAAGCATATAACTCCATCCAATCAGTTCAACAAGCTGTGGTGGCTACATTACCATGCACATGGAGCTCTACTTGTTAGGCATGCATTCTTCCCTGTGATAGGCATGGATGGCATCCTTGGTGGGTGCACTCAGCATCTGCCTTGGCACTCTGGCCTAGGGGATGATGAGAAGATGACAGAGAACTCAGATGCCCTTTCCTCAGGCTGGTGCTTTTCCTGTCAGCTGCCTCTGCTTCTATCACACCAGAAGCATTTGGAATCCATCCTAAACCCTGGTGTGTACCAGATGGCAACAAGAATGGTCCATCTTGCACAGGTGACATCTATGATATGTGTTACCTTACCTACACCCTCAGTTTATCGTGAACAGTACTCAAAAAAATTATTTCCTTCTTATGTCAAACTGAAAACGTGACAATTCCAAGACCCTCCAGACCATTGAGGCTACTGGACTATCCGTGGAATAGATACAAATGAAATTACTCAGAAAAAAAATATTGTACTATTGGTACACATAAATACATTTTTTTAAAAAAAAATCAGACAAAAGACACAAAAAGAATACTGTGTTGTTTTGCTTGACAAGAAATTCCAGAAAATGCAAAATTCTGACCTGCCAAAAAGCTTGTGAATGATTGTCCAGAGCCAAATGAGTTATAAAAGAATATACAGGAACCTTCCAAAATGATGGAATGCTTATTTTAATATCATATCTTGATGAGAATGGAAGATTCACAGGTTATACAATTTACTATATGTTATATGATGTTATATTTAAAACTACTGCAAATGTGATTAATTACTGATTAAACTTGAACTGGTGGTGAGAAAACATCTGCTAAAACTATGTGGATGGTGGTCCTACAGGACAAAAATCTAGCAGATTCTGAACAATGTTAAGGTCACAAGACACAAAAAGAACAAAGAGGAGAGATGAAGGTGTGGATTTTAAGGAAGTATCCTAACTGAATGCAAAGCAGGACAGTAAGACAACAGTAACAACAGCAGCAAACCTCAACAAACCCAACAGAACTCGTGGACCCTCAGTGAGTGAACCACGGTAGCTAATCCACTAATAGGCTATCAGCGGCAACTTCCTAGTTGTACGCATTGTATCACAGTTCTGTATACGTTTTAGAAGAAAGCACCAAATCCCCTGGAGTTAGAAACACCAAGCACAGTTCTAAGCCACTGGATGTGGGTCCCAACTCAGGTTTTCCAGAACAGTAACCACTTGTAACTGGCGGGCCATCTCCCCAACATCAGAAATAAATGTTTTTATGAATTTATTTTTCTCCCCCTTTCCCCCACACCGAGACAGGGTTTCTCTGTATAGTCCTGGATGTCCTGGAACTCACTCTGCAGACCAGGCTGGCCTCAAACTTAGAAATCCACCTGCCTCTCTGCCTCCCGAGATTAAAGGCATGTGCCACCTCTGCCCGGCCAACTTATTTTATTATACTATAAACTTCAACTCATTAAAGTTGCCTGAACTTCCTTAAGTGCATTTAAGAGTGAGATTAGAAACAAGAAGAACCAAAGCCACCTTGATACAACAGGCTCCTTCCCTGAAAGGGCCACTAAGTTTACAAAGGTCCTGACATAAAATCCTTACTTAGTGTCTTTAGAAATACAGTGCATAAATAAGGAAAGCATTAGTGTTCATAGCAATCAAGTGATGGAATTCACAAAGCTCTGAAGTGACAGCAAGGGACATTTAACTCCTATGATTTGAAAACCTAAAAAGTGCTCTACACTTGACCTTGAGAAGAAGATCACCCCAGTTGCTACCACCTCCACACAGTGCGACTGCACAGGAGCGTTTAGAGAAAAGGTGATGGTTTAATGGCTTACCTCCTCTGTTTCCATTCTCTTCATCCTGCAAAATAAAACCACAAATTATTAATATATAATAAATACCAACTAGAATCTTACTAGCAGCACCGTTGCCAGAAGGGTGGAACTTTCACAAGAAAGAAAGGCTGTGAGTGAAGCCGAGTGCGGGAAGAAAATCAGCAGCTACCAATCCAAAATGCTATGCGTGGAAATTCCTAACTGCAGTATTTAGGTGGAGGCACAAAACAAGCAGTTGGTTTGCTATTTACTGTACTGCAGTGACCATCTGGGCTGAGCTTTTATGGGCTATGACAGGTTGAAGAACTAACCGCTGCATATTAAGTTCTTGTACTGAATTGGAACTTCATCTGTTTGGTGTCTTTAGGTCCTTCTTCCATGCTGCCTATGTTGAGAAATCAGTAAAGCAACTTAAAAAAAAACTAGTATGAAAACACACCAAGGCGAGTATTTGTTGAGCCTTGATCAAATAAAAAAAAAAAAAAAAAAAGCTACCATGCACTACAGAAATGAAAATGGAGCTTTGGCTGAAGGCTGGTAATTTATTACATAACTCTTGACCTTTATTTTGGCTGCCCAAATGTTGTTTTTCTTCTTCTGGTTATAAGCTCGGTTCTGAGACTAATCATTGCCAGCTAAGTGACATAATAGAGACATTGTTGCTACCAATCGTACACTTTCTAAAAACTATAAGACACTAAAAATGGTTTTAAGTTCTTTGGTGGCTGGGGTGGTATAGCTCGGCAGTGCAGTTCTAACCTAGCAAGTGTGATGTGTAAAGCCCCAGGTCTACTACATACAAGCCACACACACACACACACAGTCTTTGAGTGAATTAATAAAATTTCACAATTAAAGTAAAAACACTCATATATTTCCCATAGACAGCAAGCATATAAAGACCAAAACCTATCTGCATGAATATCTACCCCAAACCACAATCTCACAAGGCTATGCTGAGTATTACTGTCCTCAGGTCCCATTCCAAATGTTTCCTGGGAGCAAGGCACTGCTGCTGTATGACTAGTGACATGCTCCAGGTCACAAAGTTATTGAAAGCCAGAGCCAAGGACTATAGGGAGTAGACTCAAACTCTGCAGGCTCCACAAATGCTTTCTAATACAGATATATTTTTTCAACATGTATTGAGCAAATTATTTTATATTTTTATTATTATTTTACTTATATGAGTACATTGTAGCTGTTTTCAGACACACCAGAAGAGAGCATAGGATCCCATCACAGATGGTTGTGAGCCAAAATGTTGTTGCTGGGAATTGAACTCAGGATCTCTGAAAGATCAGTCAGTGCTCTTAACTGCTAGGCCCTCTCTCCAGCCCTAGTAAATTATTTTACAGATACCGTATTATCTACATGCTCTTTGTGATCTGAACTAAACAGACAAAAATTACCCAGTTCTAATGTGTATCTAGCAACTATGAAATATTATCAGAGCTTTTAAGATCAGTAGATTCTTAAAATAGTTAAGACTGTAGCTGTACAGACATTTTAGGAAACCTGACTGGTTTTAATTCCAATGGTAGTAATTATTCATAACCTTTAAAAATATCCAGTGCCTTTAAAAGATTATCCTACAATACATTTTCCTAGAAAGAGAAGGCATTTAGGGAAAAAGAAGTGAAGACCAGGCATGGTGACATGCCTTTAATTACAGCTCTCTGGAGACAAAAGGCAAGCAGATCTCTGTGAGTTTAAGGCCAGCCCAAGCTTCCCACCGTGAGTCTACATCTCAAAAACTAAATAGATGAGGGATTCAACTGTGATCTGTAGATACAACTGGATATCGTTAGATCTCTTTAATCTACATACTAGCCAAGTTCAAATCCCAGGTCTACGCTGCTTATTCAGTTTTCATGTCTGCTGCATGGGGCTATCGCACTTCTCCCTACCACTGCTGTGGACAGAGTGGTAGTAAAGAGGAGTGGTTCTATGTCAACTGCAGCTAGAATCACCACACACTGACCCTTTTCAGACAGGCATGCTACCTAGTGAAGTATATTCAGACCTTCTACTCTGATCTGCCATGTTTTAAAATTCTGGCTTACTGTAAGTCCTATGATACATGTGAAAGTTAGCAAATTTCTATTCTTATTAATTTTCTGTAACCAGCAGCATATTTTAACCAACTATTTCCATGGTCTGCTCAGAGAATACAGAATCTTTCTAAATAGTAGGGAAAGTTACACATCATAAAAAGTGAAGCCTACAAATCACTGAAAAAGAGACAAATTAAAGTTTTTGTTAGAGGTTAAAATTTTCATAAAAATGATTTAAATGCAAATATAACACTTATTTTAAGATAGAAAAGAGGAAAGGAGGGAAGCTGAGAAGGAGAAGAATCCCAGAAGAGATGTGAATTCTCTCACCTTATATGAAAACTGGATTGCAGACTCTGGGGGATAAACGATGAAGTGTCGTAATGTGAAACCAAACCCTTGAGATGTTCTCTTCAGCATGACTGTTTTGGGACCTGGCCAGGAGAACGGCTCATCTTCAGATGGTGACACAGGTTCACCTTGGTCTTTTCCATCTTTGTTTTTTGACACCTAAAGTGCAAAGACATGTTAACACTTAGCTACAGAACACAACATACTTCATTTAGAAAAAAATACATACAAACATGATACCTGAGTATAAATATGAACTTAGTGGACAGGATGCATATTTGTTCCTAGAGTTAGATGCAATATAATCACCAAAACCAAAAAGTATGTGTGCATGCAGATGTGGGGACCTCTACATGCATGGGAAGACCAGAGGGTGTCTGGTGTCTTCTACCATTCTCTGCCTTATGTCTGTGTGTGGTGTTTGGCTAGATTAGGCTGGCAGTCAGAAAGCCCCAGCAATCCTCTGAGTGACTCATTGATGGTGTTAAAGGCGTATGCAGAACCACTGCCAGCTTGTTAAGTGGGTGCTGGGGCCCAAACTCCAGTCCTTATGCTTATGCAGCAAAGCACTCAGCCTCTGAGCCAGCTCTCACCCACCCACCCCCAAACTAAAACCATGAAAATCATTACACTGCAGAAAATTAATGAGCAAGAGACAATTCTTTAAAATTGCTGGCACAATAATTAAAACTAAAAATTTTATAGAAAGCATGAGGGATGATACCAAGGAAACCCCACACCACACAAAGGGCAAAGCGTTAAAACACTTGAGACACACACCTCTCAGCAAGAAAGAGACCGAGACTTTCCATATGGTTCAATGCAACAAATACTGGAAAGTAACAGAAAGCACCTGAGTTCTAAACCCAGATTCCAGATCCACAGACATCAGAATCCTTCCAAGACTTTCATTTTGTGAAGTCCCTTGACCTCTGAGCTTCAGCCTTTATCTGACCAACACTAAAAATCCTTTACAGGTTAAAACCAAAACCTTACTCAGTGCCTTCCTCCTTTTCGTACCCTAACAGGGTTTCTCTGTATAGCCCGGGCTGTCCTAGAACTCATTCTGTAGACCAGGCTGGCCTCGAACTCAGAAATCCACCTGCCTCTGCCTCCCAAGTGCTGGAATTAAAGGCGTGCGCCACCACTGCCCGGCAAGACTTAATTCTTATCCTGCGCCTCTCCAACCCCAAGTCTTCAGGCTTCTCCTGAGCAGCTCTAATGTACCTCTTTACCTTTGATATTTCAAAACTTTTCAGTATCACCTGACTGACCCAAGAAAAGGGAGCACTGCCGACTGCAGTGCAGGCCTTCAGCAGGTCTACCTTTCCAGAGGAATGCAGAAGAACAGAAACAACAGCTAGGCTGTTGACTCACTCACTGTAAGACTGAGATCACTCACCTGCAGAGACCACTCAGTCTGTGCCTTTTAGTTGGAAAATTGAGGAAATTAATATTTAAAGTTATTACTGAAAAGTGAATGAGACATTGATTATTGAAATGTCAGCTAATTCTTGTCATTGTGTTGCTGATGTTGGTGCTTAGTGAAAGGTACATTAATTACAGTGTCTCACCCTAAAGGGCTGTCACCCTCCTTCATTCTCACTGGAAGCAAACGACCCCCTTTGGCTTTCACAGTGAAAAGAGCACTACAGAGAGAATTTAAACCCCTCTCCCTTAAACACACAGAACAGCTTCCCTACCCACTCATAACATCCCCATGTTTTCCTGTTTTCTCTTCTACCGACAATGACTGAAGTATCTATCTGTTCTCTGAAGACCCCACAGCTTGTAAAGGCCCCGTCTCCTACATTCTCTAGGGCTTTTATCATGAAGGCATGCTAGATTCTGTCAAAGGCTTTTTTCTTCCTCTACTGAGATGACCATGTGGTTTTTGTTTTGTTTTGTTTTGTTTTTGTCTTTAAGTCCATTTACATAGTTTATGACATTTACCAACTTGCATGTAGTGAGCCATCCCTACATTTCAGGAATAAAGCCAACTTGATCATAGTGTATACTCTTTGAGATGCATGTCTGCATTCTATATGCAAGGTGTTCTATTGAGCATTTTTGAGTCTACAGTCATCAGGAATATGGACCTGTGGCTGTTTTTCTGTTGTGTCTTTACCTAGTTTGGGCATGACAGTAATATAAGCTTCACAGAAGGGTTTTGGGAGTTCTCCTTTTATTCTTTTTCATTTCTTCTTCTTGTTCCTCCTCTTCTTCCTCCTCTCCTCCTTTATGTTCCCTCTCCCCTCTCCTCTTCTTCAATAGAAAGGCTGTAGATCTTCATTGAAAATCTGGTAGAATTCTGCTCTGAATCTATCAGGCTTGAGTTTTTTTTGCACCTGGAAGGCTGTTTACTACGATTTCATCTCCTCATTAGTTATGTGCTCTTTAGGTTATCAACTTCTTGGTCTAATTTGGTGATTTGGCTGGATCTAGAAACTCATCATTCTTTCCACGTTTTCCAGTTAATGGAGTACAAGTTTTTAAAAGATTCCCTTATAATAATCTCAATTTCTTTGGTATTTATTGTAATGCTTCCTTATTCATTCCTGATACCATTAATCTGGGCCTCTCTTTCTTTTGGTTAGTTGAGTCAAGAGTCTGTAAATCTCATTTCCCTTCTCAGAGAACCAGCTCTTAGGTTGGGTGACTCTTTGCAGTTTGTTTGTTTGTTTGTTTGTATTTCATTGGTTTCTGAGCTGGTTTTCATTATTTCTTGTCATTGACTAGATTTGGATTTGGTTTGTTCTTGATTTTCCAAGTTTTTGAGTTGTTTCATTTAACCACTTTCGTGTGCTTTTCTAGATCTTTTAATGCAGCCACTTGAGCTCTGCATTTCCTCACAGGGTCACTCTCAGTGAGTCCCAGAGGATTTGTTATGCGACGTTTTCATCTTTTGTGAAGTCCCTGGAAATGTCTTTCTTTCTTTGACCGCTTCATCAGTCAGCGGTAGGTTGTTTAATCTCCATGAGTTTGTAAATTTACTAGAGATTTGTTTGCTGTCAATTTTAAGTTTTATTGGATTGTGGTCCTAGAGGATGAAATAGTTCTTCCTTTTTTTACATTTATAATAAACATGTGTTTTGTGTTCTAGCATATGATCGATTTTAGAGAAGCTTCCAGAATGTGTATTCTCTGGTGTCTGGGTAGAATATTCTTTAGATCTATTAAATCCACTTGATGTACGATGTCAATTAATCCTGATGCTTTTATTTATTTTGTTGTACATAAGACCTGTCTATTAGAGAAAGTTGGATATTAAAATCACCTAGTATTAATAGAAGGATGTTAATTCTTTTCTTTAAATCCAGGAGTACTTTTTTCTTAATAAAATTGATTATACCAGAGTTTGTTATATTTATGTTTAGGATAGTAATGGTCCTGTCCCCTTGATTAGAATAGTGTCCCTTTTTAACTTCTTCTTAGTTTTAGTTTGAAGTCTAGTCTATCAGATATTAGGGTGGGGAGACCTGTTTGCTGCCTGGCCCACTTGTTTGAAGGACTTTTGTCCATTCTTCTACACTAAGGTAGAGTCCATCTTTAAAACTGAGATGTTCCTTGCAGTCAGTCAGTCTGTGTCTGGACTGTGCGTTCACTGTGGGCGCTGTGGTGTTAACCATTGGTGCTGCTGCTTGTACTCTCTCTCAGCAGTCCTTGGTTACAGCTTCGTGGCTTGGTACCTCTTTCCACTCTCTCTCTCTTATGCTCATTCCTCTTGCCAGCCTAAAACAATGCTTCCTGTACGTTCTTATTTGTTTTTTTTATTTTTTGTTGTTTTTTTTTTTTTTTTTGCATATAAACTTTTTTTTTAAGGCTGAAAGCGTCATGGAAAATTTTCTTTCTCCTTTAGTTAAGGCAGATAGTTTTGTTAGGTTTATTAGTCTAGGCTGGCTGTAGCTGTCCTGTAGGACTTGGAATACCTTGCTTTAGGCTCTTCTGGTTTTCAAAATTCCCAATGAGAAATCAGATGTTATTCTGATAGGTTTTTCTCTATACGTCATTTGTGGGGTTTTCATCTTGAAGCTTTCAATAGACTTTCTTTGTTCTGCATGTTTAATATTGTCTTAACTATGATATGCCGTGGGGATTTTCTTCCTGCCCTTGTCTAGTTGGTGTTCTGATTATTTCTTCTATCTATGTGGGTATGTCTTTACTTAGTTTTCTTCTATGATCTTGTTGAAGAGCTGATTTATGCCATTGATTTGAGATTCTTCTCCCTCTTATGTGCCTAATTATTACTATCCAAATTTTTTCTTTTTACTGGTGTCTCACATTTCCCTTTTGTTGTCTTATTTTCATGTTCCTTGTTGACTTGGTCTAGATTCTCTACTTTGAGTCCTGCTAATCTATTTTTTGCTGCATTACTGAGTTTTTCCAGTCCATCTTCATTTTAGCTTGAGTCTTCTTCAGTGTTTCTATCCCCCTATTAAATTCTGTTCTTGCATCCCTGACTGCCTCTGCCATTTCTAATATCAGCCTCATAGCTGTGTTTTCTTGGGCATCACTTGGGCATTAAGTTCTTTCTCCTTAACTTCATTGAGTTGTTTCTTTGCAGCTTCCTTAAACTCCTTGAATTATTTGATAAAGGTTTATGATTGTTCTTTAAATTCTGAGTCTTGGGGTTCTCTTATATAAATCTCATTAGCAAACATTTTTTCCAGGAATGATAGGTTTTGGAGAGAAGATACTGGCTTGATCTTTCATATTTTATTTTTCGATGAGACTGGGCATGTGGACTTCTTTTGTTAGTTATAAGTATCATGTGGACAGAGCAAATTGGAGCAGAAGGGAGTACTGTGGAATGGGCTAGGCTAGACCCTGGAGAAGGATGTGGAAGATCTGTGTGGGTGGAAAGGTTAGATGGTAGTGCTAGAGGGACACATGGGTGATGGCAGACAGAGCAGGTCCTGGTAGAAGCTAGAACTTTGTTGCAGGGCAGGCAGGTGTGGTGGATATGGACCCCAGTTCAGATGAGGTTAGACACTGGAGAAGGATGCATACAGCATGAGAGGGATAACAGATGGATAGATTGCATCCCAGAGAAGCACAGTGCTCCCAGCAGGCTCCTTACATACTGAGGTGCCAGCAAGCCCCAGACCCAACTCCACTGCAAATCCACTAACTTCTTTAAACTCTTTTTTTGGGCAACTTCCATTTAGTCTCACATGATCAATATCAAATATTTATCTTTCGTGCAAACATACCTCCAAACCAATAGGTAACTATATATCTGAGTTGCTGATAAAATTTTGTTTTAAAACATAACTCTAAAGTTTATCCCAGCAACAAAAAATGTGGCCTTTATCAAATAGTAAATACTTTCATATGCTGACTCTCCTTTCTTATTATCATCTACTAACAAGCCTATGTCCACAGTGATGTCTCTCATATGGAGGTGAGAAGACGGATGAAAGCATTACCCAGCCAAGCCTGTAAGGCCATGTGACTGAGGAAGTGGAATGTCGAGTAAACTGCACTGAACAAAATCCACTAAATAAAGAACTGCAAGCTGACAGTTAAAACAATGCATCTATCAATCAGTCAGAATAGAACTATGGCATGATGCTCAAGAACATGCACTGCTCTCAAAGGACCTGAGTTTGGTTCCCATCATCGCTGTTGAACAGCTCACAACTTGCCTATTCATTCCAGCTCCAAAAGACCCTACATCTCTGGGTGACCTGCATCACTTGCACACACCCACACACAAACACACATGTAAAAGACCAAACCTATCACCCAAAACAGCACTGAACTTTGAGATGACAAAATGTTTGCAACACTTAAAAACTGAAGGTTTAGCCTTATTTATAATAGCCAGAAGCTGGAAAGAACCCAGATGCCCCTCAACAGAGGAATGGATACAGAAAATGTGGTACATTTACACAATGGAGTACTACTCAGCTATTAAAAAGAATGAATTTATGAAATTCCTAAGCAAATGGATGGACCTGGAGGGTATCATCCTGAGTGAGGTAACCCAATCACAAAGGAACTCACACAATATGTACTCACTGATAAGTGGATATTAGCCCAAAAACTTAGGATACCCAAGATATAAGATACAATTTGCTAAACGCATGAAACTCAAGAAGAATGAAGATGAAAGTGTGGACACTTTGCCCCTTCTTAGAATTGGGAACAAAACACCCATGGAAGGAGTTACAGAGACAAAGTTTGGAGCTGTGTCCAAAGGATAGACCATCTAGAGCTTGCCATATCCAGGGTTCCATCCCATAATCAGCTTCCAAACGCTGACACCATTGCATATACTAGCAAGATTTTGCTGAAAGGACCCAGATAGAGCTGTCTCTTGTGAGACTATGCTGGGGCCTAGCAAACACAGAAGTGGATGCTCACAGTCAGCTACTGGATGGATCACAGGGTCCCCAATGGAGGAGCTAGAGAAAGTACCCAAGGAGCTAAAGGGATCTGCAACCCTATAGGTAGAACAACATTATGAACTAACCAGTACCCCAGAGCTCTTGACTCTAGCTGCCTATGTACAAAAGATGGCTTAGTCGGCCATCACTGGAAAGAGAGGCTCATTGGACTTGCAAACTTTATATGCCCCAGTACAGGGGAACGCCAGGGCCAAAAAGTGGGAGTGGGTGGGTAGGGGAATGGGGGGGAGGGTATGGGGGACTTTTGGGATAGGATTGGAAATGTAAATGAGGAAAATTCCTAATAAAAAGTATAAAAAAAAAAAAACCAAAAATGAAAAAATGAAAAAAAACAAAAACAAAAACTGAAGGTTTAACTCTAAACACAGCTGAGCCCTGAAAGAACACCTATATACATGGAACACATTCATGGTTTAGAGATTTAGTTTTGTTTTTTTTACACATATTTACCTACAGACTTAGATCTGAATAATGACTCAAAGCAATCCCAATCAAGATCGAAAACATTTTTGCATGAAAATACAGTTTCTAAAAGTCACCTTATCTGCTAAGAGTCCAACTCTGAAGGACAAATTCCATATACTCATTTTTCTAAAATAAGAAACCAGATTTCATAAAAATCCCTTGTTTGAAACATGTAAGAAAATTAAGACAATTTTTTCAAAGGGGAAAGTATCTGTAAATAAAAATCTCATCATGGACTAATAAGTGGAACATAAATATTATGACTCTAAAAACTCAATAATTAAAAAAAAAAAAAATGGGCAAGCCGGGCAGTGGTGGTGCACACCTTTAATCCCAGCACTTGGGAGGCAGAGGCAGGCAGATTTCTGAGTTGGAGACCAGCCTGTTCTAGAGAGTGAGTTCCAGGACAGCCAGGGCTATACACAGAGAAACCCTCTCTCAAAAAGCAAACAAACAACAACAACAAAAAGAATACAAGATTCTACAGACTCTGCCTTGGCATTTTAATTTCCAGTTTAAGAGAGAGAGAGAAACACAAGGCAATGACTGAGCAGCTAGCCCAGCTTCCTTTGCAGATTTGTAAGGGTTATGGTGCAGATCCAATGGCCAGTTTAGGAATGTGCTTATCAGCTTTGCAGTTAGGCAACTGTGATTCTCAGTCTGTTGCTCTTCAGTTCAAGAGTTTAACTAGCACAGTTACCCCTAAGTTGCACTTCCAGGTTCCCCAGCCCTCTAAAACTTCTAAACCCAAGAAAGGAAGATTAACTACCAGTTTCTAATATACAAAGTCTCCACAAGTGACTTCAGAATTCTTCAATCAAAACACTAAAAACAAAGAGAGAAAGGCTTAGCTGGCATCTAAGATCTGGCTCCTTCTTCTTCTAATCTCTGACCACATATTTTTTCCAGAGTTCTTATTTGCTTTGATGTCCTTTCCTGACTGCAGTTGACACATAAGCATGTCAAAATAGTGTGATTTAAGAATATCAAGAAAAATAAAACTGAAAAGAGAATTGGAGAAGATGCTGTATTACAGGACATTTTCAGAGAAAGGAACAGTAAGTGTCATTAAACACTGTTCCCACTGTCATGTCAGTGTGGCATTGCAGGTGCATGAGCAATAGGCTCTTGTGATGCTAATTTGCATCTCTAATGGCTAATGATAAAGAGCACCTCCTTAGCGTATTTAATTGCCCTGTTATATAAAAATCGAATTGTACATTAAATTCATGTCTAGAATATTCTTTTGATAGATTCATACTCCCAGATATATTCATGTTTTCAATCACACAGGAACCTCTCCTGGATCATGGCTCCATCCTCTTAAGATTCTGGTCCTGTTATAGCTTCTTCACCACTCTTTACACAAAAGAAAAGATACTTTGGTCCTCCATGAGCTGATTTTTTTTCAGAGCACATAACTCAGTCCTTTCAATTTTTCCATCCACCCAGAAGACATCCAAGCCCTTCTAGTCTCTGACCTTTCCCCTGTAGGAAAGAAGGGAAGGTTACATTTTCATTGGCCTGTTTACAAAGAGGGGATAAAAAGAAACATACAGGAGTCCTGCTTTCACTTGTACATACCCACAGAGCCTTTGATCTTCTGATTTAGTAACAAGGACCAACTGTGGGCCTTGAGTGAAGAAGACAGCACTCACAGATCCCTCCCTCCCTCAAGTTACAAGGCTCCCCAGCACATCTCACTTCCCAGCCATGAGCACCCATTCACTACCTTAGTGAAGGAAGGAAGGCAGCTGCTGGATAACAGATTAAATTCCTGTGGCCTAAGGACTGCCACTCCATTCCCTCAAAAATTTTTATAACAAGGTCATTTGATTGAACAATAGCTCAAAGTTAAAAGAAACCAAGGGAAAGGGTAACAAATGGATCTAAAAATTCGATACAATAACTAGAGAAAGCAAAGTAAAACAGGTGAGATACCAGTGTAAGGGTGAACCACTGGAGCATAAATCAAGAAAAGCAGTATTTTTTTAAAAAGAGCATTTAAAAACTAGCATGATCAGAATAGTGGGAAAGTTCTAAAGGATTGTGAGAAACATTTTACACAGGTAAACTTGCCACCAATCACTGCAATGCACACTCATGGTGGGTGAAGATTTTTATATGTAAATCACTATGGTGACTGCTTAAGGTAAAGGGTTTTTTGCCTGGAACATGGAAGGCTCTGGGATCAATGACAGGGTGGGAGAGAAGGAGAGGCAGAAGGAAAGGGGGAGATAGGCTCTTACAAGAGGCTATAACAGGACAGAATGCTCATTACATAGTAAGTATATGTATGTCTCCTTATGCACTTATCAGGCCATCTTCATTGCACATTCCAGAATGCACTCTTGAAAAAGCATTTTGCATCCTTTTGTCTTAAAAGGTCCTCATAGAAATTCTATGATAGATGTACAGTCCTACTGGTGAAGACTTGATCTCTTCTAACTCTTACCACAGGTCAAACAATGACTTAAAGAGTCTGTTTGAAGAGCCAGACCTTCTTTTGGTGATTTTACTTACTGAGGAAACACAAAACTGTGGTTTTCTTTTTATGCCTTTGAATTGTTAACTTTACCGCTGCAACCTTCAACTGGAGTGATGCTGTTCTGTTGATATCTCTAGTCCATAGGGAGACATGGACTCTGAGCTAGACTCTTTGATCTGATCCTTGGTTTATAGCTGCAGACTGTGGTCACCAAGCTTCTTAAAGCGTTTCTGCCTTGACTGATTCGCTCTGAGGATGAATAAGTTACCACTAATTCAAAGCCTTCCACTACCTAAAAATTTTTGAGTATTTATATATGATAGACACCAGAAGTAGAAAACACCATACTTTACATGATAGATCCTAGGAAACTAGAAATACTGCACTTTCAGGCACTGTGTGCAAGGTGTACACACAAAGTTTACACTAGGATCCATCCTATTCTACCAAAAGAGAAAGAAAGAAATCGAGTACACTCTGGTTCAGGAATTCTGGATAAAGAATCGTCAACCTAAATAAATAACTACATCATAAGCCTGTTTGTGTCATTACTATCTATCATTTCAAAGATAGTTTTAATATTTTTTAAAGATTTATTTATTATATGTAAGTACAAAATGTAGCTGTCTTCAGATGCACCAGAAGAGGGCATCAGATTGCAACACGGGTGGTTGTGAGCTACCATGAGGTTGCTGGAATTTGAACTCAGGACCTTTGAAAGAGCAGTTGGTGGTCCTAACCACTGAGCCATCTCTCCAGCCCAGTTTTAATATTTTTTAAAGGCAGGGTCGCATGTAGCCTAAGCTTGAATTTGCTCTCCCAACCCCATGACTCTAAAGTGATCTATTGTCCTCCCAAGTGCTCAGACAGCAGACATGTATTATCATCTTTAAGTCCTGTGATGAGTGCAAAGTGTATATATAATGCTTAAAATAGCACCTTGAAAGTAACCAAATTACTTTTGTAAAATAAAATTACACGTTTCACTAACACAAAGATTATTAAAAGTATTACTGTTCAGATACTGAGATCAAATGTAAAAACATGATTTTGTCTAAGAAAAACAAAACCTGAATATCTAAATTTTTTTACTGATTATTTTTTCAGTGTTGGAGATTGAACCCAGGGCCTCAAACATGCTTGGCAAGTACTGTATCACTGACTGCCAGCCAAATCTGTTTATATGCTACGTATGATAGAGAAATGGATCTACCGTGGTTGAGTAATTTCTCAAAACTAGAAGCTGCTAGTAAGCAATGAGCTCCCTACTTTCTCCAATACACAGCGCAGAGTAATAAGACTAATTGAATAATTAGATGTTGCTTATCTCTAAGCTAATTTCTCCAGACTCATGCCGGAGAGGTAATCTGGTGTTTTGAAGATTTGGGTGGGGTGGGGTGGGGTGGTGTATTAGTTTAGATTCTAAGTTAGTTTAAAAAAACTCTTAAAATATAATCCGTATATGCCAAGTGTGCTTGAAAGCATCTTGCTGGTAAATCCTTTTTTAACTTAAATGTTTTGTTTTACGGTTTATATGGGTCAGAGGAGAAAGAAGTGAGAACAAGAGGAAGCGGGTGAGTCAGGTCGGGACAGCCTTGGGTGTCATTCTTGAGATGCCATCCATTGTTTGAGACAGAGTCCTCCCTTAGGTCAGGAACTCACCCAGCAAGGCTGTAAGCCAGAGAGCCCCCAGGGGGGGTCCCACCTGTCTCTACTTCCCGGGAGTGGGGGTGGGGGAATACAGACGGTTCAGCTACGCCTGCTTTCTTCCCCGTGTGGGGATCAAACCCAGATCTTCACCCTGGCTCTTTACATTGAGCTCCTTCCGGACTTTTTGTCAATCCAGGTGAAAACAAGAGAGCAACTTTGATACTAAGTATCTTGCTGTACCTACACATATTCTTCTAAACAGTGATCCTAGCTCACAGTACAGTTATTAGGACAAAGGAAATGAACTCACAGCTTGGGGCTGGAAGACCAGGATAACTTCTGTCTGTAGTAATGAAAATGAAACCCTTGAGCGTGTCAGTCTTGTCTTGTCTTGCCTTGTCTTTTCTTTCTTTCTTTCTTTCTTTCTTTCTTTCTTTCTTCCTCCTTTTTCCAACTCAGGGACATTTATTTAGTAAATTTTCAGTGCTATACAATCTTCATTCTACTTTGCTTATGTTGGACATTTCATAGAAATGCACATAATTCCATTCAACTCGTGGCCTTTTTGTGTCAGGTTTCTTTCATTATCATAATCATTTCAAACTCCACCCACAAAATAGTGTGTAAGAGCCAGCCATGATGGACTACTCTTAGCTCTCCTCAACAAAAGCCAAAATAAAACCATTCTTTTGTAAGCTGTTTTAGTCGTGGTGGTAGCAACAGCAACAGAAAATTAACAAATATATCCCTCAACCTCTTTTTTTTTTTAGTTACAATTTTTTTGTTGTTGTTAGATATTTTCTTTACTTTTCAAATTTTCCTCATCTCTCCTCCAAAAACCCCACTTCCTGTCCTAGCACTCCCCCACAATGGAGCACAGAACCTTCACAAGACCAAGGGCCTCTCTCATTGACGTCCCACAAGGACATCTCTGCTACATATGCTACATATGTGGCTGGAGCCTCCATGTGTATTCTTTGGTTGGTGGTTTAGTCCCTTGGAGCTCTGAGGGGTCTGTTGATTGATATTGTTGTTCTTCCTATGGGGCTGCAAACCCCTTCAGCTCCTGGGGCCTCTTCAGTATTTTCACTAACAGCTCCAGCTTTAGTTCATCATGCAGGTGGATATTCATTTGCAGCACCTCTCTCACAACTCATCTCAGAAGCTGCCTTGCTGTGGTCCCATATCCAAAGCCTCTGTACTTAAACTACTGCATGATGTGGGCCCATGGCTGCCCTTCCATCCAGGTCTCTGCTTTTCAGGGTACCTAGCACCTAAGCAGCCACCTTTTCTCTCACTCGCCCTAGGTATGTCCCTGCTCCCTCTTTCTCTTGAAAGTTTAGATCCCAACTTTTCAAAGATGGATTCCTAAATCCTCACTATAATAATTCAAATTTATATAATAACAAAAGTAACCACCAATGTAGCAAGCTTGAGAGCCCTCAGGAGTGCCAGCCACACAAGCAGACTAGCTCTGCTGCGGGTAGGTGTTCAAGTTCTTCTCTCTCCTTAATTTTTAGACTTATACACTTATTACCGTGTCACAGAACGACAATCACCTCACACGTACTTCTCACAACCAACAGTGCCTCCTCAGACTATTTTCTGGGCATACTCTCTGAGCTGTTTTATTGGTGGTAAGGACATATTTCCATTAGGCGCTCCTATCTTCCTTGGTTCTCCTTGTGGCAAACTACATATCGTCATGATAACAGTGACAGTGTGATTTGGCTTCCTAAGTGAAAGTGAGGCTGACAAGATGACTCAGCAGGCCAAGTGTTTGCCACACATGCACTGTGACCTGAATTCCACCCAGGAACCCAGGTAAAGGAGTGGACAGAAAGAACCAACTTGACAAAACCATCCTCTGACCGCCACATGCTTGTTTCCCTTCTCCCTACATTCACAACACATAATGAAAAATACATATTTTTTAAAATAAAGTAAAATATAAAGTTTTCAAAATTCTGTCTGGAACAACAAAAAAAAATGTTACTGTCCTCTGTCATTTGTATAACTTTTCTTATAGTTTAAAAGAGCGAAGTCTCTGGCAAAATGCAAATGCATCTACACTATATTTCCAGTCACTGTTTTTGTATCCTCTACCACTGCTTTCTGCTATTAAAAATGCTCATTAAGTAAGGATGCAAGGACACAAGATTTAGGTGCTTACCACAAAGAAAGGGGTCTCCTGGGCATGGCTAGCCAGTAATGCCTACATTATTCATTAATTTCTATTATATACAGCTCCACTGTAAAAAGCCTACACTGTATCCATTGTCCAGTAAATGGAAATGGTGTCTCCAGTTATTTCACTAATAAAAACTTTAAATGTTTCTTGGAACATCTGCCTGTACAGAAATACATTACACACAGTAATTTACAAAGTATTTTTATAAATTCTTAAGGTACATGTTTAACAGTATCTCTTTTAAGTTAACTTGGATGGTATAGAATGTCTATGTAGTATAATATGCAGTGAATTTGAAATATGTGAGCTGGGCTGTTGCCCCCATCAGCTACAACAATGCGGTCTGTCTGCCATCTTCCACCCAGACAGGCACAAGACAAGGATATCACCTCTCTCTGGACATGTGTGGGGTGTCCTCGGAATTCTACTTAAGAAAACCAGGCAAACACCCCTGAGTATTGCATCAGAGGAAGCTGAAATTGTTCACTCTTCTTACAATGGTTTATAGCTTAAGCTTTTAACAAAAGAAAATTTTATAAGGTATTTTGAATAAGGTAAGCACACTAAGGGGCTGACTCCTAAAGAACTGAAGGCCTCATTCTACTTATAAAGGGCAAAGTGTTTCTTCTTGAAGATATGTTACTGCAATAAATATTTAAACATTAATCATAATTAAACACCAGCACATGGGAGGCCAGAAAGTCAATGGACAGTTGCTATATTACTAGAACATTGCAAGACATGTATCACATTTGAAAAGAAAAATTATTCTCATTGAGATGTATACTCCAGGAATTTTATTTTTTTAAAAGAAGGATTACACAACTTTGAAACAAAAATTCCAAACTAAATGTAAAGAACAAATTTTTCTAGAAATTTTGTTTCTCAGTCAATGGGTATACAGACAGGTATTAGTAACTGAATTCAAGTGAACTCTGGGGAGACAAGGGGAGAGGAGGCAAAGGAGGAAAAGAGGTGGATACAGGAATGTGGGCGTATTGGGGTTGGACATGATTTAACATGTGTTGTATACATGTACATAATTGTTAAAAAATAAATTCTTTTCAATTAGGAATAGGTTTATAATGATAATGACTTATTTATTTGTTAAAGGAGTACCACCTACAGTGGCCAAATCTAATGCATGTTTAAAACAGAAAACACACACACACAAAGTAACACAGTTTTAGGCCTTCAGTGACTTCTTCCTCAACAAATCCTGCTGTGGCACTAAATTAATAACCACTAGCTTTTATATTCAAGAGCTTTTCCTTTCCTACCTTTTGGCAAACATGTGACTTCCTAAAGGCAGGGGGAGGTCTAAAGATAAGAAGCAATCTACACTGTAAAATGTAAGCAAGAGCCAGCCACACTGGCATATGCCAGCATTGACACCACCCCACAGCACTCCATCAGGGCAGACATCTGCAGCTTTCTACAATTTCAGTTGGCATAATCAGTTCCATGCTTACTTTTTTTCTTTTCTTTTCTTTTTATTTTACTTTATTTATTTATTTATTTATTTATTTATTTATTTATTTTCAAGACAGGGTTTCTCTGTGTAGCACTGGCTGTCCTGGAACTCACTCTGTAGACCACGCTGGCCTCGAACTCAGAGATCCGCTGCCTCTGCCTCCTAAGTGCTGGGACTAAAGGCATGCACCACCTCGCCCGGCCCACACTTACTTTCAAAGCCTCACCAACTGAACTGAGAATCTACATACAGTCCATCAACTTCAAATGTGCTACCCAAATCCGGCCCTGTAATTTTACTTCCATTTCATTACTTCTAACTTTCCTAAGTATTTCGTAACCATAGATACAATAGCAGAATGATAGTTGTATAACAACAGTTTCCTCCTAGATTGAAACACTGAATCCAACAGGGAAACTCTTTAGCCAGGAAGATAACTCAAAATTGGAGTACTTTGCTAGCAGCTTTCACATGAAAATTTAGAACTCTCAGCTCCTCCTGCCTGGATGCTGTCATGTCCTGGCCTTGATGATAATAAACTGAACCTCTGAACCAACCCCAATTAAGTGTTTTTATGAGAAAAACAAAAACATAACCTCAAAACTGCTTCAGGAAGTTCCTGAAACTGACCAGATTCTTCAGGCCCGTCCTTGGCCAGAGTAAGCAAATAAAGGCTAAAAGTCTTCTCAGATTGAAGGAAGCTAAGCTACAAAGCTACAAAGATGACTCTGATGGGAACTGAGCTGACAAGAAGACCCAGAGAAGCTGAGCTACGATGCAAACTCTCTGAAGAGGTTTAGACCAGTCACTGGGAAAAGACAATCCAATCTGTTGGGCTGCTGGCAGGCTGTACAATGCGTTCCAGGTTCCCAGCTTTTGTGAACCATCACCTGCTGGGGTGGGCCTTGATGATGTCATACTCCCAACTACCCTGGTTCTTTGGGTCTTTTAGTCATTTCTGCCCCTGTAAGAAACCCCTAACCCATACTCCTGTAACTCCAACAGAACTCATGGGTCCACCACACTGGACTTCAGTGGTATCCTGACTTTGGTCTGTCATGGGTTCCCTATCCAGGGTAAGTATTGTTTCTCCCCAGGAAAAGTTTGTCACACAAGTGTAGTTCAACCAACACCCCTGTTCCTATCTAACTACAACACTGCGATACATTATCCTCTCCATTGCAAAGTTAGACTTCCTGAAATATCTTTTGATGAGACTTTCACACTAGAAAGGAAAAACACCATGAATGTCTGCAGTATCGATCGTTGTGTTAAGGATTTCTGAAGTTACCTCAGTATCTAAAGTTCAGCTAATCCTCTCATGAACAATGCTCTTCAAAAGCAAAGTTCTCCTGCTGTCCCCCACCCTTGGTCCTAATACAAAAACAAATTGAAGTTGAAGTTAGTAAAATGTTCAGGGGCTAGGTATGTGACTCAATAGTCAAGCATTTTCCAGGAGTGGTCAAGCCCACCTATCTATCTCCATAACAATAAAGAAACAAACCAATGTTAGATAGTAACAACAAACCGAGATTATGACAGAGCTACTAAAGTCATGAGAGTGGAACACTATCAGGGTTGGGAAGATACCCATGTATAATGCTAAAGAAAAGAAGATAGGAGCTTCTCTCTCCCTCCCTCCCCACCTACCTCTCTCTCATGCACATAGGCCTTTACTATTTTACAGAACAATGTCAGGATTTTCTGTATAATAGACATGAACGGCACATTCACCTCAGGCTGGAATGACACACAGTATGTCTAAGTTGCATCTGTTTGAAATGTCTTTCTGGGTTACCTGAGTCATTTTTCTTTCCTCAGCACAAATTTGCAATGGGAGAGTCCAACACTCTGACTTCCCCAGTTTTTCACTGTAGGTATAGGGTACTGTAAGGCACTGCCAGCACACTGGAATTGCGTGTTTATGCACATATCCTCTAAGACACAGAGCCACTCCCTGGAGAGCCCGTCTTATTCCTGTGCCCCAAACAAAATCATAACAGAAAGCCAATAGACTGAATTAAATTTCTGTGATCAATTAAAGTTTATATAAAACATGGATAATATAAAAGAAAACAACTACCTGAAGAATTTGTTTAGGAATTGCTCCATTTTACATATTTTGTAACTTTTTTCATAATAATACGTACATATAGCATTATATTACATGAAAAAGACTGGGCTTGAGAAATACCCCCATCACAGTAAAGGTACCATCACAGTCAGCCACCCAAATCCAGGTCCCCAGACCCACATAATAGGAGAGAACAACCTCCTAACAGCTCAAACACATGCACATAAACAGGAATAAACCAACCCCAGAAACTGAAAGATATAGATGTGTGTATTTTTCCATGTCTTTTGTTAAAGAAGTAAGAGTAGCAGGCCCTGGAGAGGCAGTGTTCTCACACTCTTCTTACTCTGTAATGAGGATAGAGTCTGTTTCTTCTCAAGTGAGAACAAGTTGCATTTTCAGAATAAACAGTTACCCCTTTATCCTTTATGTAGACGCAGATCATCAAATTAGAAGTCATGCTTAACTTTCATGTCATCAAGCCCGGCAGTGGTGGCACACGCCTTTAATCCCAGCACTTGGGAGGCAGAGGCAGGAGGATTTCTGAGTTCAAGGCCAGCCTGGTCTATAGAGTGAGTCCCAGGACAGCCAGGTCTATACAGAGAAACCCTATCTTGAAAAACTAAAAAAATAATATAAAATAAAAAAATTCATGTCATCCTAGTTACCCAAAAATAATGCAGTCCCCTCTGAGACATATACATAAAACCACATATATAAGCTAGGGAAGACATGGTAGGTCAGCCATCATGAAACATGCCCATTTTACTTGAAGCATCTCAGTGCTGTAGAACATGACTCATCTTCTTAAATGTTCACCAAAGTTTTCCAAAATATAAATCAATGCCAAATATAGTATTAAGGTGCAATATTATCAGCTGGTTGTGGTATGCATGTCTTTAGACCTGTTATATTGTAAGTTCCAGGGTAGTCAAGGCTATATAAAGAGACCTTGTATTATCAGCTTAACCTATCAGTGGACTCACTGGTTAATATCATAAAGGTAATGTATAATTTCAGAGAAACTTACAGCTAAAGGAAACTTGGGAGAAGAAGTAAACCAACTTGGTCATTTAGCATCTTAAAAGCAAAACTCTATCTGGTGAGAGAACCCAGCAGGTGAAGGTGACTGGCGAGCTGGCTCCCTTGGAGCCCACTGTGGAAGGAAAAAACCAACTCCTCAAGCTGACCTCTGACCTCCACACACACACACACACACACACACACACACGCACGCACACGCAACAGGTGCACATGTTGGCAACACATACACACTCACTCTAATAATATACATTTTAATTTAGAAGGTATAACATTGAAACCTCAAGCAAATGGCCTAACCCTTTGCAAATATGTGTGACTTAAAGTATACTAGGCCTGGCCAACTTCAACTGGACAGACCAGAAGACAGTACTACTTAAAGAGTTAGACTAAAAATGACACTTTGCACATGCTGATGTGGCTTTCACATGTGTAAAATATAGCTCAACAAGAGCAGCCATTCACTTACCAACTGCTGCTCAAGGAACAACGGGTTTCTAGAACAACAACATTTCAAATGCCATGCTTCTGCTTTGGTAATAATGGACTGAACCAGAACCTGTAAGCCAGCCACAATCAAGTCAATTGTCCTTTATAAGAGTTGCCTTGGTCACGGTGTCTCTTCACAGCAGCAAAATCCAAACTAAGACTACAAATAGCTGCTTGGGGAGAGAGGCAGGGAGCACAGAGAGCTTTGTAACCCTTGCTGCTTCCTTCCTGTGTCTGACTCCTAAAGCCCTCGGAATCAGAGACGAACTTACTGTACTGAGGCCTGAGAGCCTCCACCATGGTCTCATAGCTGAGGAGCAGTGCAGCTTGGACTACAGCTGAAGCTTCCAGTCTCCTGAACTGGAGCTCTCCCAGTAAACCACACCATTAGCAGACTGTCTCCACCAAATGAGGATACAGCTCGTGGATGACAGACATTGTTCGCTAAAGATAAAAATAAGCAAAGGGGAGCTTATCTACCATTCCATCTTGTCCTACTTTGTTAGCTGTTGCTATGATAAAAACACCATAACCAACATCCAGGGCACCCCACCACTGTGGGAAGTCAGGGCAGGAGGCAGGAGATGACTCAATGCCACGGAGGAGCACTGCTTACTGCCTTGCTCGCAGGGACATGCTCACCTGGCTTTCTTACAGAATCCAGGACCACCTGCCCAGCAGTGGCACCACCCACAGCGGACAGGGCCCTCCTATATCAATCATTAATCAGGAAACAAACCCCCAAAGGAACCCTCATGATATGTCCACAGGCCAGTGATGGAACAGTCCCTCACCCGAGGTCCCCTCTTCACAGGTGACTCAAGTTGGTGAAAAACTCACCTCTTTAGAGAAAAACGAAGCCAGAATTTTGTGTATATGTATAATCTCAGACATTTTTCATTTGAAAATAGACACTTTAGGAGTTTTCTAACTTTTTTCTACTTATGTCTCTTTCCTTATGAGCATACATGTCTATATCATTTTAAAAACTCTCTAGTATTTCATCACATGAATAAAACATACTTTGTTCATTTAAACCTTTAAATTAGGTATATATGCGGTTGCCTACCTTCTGTTGTTATTTTGCTTTGGGGCACAGAGTTTCTCTGTGTAGCCCTGGCTATCCTAGAACTCACTCAGTAGACCAGACTAGCCTCAAATTCTGAGGCCTCCTGAGCGGTGAGATTAAAGGCATGCACCACCAAACTGGGCTACAGTCACTATCTTTTTTAAAAAGAATGTTTTTAAATTAGGGTGTGTGTGTGTGTGTGTGTGTGTGTGTGTGTGTGTGTGGTCTGTCTGTCTGTCTGTCTGTGTGGCTTTATATACCTGTCAGTGCTAGTATGAGTAGTAGTGTCTCCATAGTCCAGAAGAAGGCACAGGATCTACTGGAACTGGAGTTACAGGTATTTTTTTTAGCTACCTACAAGGGTGCTAGAAACTGAACTTTGTTTCTCTGCAAGAACAGCAAGTAGTCTCTCAAGCTTGGTCATTTTTACATGGTCCCTGGGCTTCTCTATTACACTACTACTACTTTGTAGGCCAGTGTCTAAGAAAAACCAAGAGAATAACACAGGACAGATTCCTGAGAATGGGCATCTCCTTAATATATTAACAATGTATTTGTCTTCCATTTCAAAGTGTCAAAGTGCTAAATGTAAAATAGAGAACAAAAGGTCCATCCACAGCAGGGACCTGTTGTGTGTAAATCAGCATCATTTTCTTAATTTTTATAAATATGCTAAAATGAAAATGGTTTTCACTGACTTAAGCACCTTAAACTCTTCTTAGACTCCTTTAATATAAATAACAGAAGAGAACACACAGTCTCTGTCTGCTCCTTTAAGACAAAAGTATGTAGTGTCATTGAAATTCAAAATGCAATTCTCATTGACAGGAATGTCTTAACTCTTGGTAGCAGAAAACAAAACAAAACAAAATCCCCCCAGGGTTGGAAAGAGCAGCCGATAGACAAGGTGATCACTGAGGATAGCAGCCTGTGGGTTCACGGAGGAGATAGTGCCCAAACCACAGTAGGATAGAAAGGTTTTATAATCTGATTAGTCACAGCACTGGGATGGGCCCGAACAGTGGAATGGGTTGACCTTGGAGCAGTTAACTAGAAATGCAAGGTTCCCTGGGGGAGACTCACCAAGGAGATGGGAGTGTGTGTGAGTGAGTGTGTCTGTGTGTGTGTGCGTGCGTGCGTGTGTGTGTGTGTGTGTGTGTGTGTGTGTGTGTGGCCTTCTCGAGTGTACTGGGATTAGAGATGGGCTGTTATGCCCCACCTTACTTTTTATGGGTTCTGAGGCCCTAAATCCTGGTTCTCGTGCTTGCATGACAAGTGCCTCATCCACTCAGACAATCCCCCAAGATTCCTGCTGTCCCGTTTCCATTGTGGAAATACACCATTTCTCCATGCACTTTCAAAGGTATCATTTTGGGATCAAACTTACTAAAAACTCAGTGAAGTAAAAAACTCCAAGTGCAGGAAGTGTTTATTTTACAATTGGGTCATGAAAAGGCTTATAGTTAAATCCATGGGCCACCCTGGTTAATCAGGGTGCTTCTTCAAAACCAAAAGCTGGATTGTTGTTAGTGCTGATATGCTTTTCCTGTCGAGGGTTAGGAAATGCGGGACACAGGGCCCAGAGCACCTACCTGTAAGGTTATGTGCAGAGCCTTTATAGTTAGATGTGAAAATGAATCTGTGTTCAGGAGAGTAACCTACATATTTAGGAATGGCCAGTCTGTGATATGACAGATACCAGACACAAGGGAGTAAAGTCACAGGGTAAATTCAAAATATGGACATTCCTTGGTATATTTTTCTGATGAGATTATATAACAGATTTTTTTCAAAATTGGGCTTAAATAACTAAAAGTAGTTGTTTCTTCTTGTGAAAGAAGAACAAGAATCTTCTTATAAAGTAGTTTTTGGGTTTTCTGGCTTTGTTTCTATTTTTAGACAGGACCTTATATAATCCAGGTTGGCTGAGAAAGAGAATGGCCCGAAACTCCTGAGCATCCTGCTTTGGCTCTGGAGTGTTGGATGCCACCATTCCAGCTTATGATGGTACAAGGGTAGACCCAGGCCTCCACCATGTTAGACTGGCATTCTACCAACTCACCTGCATCCCAGCTATTCCTATTTTTTGAAAGTTGATTTTCTTTCATTTGGGGGGTGTGTGTGTGTGTGTGTGTGTGTGTCAGTGTGAGTGTGTGTGTGTGTGTGTGAGTGAGTGTGTGTGTGTGTGAGTGAGTGTGTGTGTGTGTGAGTGAGTGTGTGTGTGTGTGAGTGTGTGTGTGAGTGTGTGTGAGTGTGTGTGTGTATGTGTGTGTGAGTGTGAGTGTGTGTGTGTGTGTGTATGTGTGTGTGTGTGTATGTGTGTGCTTGTAGGCTGGAGCAAAACCCTGTGTGCACTTCTTTTGGGGAGGGTGTACTACTGATCTAGAAGTCACAAATAGGGCAAAAATGGCTGGCCAATGAGCCTCAGAGGTCTGTTCTGTCTGTCCCTGCCTCACAGGACCAGGATCCAAGTGTGCACCACCACAACAATTTTCACATTGGTTCTGAATCAAAGTCAAGTCTTCATGCTTGTGAAACAATTACTTTACCAAATGAGCCAGATCCCCAGCTCTTGTTGATTCCTACCAATAGCTGCTTGGAAGCTATTGCCTTGAGAACTCTTTATATCCAAAGTAAACACTGTTTATGTAGAAAAGTTAATATTAAATAGTTATGTTTAGTCCTTATAAACTGCTGAAAAAATACAAGACCTTATAATTTGTATTAACCTGTTTTGTTTACATAAAAAGACTACTAAAACATAAAAATTAGGTAACATTATTCCAACTATGAGTTTTTAACACTGTATTCAAAGAAATTAGGTAATTAATTTTATTCTATACAGTCTAGGTGTATAGAGTCCAGCACGAACCTGACTTTCTTCTCGACTCAATCTCTTCCAAGTTAGAATCATAGAATCACAAGCATGCACCAGCACACCCGGCTTTGACAAGATACTTTGACTGGTTACTTTGAGTGTGGTAATATGAAAGAAACTCAACTCCACCTTATTCAGAAGAGTTAGCACACCAGACCTTACAGACGCTGGCTTGCAAGGTGGCTATAGGTGCCATGCTGTTTGGATATGAAGAATATTCCCATTAACTGTTGCTGATGAGAGTGGCTTGCTTTGCCTAACCTGTGGGGTGCAGTACTCCAAGTTAAGCACCTTCATTCTTTCTAGGATTCTAGAATTTTAGTATATTCTAGGCAAAAGGCTTACAGTTTAAAAAAAAAAAAAAAGTCTCACCTCGAATGAGTGTCTCTGGTGCACTTTACACACGCACCATTAACAGTCCGTTGCTGAAGCAATTAAGCACATCCTGTGTGACTTCACCACAGGAGGAGTCCTGGAAGCTGTGTGTGGTTTCCACTGACCTTTGTCCCAGCCTCCTTTCCTTTCCTCTTTGCCGATTTGCTTTGGTGTCTGTTCACTGTGATTTCCTACCAGAGTTGAATACTACAGATTCAGATCTGTGAGCCTCCTCATAAACCAAGGGATATGGGAGAGAGATTTCCAACACATTCCCCAACTCTGCAATGGACTCTAATCAATCTCCCCTCCTCTGGCATTCCTTCTATGTACAAACCCCTCCCTTGAGTGTGGGCTGTACCTACTGATTAGCTTCTGAAGAATGAGATTCCATAAAGTGATGGAATGTCACTTCCAAGGTTAGAGTCCAAAACACTGCCACCTTTGTCTTGCTCACAGTCTCTGCTTCTTCTCCCTTACATCTTCTTTATGAAACAAACTGCCACGTGGAAAACTGCACTCGCTCTGGAAAGGATCACATGGCACGAAACACAAAATTGAAGATGCCTTCCACCCAGCAGCCAGCTTGAGAACTAAGGCCTGTGTGAGGAGGGGAGGGAAGAGGGGCTGGAAAGATGGTTCTCCCTGTTCTTGCCAAGATCCAGGGTTTGGTTCCTAGCACCCACATGAGAGCTCGCAGCCATCCATAACCCCAGTTCCAGGGAGTCTGACAGAACCTTCTTCTGGCCTCTGTAGGCACTGGGCATTGCAGGTGACTCAGATACACACATGCAGCAAGCACACACATTAAAAATAAGTAAAATGAAATCACCACTTTTAACAAAGAAAAGAAAAAATAACTACAGCTCTCAGCTTCATAGCCTCTGAAGTGAAGAACAGGGATGAGCCTAGGAGCAGATCCTTCCCCAGGCAAACCAAGCACTAGGGCCAAGCAAGAAGCCCTAAGAAAGCATGCTTCTATTTCTATCTCACCAAGACACTGAGATAATAATCATTTTCCTAGTCATTGAGTTGGAGAGGTAATGTGCTACTCAAGCAATAAGGAAGTAACACTGTACCACACAAACAACCAAGCTCACACAGCATCTATGAGGCTATGACAGGGATCAGCAGGGATCTCTCAGGCAGTGAAGCCTTGAAGAGATGAAATGAGCCCACTCCTGCTTATAGCACATAAAGTTTGTAAGACCTGGGCACAGGGAACAGGAATCCAGGCAGGAAAGACTAAGTTCACAGGGCAGACGACTAAGTAACAGACCAGAAAGCCATGTAGATGCTCGGGGCATGATTCTGCCCCATACAAAGCCCAGGGTCAGCAAGCCAGGGTGAATCTGCCTAAAGAAAGACCCTCTTAAAAAGGATGGTAAGAAAGACCCTCTTAAAAGGATGGTGGCCCGTTCCTGGAGAGCAAGACTAGGAACAGAAGAGAGGGAAACCCAGTAAGCCATGGTATCCCAAGTAAAATACTCAGAGCACTGCCCACAAATGGAGAATTCACTCTGGGCTGCAAGTGATCTGCCCCACCTAATACAGGCTAGAAACAAGGCCAAGAAGAAAGGGGAAGGGGCTTTTATTTCCCAAGAACTAAAGACCCTTGCCAATCCCCACTGGCTTACAACAAGTTAGCTGTGGAGAGTGGTTGTAGGGATGGGAGAGGGTGATGGAGAGGGAGGCTCACATACACCACTGGGCAAGAGCTAAGAAGTCTGGCCAAAATGAGACTTCATATTAAACAGAGGTGTCAGAACTGTTACAGACAATCATGACGGAAGGCTCAGGAACTGGACATCAGGACTAGGTCAATGTATCACAAAAGAAAACAAGGGCTAACAGAATCAGCAAAGGAGTCAGAGGATACTTCATTACCAATGTAGCTCCAGTCTGCCAAGATGCTAAGAGGGCTGTCCTCCTCTTCAGGACAGCAAGCACTAAGAATGAAGATACAGCCTTGTGATAGAGCAATGCGGGTGTGTGTGTGTGGGGGGGTGATCACAGAAAACAACAGGGGCACAATCAGAATGGTTCCAAAGGCCTAAGCCAGAAATGAAAGAAAAGGGAAATAAAACACATTGTTCCTGAATGACCCGACCTTACCTTCCACCTGCTCCAAAGGATGAGGGAAGTGTCACAGGAGAGGCAAAGCCAAGGACACTGTGGTGAGGAGGTGGCTGCAGGGCCAATGGTACATAAGTGGAGAAAGTTGTAAAGTGGTCTGCGATGGAAGAGAAAGGAACAGGATGTGTGCAGCAAGATGAATAGAAGAGAGATTTGCTGTCCTGGTGTTCCGAGCCATCCTTTCTCCTCCCTGCTGTGATTACTGACTTAGTCTACAGCTCTGAACATGCTACTTCTTAATCATTCTGAATGCACCTGTGTGGCTTCTACCTCAAAGCCAGATGAGTTACTGAGCCCAATTTGCTTCAACCAAGAGAAAATGCAGTATAAGCCAAGCATATACTTCATCTAGACAGAAATATTCTCAGGCCTTTGGCCAATAAATGTAGAGGTGCTGCATTTGCTTGTGTTTGCGTAACTGCAAGAAAATCAAGTCCTTCACTCTTTAATGCACCAAGTGACGTTCATTCCACGAGAAGAACTTCCCACCCATTTTCTCAACTTAAGGCCATTGGGAAGCTGCCTCATCGACCACCACTTAACCATTAACCATGATATAAAGCAGAATCAAATCATCATGTCTCAAACATACAACAGCATGTAAAGTGCATTTTATTTTGTTAGAATTAGAATTTAGAAGCCCTGGAAAGGACCAAATTAGTGTAACAGCTGGTGCACAGCTGCAATCCCCACTCAGCTGAGCCTGACTCTCAGTGCACCCTGATTTGCACTGTCCCAGCTGTGGAAATCTGGGCAAGTGCATCAGGTTCCTGCAAAAACAGGAATGTGACGGTTACACCATCACCATGGAGCTATCAGAAGTACTAAACAAGGTTAAATATTTAAAATGCCTGGCTTCTATTTTTAATCACTCTGAAAATACTGAACTAAAATTCCTTGTGGCTGCTTTCATCATTGTGCAGGCTTCCTATGATGGAGCAAATCTTAGAGCTAATGGTGGATGGGTGCTTCTTCATCCTCCTCCTGAGACCAGCAGTCCTCAAGCACCGCTGGTTACACACAGCTGCTCAGTTTGGACTCTGTTCTTCATTTCCATGTCCCCTGCAAGTCCAACCTGTGTTCCTACTGTATCTGTTCACTAGGCTGTTGTCCCATGCCACTTCCAACCGATGTCACCTAGTCATCTCCTTAACAGAGACATTTGTGTGCAAGTGAGCAGCAAACAGAATGAGCAGACAAAAGACTCCAGAAGCAAACCTACAGAGCTATAAACAGGGCTGTCCTAGAGGTCAGGCTAAGGAGTACAGCCCATTTATAGCACTGTGCCCACTATGAAACAAAACCTTTAGGATTTTTGCCTAAAGTCCCTGTGGTACTCCCTAGCTGATTAAAACAGTAGTAATTAAATACCTTCTGTGTTCCTGAAATATAAAACATAGAACTGAGGGGTTACTGGCTTTCTTGGACAAGGATATTATGCATATGCAAACATAGGTGCACACAACTAGTACACATACACACCTAAAAATATACAAAGAAGCAATTTAAATGCCCAACAAATGTAATTAAAATTATAGATTGTCTAGCTAGACTATTAAAAGCAAAGCCCTGGAGACTAGAGAGATGGCCCAGCTGTTAAGAGTTCTTATTGATCTTGCAGAGGACCTAAATTTGGTTCCCAGCACCTACACAGGGCAGCTCACAACCACGTTTAACTCCTGCTCCAGGGAAATCCCACATCCTCTCTTGGCCTCCATGAGTACCTCAACTCAACATTTTTACACACATACACACACAAATTAAAAATATAATTCTGTTTTAATGGAGCCTTAAAAATTGGGGGAAAGTTCATAATATGACTACAGTTTTTAAAGGAATGAACTGCTCAAAAGCACATAAAAACACTGGCCGTATACATGCTAAACATTAATAGGAGTGATAGCTGAATGACCAAAATGTATAAATCAGTTAGCTTATATTTCCAATGTTTTACGAGTGACCATTCAATTTACATACACTTTAATTTTCTGTATTTGTAACATGACTCATATATTCTCTTTCTGTGCCCTATATCAATCTAGAATACATTAACAATAACAATAAGCAGGTATCAAATATAACTAACGTGCCAGGCACTGTGCTCAATGCTGAACCAAGCTCCCTTGCTTTAACCTTCAGAACGATCCCTGATATCCACACTATTAGAGGTGAGTGAGCGAAGGAGCAGCTTGTGGGCATCACAGAGCCAGCATTACCTCTGCCTTCAGTGGCTTTGGACACTGAACTTAGCATTCCACTCCACTATCCTGCCTCCCTACAGCAGTGACATATTCAGCAACTAACAGGACCTAGATCAGAATTCTCAGTGTGCCACCGTGGCCAGCATTCTGCTCTGTGGTGGCATTTCCTGATCCCCAGCATATCATTCCTTTGTCTGCAGTTTGTTTCCCTCTCTTCTCTTCAAGCATTCACTCCATTGCTTCCCCATCCTCCACACTTATCAATACCACATGCTTTTATCCTACAACGTTCTTGGGAGCAGGTTAATTTCAATGGTGAAGTCAAGGGAACCAAGAGCTATCCTAAGTCTACTACAAATCACAAGGAAACCTACACAGGAAGCCTAGAGCCACATCTGCCCACCAGATGTGTTTGCTTCAGATCCTACTGTTTTGGTATTCTTTAATAAGTCATCAATGTTTAAAATATAAGACAAGTTCACATGCAAATCTAAAAATTTAGCTTTTTTAAAAATAAAGTATCTTGAGGGGCTACAGAGAAGGCTCAGAAATTAAGAACACTCATTGCCGGGTTCAGTTCCCAGCACCCACACACAGTGGCTCACAACCATCCATGACTCCAGTTCCAGGAGACCCATCCCCCTCTTCTGATCTGGGCCAGCACCAGCTCTGCATATTATATACATAAACACACACAAGCAGTATCTGTCAACACCAGGTCCAGCACAGGAGCTGTTTCCTAGAGCTTGCTCTCCTGTTTGAAGACAGTCTCTAGTCCCTGCCTCTATGCATGTCTCTTAACTTTTTAATCTCAGGCCTCTGCATCCAAGTGCTGGATTACAAATGTGTGCCATCACAACCAACCAGTCTCCTTTCATACTTCCATTACCTGGCCTCAGAGGTACTACATCTGTGACTTCCATTAAATATATTTAAGTAGTGGCATCAATATCACTGAAGATGGTGTCCTATGCTATTTTTACTTAGGCTATACTCTACAAGAGATGCTACTAGCTAATGGCTTACTGTCAGATCAAAACCACAGGGAAGGCAACACTGGCAACATTCAGGCCAAGGCACTCAGTATCAGCACTCAGTATCAGCAGCTGCACCAGCCCATCCCAAAGCATCTATGGCACAGTTAACACTCCTCTGGGGTTCAGACCTCAAACAAGAAAGTTCCCTGGTAAGACGATAGGCTGAGTGGTAGTTACAAAGCATGTGTACATAACACAGAGCTCAAGTTTCAGCTTTGCTAGGCTCCTGATAGCATGAATTTTAAATGTTAAGATAATTGCAGTATCTATCTTCTTTTAGTCTTTGAGTAGCCATGTAAAACCCATATTTTTATGGTAATGTAAATCCATTAGGGGGAGTAATAGGAAGTGCAATGAGGAATCAATCTTAACCTGGAAAAAAACAGACACTAAATGACCTTCCCTAGCTCCAATTTCTCTGGTCCATGCTAAACTATGAAACTATTTTCTAGAGAAAAAAAAACAAAAAACAAAAAAACAAAAAACCGGGCATACTGAAGAACTGAGATGCTAAGATCCTGCAACTAATATCAAGTCTTTCCGTCTAGGAAGTTTGTGTCTGGCCTGTGCAAGAACTGAGACACGGCTCGGGTGTGGCTGGACTTTCTGTGTTAGAAAAGCCAAGCCATTAGGCTGAGCATATACAGCATGATTTACGACTTACTGAAGAGGTCTCTACCTGATAAGAGTGCTGCTGGGGTTGTGCAGAGAAAGGCTTGCTTCTTAGAGAGCACTTAAGAACAGACAGCTATTCTTAAAAATATGCCCAGCAAGTTTTCTGTACTACAAAACAATAGTTTTCATAAAAGCCCAGCTCATGACATGAAACGCTCAGAAAGGAACTTCATTCAGTTCCACCACAAAAGAAATCCAGAGCCATATTTTATTGAAAATAAGAAACTTACTCAAAGGCAGGTCATTCCAAACTCTTTGTGCTATCTATCTTATTAACACAATCTTAAGCTCCTTGGAAAAGCTGTTGAACTGGCCTTCTTCTACAACTGTAATGTCTTCTCATTTATTAGTTTTAAATTAAGTCAGTCAGTCCCACTTCCCCTCCCGGACAGCCTAATGCTCCACAAACAGCAATGACTGTGTTACTTCAGCTAACTGCAGTCTTGCAGAGTAAGTAACTCTGATCATCAGATTTACCATATGCTATGTTAAGAAAACTAATTAACTCGAAACAAAAGAAAAACTATGTATCCATCCGACAAACCTGGCCATTCCATGCACAGTAGAGATTGCAGAATAAACTCCAATTGTGGTTTATCATGCAGTCCAGCAGCCTGAACTGGGCCATGTCTGCCTAGAGCACAGCCTTCATCCTCTGACTCAGCAAGCAGCGCTCCCTCTGCAGTCAAGTGCTCACAGAGCTCTTCCCCTCCCTTTCCTGTCTGAGCATCGCCAGGAGCGGGCCAGGCTGCATCACCCTCCCAAACACTAGGATATTGTTACATCATGCAGCAGAGCCTGCCTTTGTCTGTATTTAGCATCACTTTGGTTGTTTAACGATTGTTATCTTCTTCTTTGGGGGAATTATGAGCTGTCATTTACTTAGTCAATAAAAGCACAGCTTAGGAAAATGGTACAATAAAATAACCATACTATCCACATCCTACAGCAAACCAATTCCCACACAGGAATTAATGTCTTTACTCAGTGTAAAGCGGGCTAGAGTCCCCCATCCTTCTTAATCTCTCTGCAGCCCCTCACACGGCTAACGGCCTTCCATCTCTCTCAGCCTAGGTGTAGCACATCTCCACTTTGTATAATAATATGTCTGTAACTCCTTGCCTAGCAAGAGGCCAGGAAGGAGGTGAGAAAAGAGTGGCTCAGCTTCCTCAATGGCTGTTGCTAGAAGTGCAACAAGGAGCCGACAGTTTGACCTTTGAACTCCAACTCACTCATTGTAAAATGGGTAACACCTGCATGGGCCTTTTAGCATGAAAAAGTTTAACAAGATTAAAACAGAACACCCAATCATTCTTATTAATATTCCCAAGACTGGCTTCCCTTCTTATCTAAGTTAGAATTCTCTCCTTGACCCACTTTCTCCTTTCTTGGGCTCTCCCTAGATGATGTCATCGTCCAGGCTCATGACTATGAATGACTCCAACCCTCTCCAACCCTTTCTCCCAAGCTTCAATCTGCATGACTGAACCCTTGCTAAGCATGGGTACCTAGATGCCTAGCACTACTTGCCCCAAACAGGGCTCATTATCTTCCCTCTCCCAGCCTCCCAGCCCCAATAATCTCCTCATCTACATAACGACAGCACAATTCAAGCCCTGGGTTACCAAAACACAAACAGCCTGCTGAGCCCCTTCTCTATCCAGCTACCAAGTCTGACATCTCTAAAATACAGTCCTTTTCTTCCTCCGTGGCCTCCTCCCAAATGAGACTCCCATTGGCTTCTCCCAGGTTGGTCTCTCCTCCATTCTGCCACTCCTCTGCAGTCTTGCTCCACAGGATTAACAAAAGAATATTTTAAACCAGTTACTCATAGGGCTATACAAGCTACATCACTTCCTTCGCTGCTTTCTGTCAGGATATGGTCCTCAAAGTATGTTCCCATTAGTTCTATAAGACAAGGGATATGAGCTAGATGGGTTAAAACAATCATTTGGTCAAATAAGTTTGCTTCCAAACTACACCAACTCAGAAGTAAAAACCTCAAAAGAAAAAGAAAAGAAACGAAATCAAAGGTAATCAGTGAGCTATGGGAGGTACAAGAGAATGTGATGATCCTGAAAATACAGAAGTTTCAATGGGCACACACTACAGCCCCTTAAAAGCCCAGAGAGTATGTACAGGAGTTAGTTCACTGTGCTTTGCTGAAATAAAAACAAATGAAATAGAAAGGGAAAGCCTCAGCAAGCCATCACTACAATGGTGACCCTGCAGCCTCTGTGGTGACTGGATGAGCAATGTCGCCATGGCTCTTGTGTGTGAGCCTTGGTCCACTCTTGGTGGTGCCATTTGGGGAGGCTGTGAGGTGGACTCTGGCTGGAAGAATGCATGTTGTGAGAGTGTGTGCCCTGCCCCTCTTCTAGTCTGCTTCCTGCGTGGTGGTGTGAGTGAAAGACAAAGCCCCTCAGCTTCTGCTCTGGCTGTCTACTCCACACGTCTGCCACCATCATGGACTCCCTGCATGGACTGTAAACAGATAAACAGAAATAAATTCTTCCTTCCCTATGTCAACTTTGTTTTCTTTTTTTGTTTTCTTTCACACAGACAGACAGATAAGACAGACAGACAGAGTTTCTCCATATAGTCCTGGCTGTCCAGTACAATGTAGAACTCACTTTGTAGAACAGGCTGGCCTTGAAAACACAGAGATCTTCCTGCCTCTGCCTCCCCAATGCCACCACAGCAGCCCATAAGTCAACTCTGGTCATGGTGTTTTACCACAGCACCGAAAAGTAACCCACCTTTAGTAACTGAGGCAGAAAGAGCAAAGCACAATTACATGGCCATCTGACTTTTCCACAACAAACCTTTACGACAAAAACCTAACCTGCAGCATCAGCTTTAAGGTCTTTTCAGGATGAAAAGGAGCCTTGGACAGCTGAGCAGCTCAGTCTTTCACTGTAATATCCACAGACAAACTGGTGAGAATACAGGAATTTTGTATTCTAAGACAGGAACTATCAGAAAACAAACTCGAGACCATCAAAATGACGAAAGCAAGCAGGTGTGCTGACTCACATCTTAGGAGGAGCATGACTCCCAGGCCAGCCTGGGCTACAGAGTAAACCACAGGCCAGTGTTGGCTAAAAAAAAGGACCCTGTGTCAAAACAAAACACTACAGCAGCAAGGGCGTGGGAAGCAGACAAACACAAGATACTTAGGTAGTTTAGAATCACCACTGAAAGAATGCTAAGGGAAGAAGTGGAGCTCTGTGTGGTTCCTGACAGCTTGACAGAGCAGATTCAGTACAACTAAGAAAACAGGAGGGGTGGCAGAGAAAGAGTGAGAACTTTGCACCTTCTCAGTAATTACATTCATTAGGAACAACTAATTTTTTTCTAGATTATTGTGTATGCTGTTTGGGATAAAATTAAATCCCTGGGGAATCAAGAGAAACAGCATGTAATACCAACGTCATTAAACAAAAACTAACTCTGCCAGGTGAGGTGCTGCATGCCTTTAAACTCAGCACACAAGGCACAGAGGCAGGAGGATCTCTGTGAGTGGGGAGACCAACCTGGTCTACATAGTGAGTTTCAAGATAGTTGGGGCTACACAGAGAGACCCTTTGTGGAAAACAATACCGCCCTCCAAACCCTGAATTTGAAAGGAAGTAGCATTACTCATAGAATATCATTATCTTAAAAAGAAAAAAAATACAGTAAATGGCTCTGTAATTCCATAACAATACGAAAGCAACATCATTACCACTGTCTGAGTTTAGACAATGATACGGAGTCCTAGGGCATGCTTGTGGATCCTGGGCACAATTCTGCGGTTTTCCGAGTATGTGTTTGTGTGAAAAGCCTCAAAGTCAACTCATTAGGAATGAGCATCTCTAATTGGGAAGTGAGGTCTTGAAACACTGCGTCAGGACGCCAGGATGTCCTGAAACAATGGTTGACTCCAGATCCTGGGCTGTAATAGCACAGAAAATTGAACTAGAAAATAATACCAGAAAATAAGCAAAACATTGATGATAATCAGGTTTGTGTCTAACGGATTTAAGAGGAAACTAAAGAAGGAAAATCAAAGTACAATAAGCTTTGAAAGACATATGTGCTTACATCTACCAGTTAATGACGGATCGATTGGCAGATGATATCTGTACACTCACATTATCTCTAAAGTAATCAATACTTAAAAAAAAAAAAAAGGAAGGGCTGGTGAGATGGCTCAGTGGGTAAGAGCACCCGACTGCTCTTCCGAAGGTCCAGAGTTCAAATCCCAGCAACCACATGGTGGCTCGCAACCATCCGTAACGATATCTGGTGCCCTCTTCTGGAGTGTCTGAAGACAGCTACAGTGTACTTACATATAATAAATAAATAAATCTTTAAAAAAAAAAAAGGAAAAACAAAAGAAAAGTCATAAAGTACCATGTGACGACTCGCTAGGTTTCCTAAAACATCAGTCAATGTGTATCTATAATTACATATTGACTGTCCTAAATTCCAAACAGGCCTAAAAGTGAAAATACTTTTTAAAACATTGGTAGTAAAACCTGACTGGAGGTGACCAGAGGCTCTAAGTCTGTGTTTACCCCAGAACGAGCAAATACTCACACAGGCCACAGACAGAGTATGCAGCAGTATCTACCACTTCTATGAAACTCTGAAACAGCTAAGGGTCTAGGTAAGGGGTCAAAGCCTGTCCAGACAATACTAAAACAAAGCAAATGCCAGCAGGAGTCTGAGGGAGAGAAAGAGAAAAGGCAAAAGGCAGAGAAGCCACCAAAGCGTGACCTTGGGACTGGGAAAATATTTTCTACCTGGGTCAGTGAGGTCAGAAAAAGCAGTAGAATCCACAGCAGGCTTAAATAAAGTGTCGGGTTTATGTACAAGACAGGACATGAGAGGGGGACAGCACAATGGACGTGGACAGACGGATCTCAGATGTGTCAGTGTATCAGAGTTCTAAGGGCCTTTAATCTTGCCACAGGAGGTTAGTTTAGGGCAGGTTCGAAACATCATTACCAATTTTCCACTCTAATGAAATAAGGAAAATAAAACAGCTATAAATCTGCATGACCTTGGCCAAGTTAGCTAAGCCTGCTGAGCCCCAGTTTCCACATCCTGAAAACGCATACATACATACATACATACATGCATACATACATACATGCATACATACATACCAGGTGTGAGGGTTAAATGCTGAATGTTGAGATATTCAGTGAGTGCTAATGCTTTTTCCTCAGCATTATAAAAAGATCTAGAATGCCCTCTGTCTCGTGGCGAATTTCTAGGAAAAAGACTTTAGAAAGAACTAACCAGTCCTCAGAGACTAAACAAACACGATAGCTAACAAAAGCCAACAGCATAAATGCCTACCATACAGCAGGAAGGAGATATTAAACAGTTGTGAAATACGCAAAACTGAAAACAGATGCAATTACATACTGCATGCTAGAAAGCAGGAAAGCAGGCCAACTACGACTTGTCTATAAATGTATATATACATTCATGCCAGGTGTGGTGGCACAAGCCTTTAATCCCAGCACTCGGGAGGCAGAGGCAAGCGGATTTCTGAGTTTGAAGCCAGCCTGGTCTACAAAGTGAGTTCAAGGACAGCCAGGGGCTATACAAAGAAACCCTGTCTCAACCCCCCCCCCCAAAAAAAAGGTATATATACATTCATAGAAACAAAAAAAGCTCTATGTCCATTTAACAGCCCATTTCGACCTTTTCTAAGACTTAATTCACTAGGAGCTAGAAAGACAGCTTACTGGTTAACTCTCCCGGAACACTTGAGTTTATGCACTGATAGTGGATAGCTTACAACTGTCTGTAAGTCCAGCTCCAGAGGACCAACTGCCCTCAACACCTTCACACATCTGCACACACTCTGAGACACACAATTCACCTAAGTTTTTAAAAGTTCTTAGCAGAATTAGAATGTGCTCTTACAGTCTGTATCTTTACCTATAAACAAACAATCTAACTAATGTCATATCCAGCTAAGAGTTTAAGTAGCTTGTCAGGCAAACTTCTAAAACTATGCATAACTAATCAGGTAGAAATAAATTTGTTTTTATGACTGTGCCTGATCCCTTTACAGAAAAGTAAGATGGCCACCCACCCATAAATCCCCCAGGAGATTCCAGGCCATAAACTAGCTGTGAAAGGAGATGGCAGAAACAAGGCTAGTAAACGAAGAGAGCAAGGCCAGAATTTATTAAATACTTAAAATGGACACATCTCTGATTTAACTCACTAAAAAGGAAAAACTTTGAAAAGTACTACCACTAATGTTAGTTTCTCAGGCCTCGAAACACTCAACTTGTGAGACCGCGCAGATGACACAGGTTGACTTAGACGAAAATCTCGCCTGCTTACTGCTAACGGAGCCTTGGATTTTACAAGTCAGATAGTGAACGCAGACTATAGCAGACATTCTTTGCACGGTGCTCGCATGAGCCAAGAACAGGTCTGAGCTGGAACGGAACGCAGCAAAGACTTGTTCAAACACTCTCGCCTGCTCCTGCATCATCCCTGGAAGACGTGACAGTATACAATCTCATTTGGAAATTAATGTATGTATTACTCTCTACCATAATTTTTGTTTGTTCTGGACATTATCTCACATTTGCCTCTGTCCTGTTGTCCTCTCTATTTGCAAGTGTCACTAGTTTTACTCTTTGAAGAAAACAGGAACTCACACAGATACTTATGTCCACAACGGTACTACTCACCGCCTAAGGAGCCATAAACAAGCGAGTGCATAAAAACTATGGTATGTTTCTACGGCAGGATGCTGCTTACCATAAAAGGAGATGGAGTTCTAGTCTATGCAGCATGAGTGAAGCACAAAAGCTAAGTGAAGTAAGACAGGAGGAACAGACTAATGCTATATGGCTGTGTGGATGGACCTAGGACAAAGGCCACCAAGAGCTGGGGACAACAACATACTGACAATAGACTGAGTGACAGTTCAATGTGATGAAAGATTGCTGGAAAGAGACACTGGTACTTACACAAAATTATGAATATGCTTAATATACCAAGCTGTGCACCAGGTTAAAGTGTGGTCTCTTCTTTTTTTTTTTTTTTTTTTTTTTTTTTGGTTTTTCGAGACAGGGTTTCTCTGTATAGCCCTGGCTGTCCTGGAACTCACTTTGTAGACCAGGCTGGCCTCGAACTCAGAAATCCGCCTGCCTCTGCCTCCCGTGTGCTGGGATTAAAGGCGTGCGCCACCACGCCCGGCTGTGTGGTCTCTTTTTAAAGCTGAACACCACTGTGTCCTTAAGTGCTGCCTGCATATGTATGGGTGGAGGACAAGCTACTGGAGCATAAACAGCCTCTGAGGGGCTGCAACCCTGAAGAAAACTGACTCTTCATTTCCCAACAGCCATCAATTGCCCAAAATTCCTCGACAGGGATAGGAGTTCATGAGCCCCTCCCATGCTACAGAAATGGAGTTGAGGGTTGGGAGGAATGAGATGCAGTGCAGAAGAGGGAATGAATGATGCATTTGATCAAAACACATTATATGCATGTATGAATATTAACTATGTTTAGAACTAAGAAATTACATCTTAAATTTTAAGAACCTGAACCACTTAGAAGCATACAAGTATTGGATATAGCCAAAAGAAAACAAATTAGAAAATACTTTTTCCTACAGAGATCGAACACTGTACACAGTACTTAAACAGAATAACTAGCACATTAATTTCCATTTTTTACAAAATTTACTCAGTTTATTTACTTATTCCCACCTCTAAAACAATCAAATGCCATACAAAATTAAGTTGCCTAACAGTGAAACTCCAATATCATTAATTTAATAAATAAATAAATGTATATATGTTAGCTTTTCACAACTAAACAACCTATAGCATATGTAATTTTCAATTGTTGAACAGTTTCACTATGTTTTTTAATATGACTGCAATTAAGGAAATAAAAAAAAAATTAACAAAGGTTTGTTTCTAGAGAAAGCCAAACTTGATAAATTTTGCCAAATTATTGGGATATGAGAAGCTGGTTGGTATGTAGAAAATACAAATTAAGTACAAGGCTTAACTTCAGTTTCCTGAGAACCAAAACTCCAACAGATGAATCAGAGTCTATGTGAGTGCATGCGAGGATATGTGCATGCAATGTATAGGCTGACCTCGAATGGACAAGGATCAAGGAAGACACTAGATGTTGACGCAGGGTCTCTCCTTTGATTCCAGAGCTCCCTGGTTGGGCTGACTTAGCTAGCCAGCCTGCTCCCATAATCACAAGTGTCTGTTGCCTCCTGAGAACTGTGAATACAGGTTCAGGCCACCATGCCCATCCAGCATTTACAGTGGGTGCTGGGGGCAGGGGTTGGGAATGGGGGTACTCTCCGAAACCCTGTCCTCATACTTGCATGGCAAGTGCTTTACCCATTGTGCCATCTCCTGCCTTAGTATCTACTGCTTTGAGTATATACAGTTAGATGCAGCCCTTGAGCTGATAATTTATTTGATTTTCCAAGTCCATGCACCTAATCCACTCATACACACACAAGATGCAAAGCATTCCTATAACCCCAGAAGTTCCCGTGTGCCTGCTAGTGATATCCTAGCACAAAAGCAAATTCTGTGTTCTATCACCATGTGATAGTTCTGCGATCACAATATTGGGCCCTTTTGTCAGTCTTTCTGTCTGTCTGTCTGCTTCTATTCAGGATAGTTTCATATCCATCCCTTCTGCTGCTGTCTAACCACACCACAATGCTTTATCTATTTTCCTACCAATAGATAGGTGACTTGCTTCCAGTTTGCTGTGAACTAGCCTTTATGGACACTCCTGGCGGCATGTGTTTCATTTCCCTTGGGGAATTATCTAGGAATGGAAATTCTGGACCATATAGTGCATTTCCAATGAATAAGAAGAAGCTACCAAGGCTTTGGTCTAAGGGTGCTGTTTAAAAGGCAGCCAGCACTGTATCAGAGCTTGCTACTGAACAGCCTTGCCAGAATTTTATGTTGCCAAGCTTTTTTCTTTTCAAATATATTTTGCTGAGGTGTAATTCAGAGAACAAATTGTACCCATTAAATGCACACTGATCTCGGCAAGTTCATGTATACACATAACCACTACTCCACAAGACCTTTGGGCCTCAGCAACCAGTGTTCCCCCATGTGACCACCAACAGTCTGCTCGCTATCACTAGAGATTATTTTCTCCAGTTCTAGGATTTCCTCGAGTGGAACTGCACATCATATACTTTTATTTCTGGCTTCTCTTACTTTGTGAGATGCGTCTGAGGCCAGAAAGTGTGTACATTTTTAATCCCTGCTCTCAGGAGGCAAAGGCAGGCAGATTTCCAGTCTGAGACCAGCCTAGTCTACAGAGTGACTTCCGGGAGAGGTAGGGCTACCCAGAGAAACCCTGTGTTGAAAAACCCAAAAAAGAAACAGGAGATGCATCTGTGTGGTGGCAAGCATCAGTAGCTTATTCTAAGTGCGGAGTAGTAGTCTACTATATAATACATTAAATTTTGCTTTTCAGTTCATCTCTCAGCAGACATGTAGTCCGTTTCAAATTTGAAGATGTTATCTGTTACAAATATAAACAGCGAAAGAGACATGGTACCGCATGCCTGTAAATTCAGGATTTAAGAGGCTGAAGCAGAGGAACTGTCATAAATTCAAGGCTGTCCCGGGCTGTGTAGCAAGCAGTAGGCTAGCTAAGGACTACTACACAGCAAGACTCTGTCTCAAAATAACAAAAATAATTAGCTCAAAAGGTGGGCCCAAAGTGAAAGAATGCCTGACTTTCTGAGAGTTGCCACAATGTTCTCCTCCAAGGCTATGTCATCTCTGCCATTAGCTACAATGCATCAGAGCTCACTTGTTCCTTCCCCAACAATACTTGGTATTCTGACTTTTTAAAATTCTGGCTATTTTCTAACAGGTAGATGATGGTACCCAACAAGTGAAATTTTAACATTTTAGCTAACACAAAATCTCTTATTTCTATAGGGTAGTAATGAATAATTAGAAAATGAAACTTAAAGTAATAGCAATATTATTTTAATGCTTCAAAGTGGATCTAAATTGAGAAGTTTCCACTAATTGTCAACTGAGTATAGTTAAAAAATAACCACATCAGCAAATTTTATTGTGACAAAAAATAGCTAATGTTAATAACTAATGAGTTTTCCCCTAATTGCTAATAATGACGACCATGTGTGCATATGTTTTTCATTTATCTTGTCTTGTGGAGTTCAGTTTTCACCCATTTTTAAAGCTAGGCTGTCTTATCATTGAGTTCTGAGAGGTTTTTTTTAACAGACTCTGGACACAATCCCATCATCCAATAAGATTTTGCAAACCGATCCCCATGTCTGGTTTAAGAAAACATGCCAGGGCTGAAGAGATGACTGCTCTTACAGAGGTCCTGAGTTCAATTCCCAGCAACCACATGGTGGCTCATCTGAAATGGGATCCGATTCAGACAACTTCTTCTGTTGTCTGAAGACAGCAACAGTGTACTCATGCATTAAATGAATAAATAAATCTTAAAAAAAAAAAGAAAAAAGAAAACATTCCATTTTCTTCATGGCATTTTACAAGAACAAAAGTCTACAGTTTTGGTAAAATAGACATAGTCACTATTTTTCTCTTCTACCTAATGCTATCTGTGCCATTTCCCAGAAACCTTTGCCAATTTTACTGCTTTACTGCAGCTTCATAATCAGCTTTGGCATTCACATTAGTGATCAGTATTGGAATAACATTCCTGTCCAGTGAGACCAAAAAAAAAAAAGAGGTTTTTTTTTCTATATCTATTTCCAGTTCTCTATTCGCTTTCATTCTTTTTTTTTAAGATTTATTTATTTTATGTATGTGAGTCCACTGTAGCTGTACAGATGGTTGTGAGCCTTCATGTGGTTGTTGGGAATTGAATTTTTAAGACCTCTGTCCTGCTCACTCTGGTCAACTCTGCTCGCTCCAGCCCAAAGATTTATTTATTATTATATGTAAGTACACTGTAGCTGGCTTCAGATGCACCAGAAGAGGGCGTCAGATCTCATTACAGGTGGTTGTGAGCCACCATGTGGTTGCTGGGATTTGAACTCAGAACCTTTGGAAGAGCAGTCAGTGCTCTTACCCGCTGAGCCATCTCACCAGCCCTCGCTTTCATTCTTGCACACATCAGTGGTATATCAATTCTATACTGTCTTGATTTCCGTCAATATGATACTGTAAGTCCTCCAACTTCATACTTTTCCAGTATAATTTTACTAACTATTTGTCCTTTGCATTCCCAAATGTGTTTTAGAATCAGCTTATTTAGTTCCCTTTTTAAAAAAACAAAAAACAAACGCCAGGTAGCATAACACACAACCTCAGTCACAGTACTTCATAGGCAGAGGCAGGTGGATCTCGGTGAGTTCAAAGCCAGCCTGGCCTAAGTTGTAAGTTGTAGGACAGACAGGACAGACAGGCCTAGTAGAAAAACCCCGTCTCAAAAATCAAGCAAACATCAGGAACAACAAAGAGCCTGCTAGAATTTTAACTGGAACTAAACTGAACCTAACAGCAGTTTGTGGCTGACTCTCAGTTTAGTCTACTTCAGGCATTAAAATGATGCTCACTTTTAAGGCTCATTTTTCAGCGATTGCCAGCATATAAAGAACAGTCTCCTGCATAGCCACTCTGCATCCCCAAGTCTGGCATTTTAACTAGTTAGTGCTAGTGGGAGTTTGAAGGTCCATCCCTTGTGGTTTTCAATGTGCATTCTGTCTGGGATGTGATTATTCCTCTTTTCTCCTATCTTCTCGTTCCTCTGTGGACTTACAAACTACAGTATGAGCCTGAATGTCAGTAGTGATCATCAACGTATGGCAGCTGTTTTTCCTATAGATGCTCTTCCTCAGAGTTAGCGAACTTCATTATATTCCCAGCTTTTTACTTACATTGATTGTGTCAAATATTGTGCATCTACTGAGATGATCATATGAACTCCCCCATTTCATTACTAATTTATTTTCGACAATAAACTTTCATTTCTAGAATAACTCCAACTTATTTCTGACATATTACCCTTTTCACTAGATCTGATTTGCTAATATTCATAAGGAGTTTAAACAGGACAGCTGATAATATGAATTCTTTTTCTTTTTTTTAATCTGGACAGGCTTACACTGAACTCACAAAATGGAGATCAGAAAAGTTTTCTCTGCCTCTATTTTTTTTTTTTGAGTTTGTATAGAATTGATTTATAGAATCTTTTCTTAAACATGTGACTATATGTATATACATATATATAGTATATGTATATATATACATATATATACTATATGTGTCTGTGTCTGTGTGTATGTATGTGTGTAATAATATACACAACTATACCAGTGTATAACTGGATTTAAAATCTTCTGTTTGGAGAAATTTATAATTTTACATGCAATTACTTTAACATGTGGCACTGTTAAGATCTTTTAATTTTGGCCAGGCGTGGTGGCGCACACCTTTAATCCCAGCACTCGAGAGGCAGAGGCAGGCGGATTTCTGAGTTCGAGGCCAGCCTGGTCTACAAAGTGAGCTCCAGGACAGCAAGGCTATACAGAGAAACCCTGTCTCGAAAAAAAACAAAAAAAGAAAAAAGATCCTTTAATTTCTCCTTGTCCATTTCAGTCATTTGTCCCTCTTAGGGAACTTGACAACTTCATTTGCCAAGTTCATTGGCATAAATTAATTCATGAAATTCTCTTTTTACAATCTGTGTAGACTCTGCATAACAAACTTTATTTTATCCATAATATTGGTCATCTATCTTCTCACTTAGTTAATATAAAAAATTATTTCTAAATTTCAAATCCTATTAAGAGACTTAAGACTTTTATTTAGTGTACAGTCCAGCTAGAAGTCACACTATTTTCCTGTCCATGATCGCCTAACGCTTCAGCACAGAGTCCAGCACACACTTTCCAACCCCTATGTTTGGAGGAATCACTGAGTTCTGAATGGACACTCATATTTTAGACCTTTTAAATAACTTTCTACCTGCTTCTAGAAATATCAGCTACTCGCTTGGAAAAGGGAAACCATTTGAAATGTAAATAAAGAAAATATACAAGAAAAAAAAGAAGCACCAGTTAGTCCAAACACATCGTTTGAGTAACCTTAAAAGCCAATGTTAAATATAACGTTGATTACAGCCATCAAAGGCCAGCAAGACTGGCAGCAGCAACCAAAGACCAAACACAGTCACGTTATTCATTCTCAGGCTTCCTCTGAGCTGGGAGAGACTGTATTCCTACATGCCTAGAGAGGCACGTATCCGGCATTCTCAGGCTTCCTCTGAGCTGGGAGAGACTGTATTCCTACATGCCTAGAGAGGCACGTATCCGGTCGCCGCACACTCCGGTTCTGTTGATACCACCACCTGGAGATGGTCTGACTCACATATCCTAAAGACGACTCTCACTAAGGTTACAACTTCATTTTGCCTGTCAATCTCAGTCTAAATCACTGGACACTGGGTTCCACCCCTAGTATTCTAGGCTGCAAAGACCTGTAAGAGTCACGAATGGTGCAGCTAAAACACTCACACTTCTGAACTATGTGGGAATCTAAGAACTATGACTGTTTTAGAAACTATCCCAAGGTCTCTTTTTAAACAGCTTCATTTGAAAGTTAACCAGGAAAGCTAGGGTTTTCTATTAATTCTCAGCAGCAAGAGCAATTTGTTCACTACTTCCATCCATCCATCAATATATTCATACCTGATTTTTCCTGTCTCTTGGCAAATAGAGCTGCTGAAAGACTGAGTCTAAGCTAAACTTTGCTTCCGAGAAGAACCGCATCCTCCTAGATGCAATCACGGGCAAAGACATCAATTTCTCAAAAGCTCTTAATCCTTAAACATGCTCTCCACGGCTCTCCTTTGAGATGCCTATCAACCCTGATTACATTTTCTTCATTGTGAACTGGTCTCTCTCTGCCAGATCCTCTTTGTCAGTTGCTGGGCGCCTACTCCTTCACAGTCACTGTTTTTAGAAACCACACTTCTTTTTCAGGATTGCAACTGGACACTGCAATTAGTTTGTATTGTGTGTGCATTATATTATCATGTGCCGTCCACTATGAATCAGACTGAAAGGCCAGACTGATTCAAAGGACAGAATCAGAAGAGCTGTTGGCAGTAAATGGGGACAGATTTATAGGGGAAATTATCTCACTAATGAACACTTCATTATTTAAGATTTATGTTGCAATGATTTCTGTCACTCACAATGTGCACTCACATACAGAGGTGTTTGTGTGTGTCTGTCTGTCTGTCTGTGTGTGCATGATGTATGTGCATGCATGATGTGTGTGCATGATGTATGTGCATATTTATTCTTTCACTGCAACTTTTTCTATTCTTGCTAAAATAAAATAGTAAAAACAAAATATTACAAATTATTCTACCAAGAGTTTCTTCAAATACAGCCTTCTACAAATGAACCTAAATAAATTACTTTTTAAATAAAACTGAAAGTAACAGCTGTAGCTGCAGTAAGCCAAAAAGCAGAATTTCTATCACTTTAAAATGTTTAACTTTTGGTTAGGGATAGCAGATATTTTTCAAAAATACACTATCACTCACAGGTGCTGGATGTTAAAGTGTGTTTTGTTTTGCTGCCTTGAACCCCTGAGTTCTACTTATGTTTATGCTTCAGCTTCCAAGCCAGCTAAAGCTACAGACGTGCTGTGCACCACCATGCCTGGCTCTCCTGACGCAGAATTCCCTGTGCCTGAAAAGATGCCACTTCAGTAGAGCATTGTGAACATATGCCTAACTGCAAAACACAATGGCCACGGCTCAGACTTGAATAGTAACTCAGTTTATGGCCACTTAAAATGTCTGTGAATGTGATCTAGGGTACTGCTGTTCTCAAATTTGAGTGATCATTGCGATATCACAAAGCTCAATCTGGAGTCAGCAGTCCCATGTGACTTCCAGGGATTGCTAACCATTACACTAATGATTAGACTAGAAACCTGGAGTTCAAAAAGTTACCCAAGTGACCCCAATTTGTCTGACTGAAGATCCTGCCCAGGTAGGGGTCGCCACTAGAAACTCCTGAAAGTCCTTCCACCTCTGCTGAAAAACAACTAACTTGAAAAGGCCCATCTACCTGAGACCACTGAGCTCTACCTTCACAGACAGAAAGCCAATCTTCTGTCAATTCTACATTACAGACTGAGATTCCCTTTGGCCTATACTCTTCAGGTTTCTTATCCTCCATATACAATGTGGATACAAGCCATTCATAAAACCTGCAAACAGAGACATGTGCCTGTGATATGTTATGAAATATTTTTTTAAAAATACAGTACAAATGTGAAATTTTAAAAAATGAAATAGTGGGCTGATGAGATGGCTCAGTGGGTAAGAGCACTGACTGCTCTTCCAAAGGTTCTGAGTTCAAATCCCAGCAACCACATGGTGGCTCACAATCACCTGTAATGAGATCTGATGCCCTCTTCTGGTATGTGTGACAGCTACGGTATACTTATGTATAATAATAAATAAACTTTCAGCTGGAGTGAGCAGGGAATGAACTAGTGGGGTTGACCGGAGCGAGCAGAGGTCCTAATTCAATTCCCAACAATGACATGAAGGCTCACAACCATCTGAATACAGCTACAGTGCACTCATATATATATATAATATTTTTAAAAAACGAAATAGCAAAAAAAATTTTTTCTGGGGCTAGAGGGACGGCTAGATGGTTAACAGCACTGACTGCTCTGCCATAGGTCCTAAGTTCCCAGTAATCACATGGTGGCTCTCAACCACTGTAATGGGATCTGATGCCCACTACATTTCACTAAACCAACGTTCTGGCCCGAGTCCTGTAAGAAAGCACCAGCACTGTGATAGAGACCTTTGTGGGAGATGGTGGGTCTCAGAGAAGTCCACTACCTCCATGTTTGGTTTCTGCTTTTGTTCCTTACTGGGTTTCTGTCCTTCAAAGACTGAAGAACAAACTGGAATGCCAAGGAGGAAGACTGGGGACATGACTGCAGCTCCTAACTTCAGCAGCTCTCACCAGAATCTGCAAGAGCACACCTAGGAATAATCTGAGCTTTTTATTTTCCTGTCTTGTTCTCTGTTTCAAACCTGTGGAGAAACACAAATGACTGAATGATGACTGAAGTAAAAAGCAATTTCCTCAAGCCTTATAATAAAGATCTGACTTTAAAATGAGTGCCCCAAGCATTTCCTTCCCTCACCTCACATACCATTCCCTATTATTTCCAGAAGCCAATATTCAGAACCCAGAAAAGAAAGTAGGCCTCACTGATCAAACCTTCCATATGAACCCCGATATACAAAAAGACACTAGCATAGCCAAACACCTTACCCGAAGACCAAGTACTAGTAAAATGATATCCAGAAGCAACTTCCAAATGTACTAGCCCTATCTGATATCTAATAATCACCATGCTGGAGAGATGGCTCAGTCATTAAGAGCATTCACTGCCCTTCTAAAGGTCCTGAGTTCAATTCCTAGAACCCACATGACAGCTCAACTGTCTGATGCTGTCTGCTGCTATGCAAATGTACATGCAAAGTATCCATATACATTAAATATATAAATAAATAAGTCTTTTTTTTAAATTGTCCTAAGTCTTCATAAACTATGTTAAGTATAAATGAAGTGGAAAGAAAAAAAAAAAAAGCCAGGAAGTTAAGATTCTGTGCTCACTGGCTACAAGAAGGCTACAGAGCATACACTACTCACAGCTGTGCCAGATGTCCATCCAGGGCTGAGATAAGCAACAGAGCAAAGGCAGCAAGTAACCAAGTCAGAATTCAAACATACCCAACATCAAACAGAAGGCGACAGCAGCCAGCCACTGAGCAAAGTAAATAAAAGTCGTTAACTTAGCCGTTTTATAGTAATGGACAACAATTTGCTCTGGGCTGCCTATATTCCCAAAGACAGACTAAATATTCAGAAATACCAAGTTTAAATTTGAAGCCTAGTCTTTTACTCCTAATGTGAAAGAACAGAATCTTTTACATTAACTAGAAAACAAAAAAAAAATTCTACCATGTCAAGTTTTGAAGCTATAGTACAGCATATCCCTTTGTCTTTCAGATTCTTAAAGCACTTGTAATTTGTGTGTGTGACGTGCAAGTGTGGTGCACACTTGGAGGCGAGAGAACAACTCTAGAGAATCCGTTTTCTCCCTCCACCATGGCTTATAGGATTTGAGCTCAGGCTGCCAGTGTTCTGTGGCAAGTGACTTTACCCCAGAGACATCTTTCAGGTCCACTCTCCAGGTTACCTTAAAAGAATGTTTTAAGTTTTGCTGTTTTCCTTTACTCCGTTGTGAAATAAACTATTTTGTACAATACTCAGTTTGATGAGACAATGACACTTTAAACTACAAAATTCTTTTCATGGAAAATGCAAAATGGGGGTTTTGCATGAAACATTTATATATAATGGCTTCATCTCTATGGTCCAACTTGACTGTATTTAGAATCACCATGGAAACACACCTCTTGGTATGTTTACGAAGATATTCCCAGAAGGAAGGACTGAATGTGGAGTCCTGGAGAGAGCCAGCGGCAAGCTGGGCAGCAAGCAGTCCTCACTCTCTGTTCCTGAGTGCAGACGCATGTGACCAGCACCTTCTGTTCTTTGCACAATGCCTTCCCTGCCACTATGCACCATATCCTGGTAAACCCTAAGCCAAAATAAACCCTTCCTTCCTGAGGCTACTTAATGGCAGGTATTTTGTCACAGAAACTGTAAAAGTTACTTAGACAAAGTCTTAGTACCCCCAAAGACGACACAGGAGGCTATGTATAATAGTTTCACACATTTAATTCTGTAAGGTCGATAAAAAGTAGATAAATACTTGGACAGTCTTTAAATACAGTAACCTTTCATTTTAGTAATCTAATCACATCAACCAGAAAGAAAAACAAGTGCCTACCATATGGTCTTTCTGTAACAGAAAATAGCTAGCTGCATTCAATAACAGCATCTGTGCATCTATCAACACTAGCACTGGCCATCCTGAAATCAGCGAGCATACTGTTAATATAAGAAGATGACAAGGCTCTTCACAGCGCAAAGAACAAAAGAAAGAGTAGTACCTTTGTTGTAGATTACCTGACCCGTCATAGCTCAAATTAAAACCATGAAATCAAAGCACAACAGACTTCGAAACATGGTAAAGGAAAGAAATGCTAGAAAGAACACTTATTATTTACGGAGAAATTTCTTTGTTGGTGGCTCTTATCTAGTGCAGGATCTGGCTTCATGCATTCCCACCCAGACTCACACATGATGCCCCGACTCATGCGCACTTCTGCTACTGCACTATTTATTTTCCGTCCTGGTAGGCTTTGCATTCAGTCCTAATGTTCCACAGAGAGATTTTGGCAGAGAGGTATTCTGGCTTTGGATCCATGTATGTGGAGAAAGGAACACTTAAACGAGGTAATAGTGTTATCATATATCCTAACTAGCTAGAATCAATCCAGGACTTCCCAGAACAAAGCACACACCCCTGAAAGGCTGCTTGTGTATCCCTTTGAGTATAGATTTGCTAGAAACCAGAATTTCACAAGACTTATTTTAAAACTCAGTAAACAGCAGTTTGGGATTAAAAAGGATAAAAAATTACCATTTCTATACTTGCATAAAAATTAACAGCTGTTAAATTTGTCTGGTTTTCATGTTAAAAAATATAAAGTAAATATCATACGGTACACAATCCTTTCACTAAAGAAACATTGTTACTACAGACACATTGCTTTCACTCTCTCTTTTCTTTTAAGTGCTAGGGCTCAAACCCAGACCCTAGCACACAAACCTCACCCTAGGAGTATTTATTACCTTTCACTAAGCCTTCAGCATCCACCACTCTCATTACCATTTCTCTAGTCTGAGAGCAAACCCAGTGGTGCAAATTGTTTCCTTCATTTCTACTACATATTGTCCTGGTTACTGTAACTTGGCAACCAACTTCCCAAAGGTGAGAAAGATACAAAGGAAAATAAATGACTCAAACATCTCAGCACCAATCCTGCCGGAATGGAAGGGAACTCAAGGTGTGAGGCCTCCTGAAGAACACAGAGCACTTCCTCCTCCGAGGTTAACACACGGTATTTACACATTACACACCTAAGAACAAACTCCGTGACATTGTGGGACTCCTCTCGTCTTCATTCGTGTAAGAAATATAGTATGACACAAAGAGCACTTGAATGAAACAGCCAAGCTGTGAATATTTATATTCTACATTCACTATCTGTACCCTGTTCCCTCTCCCCTCGAAAAGAAGAGAAGAGAAGAGAACAGAAGAGAAGAGAAGAGAAGAGAAGAGAAGAGAAGAGAAGAGAAGAGAAGAGAAAAGAAAAGAAAAGAAAAACAGAGTAAAATCATCTAACTAAGCAGGTCTGCTGGAGATGGGTAATACTGGGGTAATACTGGGGAAGGAAGAGTGGGCAGCCAAGAGCAAGACTGGCACTGTGCACTAAGCAGGGTGTGTGGCAATGCATCACACAGAAGGTGGCCTGTAAACACAAACTGGAGACAAGGGCGAGCCATGCAGAGACCAGGAAGAGCACCGCACAAGGGGCCAGCAGGTGGGAGGCTTGAGGCTTGGTCTCTGTGTGCAGCGTAGCAAAAGTCTGGGATAGCCAGTATGGAATGAGGGGAAGAGTAACAGGAAGTGAGGGCAGGAAGGTGAAAGGGAAAAGCCCTGAAGGTCACTGGAAGAAAGAACTCTGCCCTGTAACTTTTAAGGAAATGAAAGGCCTTTAAAGAAATCTGAGTGAAGGAATGACATGATTTGATTCATAAAAAGTCTGCTCTGCTTACAACATGGAGAATACACTAGCAGAGCAAGCTGAGAGAGAAATCAGTCGAGCAAATATGCATGTCATGTATGAGCTAAAAAAGAGACACCAATCATTCCAGAGCCTGCAGAGCAGGGCTGCTATTGCTTGTGATGAGCATGCCCAGAGAGAGCAAATGGGGACGGTGAGCAGCAGGAGGCAGAGAATCAGCAGGTTGGCTCTGGAGTTGCCTGCTTATTTCCAAGGGCAGATGGAGTCTGTGTGCCCAGGTTAGTAGGATGTGGGCATCTGAATTCAAGAGATAAAAGGAAGCCTGGCGTGGTGGCATGTGCCCCTGCACTGGAGAGGCTGGGGCAGAAAGATGGTGCATTCAAGACCATCCACAGTGAGATCTTGTTGCAAAAGCAACAGAGAAAGGCAGGCTTCCTAGCATATGCCTGTCATTCCAGAAACTGGGAGGTGGGATGAGGAAGGTCACAAGTTCAAGGTCGCCTGCAGATAGATAGATAGATAGATCTCCAGTCTGAGGCAATGCTGGATCAAAACCATGGAATGTAGGAGGGGACGAGGTTCAAACTAAGTCCTGAGAGGTCCACAGGTAAGAAAGTTGAAGAAATCCCACAGACAGTGAAGGGAATAAGAATGAAGTAGAGTAATATGAAGATAATGATAGTGTACCAGATCTCAGTGAACAGTCACTGAAATGTAAAGCCCTTCCACAATATCCATTCATCTGTTCAACAAACACCGAGCATTCATTACGTGTCAGACACTGAAAATAAACACGCTCTGTGCTCTTATGGTGACTGTACTCCAAAGAAGGCAGAGATGGCCAGAGCTGTAAGCATTGTTCCCAATAAAGTACAGTGAGTTTTGAACTAATGCACTAGTGGCAAGTAATCAGTCTTGGAGAGCCAGGGCAGACTTCCCTAAGATGCATGCAGGAGAAAAGCCTGGAGGGCTAAATGAAAATCAGATACAGGAAGAAGGAGGGTGTCTGCAAGGTGAAGAGACACCTGTGAGGAGGTGACAGGCAAGCAGGCTTCACCTGCCCACGGTCCCGCAAATCCAACTATACGAACTACAGGAAGAAGAAAAGGAGTGAGGAAGGAGAGGGTGCTCTGACTACTGAACTCACCGAAGACTGAGCCCTGCAAGGACGTACGGACAAGCTGAGCTGCCAGGAAGCTCCTGTTTATCAGTGAGGCAGCGGCCCAAACTCAGGTAGTGACGGCCGAAATCTGCCATGGAGACTTGACAACTTTAGATAATCAAGGATAACCGCCTACTTCCTGGCAGGTGAACAGGCAGTAGCACTGCTCATGAGAGAGCTGGCAGCAGACAGACAGGTTGGTGGCAGGACAGCCTGTGGGACATTCTGAAATACCACTGAGTGCAAAACACAGTACCTATGTAGGTTTAGAAGGCAACCAAAGAGTCTGGGATAGGGCCAGAGACTGGGTGTTGATTATATATAAATTAAAGTCCCAGGGAAACATAAAATAGAACCTAGGAGGAAAGGTGAGGAGGGGATAAAGGAATAGAAAGAGACTGGCTCTGGCTTAATCCAATAGGAAATGGGCAAACAGTAAAAGAACCCTATTTTAAAAAAAAAAAAAAAAAAGACACAGACAGACAGGCAGACAAAAGAAAAAGAACAGAGCTGGAGACAGGACAAGGGAGTCTGGGACAAAACAAAATGAGCACTCCTATAAAAGACAACCAAAGCAAGACTTCAAGCAATTTCCTACTCAGAAAAACACCCTTAGTGCTTATAGTATTCCATTAATCAACGAGAAAATATTTCTCATCAGCCACAAATACATTACAGTGACAGGATAATCTCAGCCTAAGTTAAAAAAAAAAAAAAAAAGACACAGAATGAACTAATGAAATTAAGAATAGGAGTTAAGTTGTGAATAATGAAATTGCTAAAATTTTCATTATTGTAGACCACTGGGGGCTACAGACTAAAAGGTACAATCAGTGTTTAAAATAGGTGAAAAGGAAAAAAAAAAAAAATCAATGAAACTGTTTAGTTTTCTGGTTAAAAGAAAGAGAAAAAAAAAAACCCCACCAACAACAAGCTAAACCCTGAAACCTAAAACTAAGTAATAAGTAAGGGGAATGATCTTGTCACAGAATATTTAAAGGAGTCTATGTTAAACAAAATAGCAGTCAAATCAAAGTTACTCAGACAGACACACAGACAGACACACACCATGATGCAGGGTGACTAAAACCATTACTGAAAAGCACATCTTTAAAGCCCACCCTGGTGGCTCTTGCCTAGAATCCCAGCCCTTGGAAGGTTGACACAGGATGACTGCTATGAGGTTAAGGCCAACTTGGGCTCCACAGCAGGGCCTAGTGGGAGGGGAGAAGGGGAATGACATTTAGATGTATAGAGTAAGTTTGTCTGAACACAATCTGATGTCCTGACTGTATGATGCCAAGACACTTTCTGAATTATTATGAAAGCTATTGTTTATCTGCTGTTTGTTCTTCCAATGCAGTCCTGAGGAATGGTACCTAAAGTAATATACTTATCAACACAAACTGATGATTTAACAGGAACGTGAAATCTCCGTTTTAAGCAAAGCAACTGACCTTATCCACAGAAGACAAAATGAGCTAATTAGATAAGGCATGAAAGAAATGCCAATTCAATTACTACATTTTCTGTCTCACAAAGTTAGGCATTTTGGTCAATTGACAAATAGCATTAAAATCAAGACCTATGCATTTGTTTCCTGATTAATTAAGAATATACAAGCCGGTCGGTGGTGGCACACACCTTTAATCCCAGCACTTGGGAGGCAGAGGCAGGCAGATTTCTGAGTTCAAAGCCAGCCTGATCTACAGAGTGAGTTCCAGGACAGCCAGGGCTACACAGAGAAACCCTGTCTCAAAAAAAAAAAAAAAAAAAAAAATATATATATATATATATATATATATATATATATATCAATTTATTATTCAGATACATTAAGGAATATCCCTACTGTTTCTTCTTTGTGTTCATTTTCTTAACTGTCGAATGACAGTATTACAGAATACAGTACTTCCAATAAAACTAAAAACAAAGTGTTCAATAACAAATATTTATCAAACCAAATTATGGCAACTCCCTTTCTAGTTCAAAAATAGTCCCAATCTGTTCCCAGATCAGAGAAAAACCCACATCACAGCTAACCAAAGGCACTAATATCACCGCCCCCCCCCCACTTGCCACCTGCCAGTTTGCAAATGTTTTCTGAAGCACAAAGAATCTAAGACTAGTCTTTATAAAGTCAAAACATATTAATTTAATACCAAATTCAATTAATCTTTAAATGAGCAAAGTACAGACAATGTTGTTTTTTCACTCTTAACTAGAAACAATAGCCACACAAGCAACGTGCCCAAATGAAAACATATTTCATAGCCTTTAAATACTGCCACTATCAATGAACCAGTAGGAAACTAGCTGTAAGTACACACTGCTTTCTAGACAAGTACAAGATGAGTCTACATTCTTGGTTTGAGAGCAACCCTTAAACAATAACAACATACACACATATATTATCAAATAAACGTTAGTTCTTGCAAATACAATGCAAGCAGCATGCTAATTAAAGTATTCACAAGACAATGACAAATAAGGCTTTAGGACCACAGCATATATTATTATGTAACAGCAATACCCATTAAGCAATCACCAGGCTGTAGGTAGGTCTTCCAAAAGGCGTCATTATGGTTTACTGTGATCAGAGGATTGTGGTGTCAAGACTTAATCATGCTTTACCTGCAAGCAGGTGTATACTGATATCAAAAAGTAGAAAACTAATTATTGCTGTAAACCTGAGGCTCTGTCCAATAAACTGTAGCAACACACAAAAAGCCCCCACCACACAAACTTTCTGTCCCCAAATGAAGTAAACTGTGAAGCACATTTTCTGCATGCTTTCTTAGCCAAAATTTAACAAAATGTCCAAATCCACATGTTTAGCACTAAATCCACATGTTCCAAAGGCCATGAAGAGAAAAATTTACAACAGAGGCAAAGAAATAGTGAGCTCAGGAGGGCGGGCTCACTGGAGATGTGGCTACTGCCATCACTGTCGTCTCAATAAAGAACAACAACGTTCAGCACCTTTAACAAGCAAATTACAGGAACTATACAAAACAAAGTAAATACGATAGAACCATCATAACATAAACTCCACATACACCAGCTCAAAATCAAGGAATAAAGGAATAAAAGACACCAGAGCCAGTGATGCCAAAAGTGAATAGATTTTCTACAAATTCTTTTCGGGTGGCTCAAAAAAAAAATTTTTTTATAAGCCCTAAGTAAATTCTCAGCCAGCCATTCTCTGCACTTCAGTGAAAGCCACCTGCCACCCACAAGAGCCCACAGAACTGTGTAGCAGTATACGAGCCAACTGAGCTTAATAAAAGAACAGCAAAGCCAGAAGATTTCCAGGAGGTTGGAATTTCAACACCACAGGTGTTTTCCAAGACTGAGTCTAAACCGTCCAGGGAAGCCTTCGATTCCCACCCAAAGCTGCTATAGGCACCACTAGGAACCAGGATCCTTTCCCATCTGAGTCAAAAACATTGGATTCTGGGTGCACCAAAGAGTACCACCTGCCCTCTCCACAGAGGATGTAACACACACAAGAGTTACATAAAAGCCAGCCCCAAGCTGACCAGTGTCCAAAACACTGGAGGAAAAATGGATGCTGAATATTACTGTTCTCAGGCTTCTCGGCCAGACATGGAAGACTGCCCCCTGCTCAGAAGGGTAACCAGGATTCTGGCATGTAAGACAGACTTGCCCCTGCTAATTAATCGCTAAAGTCCCTAGAAACAGTCGTAGGCCAGGTTTCACCTCCCTCCTGGTCAACTGGGGCGCTGCCACCAAACAGCTGACCGACCGACTCAGTGGCAGACGACCCCGTACTCTTAGGACGCTCACAGACATAAGCCACCGCCCAGCTAGCTGGCTTACCTCACAGGCAGAGGCCGCCCCACAGGCCTTGAGTTTGTCACCATCTTCCTCGGGCAGACCAGTCCAATGTGTGGCCATCATTTCATTTCAAATTGTAAAGGGACAAATCCTTTGGAGTCCACATTGGAGAAGTGCCACCACACACCAAACGGGAAGCAATTCCACAGCAGATTCGGAGGCGATGAAGGACTGGTCAAAAACGATTTGCAGGAAGCCCCTTCAAACACCTTCTTCAACAGACTTAGCCCTCTTCATCTCCCCAGCCTTAAAGTTCAAGGGCGACAGGTTTCCTTGGCAGGTAGGGTGGAAGCCAAGTGCAGAGAGAAGAGGTCCACTTCCAGGCGGTGTTACTCGGAGGCCAGAGAAAAATCAGCTTTCGGAGATCCTTCCTGGAACAGGGAGAAGTTAATGAAGGACATGAACTTTCCCCAGGCGCCGATCTTTAGCCTTGCCACAAGCCCGGACCAAGCTCCCCCTCTCCCACAATACGAAGAATTAAAGTCTACTAAAGTGAACCCTGCAAAGAAAACAATCCTCTCATGCAACAATTTAAAAAAGAAGAAGAATTAGAAGGAAAACGCCTGAAGGTCGGTTAGAGAAAGAGAACGAGACCTCAGAACTGCCCCGGTGGCTATGTCAAACACGCCTGGCTGCTATGAAGCCTTCAAAAAGGGGGGGAAAAAATCCCGATTCAAGTGCTGCATTTCCTGGGCAACGCCGAGGCAGTGGGCTCATTCTGCAGCACCTACTCTTAAGCGAAGTTTTCTCCGCACCGGGTTAGACTCGCAGACGCCCTACAACTCCCCAACAAACAAACAAAAAGCCAGCCCCGACCAGGGCGGGCGTGGGCTCGGCGGCGTCTGTGGCGGCGGCCGCCCGGGCCGCGGGTGACTCCGGCAGGCCGTGGCAGCCTGCCCTGCGCCCCGGCCCGCGCCCCCAAGGAGACGGCTGTTTTCCTTGGCCCGCGGCGGGGATGGGTGGGGAGGCGTGCGGCCGCGGGTGGGACGCGGCGCCGCTCCCGCTCCGGCTCCCTGGCATGCTTCGGAAGAGCCACGGCCCCGGCAACTCTCAGCTCCCGGCTACGGCCCCCCACCCCCGAGCCCGGCTCGCCCTCCCCGCCGGCCACCTGAAGCAGAGGGGAAAGCGACGAGCAAACCACCCACCTACCACTATTTCCTCCGCCCCTTCCTGAGGCGGGTCGCCGGCGCGGGCTCCCGGGAAGCGCGGCCGGGGCGCGTGCGGGAAGCAAGGGCTCCGCTCGGCAGCTCGGCCCGCGGCGGGGCGCGCTAGGCCGCGGCTCGGTTAATATTCATGAGGCGCCGCCCCTCCTCCGCAGCCCGCCGGACCCGGGCGCCCGCCGCTCGCCTTTGTGCCCCGGCCTCCCTCGCTGCACACACGCGGGCGCGGCCTCCGCGGGCCCGCGCTTCAGCCCCAGGCGGTGAGAGGAGCGGCCACGCAACGGAGAACGCGGGTTAAGGGTCGGCTCCCAGGCAGCGCCGCGACCTGCCCCGGCCAGCCTCGGGCTCTGGGCGCCGCGGGAGGGCGTGGGGCGGGGCGGCGGCCGCCGCACTCAAGCCTGGCCGGGCCGGCCGGGGCCCCACGCTCCCGCGCCCGCGATCGCCGAGCGCGAGACTGGCCGGGCCGGCGGGCGCGCGAGCTGCTTCCCGGGGGCGGACTGCTCGCGCCTTCCTTCTGGATCCACCTCCTTCTACCCCACCTCCTTCCCCTCCCCTCCCGGGGGACGCTCCGGGGCGAGGAGTTTTCGGTCTGCAGTCACCCGGCCCCGGGAGCCAAGCTACAGGAGGAAGACGGGCCGGGACAGGGGTGGTGCTCGCCAGGCCCCCTGCAACCTGGGTACCCGCTAGCTCTCTTGTCCCCGCACCCCGACGCTGGGCACACAACTCCGGCTGCTTCCCGAGCGCCGCTCCGGGAACGGGCACATCCCAGCAGCTGTCTGCCGGACAGGTCTTGGGAGACCGCGGTCCCTTTTCTGCAGCGGGTGGGGCGAGAAGCTACGGGATGTGGACCTTCCAGATAAGGGAGTGTCCCTGCCCGCCACACTGCAAGGTAGCTTCCTGCGGTAAGCAGGGACTGGGTGGTGGCGGTTACGAGTCATTCAGAATTTTTTTATCTTGTTTCTTTTTTTTTTTTTCTTAAACCTGCAGGGCGGCTGAGCGATTAGGCGCGGCTAGCGGAACCGAGCGGCGGTGGCTGGGCTTTCCCCACGCTCCCGTCACTGTAGTTAAGCCGCCAGCCCCGCGGCAGCCGCTCCACAGCCCACTCCCGGGCCTGGGCTCTGACCCGAACGGCCGGCTCCGCCCTGTTGCACCTCATAACATCTCCCGCTGCAAACCGTCCAATCCGGTGACGCTACGACAGTATGCGAACCAATCAAGGGCTACCGCTCAAGCCTTCTACCCCGCCCCCTCAGCCTCCCCTTCCCACTCCATTTCGGGAGGTGGCTCACCAGCTCTGATCCCTAGAGGAGCCTCTAGCTCTGGGGATGGTGCTTGGCACCTCTTCACCACCCCCACCACCCCACCCCCGTCCTCTCGCTGTCTTATGCACATCCCCCCTCCAGGTCTCTGCCCTGCTGATGCTGTTGAGGGTCCTTTCGATCCTCATTGACAGCTTTTGTGTCTGATCAACTGACACCACCATCCTGAGAGAACAGAACAAAAACCAAGATGCTGTGGAACGTGTTACCTTTTTCATCTTTGCTACAATTGCTTTCTAAAGGCTCCTCCCCCTTTCACACCCATCGCCTAGGGTCCTGTTTCTTGTGGAGGTTTTCAAAAGAGCACTCAGGAGCTGATAAAGAAGAACCTGAACCTTACTTTATAGTTCCTTACAGTGAAAGAGGGCAGACAGAATTTACAATCAAATCCAGACAGAATTTACCACCAGAACCTGACATTTAGAGGAGAGAAATTTACTAGATCATTTTTTTTTTTGCAGTAGCCATGAAATATGTAAGGTGTGACTGCCCCTAACCAAATTAACCAATAGCCAGGGTGATAAATAATAAATAAATGAAAACAGAGCCTACTACTGTATATTTGTGATTTACTGAGTAGCAGCATGCAGGTCGATGGCAGATCTAGTTATACCCTGCCGTTGGGTAAAGCAACAAAAACTGAATAGAAATATAACATTCAAGCGGTTTATCCCTGGTGGGCTTAGGGAATAAGTGGAGACAGGCAAAAGTTCACATCTACCACTGACAGATGCAAATGTGTGTGCATGGCATAACTGAGGGACTAACAACTGAGCATATCTACAAGGTTTTGATCTTACAAATGTTGGTTTGGGGAGAAGGTTTCCTTTTGGTACTGGAGAATACAAAGTTGTCCGTAAAAGGAAATAAAAGTCATTATGGAATTATGGGTAAGTAACAAAATCTACAGATGCAGCATTTCAGTCAAAGGAAGTACCATGTGAGAACCAAAATTCTCTCTAGGGCCTGGAGAGATGAGATGTGGCTCAGCAGCTAAAACAGTCCCTGGGATGCACACCAGCCGCTCACAACCACCTGGAACTCAAGTTCCAGGAATGCCCAACACCTCTGGTTTCTGAGGGCACTTGTATTCACTGCACATAAACACACACACACACAGTCTTTTTAAAAATACTATCATCCATCTGCCTCATTTTCCATGTAATGGGGCAAACGTTGACTTGTTTGTAAGTACTAGAACTAATCAGGACCAATGGCAGCCAGCATCTCTTTAGCTCCGTCTCCGGGGGGGGGGGGGGGGGGCTACTACTCAGAGTTTTATGTACATCTTAATGAGATTGTATTGTGGAGGCAGGAGTCGAGCCCAGAATCCATTCTTTGATATACAGCTACGTCGTCAAACATCCTTTTCAATTATAATAACCATATTAGCTAGCATTTAACTATGTGCCTATAGATTTGTGATCTATAAGAAAGAATTTAATCCTATTCCTAGGACAGGTATGATCATAGTGTCCCAAAATCATGGGAATGCTTCTCATAATTTTATGAGTTACATCATGAGTGTCTTATGGGTATCAGACTCTGTGAATGGAGAAGACTACATGACTACGATTTGGAAAGTATGCTGCTGGCCTGCCCACTAGAATCTATGAATATAAAGTACATTTCATATTTTGTTGGGCTGTGAACATCAGGTGAAATCACAGCTAGTTAGGGACTCTGAAAATATAAAAACATTATATTGGTTACTAAGATATTAAAGTATCACACTGCCGTGTATTAACTATTATATTGGTTACTAAGATATTATATTGGTTACTAAGATATTAAAGTATCACATTGCCGTGTATTAACTATGAAACTATTAGTTTGCTTCCTCACAGAACTTTATTTACTCTTTCATTGACACTTAGTAGGAACACATTAGCAGTGAAAACTTAGGACTATTCCAGTCTGAAGGTAAATGAGCAATAGCAATCTCTAAATAATGATTCATCTCCCGTTTAGATTCCTTCTGTGTAGACCAAAGGGCACAGTCACTATCAGGTCATCTGGAAAGTGGCAACAAACAGCCAGTCACTCACTGCCCACAGACTAATAGAGTAAGGGGTACAGGATGCAAGCCTTGGCATTCCCAGCTGCCCATCCTGGGGTTTCACTCATTAACACCTCCACCAGAGGGAGGACAAGTGAAAGGAAAATGAGCCAAGCACTCAGTCATGTGTCTACTCTTAAAAGCTCTCCTGAGAAGTTGGTGAAACAATGTTTAGGGGTCATGGTAACTGAGGGAACTTTGCACTAAACTATGTATGGGCTTCATGAACTTCATGATTGATCCCTGGACACTTGTTTACTCCACGTCTCTCGGATCAGTGATAACCAACAGTAACTCTAGTTCTGTTTACGTGGAAGGCTGATCTTTTCCTCCCCAGAGCATGTCCAATGTGTGATATCCTATCATCTAACTTGAAATAAATACATCACTAGACGAACAACTACAAAGCCAACTCATAAACTATAATTCTTGCAGTGTGAGCAAGACATTTTTAAGAATGGCAACTAGAATATCCTCAAAATATAAATTTTGGCTTTGAGGATTGGCAAACCATTATCAGGGGAAAATGTCACAGCCAGAAATAGAACCACTAAGGCCGGCCTGGTCTGGTCTGAGGTCATTCTGTGACAATCTATGGCTGATTTCTATTATGAATACAGAAGCTGGCAAGTCTAAGAGGCAGAAGTGTTTGCCAGAGAATTCCACAAGTGAAATTTGTAATTCAGTATGAAGCATTTGCAAAATTATGTGTCTGAGATATTTGACACCAAATTCCATCAGGGGAGCAACCTTTTTTTTTTTTCAATAGGAAAACACTGTGTGCTTTATTTCTTATTCATATAATTTCAAAAAGGATGATACCTCCTAACATTATTTTGGAAAAAAAAAAAACCCAGCACTTTCATGTTAAATTGAATAGCTACAGAAAACTCACAGCATTTAACTATAATAATCAAGAGACAGTGATTGTCCAAGACAAGGGAATTCTAGAACCCTTCATCAAAACCCTTTCAAATAAATATTATAAATTATTTACTAATTTAGCATTCTGCAGTTAGTAACTATATTACTTCTTATCTATTTTAAGGTAATTTAGCTTTAAGCATTAATTTCTGAACTTGAAGATAACAGTCTTTAGTTTCTTATATATATAGTAACCAACAGAATTACTAATTTTGACTAATTTCCTTGCTCTTGGCTTATCTTTCCCCAATTCTATAATAAAACACTAGTATTTATTTTGAAGCCTTAACTCAAACTCCAATAATACCTGCCACATCTTTGGCCCACACAAGTCAGTAATTAATTAATCAACAAATAATAAAGGTGGTGTTATGATTTTTATTATTTGGGGTTCTAAGTTTCGAACCCATGGCCTCATGCACACTATGCAAGTGTCCTACCCCGAGTCTGTATCGCTATTATTGATAAATGGTTATATCTTAAATTCCTAGCTGAGCACAAACTCTCCAGATAATAGTGCATATGAGTGAGGAATAGAAACTCAACGCTTAGCCATAGGGAATAGCAGATGTATGCCTTAAGCTCCACATACGCCAGGCTGTAGCGCCTTACTGACTTCTCCTCTAATGACTGACGCGTTGCGCTCACGGCAATATCCAGGGAACTACTCTCCCTTGCCTTTGAGTAGTAATAAGTTTGAGTGGTAGGAAAATCTCAGCTCAGAGTTTTATTCAGAGCCATATAGGCAACCGTTTCTTCTGGATTCGGATGATTTTTCAGCAGTCAAATGTCTGTTATTTAAAAGTAGTGCAACAATGAATCAGCAGCATGGAGAGTTTACTTCTCCATGTTAAGAATAAGAAGACTAAGTACATTTATGCACAACTTTCATTTTGCTTTGGGAATCGTGACTTTCATTTAGAAATATTCTATCTTTAAAAAATCTGAGACCATTTTTTTAAAAATGTTTCCACCCACTCACCTACTCTGAGCTGGAACATGTTGTGCAAACGCTGCCCTCTGGGTGGAATCCACATTGCAGTTGGAGAAGTGAAGTGCTTTATCATCTCGGAAGCCATGGCTACATCCCAGCTCTTCCATTCTAACTAGGAGGCTGCCATACGGTAGGCCAATCCAGAGTAAACCAATTATAATAAAAAATAAATAAAAATAGTAATTTTAAAAGGTTCTAGCCTTCCCTTTCATCATCATTGAAAAGACACAGGCAAGACATCCCAAGACTGCTCCGTTTCTTGCATTAGTGAAACTCCGGTTGTCTCTCCATATTCCTTAGCTCTGTACATTGGGCTCCAGTATTCCTAAAACTGTCTGCATGCCTTACTCATTCAAAAGTCAGCCGGGTGTGGTAGTGCACACCTTTAATCCCAGCACTTAGGAGGCAGAGGCAGGCAGATTTCTGAGTTCGAGGCCATCCTGGTCTACAAAGTGAATTCAAGGACAGCAAGATTCTCCCTTCAGGGGCTGGAGAGATGGCTCAGTGGTTAAGAGCACCGACTGCTCTTCTGGAGGTCCTGAGTTCAAATCCCAGCACCCACATGGTGGCTCACAACCATTCGTAATGAGATCTGATGCTCTTCTGGTGTATCTGAAGACAGCTACACTGTACTTACATACAGTAATAAATAAATGTTTAAAAAAGAAGAAAAAGATTCTCCCTTCAGATAGGACAATATGACAGGATAATTATAGGGCAATTCACATGTGGGTTTAAGAATAGATTGAGGCTTGCATAACTTTTCCCCTAAAAAATGATATCAATTATATACAAGTAAATATAGACATATAATTGGTTTTGTTTTCCAATTGTATTAACATGTATGGTTATATATTCCAATAAAACCAGTATATAATGTGTGTGTGTATTTGAAGCAAGGTCTCTCTATTATGTATATTAGGTATCTCTAACTGTCCCAGAACTTTCTCTGTAGACCAGACTGGCCTTGTACTCACAGGGACCTTCCTCTGCTTCCCAAGGGCTGGTATTAAAGGTGTGTGTCAACATTCCTGGCTCACTTATATTTTAACTTCTAAAAGATTCACAATACACACACACATACATACACACACACACACACACACATTCAAACTATGCAAAGCTGACTTCATATCATACTTTACAAATCCATTCTCTGGTCTTCCAAAAGCTCCTTAATGGTTAAATCCAGCATAAATCCTGAAATGCTCAAAGATATTTCATGTACTCTGAGGTCTGTTTATATACAAGTGGAAGGAAGTAGTATGTGTACTCCTTGTGGGAAAGGGAATGGAGAGGCAGAAATGCTGGCATGCAATCTCAGTGCTAAGGGAGACTCAGACAGTCTAAGACTAAGTCAGACAAAGGAAAATTCCTTAGTATTCCAGGCCCACCTGGGCTACTTTTTTTTTTTTAACTGATGAAAACATTTTATACTTCCTGAGGATCTATCATCAACAACAGGAATGGTCTGGACTGAAAGGTTTGTGATCAGTCTCTTCAAAAGAAACAAAATGGTCATTGTTGTCCTTCCCACTGAGCGGGTAATGGCTCCTAAGACAACTATTAGGGGGAAACTGTCCAAAATGTACAAGATAATACCCAATGTCGTCTTTGTGCTGTTTCAGAACCCATTTTGGTGGTGGCAAACAAGTGGCATTGGGATTGATGGAGTGTGCAAAGGAAACTGAGCCCAGCCAGCCTTGCAGTGTATGGAATCCAAGAGAGCATGCACGCCATCAGCATCCAAAAACAGCAGGAACAGAAAGCAGTCTGCAGGTGCTGGACCTCCAGTGACAGAGCAGATTCATCAGAAGACAAAAACTGAAAACTCAAAAATGAGCTGTATTCTTCTAAGGAAAGAGAAAAGAATATATTACTTCTGGAGGAAGATTAACTGAGGAAAAACAGACAACTATTTATACCCTGGTGGAAATGATATATTAAAAGTGAATGAAGAGCCGGGCAGTGGTGGCGCATGCCCTTTAATCCCAGCACTCGGGAGGCAGAGGCAGGCGGATTTCTGAGTTCGAGGCCAGCCTGATCTACAGAGTGAGTTCCAGGACAGCCAGGGCTACAAAGAGAAATCCTGTGTCCAAAAGAAAAAAAAAAAGAATGAAGAAATCAAAAGGCACTAGGTGAGCTGAGAAGATATTTGGAGGGAAGAGCTGTGTCAGCCAGCACACAGTGAAAACTTAGTTAGCGCTTAGAAGAGGAAGCAGCCTTCAGCAGAACACAGGGTAGCGAGGAGAGAGGCTCTGGGGCTCGGGAAGGTGGCTCTGGTTGTTGCTGTTTTCCATATGAAATCCAAAGGAAAAGAGGAGATGTAAACTGAATGGGCTAGAAGTTATAATCATGCCAGAGGATCACACAAGAAGATGGTGAGTTCAAGACCAGCTTGAACTATATAGCAAGTTGTTTTCAAGGAAGATTGGTGGGTGTTGTCTAACTAAATTTTACCTGGGGAAAAGCAACACACATACTCACCCCAGATAGCGAAGCACCACAGATCAAAGAAAAGATAACACCAAAATCCAACGTGGTGAACCAATGAGTTTTATTGGAGTTACTTATGAGGATATGGGTGAGGGGTTACTTACAGCAGCAGAAATGCTCAAAGACGGCTTGCATCACCAAGGCCCACCTCAGAATGGGTGACAGCTCATAAAAGCTGTGAACCTGGAGCATACTGCATAGCCTGCAGGCAGCTCAACGGGTTGGTGAGGATCCCTTCCTGGTGACTCATTTGGTCTAAACGTCTTCTAGGTAGCTGGTCTGGTCTTAGTTTTCTTTGCAGTTTGGCTTATCTGAACGTTACCTTTTCCTACACTCTTCCAAGAGGGACTCTCAGTTTTTATTGCTTTCTCTGGCAGGGAGGGGTCTAGTGACTCAGGTCAGTTTCAGGAACTTCCTGAAGCTAATTTGAGTTGTTTATCATCCTGTTTAAGGTACTTCCCTGCAGGCTGAAATGTGGCAATCTCAGAGGAGATTGTTATAAAACAGGAGATGGAAAGGGAGAAAAGTAAATGTAAGGAATAAATGATAAAAATCTAATTTGGAAAATAAAGCTATCCAACAAAGCATTTGCACTAACAAAACTAAAAAAAAAAAAACATTTTGGAGGTAAAAGGCGGTCAAAGCTGAGTGTCTCCAGTTTCTGTACTCTCCTTTCCATAATAATAGTGTTTTATTTAAGGAGTTGGGGTTTTCTTCCCAGTCTTCCTCCTAAGTATGACTACATGAAACATGAGCAGGAATGGCTGTCGGTCACTCCAGAAGTCTCCCCTAAAGAGAGATCCCAAATTCACAGTGGTTGAAGATGTTTTAAGAGCAAAAAGCAGAATTTAGAGCTTGAACTCAGTGGGTAGAGCTCTTGGCTGGCATACACTGTGCCCTGGGTTCCATCCCAAGTGCTAGACACAATTACTCATGGTGTCACATGACAGCACTCCCAGAACTTGGAAGGTGGAGGCAGGAAGAGAGGATCAGGTTAAACATCATCCTTCAACATAAGTTTGAAAATCAGTCTTTGTTACATGAAACCTTGTCTCTATACAAAATGTCTCTAATACATAAATCCTTGTCTCTAATACATAAATGGCACCCAGTTCATTTTACTTTCAAATAAAAAAGCAATATTAACATAGATCTCAACAAATAATTCTCTCGTATAAACCTGATGTCATAACTGAGATAGTAGAAATTTATTTGTTCTGTATCTATAATTACACTGTAGTGGGTGGCTAATATTTTGACTCTTGTAGATAGTGAGAACTATCTCACTAAATTAAATGCCTGTGAAGGGCAGACTTAATGACCTGAGGACATCCTCCTGGAAGCCCTGCTGGAGAAAAAGAATTTACTCCCAAAAGTTGTTCTCTGACCTTCACATACCAATGGGTGCACATGGGCAAATACACAAATACACACACACACACACACACACACACACACACACACGAAACAAATAAAATGAAATACTGTAAGTCTTGGTAAACAAGAGAACGTCATTTGTTTCCATGGCGAGTTTACTGGAAGGAAGGTCCACCATTTGCATTGTTAATGGTACATGGTGCATGGCAGCACCATAGCAGTAAGTAAGTAGATGCATCAGACCTTATGCACTACAAAGCTTAACATATTTTCTGTCTAGCTCTTTCAAAAAAAAATTGCTGACCTTTAACTGCAAGAACGATGACTGGCCACAGAATTCTAAGTATTAATTAATATGGAAGGAGTTTTGAAGAAAAAAAGAAAATGATTCAGAAGAGCAAAACCATATAGCTATTCCTATTTAGAAGCAGTAGAAAGACACTTTGAACATGAAATTCAGAAATGCATCACTTTCCCCAAATACACATAACACATAACAGCACGGCTTACTAAGGGACTCCTTTACACACGTGAGGACTGGTGGTGATAGGCACATACCTGTGGCCATTGCTGGGCCATTAGTACATAATGAAGACAAATCTAGAGAGGAGATCGCTGTCGCGAAAGGTAATAATATAATCCCACAATGATATACTATGACAGAACGAAAACAAGGGAGTTGGAGAGATAGGAAATGTGCGGAAAGGTTAGTGGTGCAAATATTCTCATTGCCTGCGAGGAGCTGCAGAAGTACCTTTAAGTTATTCAAGATGTTCTAAATCCTAATGACTAAATACATCGACATAACAGTGAGAAGGAAAATCGCAGATGCTGCACAAGATACATGCCCACAGACTTACAGAAGACTTTATGTTGAGGTGTAGAAAGAGCTCCCAGAGGCCGGTAGGTAAAATAGAAAAGACCAACAGTTCACAAAACAGAAAATACCTTTGACCCTGAGCCTAAAGAGAGGTGCTCCACACAGAGGTGATCAGAATAACAGAAATCAAGAAGACAAGGCCGCCAGAAACCCATCAGAAACCCACCGGAAACCCTTCACATCTTGACGATTTGGTACAGGAAGTGCTGACTTCACAGCAGGTGGGCAAAGTTGCAATTCAAAGCAACACAAATACCTCAGTCCCCATCCCCCCCCCCCCCCAACCCATCCCCTGTTCAAAACTGGCTGCAGAATCCCCTGGCAATTGGCTCCTCCTTGATATCCAGTGCTCTCCGACATGAACTACCCCAATCTGCTTACACCACATGGGTGGCAATTCTGTCTATCCATAAGCTGCTTCAAATCTACAACTTGCAAGGCTCCTGGAACCCCTTTCCCTCCCATCCCACAGTCATCTACACCCAGGATCCCTCACTTCCACAGCTGTCAACCCAACCCAAGTCATCTAACACCTGGACTAAGATGAGGACACCAGACTTTAATTAGCCAGAGAAAGCCTTTGAGAACCTGTATCAGATCATCACACTTCTTTGCTTTAAAATCCTCAATGGCTTCCCTTTTTGTAGAGATAAAACGCCCAAATCCTTCCAATAACTTACACTGGCTCTCCTGGTCCGCCTGTGGGATGACCTGTCTGTCTGCTGTTATTTCTCAAACTCTGTGGGCTTGTTCTCAGCACACCAGCAGCTGACCAATGTTTTCGCCTGCTATTCACCCAAACTGGAGTGGGTGTTCCTCACCTGGCCCAGGGGCCTCCCCGTGTCACTGATGCTTTTTACTTAAAGGTCATTTTTAAAGAGCGCTTCACAGACACCTCTACCACATCTACTTCCAAAGGTCCTGCATCGGCCCTATAGTCCTCTCTCCACTGCCTCTGATTTCTGTGATTGTAACAAGTACCTTAGATGAGCAACTTAAAATGGGGAAATGGCTTATTTGGGCTCAGAGTCTTGAAGGGACTCCAGCCAGCCGGAGCATGGCAAACATGGCTCTGGGAGTCCTTGCCCTTCTGCCCCATTCCCTTTGCCTTGCTAAAAAATCACTAGATTACATTCCTGAAGCTAGCCCCCAGGCCTATTCCCTTATTTGGCTACTTCCTTCTCCTGGGGCTGACTACCAAGACCCTGCTAAGGGAGAATTGAAGTCCAGCAATCAAAAGCCCTCTTTGGCTCACCTAATTAACATGCCCAATTAAAATCAAACACCTCATCCTAACTCAGGGTTTCCCCTTTTATCTTTGTAAACAGCCATTGTCCTACAGGCCACACCTGTCTCCTCTCTATCCAGAGACAGTCCCTTGTCTCCACCTCCACCTGGGGACAAAAACATCTTCCCTCTCTCCCTTGTTCCCTTCCTCTTCTCCCCTGTCCTTTATTGTCCCTTATTCCCTGCCCTTTGTTCCTGGGGCAAACAAATCTCCTTTGTGCTGAGAACTTGGTCGTGGGGTGTCTTGAGACAACTCAGAGGTTCCCTCCTGGTTTCTCAGTCCATGCCTGTCCGTCTTTTGCTTTGCTGTGCAGCTATGCAGTGCGTTACTGTGGAAAGTCTGTGGTGGAGGCTCTTCATGTCCTACTGGGCAGGAAGGATAACGAGAGACTGGTGGGCCCAAATCCCCGTCAAAGCACTCCCTCAGTGACTGACCTTCTGTAGGTCTCACTTCCAGATGGTACCATCAATTAAGATCTAACACTTGGTTTCTTTTTTATTTTTTTTCTATTTTCTTTAAGATTTACTTTATGTATGTGAGCACACTGTCGCTGTCTTCAGACACACCAGAAGAAGGCACCAGATCCCATTACAGATGGTTGTGAGCCACCATGTGGTTGGTGGGATTCGAACTCAGGACCTCTGGAAGAGCAGTTGGTGCCCTGAACTGCTGAGCCATCTCTCCAGCCTGGTTTCTTATTTTCATGGAGAAGAACTTTATTTCCAATGGATGGGCAATTGAAGTGAGCAATTTGAAATGAAGCAATATTAAAACTGTCCTGTGCTATTGCCAGCATTGCGTAGGCAACCCTGCGCAGGACAATTTGACCTAACGCCTTTCTGTGGCTATGGTTCTGCTGCTCTCTTGAGACAATTGGGTTGCTCTGGATGATGACAACCTCAGAACATGGAGGTAGTTACGAATTTTCAGGGGTGTTTACCAACATCCTTTATATAGGTATTACTCTTGATCATTGCAGTATATAGAAACAAGGGCTGTGCATACAACCATGATGATAGCTATTGGGAAGGCAGAAAAGGGAACAGCTTGGGGTAAGAGGGAAGGAAGGGTAAGAAGCATTGGCAAAGTTGGGAAAACATGGACGGTCAGCAGAACTGTGAAATGATCCAGCTGCTGGGTTAAACAGCATGGTAGGCTCTCAGAAATATAAAAGTAGAACTATCATGTGACTGACAATCTTCCTTCAAGACTGTACCCCAACGAATTGAAAGCAGAGACTTAAAAGAATATGTAAGCACCCATGTTCTCGTTGGCATTGCTCACCACAGCCCCAACATGGAAAATTCCAAGTGTCCATTGAAGACTGAATACGTAAAAAAATCATTCTCATGCCCATATACACACACAGAGGAAGAGACAGAGAGAGAGAGAGAAAGAGAGAGAGAGAGAGAGAGAGAGAGAGAGAGAGAGAGAGAGAGAGAGAGAGAGAGGAATGCTATTCATCATTAAAGAAAAGGAAGCCATCTTGGAACACACCCAAACCCATATGACCTTGAAGTGTTATATGAAATAAAATAAACGGCTCACACAAGGACAAATGGCATCACTATCTCCTTCATGAAGTTCTAGTGATAAAATCCGAAGAGCATTGAGCAGGGCATGATGGTCACGGTAGGTGGGTAGGGTGGGTTTCCTGTCATAGGTACCATTTCAGGTTTGCTATGAAGATGGAGGATGGTGACACGCTGCAGTTCCAATGTTTGCATGGCCACTGAAAATAGCTGAAAATGGGGGAACTTGTGAAGTGTGCATTTTGTCACAATAAAAATTACAAATAACATTTTTTAAAAGAAAAATTGTTGTTAAACCCAATTTGATTCACTTTGCCTTATTTGATGAAAGGGCTGTATCTTACCCGGTGTATATTTTTCCTACCTTTGTCAGAAATACGGTGGATATAGCACTGAGGGTTTATATATGGGTTCCTGTCTCTCTCTCTCAGTAATTTTTTTATCTGTTCCTGTGCCTGTCCCATGTTGGCTTTCTTACTATGGCTCTCTTGTAATGAGAAATCAGATGCTTGCTATCAGCAGCATTCTTTTTTGTTCAGAGTTGCTTTGGCTGTCTGGGCTCTGTGTTGTTTCCATATGAATTTAAAGGCTTTTTATTGTTGCTGTTTTTTTTTTCCCATCTCTGTGCAAAAGGGTGTTGGGATTCCAATGGGCACTGCACTGAATCCGTAGATTGTTTTTGGCAGGGCATCTATTTTTCAAATATGAATTCTCTCAAGCCAGGAGCATAAGGTCTTCCCGTTTGCACTGTCTTCCTTGGGTTGCTCTCTTAGCAGGCCTTTCTCTTGCTCCACTGGGTTTATGCCAACGCGTTCTTTGCTTGCTTTCCTTTAAAGGCTTCTGAGTAGGAATGCTCCCTGACTCCTTTCTCAGCTGTCTGTTAGTGTGTGTAGGAAGGCTGCTCTGATCCTCTCACACTAGCTTTGTCACTCTGTTTCCTAGTGGGAGCTTCAGCGTGCCCTCTGTGATGGCTCCCTGAGGCTTCCTTTTGTATTTCCTCATGGTTTGATAGTGCTGAACCTTTGCTTGCATGCTCATGTATACATAGATACACTCTTTATGAAATGTGTATTTTATCACTACATTTTATATATGATGTCTGCAGATTTACATTTTATCTAGAAGTAGCAGAGGGAAAAGGTACCGTACATGAGTCAAGTTAGAGCAGAGGTTAGATCAGGTTCTTCTTACGTGGTTCAAATGCTGCTGCTATAACCATGTCTGATTTTGCAGATTTAGGCAACCTTTCTTTCCTTAATTTCTCCAGTATTGAAAATGGACATGTTTTGAAACAAACAAACAAACAAAACAAACAAATGAGATAGAATCTTGGGTAGAGCAGGCCCCAGATTTCCCATGCAGCTGACAGAGGACAACCTTGAAGTTCTGACCCTCCCTGCTAAGCCACCAAGTACTGGAATTACTGGCATGTGCCACCTCGACTTTTGTTTTGAAGATTTAATGAATTAATCTCTGCAAAATACTTTAAACAATGCTAAGTTTGAATTATTATGTAGAATGCATGTGTTCATAGTTTCTCAAAACTAAAAGTAATACAGAAGATAATTTTGATGCCCATTGATCTTGCTTTCTACCCTGAATGTGGTTAGTGTTGTACTTTATGGGACTGAGCAATTCCATGCTCCCCGTGGATAAGGAAGGTTCTCTTCATTCCCGAGAAATGTTTAGTAAACATTCCAGTCTGAAATGGCCTGTAATTCTGCAATTCTCAAGGACTTCAGAGATTGATTCAGATTTCCTGACTTTCTGAACACATTCAAGGCACACATTCTCTACCTTGTCAAGCTCCTTTTATCATTTCAAAGACTGAGGAGAAAGTTTCGATTATCTAGTCAAAACCAAGATGTAAACAGGCTCTATTTGTATCTAAGGGTCTTTTAAGGTTTATATTAAATTAATATTTTGAGAATATATAAATTATGTAAGCTATTTATTTGTGTTTCTTTTGCCAGGCTTACATATATATATAATCCCTTAAATTATAAGAATGGAGAAGGTTCTTTTATCAGTGACCAGGCAAGGATAATGAAACTATGAGGCACACTAGAGTCACCTTAGAGCAGTGGTTCTCAACAAGTAGATTGTGACCCCTTGAGGGGAGGGGTGGAGGACCCTTTCATAGGAGTCATCTAAGACCATTGGCATATCATATATTTACATTACGATTCATAAAGTAGCAAAATTACAGTTATGAAGTAGCAATGAAAATAATTTTGTGGTTGGAGGTCACCACAACATGAAAAATTAAGGGGTGTTAAGGAATCATAGCATTACAAAAGTTGAGAACCACTGCCCTTGAGCTATCTTTAAAAAGATGACAGCAAATTATCCATTTTACAACAAATAGGATATAGAATTCTTAACATAGTTTTATTAAATATGCAACTCTATCCCAATAAAGAAAGGATATTTGTTCAAATGGTTATAGAGAAGAATTGGTAAAAAACATTATGTGGTTGTTAAATGAACTGGGTAGATATTTATGGATTGGTTCACAAGCCATGGAATTGCACAATAAATACTGATTATATGTATCTGATCTGTAATTTATGTGTTCTCATGGATAGACATTTATTGTCAGGAAAGTATAAACTAACTGTAGAACTGGACCAGATGCCAGGTGATGGGGTTGAGACTGAGTCTATATTATGTTATTTGAATAATTTTAACATTATATGCAATAAAAAAAACAAATTTTAACTCATCATTGAAAGAACTTTAAGATTTTAGGATATTAAGGGTAACATTTCTTAATGTGTCCAATGGGAGGATCCTGCTCCAGTTCTCTGTCTGTCTCTCTGTCTCTGTCTCCCTCTGTCTCTCTGTCTCTCTGCCTCTTTCTGTTTCTCTCTGTCTCTCTCTCTGTCTGTCTCTCTCTGTCTCTCTGTCTCTCTCTTCCCACTCCTCCACTAGCCCTCTTCTAGCTTTATTTTTGTATCAAGATCTTGCCAAGGCAGGCCTTGAACTTGTGGTCTTCCTGCCTCAGCCTCCCAAGTATCAAGATTTCAGGCCTGTGCTGCCACATTGCCCTCTTCTCTGCATCTCTTAACAAATCATCAGGTCAAGAGAAACAGTAAAGAAAACAAAAAGAAATAGAAATTCTGTCTGCTACCACATAGAAAACTGAACTCAGGGTACTTCAATATCCTTACATAGTTATGCTTAAAGGATTTAAGTGGTGCTAACTTTAAAAGAGGTCAAGGCTTCTTTGATGACAAAAAGGAAGAGATTGAGAATACATTAGAGAAGGGGAAAGTCAACAACAGAAAAGAAGCAATGGAGCATCTTCATCTCTGGGGCTCTGACATTCCACATTATTTGGGCTACAGTGTCTTTTGGGTTTTTTGTTTGTTTGTTTGTTAATTTATATTTGAAAGTGCTAGCATGTGGATCCAGCTGTGCATCTGTTAATTTCATTTTATATTTAGGATGAAATGTCAGGTAATAGTACCACTTTAGGACACAAGCACAGTTATATATCAAATAAGCCAAAAATCCAATTATTATGTGTTCTACTCATTTGGGAGGGAATTTCTGTGGCCTGAATTCTTGGCATAGGTGCTTCTGTTTGTAAGCTGTTTCAGGTAAGGGATGACTCTTGTGGGACATGGAATGTAGTCCTTTGGTCTTCTCAGACTCTCTTTACTACAGTAACTTCTGGTGAACACAAACTGAATACTGAATGAAAAGACAAACTTATTCCTGCCTATAAACCTCTTAAGGTTATCATCCAATAATGCGGACATTTTGCAATGGACAGAACTAGTCTTTAAAACAAATAGTAGTTTATAACAGACACATTGATACAGATATTACTGTGCTACATAAAGAAGACAAAAACCAATGGATGGCTAACGGGGGCTGCTTCTAAACAACAGAGCCGTGAGAAAATTATTTCGGTGCATCTTGAGGATGCAGGGACTCATTCCATACAGGGTAAGTTCCAGTATTACAAAGTCAGAAGAACAAAAAACTCTTACCTATTGTTTAAACAAACATTGCAAAATTATGATGTTGATATGGTAAAACACTGAGTTCTCCAAATGTAAAATTTTTTCTTAATGTTTTCATCTTGTTTTTCTTTTTTTTTTCAATATTTATTTACTTATTATATGTAAGTACACTGTAGCTGTCTTCAGACACTCCAGAAGAGAGCATCAGATTTCGTTATGGATGGTTATGAGCCACCCATGTCTTTGCTGGGATTTGAACTCAGGACCTTTGGAAGAGCAGTCTGTGCTCTTAACCGCTGAGCCATCTCACCAACCCCATCTTGTTTTTCTTAATGACCCTTCGACAACAAAGCTCTTGAGGTATCCATTGAAATTAGTGAACAATGGAGATCCTTGCGGATCACATATCATGAACAACCAGATTGACTCAACTACCTGTCAATCAAAGACTGACTGCTGTGGTTCAGCCCCTTTTTCCGTTCTGCTTGCTGTTGTATAAGCTGCAGGGCCTGGTGACTACTGGTTACAAAAATGGCCTCAAGTCCTCATTCTTCCTTCTATGTCTGTTCTTTCCAGTGTGACGGAGAAATTTTCCTGGTTAGGAGGTGGTTATGATATATTCTTCCATGGCATTTAGGCTGCTTGTTGCTTGTTCTGTCACTGGATGTGACAGTGTGCCAACTCTGAGTTTATGCTTTAAGAAACCCCAGTGTGGGTATTGGAGAGATAGCTCAGAGGTCAAGATCGTGTACTGTCCTTGTAGAGGACCTGAGTTTAGTTTCCCATACCGACCTTGGGATGCTTACAACTGCCTTATTGCTTCTAGGCTCCTCCTTAAAACCTTCTGACCACCATGTGAACAAGCCTGGGCTTGCCTAATGTCAGATGAGAGACTCCATGAAATGAGGTCAACTGTATTAGTTGAAACTGTCCTTGATCAGCCAACCTGCTGCCTTCCCATCTGCTGACTGAAGGGAGCCCAGTCAAGATCTGCTAAGCATGGTTCAGATAGCAAAACTTCCAGCAGTAGACATGGGAACTAAATAAACACCTAGTATAAATGGTCATTGGATGTTAGATCACTACGTTTTGGGGTAGTTTGTTATACAGCAATGGCTAACAAATATGTGAAATAAGTGTTTTCCAAATATTCCATTCCAAAGCAAAACAAAACCACACCTCTTTTGACTGATTATTCTAGAATAGCATTCAATCCCCCCTCCCCTGCCCTGCTTTCACATCAGAGTGCTTCTCTTGTTTTGTTTTGCGAGAAATGGAACCCATAACCTTTATATTCTAGGCTTTCTCCTAACCCTTGCTTTTTCTAAAACAGGTCTCACTGCTCATCTCAAACTAGCGATCCTCCTGCCTCTACTTTCTTGTCACAGGAATGCTCACCACCATGCTTGGCTTTACTCAAGGTTCCTAATGAATAGACTACATATGCTTTACTCTCTGTTGTTTTCTTTCACCCTTCTCTCTACATTTCCCACTAAAACGGCTTTTGCTAAGGAGATTAAAGTTCTTTTAACTGTCAAGAAGGGAGTTCTTAAGCCGGGCGTGGTGGCGCACGCCTTTAATCCCAGCACTCGGGAGGCAGAGGCAGAGGCAGGCGGATTTCTGAGTTCGAGGCCAGCCTGGTCTACAGAGTGAGTTCCAGGACAGCCAGGGCTACACAGAGAAACCCTGTCTCGAAAAACCAAAAAAAAAAAAAAAAAAGAAGGGAGTTCTTGAGAGGTAAAGCTGAGAACAGAAGTGGCACGGGGTGGGGGTGGGGGTGGGGAGAGGGGACACACTAGAAAACACAGGACCTTTTACAAATTCCACACTAAAGAGTTTAGACTATATTTAGTAGATACGTGTCACTAAATGTTCTGAAGCATTGAAGGAAAGGCATGACCAAAGTCTCTGCATGGAGGTTAGTCACCTAGAAGCATAGGAGGAGGAGCGGGGAGAGAGGAGGAAAAGGAGGAGGAGGAGGAGGAGGAGGAGGAGGAATCCAGACCTGGGGCCACAGTGTCCAGAGAGTCACAGAGACCTGCAGCAGAGGAGAGTGATGGCTCTGCTTGGCGACCTTAGGCTTCAGGAGTGCAAATGCAAGAGAAGTGTGTACAGTTAGGATCCATCTGATTTGTGGTCTCTTGGATTATAAAACAGTGTACGAGGGAATGAATCAGATATGTTGATTTTGAAGTTCTAGATCCAACAGATAGTTGGCAAGGTTGAGCCTGGATTTCTAGACAAGACCAGAACTAAAAGTGTCGTTGCTAAAGCAAGCTCCCACTTTCAGTAGTATTTTTTAAATTTGATTCTTGGCTCTTCTTCTTCTTTGAATACTCATTTCAAAACAAACAAACAAACAACCCACCAATTTTAAATTGAAATGGTATTGCATGGACCAATAAAGAATGTGCTTTTTTTTTTTTTTTTTTTTCTTTTGATGGTTTTTCAAGACAGGGTTTCTCTGTGTAGCCCTGGCTGTCTTGGAACTCACTTTGTAGACCAGGCTGGCCTCGAACTCAGAAATCCTCCTGCCTCTGCCTCCCAAGTGCTGGGATTAAAGGTGTGCGCCACCACGACTGGCAGAATGTGCTTTTTTAAGGGTATGATGTGGTATTTTATGCTTTCCTACCCATGAATACAGATGTTCTTTCCAGATGTTTGTCTTAGATTGTCACTTGAGTAAAGCTGCACAATTTTTAAATATTTTATTTTTCAAACGTATTTACTGCTGTGTGAGGACTTTGTGTGCCCCTTGTTTGTCTGGTGCCTGCTGAGGTCAGAAGAGGACATCGGATCCCCTGGGCCTGGAGTGATAGATAATTGTGAGTTGCCGCGTGGGTGCTAGGGATTGAACCCAGGCCCTCAACAAGAATAACATGGGCTCTTAACTGCTGAGCCAGTCTTACAATTTTTAATGTTACTATTTTGATGTTGTTGTTTTGTTTGTTTTTTATTCTTATGTAGTCCTGTTTTGGTTTGTTTTTATGCTGAGTAGCTCAGGCTGGCCTTGAGCTCAGAAATCCGCCTGCCTCTGCCTCTGCTGGGATTAAAGGCGTGAGCTCTTGCCTCAGGCCTTTTGAACCCTGGCGTTACAAGTTTATGCATCCAACCCTTCCCCCTCTCTCTCCCTCTCCCTTTCTTCCTTTCACTTACACTTTATTTATTTGGGGTGTGTGTGTGTGTGTGTGCACGTGTGCACACTATAACACATACATGGATATCAGGGTTTGGTTCTCTCCTTTCACCACATGAGTCCCAGGGATCAAACTTAGTCTTGGCAGCAAGCACTTTTGCACACTGAGCCCTCTCACCTGCCTCCTGCCTTCATTAAATTTATTTTTAGGTGTTTTATAACTTAAAGTGATTTGTGATTTGAATAGTTGTGTGTATATTATCAAATTATTTCTTTATATGCAGGAAAATGATGAACTCTGCATATTTGTTCAATAAATAACATTGAAGCCTCTAACCCCCATAGCGTGTTGCTCTCCTTTCTGACTCATGGATGAGTCCATGACTTAGTTCATGGTTAAAAGGCCCCGAGTAACGCAGAATAGAATCAATGGAAAGGGAGGGAAACACTGTACTTTATATCGGTTTTCTCTTTTCCTTTTGTTACTTTGGGGTATGTGTGTTTATTTGTTTGATTTTGAGGCAGGGTCTTGCAGGGTGGTTGAGGTTGTCCTTGAACTTGGGCTCGTCCTACCTCCTTCTCCATCACTGGGATTATAGGCTGTCATAGTGATGTGCTTCTTAGCTCCTGCTTATTCAGGAAACTCATTGCGTTTGTTCTGTTTTCATACACAAAAAACTTTAACCCCTACCCTCTTTTTTTTTTTTTTTTTTTTTGCTTTTTCTATGTATTCTTATTTTATCTATTTTGCTTTCCAAATTACCTTTACTCTTTTTCTCTCTCCTACTGTTTTTCTTGCAATCCCTTTTTCCCTCTCTCCCTTTTTATATGTTCTTATTCATGGAGACAGCATCTTCTGGCATTCTAATAAAGATGTCTGTAAGATTCCTGAAATTCTTCAGCGCTCTGTAGAGAGATCATTCCTTTCCACTGGCTTCATACTACATCTTCATAGATTATTATTCTTGGGTTATTCTGAGAGGGGGAGAGGGGGAGAGGAGGGGGAGGGGGAGGGAGAGGGAGAGGGAGAGTCTGTGTGTGTCTGTATGGTGTGAAAACTGAACTCAGGGCCTCCTGCCTACTAGACAAATACTCTACCACCAAGCTACACTCCCAGCCTGGTAGAGGCCCATAGATTCTATAAGTACTTAGCACAAGGCCTGATACAGATTCGTGTACAATATTTCTCATTAATATTGGTCAAATACACCTAATATTCTGAGTTATATTTCCAACTTTCCTTATGGCGCGCTTCTTCTTTTCCTGCTGCAGTTCTGTGCTTACTTCTTTGCCCAATGGGAAAACTACACATGTGCAAATGGAAAGTACTCTGGAGCTTTAGACAGCCTTGTATCCAAGCTGAGTGACGGCCAGAACAGAACCCCCCAGTGGGACATGTTTAACCATGGAGTTAGATGCTTAGTGCCTGAAACGCAGAACTATGGAAGAGGAATACAATTTCATGACCCTGAATAAACATCTCCCATTGCCCAGAGCCCCTTTCCTCCTGGGTACCATGAAGAGAACGGCAGCCACTCTTAGGTTTATTTTACAAATAAAACCAGTGGTAAGGAGGCCTGATATAATGTATGCAAACTTAGCCTGCAAGCAGTAAATCCTATTATACTTTCCGTTGTTTTGGTCACCGTCATTTTTATTATTTTTTAGTTTGTGTTAACTGACACACAGCTTCTGTCTGTGACTATCTCTAATCATATATTTTATCCCGTTGTTTCACAAAGCAATAGTACAGTATTATGCTGAACTTTTCCACCAGGTTCAAAGGTTATGACTCCTTGGCAGGGAGAGAGTTACTGTCCAGGAAAGATCGCTGTTGGACCCAGGACAACCACTGAAGGCTTGCATAAGTCTTTGTCAGCCCTGAAGTTGTTCTGCAGGTGTCTTGCTGTGTTGACACAGCTCCCACTTACTCTGCTTTATTTATTGCTTTTTCTTGGGAGGAAACTTTAGAGCAAACAGGACTCTGACCAGCAATTTGTCCACTTAGTAACTGACCTTCTCAGTAAAGGAGAGAGATGGCGGGAGTCAGGAGATGCATGGATGAGCGAAACGTATCTACCTTCCAAGCAGACCAAGAAGAGTCAAGAGGGCAGCTAGAAGAGAGGAATTTGTGTCAGAGACACTCTGGAGCAATGAGAGGGAAGAATGAAAGGCAAGTCAATTAATTTTAATAAAGCAAATTGTTAAAGTCTAGGCATGCTAAAACGCTCTGTGGCAAAGACTTGGAGGAGAAGCCAAAACATGGTGCAGGCCAATAGGAGTTTGAACTTGAGCTGCGAAGGAAATAGCAAGCAGTTCTGACATAACCAGGCTGTGTAAAACAACTATAGCCCCCATGACACCCTCGTTCCAGCGGCTTGCAGCAACAACTACTTATACTCACATTTTATTTCTCAAACAAAAAATATGTATTTTTTTGTAAACAGACTATTAAATTTTGTTTTCAAATACAGCATCTAGTGAGTCCAATGGGGAAAAAAAATTAACTGATCTGGGAAGAAATAAAGAGGTTGTGAACATAAATAGCTTCTGTCCAGCTGTCTGTTCCTCAAGTCTGTGATGACCGTGGAGCCCAAGCATATAGGGAATCGACTTCTTTCTGATATGAAAGGCATATTTGTGTCTCATGGAATGAGAGGTATGCATGGCATGAGAGCAGGACCCAAGGTCACTGCAGGGTTGTCAGCAAGCTGTGCTCCTCCATGGGGGTCCTAGCGGGCTGGCTACTCACAGCTATTGCTTGTGTGGATCACCCCTGGGGGACTCCACTATTACTAAGGCTCTTGTTTCCCCTGTTTTTCCTGTCCCTGCCTGGTGTGGTGGCATTTCACTGTGGTCTGGAATCCATTGATCTCACTCATTATTGTAGCAGTATTTCTTTTGTTTTCCCAACTTTTAACTCTTATGTGAAGAAATGGCTCAGAAATACATCTCCTCTGTTGGTTGGTTGGTTGGTTTTGTTTTATCTTTGTTTTTCCAAATAGAGTCTCTATGTGTAACCCTGGCTATCCTGGAGTTCATAAGCATGATACAGAAAATATCAATAATCATCTGTCTTTAGTTACTTTATTTTTTCTGTGACAAAACACCATGAGCAACTTACAAAACTTATAGAAGAAAGTGCTTAATTGGGCTTATGGTTTTAGAGGGTTAGAGTCCACAATGACAAAGCAAAGGCGGGGAGCTAAGAGCTCACAAATGAATTCACAGTGGGAAGTACTGAGAGAACACTAGGAATGGTATGAATCCTTTGAAACCTCAAAGCCCACCTGCGGTGATGTCATCTCCTCTTAAAATTCTTCCTTTATTGGTCCACCAATGGGGATCAAATATCCAAACATTGGGCCAATCCCATCTAAATTACACAATCCACTCCCTGCTCCCATCCTGCCCCTATAGGCTTGTGGCCGTATTATAATGTAAAATGCATTTGGTCCAGTTTCAAAAGTCTTTCGATCTTAACATTGTTTAAAAGTCCAGAGTCTTTTTCTGAGACTCAAAGCTTTTAACTGCCACTCCTGCTTCCAACCCCCAACCACCCGACCCGGGAGGTACTTTACCTTTCTGATAGGGAGGGATAAAGGCATAGAGAGGAAACACTGAACAAATGTAAGTTCAAAATCCCAGCAGAGAAAATGCCAAATTCGTAGCTCAGAAACCAATGTCATGGGGATTGGAGGCTTCTTCCTTTGCAGCTCGGCTGCTTTGGCATCTCCAACATCCAGGCTTCATCTTCACAGCTTTATGCAATGGCCTCCTCAGGCCTCTGTGCAGGGACTGCCCTGTGACATGCCTGCCTTCAGTGGTGCTCCTTCATGACAGGGAAGGAAACGCTCTACAACCATTTTATTCATGACTGTACAGCCAGAATCGCCGTGAACTACACTGCTAAGTTTGACTACAAATGTGGAGCGAACCCTGGTGCCCCTGAAGCACATTTGTGGCAGCTTTGGTTTTGTTATTTTCCTCTTCTTGTTTTTCTCCTCCTCCTTCTCTCCCTCGTCCTTTTTTTCTTTAGAATTGCTTTCAAGGCAAAAGAGAGTGTAGATAATGCTGAAGTGGCCATCAGGAGCCACTTCCTTTTTTTGTTTTTGTTTTTGTTTTTGAAACAAGGTTTCTCTATACAGCCCTGGCTGTCCTGAAACTCACTCTGTAGACCAGGCTGGCCTCAAATTCGGAGACCTGTTTGGCTCTGCCTTTTAGGTCTCTTCTTTGTACAAGTTGGAAGCTTAGCAAGGAGCATATTCCTTCCTTTTTCTCAAGGCAGCTCAGGTTTGATCTTCTCATCTCTCTGAGCCTTTCCTCTGACATTAAATTTACTGGTGTGTCTTTTCTTATCATAGCAACAAAAAGCAAACTAGGGTAGTCAAGTCACCGTCTTCTTTAACTTACTACACTGTTTTTTAAATATCATCAATATTAATGTGTATATTAGTAGCTCTTTTCTTTTTATTACTTAGTGATAATCCATTGTGTAACTATATCATGACATGTGTAAACATTCAACTGTTGACATATCTTTGCTTTGATTTTTGTATGGGACTGCCAGATATACTCTTGTACAAGTATTTTGTGCATACATTGTATTTCCTTTGAATAAACACCTAGAACAACTACCAAATCATAAAGTATGTGTACGTCTAGTTTTATGTAAAATTTTCTTGTTTTCTGAGGTGCTCTCTATAATGTTCTGCTTCCGTGAGATTTCGGCTAGGTTATAACCATACCGACATTTGGTTGTGTATACATGTGTGTGTGTGTGCTGTTCATTGTGTGTGCAGGTACACATGGGAACACATACATGAGTTCTTGGAGGCCAGATAACCTCCAGTGTTGTTTTCCTTCGTGTATTGTCCTGAGACAGGATTTCTCATTGATCTGCCACTCACTGACTAAGCTAGAGTTACTGGCTAGTTTTATGCCATGGTGTTTTGTCACAGCAATAGGACACATATCCAGAGACACTCTGGTAGCAATCCTCTCAGCCCTTTGGCTCTTATAATCTTTCTGCTCCCTTCTTGGGCCACATATCTGAAAGGTTTTTATTTGTCCATTTTTAGCCTGATGCCTTTCCCCAGCCCTGAACAGGTTAGAAACTATAGTACAATACCAAATACCAGTTTATTTTGTAAACAGTATGTATTGCTTAACATTTGAAAAGTAAATGAAATTTTGTTCTTTATTTTTCAGCTTTATCCTTGATTATATTCATGTGAATTCACTTATTACATTTAATTAATAATTTGTCATTATTATCTCAATGCCATATGCAAGACCACTTAAGATTAATCACATTTAATGAGTGCTCTACTGTCAGGGCTTGAGTGGGAAATGTCTCCCACAATTTTGTGTGTTTGAACACTTGGTCCCCAGGGTGTGTTTCTATTTGGGGAGGTGACAATGCTGGCTATAGTGATTCTTTAGGAGCAGGTCATAAAGATGGTGCTCACCTGATTATCTCAAGTTCCCTGATCCCCAAAGACGTGAGCAGGCATATGATCCCAACAGCAAGAACTCTGTCATGTCTTCCCTGCAGTGACAGTCTGGATTATAGATATAACCTCGAGCCGAGATGAATCTCTTTCCTTATGTTTTCTCTTTTTCTTTCTTTTTTCCTGCAGATATTTTGTCTGATGAGGAATGAAACCAGCAGAACTCTAATGCTTTAATATTCAGAGCAGCAGGACTAGAACCTCAAGATTGTCAGATACTCACCCTGGAGTAGGGTAGGCTGTAGTAGGGGAATGCAAAAAAGGCTCAGAGAGCTCTGTCTTCTTGATTTACATTTTCATGCTTAAAAAGGACAGGGACATCTGTTCAGTGGTAGTGATCACCTTTAATCCCAGCACTTGGGAGGAAGAGGCAGGTGGATTTCTAGAAGTTCAAGGTCAGCCTGGTCTACAGAAAGAGTTCCAGGATAGCCAGGGTTACACATAGAAACCCTGTTTGGAAAAACAAAGATAAAACAAAACCAACCAACCAACCAACCAACCAACCAACCAACCAACCAACCAAGGAGAGGAACATAAGTAGTGGTTAAACTAATAGGTGTGGACACCTCCTTAAATAGTTAATATGCACCAATATGTGCTATTATCATCTTCAAAAGCTTCTAGACAAATAAATAAACAGAGGCACAAACAAGACCACAACTACTCTACTTGTAGAATCTTTTCTTAGAATCGGAGAGTAGATTACTGGGTCTACTGATTTCTCTATTGGGCAGTTTCTACAAAGAAAGAATTTACTCAACCATATCCCAGGATCATTAAAAATGCTTTCTCTTGGTCTAAAGGGGCTTAGTTCAGAGACGAGTCACAATGATTATCCTGGAAGGCCTCAAGTTTACACCCCTCAAAGAGGCAGCCACTTTGAAAGAGAAAAAGCTCTTTATAACCAGTTAATAAAGGTGAGGGCATGTTAGGACATGTATGCTTGGCCAGCTATTGGCTCTTGACCTAAGCATAATGCTAGCACTGACGTTTGGGGTGGATAGCTTCTTTGAGAGTCCCTGGCTAGATATGTTGATACCTTTCACTGGGGCTCAAATTTATTTTATAAATTGATACCACTTTTCTGAAGAAAACAAGGACAGATTTAAGAGCATTTCCATGGATATTCCCTGTCCTTTGCCAAAAAGTAATGAGACAGGCCTCCTTCCAGGCTTGGTTCCATTTTGGGCAAATTGCAAATATGTGACATTTTAGGAATCTTGGGCTGCTTTGCTCTTCACACCCATTTAATCACATTTTGGTGACTGGGGGTTGACGGAATAAAGTAGTTCTGTCCCTTTGCTGCAGTGGTGTTTCTGGGATTTTGTAGCAATAATGGTTTCAGAAAGGAATGGAAAAAAATAAGCCTTAGCAACTCAGAAGCCAGATGACTTGAAGCTGGCTTGGTCATTCTGGACCCATCTCCATGACTCTTTTTTTATTTTATTTTATTTTATTTGTTCTAAATTATAAACAGACCTGTGTGGATTCTTCTTTTGTATCTTCATATTTGAGGTAGAACCAGGTTGGGGTGTTTCTCATGATATAAGTTTACTTACCCTTTATCAATGTAGTGGGACAGACAGACTCCATGATTATTAAAACTGGAGAACCACAACTGGACATTAGATCTGATGACTATCGATGCCTTTTCTTTCCCTTCTCTTCTAGGCTGTCAGAGCACTTTAAAAAAGGGGAATGTACATCTAGAGTCCTAGAGTCATATGGTAGCTACCATGTTAACTTGCATAACAGGGGTGGGAGAGAGATGGGCAGTGTGATGTCTGTAACCAGTGATAGTTTACTGAATTAGCCAAATGTGCACAGAGGCAGAGCTGGGAACTCCCAGTCATTGAACTCACTATACTACAGACTAGGTGACTTTGAACTTGCACTGGTCTCCCTACCTCAGTTCCCCAAATGCTGGCATTACAAGAGTGGAACATCATACCTGGCTTTTTTTCCCTTGGTATTTTTAATTTACTAACTTTAAAAAGGCAAACATAATGACCTATAATATTTACCCCCAAGACACGTGTCTTTTCAAGATATAAGTAACATTAGAGCCGGGCGTGGTGGCGCACGCCTTTAATCCCAGCACTCGGGAGGCAGAAGCAGGCAGATTTGAGTTCGAGGCCAGCCTGGTCTACAAAGTGAGTTCCAGGACAGCCAGAGCTATACAGAGAAACCCTGTCTCGAAAAACAAAAACAAAAAAAAACAAACAAACAAAAAAAAGAAATATGTTATATGAATGCTTACCAAGTTGGAATGTAGTAGTTAATCTTGGAATGCCTTTATATGACCATGGGAAGTGTGTAGCCCTGGAGTCGAGAAATGCTGGGACCTGAGTTCTCCCACATCCAGCATGGCCTTTTAATGTTTTTGGTGGAAGGATTATGTATCTGACCTCTAACTCTAGGAAGATAGTCATAAACTTAACAGCCTGGGACTGGCAAAAACAAGATCAGTGGGATCAGATAGACAGAGGAACAAGAAATAGAATGTCAAAGCCCCGCTCACTTAGTTTTTGATAAAGGCAAAAACATACATTAGGAAAAAAGCCTGTTCGACAGACTGTGAAAGCAGAAGTGCATTTCTACCTGCAGGAGAAGGAAATGAGATTCTTGTCTTTCACCCTGGCCAAAATCTACTCAAAATGCATCAAAGACTTTAAAACCTGGGACTTTAAAAGAAAGCAAAATAAAACATGATGTTCCCTTTAAGATGCTAGGGTAGGCAAGAGAGTTTTGAATGGAACAGTGATGGCATATGAAGTGACAGCAAGCACCAACAGGTGGGACTATGTTCATCAAGTGATGGCCCATGCTTTAATCCCAACACTCAGGAGGCAGAGGTAGGTGGATCTCTGTAGGTTTGAAGCCAGTCTGATCTACATAGTGAGTTTCCGGGCAGCTAGGGCTACAGAGAGAAGCCCTGTCTTTTAAAACTAACCAACCAACCAACAAACAACAAGAGTAGAAGCTCATTGAGTTGTGTATTCTTTTTTTAATCTTTATTTATTTATTTATTATATGTAAGTACACTATAGCTGTCTTCAGACACTCCAGAAGAGAGCATCAAATTTCATTAGGGGTGGTTGTGTGCCACCATGTGGTTGCTGGGATTTGAACTCAGGACCTTTGGAAGAGCAGTCGGCGCTCTTAACCACTGAGCCATCTCACCAGCCTCGAGTTGTGTATTCTTTAGGTCTGGTTAATTTCAGTGTGTAATTTTTTCTTATTGTGGATTTAAAAAAAATAACAGAGCTTACAATAAATTTTAAAATATGAAAAAACATTTCTTGAGACTTTGCTTTAAAAAAAACTGTAAGAATTAAGGGCAGACTCGATAGTTTTAAGAACCTCACTGGTCTATCTCTCTGCTTTTTGCTTGAAATATGCTGAGATTTGGGGTGTGGAATCATAGTATTACAGCAAGGTTGACCCCGGCATCTCTTCAGTTGGCTAAAGCCAATGAGAACATTATTATTTCTTTGTGGCCATAGAACTGCTGAAATGGAAATCATCAAATAAGTCAGTGAGATGGGCATCATTAAATTTGGGTCAGAGAGAGAGAATGATACATGCTGCAACTTATTTTTTTAAGATTTATTTTTATTTTTAACTATGTGCATGAATGTACATGTGTGTGTAGGTGTGTGCACATGAGTGCAGAGGCTAGAAGAGGATGTCAGATCTTTTGGCATTGGAGTTACAGTCAATTATGGTCTATCTAGCATGGATGCTGGCTGCTGAACTGTGGTCCTTCAGCACCAGTGAAGCTTTGGAGACACAAGCTTCTTGATCTTCTACATTCAGTGGGATGCAGGTACTGTTGCCACTATAAGTGGAATCAGCCTTAACACAAAGCTGGGGAATTGAGGAGAGAAGAAATTTAAAGATGTCAAGTTGGCAATCGGCATTAACCGTCACATAAATACAATGACATTTTCTGGTTTTGTTTTGTTTTTCGTTCCTGAGTATTGAACCCAGGAACTTGCCTATGTTGGATAAGCACTGTATCATACCACCACATCCCCAGCCCTTGGAGTTAATTTGTGGACTGAGTTAGAGAAGGCATGTAAGGAATTCGACATAGAATCTTGCTCACAGTAAGGTTTTAGTGATTGGTAGCTGAGTTGGCTGCTAATATTATTGTTTAACTGTTCAAATGTTGTCTATTCCATAGCATCCAGACATGCAAACATTGGACTGAGCAGACCAATGACAGATTGCTGAGTGTGGTCACATTAAATTAGAAAGAACAGAAATCCAATAGAATAAGGCTGTGTAAGGATAAATGAAATCTCTATCATTGAATCACCAGGAAAATAGAGAGAAAATAGATCCAAGGCTTCCTGGTTCAAGATCCAGGTCACTACATACTTTCCTTCCTTCCTTCCTTCCTTCCTTCCTTCCTTCCTTCCTTCCTTCCTTCCTTCCTTTCCTCCCACCCTCCCTTTCTTCCTTCCTTCCCTTTATCCTTCTCTTCCTCCCCTCCCTTCCCCTCCCATCCCCTCCCCTCCCCTCTTTCCCTCCCTCCCTCCTTCCCTTTATCTCTGACTGGAGGTGGAGGGAGAGAGGTGGGAGTGTTGGAGGGGGTGGGGTACCTGCATCATCACATTAAGATGCTCTATTTGGTAGATATTCCTGTCAGATGGTCAAATATTTTTGAGTTACTTTTGCATTTGAGTTATGCTGCTGTGACATGGATTTCGTCCAAAGACTCTAAAAGCTACTGCATAAAATTACCTTTGAAATTTAGAAGTATCTATTTTACAAAAACCTTTTGGTCTTAACTATTCATCTCAAACTATAGCCAATGTCTTAAGGGCCCCACCAGAGCTCCTGAAAGAGGCCCTGGGCTTTTACACACCAGATATGTACAGACTACTCACTATTTGGAAATACCTGTTAATGAGAGATCAGAATATGTTCTTAGGAATTCCATGTTGCTTCTCCTTTACATGGATGGTTTAGGAGACCAAACATTTCCACCAACCAGTGTGTACCATTGTTTTAATACCAATAGACAAGTTTCAACAAACATTTTAATAAACAATAGTTTGATTTTACAGACAATTCACCCAAAATAGTTAGCATACCCAAGAAGTATGTTTCTCATGGTTAAACTGGCATTGAGTTTGGGTGGGGCAAATGATGGATTTCAGAACTACCTTTGGGAAATGTCATCTATGATCCAAAAAGCAGAGCATGCATTTTCAGAATGTAACCCATGTGGAAGTTGGAGTACTTCATATATTTCAATCAGCATTGATGTCTGAGCCTTAGCATCTATTCAAACATCCATCACATAGTTCACCTTGTGGGCAACACTACAGAACAAGCTAGCCGGGTGCAAAAAATGTATAATCATAAATGTGTTATATAAAAAACTTTAAAAATAGCCTATGTCTAAAGACAAAGGGCTATCAGCTCTACTGGGGAAGACATTACGAAACTGGTAGCCAAAGTCATATCTTACCAGGGATATAAATGCTAAGGCTGATGTATACCCAAGAAGATGGTGTGGATCAAGGTTAATTGTATCATCCATTGGGCTTTTTCACTTTGAAAGCATGAAGAGATCCAGTTGTGAGTCATAGCTGTTACTTCCAAGCTAGCTCAACGTTGAAGGGAGCCTATTGCTGAGACTAGCTGATGATGGGTGTCCTGTCTAATGGGAAACACTTGCTTTCTGGCTAGTTCCGGCCATTTAGGTAGACAGTAATGAGTTGCAGCTGAAGGGTGGAGGTCTGTTAAAAAGAACTATACCTTTTCCTTGCCAAATATAATGAATCAAGTATGTATTCCAACTACTCCACTATTGATAGTCGTTCAAGAAAGATTTTTGCGATGTGACTATTTCGCAGAAAATAAAACCCACTGGAAAGTTAGCAGAAAGGATTGTTGCAGCTCAATAAACAGTATGGAACCAAAGGAAAAGTAATCAAGGTTTATCACCATAGAAACAAGGACAGAAATGAAAACAAAGAATAACTATGACCTAAGTACAAGAATGTCAGTGTCTGATAAACACCATGCTAATTAGGATGAAGTGTTTTATGTTTTAGTTACAAATCCACCCTGAATTTCAGAGGCTTAAGACAGCAAAAAACATATTTGGTGTTTCAAGGAAGCTGTGTTGCCCTTTGTCACTGGTATTTCTATAATCAACAAGGGACCCACAGCACCTAGCACCAACAGTAATAGCCTTTCCTCTAGTAAGATTCACACATCACTGCCAGATGATGGTGGCGCACGCCTTTAATTCCAGCACTGGCGAAGCAGAGGCAGGTGTACCACTGTGAGTTCGAGGTCAGCTTGCTCTACGTAGTGAATTCCAGGATGGTCAGGGCTCTGTTACCCAGAGATACCCTGTCTTGGGGGTGCGGGTGGGGGTGGGGTGGGGATGTCACTTATCATCATTATCATTATTAGCTAGTATACAAAAATGATGGGTTTCATTTTGACATTTTCACTGATGTAAGTCATTGTATCTTGCTAATGTTTGTACCATAAGATTTCCACTGTGCCCTTCCTGTCTCCTACCTCCTCATCCCCCAAAACACTTATATCATACATGGTGCAGATCCCATGTATGTGAGAAAACATGAGCTATCTGTCTTCTTGAGTCTGGCCTGTTTCTTTCAACATCATGATCTCGCCCCTTTTAACAATAATGAAAGAGACAGGTAGGCTGCAAATGAAACTCTTAAGTTACATGTGTCCATGTGCACTTTGGTGATTGGGTAGGTGGCATGAATGCTAGTCTCAGAGTTTGTTGATTGAATCAATGAAGGGCCGGAAGTGTGGCAGTGCCAACAAACAGCTGTCTTTACAGATTAACATGCTGTTGACCTGTGGCCTTGCAGAGTGACTCCAGAGACAGGACCATGAGAGCAGTCTTTAGCAACTCCACTTCTACGCTCAAGGCCCCTCTTGGAAACTAGATACCAGAGTCACTAGTAAGCCAGCAGCATTTTGGGAAGGTATTCCCCATTTGCTGCTCTGAGAAGGCACTGGAAGAACCGGCAGCATTTCTCCCTCGTGAGGGCTGGCACCGTGCAGGCCAGGAGCCAGTGCAGTCAAACAATCTTGCTTGAAGGGCACCACGTTGATCCGGTGCTGTGCCAGCCCGGGGAACAGTGCTGCCTTTGAGAGGCACAAAGAGCCACTGTCCTTGCCTCTCTCATCTCCAAAACCTGTTCGAGTCCAAGAACTTTTTGGTGGTGATAACGAAGGCTCCTGGAAGGAGTTTGCAGAAGGTTCTGGTCCTGTCACCTGTAGAACTGTAGCCGAAAGCAGCCAACAGAACAGGGCCCAGAAGACTAGCGTCTCCTAGGCTTGTTTTTTTTTTTTTTTTTCCTGGACTGTAATCTGAAAGAAAAATAAGCTCCGTCAAAAACAGAATGTCCTTTTCTCCCGGCATCTGTGTGTTCTGAACTGCACTGTCCTCATCCACAGTGAGTCAGGTGCTGACTGCCAGGATGTTTTTTTGGTAATGTCTACCCACATGCTAGTGTTTTCCACAATGTACTTCTGAATCTAATTAACGTAAATGCCTTGGGAATTATTTCAGAACAGAGTCAGTGATCACCTATAAATGAATTCTACACTACGAGGGAGAAAAGGTTGGAATGGCTGACCACCAAGAACTTTTCCATGATGTACAATTGGGAAGCCATGTAATTCATCTAGTCTGTGGTCACTGTGGCCTCAGACCTAAATAGCTTAAACATGCACAGCACTGCCCTGGGTTCAAATACAGAGTACATGCACTATTTGGAGAGAAGGCTAAATGTATAGGGTTGTTGTTAAGAAAATCGGCTTACCAAACCTACACTGGGTACTTCCCAGGTCCAGCACTAGCTGGAGGCAAGAGGTAGAACTCATATTGTTTTTAGGTGAGTGGTGAAAACAGACGCTCACCCAGGATATGTATTAAGATGGAGTCAGCACCATGGTACTTGGGTGGTAGCTCTGAGGAGGAAGAGCTAACTTTGTCTTGAGGCAGCGTAGAAGCCGCCTCACTAATTGATACCACAGGGTAGTTTAAGCTTCAGGGTGAGTTAGCTGAGAGGAGGGCATGGGGGAAGACACCCTAGGTGTCAGGGGGAGCACATGAGGCAGTGCTTTAGCTCCAGAGAGCTGGAGAACTGGTGGCAGGTTCAGGGAGCTGCAGACATTTCATTGGTGTCGAAGCTTACCACACAAGGGAGTGGTCCAAGAACTGCATGGTGGCTAGACTGTGAAGAACCTTCCCTGTCTTGGAGAACAGGTACTGGATGGGGAGGCAGACCTCAGCAAAGGACAGAGGTCAGGGCATTAGACTTCCTAGTTTTACCCCAGGGACTTTTATCCAAGCATTCAAGAGTTACTGACAGACCCCTGTGTGCCAAGACAAGAGGCATCTCACACTTAGGGGACTCTCCTTACCTCCATCTTCTGCTCTATACTAGGAAATCAGCCTTTTGCCCTCATAGTCTTCATCTGTGAATCCAACCAATCATGGATGGCACAAATGGAAGACATTTTTAAAAATCTGAACATTTACAGACACTTTTCTTACATAATTTTACAAATAATATGAAATAATAAAATGTATTATTCCATTTCTACTATATTTGTTTTGTTTTGTTGTTTTTTGAGCTAGGGTTTCTCTGTGTAGCCCTGGCTGTTCTAGAACCCATTCTGTAAACCAGGCTGGTCTTGAAATCAGAGATCTGCCTGCTTCTGCCTCCTGATTGCTGGGATTAAAGGCATGTATTAGGTTTTATAATTAACCTAAAGATGACTTGACACATACAGAAATTATATGAAATTATTTCTTTTACATTAGAGGGTTGAACATTCATAGATGTTGGTATTTGCAAGAGGTCCTAGGACCATCCTGGTAGATATTAAGGGACAAAATCTGTGTAAGACACTGAAATTATGCCCTGGAATATGGGTGGGAAATCCCCAAGAGGGTCTGAAGTTAAATCTTCTGTTAACTCAGAATAATAATTCTAATTCCTAATATATATATATATGTATTGTATATATTATAATATAATATATATTATATATATATATACATATACACACATATATAATGGGAATTTATTATAATTAGAATCTATCTATCTATCTATCTATCTATCTATCTATCTATCTATCTATCTATCCTATAAAGGTCTGTTCCTCTAGAGGACCCTGACTAATACATATATGTAAAAGAAAATGTACATACATACATGTACACACACTTTTATGATAGGACTTGTGGTTTGAGATTTATTCTGACTAGATGTATCATTTCATTTAGACCTCATGATAATCTTGTATATGGAATATTACTATCCTTCTCATTTCCAAAGAGAAAGTGACTTATTTTGACTCATTGAAGAAATATGGGGTGGAAAGCATGGTGGCAGGTTCATGTACAGCATGAGAGGTGAATGTGTGGCACGGATGGTTTGTGTATGGAGTGAATGGGTCATGGATGCCATGGATGGTTCATGCATGGCCACAAATGGTTTGCATATGGTAGCTCATTCAGTGTTCAACTGCTGATCCCATCTCAGCAGCCCAGGAAGCAGAGAAGGAGAAAGGCCAGTGCTCAGTGGGGTTTCTCCATTTTCTCTTGTCTTCAGTCTGGGACTGTCTCAGATTGCAGCCACCCACTCTTACTGTGGGTCTTCCCTCTTTCATTAACCCTCCTGAAATGCCTTCGCAGATGAGCCAGAGGTGTCTCCTAGGTGATTGTGAACCCATGGAGGCTGACAGTGAAGATGAGTCATCAGAAGTTCACCTCTTGTTAACTCAACCCCCCCCCCCGCCCCCCCGAAATCACTTATAAACTCTTAACATAACCCTGTCTCGAAACAAAACAAAAACAAAAACCAAAAAACAAAAACCTCTTAACATTCCACCCCTGATCCCCAAGGACTCATAGCCATCTCACAATGCAAGAAGCATCTAGTTTGCTGGAAGAGGCCTCTGGGAACTAAAAGGGGCCTGGGAAGAGGGGAAAGGGAGGATAGCCCGTGTCCGGTCAGAGTTCCTCCTATGCTCTGGGCCCGCAGCCTCGGGAGGGCTGCCAGATGCTTGGGGGGGGGGAGCCCCAGGGTTATTCGAGAGAGGTTCCCACCCAGGCGAGAGTCTGTGCAGTGGCCTTTGATGAGCAGAGACTGTCTACGGTTTTAGAGCTTTATTATAGAAAGGCAGGGGGAAAGAGAAAGGTAAAAGAGAGAGAGAGAGAGAGAGAGAGAGAGGTCGGCCATAGCCAAGAGGAGAGAAGGGGGAAAGAGAGAGAGAGAGAAGAAAGGCTAGAGAGTAAGAGGGAGAGAGAGGAAGAGAGTGAGAGAAGAGAGAGAGGAGAGAGTAAAGAGTATAAGGGGTGTAAGAGCAAGAGAGCAAGACAGTGAGGAGGGGCCAAAGAGCCCCTCTTATGGTGTGCTGTTGCTAGGTAACTGGGAGGAGTTTAGCCTGAAGGTCAAAAGCTTGGGACATTGCCTACATGACTACTAACCATACTTCTCTTGTGGGGCTGACAGGGCAGTAACTTCGACAGGAGCCAGAGTTCTAGGAGACATGAGAGAACTCCTTCTGTCCCATGAAAGTGAATTATCACCATCGGGTCCCGGGGTTCACACCTCAGCTCAACTGGAGACCAGACTGTCTGTGCATAGCCCAATGCCCCACAGAAGCCCAAGTCTTAACAGTTTTAACAATGTCAAAATCTCAAAATCTCTTCTAATACTCAAGGAAACTTTAACTACAAGCAACTGTAAATTAAAAATTAAATCATATACTTATACAATGGCAGAGTAAATGTCCATACCCAAAGGGAGGCATGGGACAAACATAAGCAAGAAATAAAGGCTCGACAACACTAGCTGGGTGGACAGTAAATCCTGCAGCTCCCAGTCCCATGCCTCCATCTGAGCTCTAACAGCCTTGGGTAGCATTTCCTAGGCTTCATGTAGTCCCATGTCTCCATCTGAGCTCTAATGGCCTCGGGTAACATCTAGGCTTCATGTAGCCTCTTTGCTCCATTTACTCCACCCCACACTGCAGTATCTCTCCATAGAAACCCATGTTTCGAGCCGGGCATGGTGGCGCACACCTTTAATCCCAGCACTCGGGAGGCAGAGGCAGGCGGATTTCTGAGGCCAGCCTGGTCTACAAAGTGAGTTCCAGGACAGCCAGAGCTATACAGAGAAACCCTGTCTCGAAAAAACCAAAAAAAAAAAAAAAAAAAAAAAGAAAGAAACCCATGTTTCTGGCATTTCACACACACACGCGCGCACACACAGGTTTACTCTCTGTATCTCTGTCTGTCCACTCTGTAGGCTAAGCTGGCCTCAAACCAACAGATTCACTTGACTCTCTCTCCTGAATGATGCTGGGACTAAAGGCATGCACTAACACCACTTGGCCATTTCCAATAATTTGAGGTCTCCATTGCTTTTCCTTTACAGTTCCATGCACAGTCCACTCAGGACTTGCATACTGAGAATCTGACAGTGCTGCAGGGTCACTGGACCTTGGTAGCTTGGTGCTGCAAGTGTCTAAATGCAATGTAGATATCGCTAGCAAGTTCAGCTTCTGGTTAAATATAGCCCGCTTTCTTTGCACTACATCTGTAATGACCTTCTTGTGCCTTTGTACATGAATCTGGGAAAACACTTCTTTAGACAACTTTTACAATAGGGTACTTCAGAGTTTCTACTTTTTCATGGTTGTTCCTTTCTAATCAATTGCCCCATTGCATGCTGGAACTTTTCACGGGTACAGCTTCCCACACAGACACCTTCTCTCCTGTCCTGGCACAAAGTCAGAGATTCTTTTTAATTCTGTTGATTTGTTTAACAATTATAGTCACTTTTCCTGAACCTGTCTTGTCCTAACCTTTAGCTATGTTCTCATTGTTCACATCGTCAGTCATCCTCAACTTTCTCCTCTCTCCCTCTCCCTCTCCCTCTCCCTCTCCCTCTCCCTCTCCCTCTCCCTCTCCCTCTCCCTCTCCCTCTCCCTCTCCCTCTCCCTCTCTCTCTGCTGGGTAAATGCAGTAAAACCACACTATAGCCTAACTGTAATGCTGCCTTGAAACTACCTCAGTCTAACAAGCTAGTCCACTGCTTCTGGATTCAGCCTCCCTCAGATGTCCAGGAAACAGGCAAAGCACAGATTCCTTGCCAGAATATAACATGAATGGCCTCTGGCCCCATTCCCAGGAGAGTCCTGTTCTCCTCAGAAATCTAATGGGCTCACCCTCAGCTCTACCTTTGTATCTGCTTTCTTGCCCTCCAGACTGAGGTCAGCATGGACCACTAAACCCTACTTTCAGGGTACTACCACTTCCCTAGGCCACAGCTCCAATTCTTCCACATTCCTTCTGCAAGCTGGCTCTGAAGGCCTGGGAATCAGAGTTAGGGTATCATAACAACAACCCCATGCCTCTGGACCCATTTTCTGTATTGATTACTTTAAAAAACAAAAGCAAGCAAACAAACAAAAACAAAACAACTTTGTGACCAAATATCCAGCAGGAAGTAGCTTGAGGGAGGAGTGGCAGAGAAGGCTTGGTGGTTGTGGCTCAGGAGAGGCACGTGAGTGGAGCAAGTGCTTGCTCCCATTTCAGTGGACCAGAAAGTGGAGAAAAGAGGATGCATTCCTATCTGCATTTTACAGTGATTAAAAATGGACATTACATAAAGAATGAGAATAGAATCCAGCAATATTGTCAAACACCTCATTTACAACTGAGGAAACCAAGACTTGGGAATTGGGAAGGTTGACTTTGTAGTCTTCAGTGGCCAAGAACTCCTGATGCTTCCACCTCTGCGTTCCTAGTGCTGAGATTTGGGGTGTGCACTTTAACATTATAGCTAATGCTCCCCTCTTTATAAAGCAGTTACAGTCACAAGGTGAAGTAAATTTTTATTTTTAGTGCTTAGGACAGGACCCAGATGCATTTTACTACTGAGATATATACCTCCCTCGAAAGTTGGTTATTGCTTTTGGTTTCTAGTAAGAAAAAATTGTTGGCTACAGCTGTTTAAAACTTTAAGTCTAAGCTGATAGCCAGAGAGCGCACAAAAGGGCCTGCCTGAATCTCACAGAGTGTGTTAGTTGTCTTCATCACTTATATGATCACTGGGGCTTATAGTTCAAGAGTATATAATCCATCTAGGAGGGAAAGGGACAGGTGGGATTGCGGTCACACGGTGTCCACGGTGAAGAAGCAGAGAGGTGAATGCTGCTGTGCTTTCCTCTTCCACCTTACTTGGTCCAGGACCCCAACCCATCACGCTGCTGTGTGTCTTCCCTCTGCAGCGGATTCCTTCTGGAAACACTCACCAACACACACAGACACATGTTTCCATGGTGATTCTAAATCCAGTCAAGTTGTCAATCAGGATTAACCATCATACAAGGTAAACCTGTTCTTGAAATCACACATGCCCCAGATGCTCATAAGAACAGCAGCAATGAGAAAGAGGGAGCCTTCTGGAAAGGTGGCTGTGGTCTCTGCTGATGCTGTAGCAAGAACATAACCTAAGATCATTAGCCTAAGAATAGTGCCAGCAAAACCTATTACCTGGAAACCGTGAGTTGAGCTAGCTGGTGGTCCAGGGGCATCCAGGTGACAGTCAGGCTATTCAGCTCTGCTCTAAACCTTCTCTTGTGTTATGGAAGAAACTACCCTAAGACCTCCACTCCTGCCAAGAACCCTCACCCACGTAATCTCACTTAATAGTAGGGAGAATTTTGTGAGTCGGTGTTTCCCACTTCGCCGGACAGGAAATTGAAGATCAAGGCAGTTAATCTCTTGCCAGTCCCAGAGAGCCAGAAGTCGGGAGGGCTAAGATTGAAAAGCTGGTCTTTTCTAGGCTGCACTCATTTGCCTTGGCACTAGTCCTGACACACCCATTCCTCATTCATCCCCAACCTGCCCTCTCTCACACGAGATCATTTGTTACCACCACTAAAATGAGAGAGCAATGTAAACATAAGTTGAAAGAAAAAGGTGTGAAATGTCCTCTGAGTAAGGAGCAAGGAGAGATTGGGCCTCGGAAGGTTCTGCAGCAGCAGCTCTGGATCAAGCACTCAGCATTTTGATCTACTGGAAAGAAAGAAAGAAGGCTCGCTGCACTTCCTAGTGACTGTGTAGGGGAGGGGTCGCCGGTGAGCTAATTTTCAAAGAGAGGACTGGTTCCTTTGTCACCCATCTGCTGCTCTGAATTCTGTGTTTGTGTTGCGACAACTGTAAGGGAAGTGTTTCATTGAACTTATAATTGTTCATATCCCACCGACTTCCAAAGATCAATGCCAGACATAAAAGAGAGGCTTTAATTTTTTTTTTTTTTTTTTTTACATACACAAGATTCTTATCTAAACGACTTGCTTTTGCTGATATGTGTGTTTAAAAATCACGGAGCTAATATAACCGCAACTCAGGAGGGTCAGACTGCTGCCTTGTCTCTAAAATTCAAATATTTGGATGGGACACAGAGGTCTGACTGGTGCCAAGGACATGCTGATTCGGGACAGAGGGGCTCAGATACCAGAGTCCCAATCCCATCCCGACTGTCGCAGGGATGGTCGGTTTAATCTCTTTCATCTTTCTCTCGGATTCCAAAGACACAATTATTTTGAACCCACAGGAGGAGCTGGTAGTGTGAAGTCTGCTCCCCTAGCGTGGTTGGCGGCTGGGCCCAGAGATCCCTGCGGACTCTTTGTTTGGTGAGCACAGGATTCTCTCCGGCCAGCTGAAGGCCTTTTCTTTGTGTCCTGATTGACAGACATGAATTAAATATCACCCCACTGGGCTCTCTGATTGGTGAATGATGACGTACCACAAGAATGGCTTGGGAAAATGGAGTTTCATGATAGGGGGCACAAGACCAGAGAGACAAGGCTTTTCCAGCTAATCCTGAACTTGACAAAATAGCCTAGACCTTGATTCTGAGCTTTTTTTTTTTTTTTTTTTTTTTTTAATTTTGGCTGGTTCTGCTTTGTTCTGGCTCTTGAAATGGTTGATCCTGGAATGGCCTAAGAGAGGAGGGAAGCCAAAGGAAGTGAAAATTTCAGAGAGAGAAAAGGATTGCTTTCTTTGATTGACTGCTGGTTCTGCAGATGTGCCTTCCGGTTCTGTGCTCAGCCAGGGTGGGTCTGGCATTGTCCCGGAGGCTCCCCCGCCCCAATTTATCAGCCGTGCAATTAGTATTCCCAAGGGCAGTTGTCTGTGTTACAAAGTCCACTCTGCTCTCAGCACACCCTGCACAGCCCTAGGCAGACACAGCTCTGCACACACAATGCTCTGGCTTCGAACAGGGAGAAACACTGGGCGAGAATGCTTAAGATGAAATGGGAGGGGAAAGAAAGCCGATGCAGAATTGTATGAGGTGCCGCTTTGCATGAGGCTGCCTAGAAGCAGAGAATGGGCATGTGATGAGCCGAGCAAGTGTATTTATTGTTCAGTCTGAGAGCCAGTAAAGGCTTTAGGAGTGTGCAAAATAACATGGCTTAGCTGACTCCACTGATGGTCCCTCCACCCTCTATTCCTGAAACAACAACAACAACAACAACAACAACAAACCAAAAAGGAATCTGAGGTAGGAGGGTTACTTAAGGCCCAGAGTTTGACATCAACCTGGGTAACAAAGCAAGAAGATCTTATCTCTGAAACAAAACAAAAAAGATGAAAAGATGTAAAGAGTATAAATGATGGCTGGACAAATCCTGAGGACATAGGTATAATTAATCCCTACAATTTACAGGGAAAAAGTATGCCATGTGTTGGAAGCACAAGCTTGAAATCCTATCACTAGCGAGCCTGAGACAAGCAGGGCCCTGAAGCTCCCTGGCCAGTCAGCCTCACCTACTTGATCTCTATCTAGTCCAGTGAGAGTTCTTGCCCCATTGATATCTGAGGTTATCCTCTAGCCTCCATACACGTGCATGTGTGCATGTTGTTATGTGTACATCTGTGCACATGTACCTTCCCCACAGTATACTTACAAACTTCAGTTGAGAGCAGTCAACTAAATTTTATGGTTTGTGAACGATATTTTCTACTACATCTTACAAGTACTTAGATGGGAAGTCAGGCCGAGTTCCTCTGTCTGCCAGACAGATAATACTGATAGAAGACAACACAGGGGGCAAATCCCTTGCCCAGATGTCAATAACTACTGCTGCTTTTTAGCCTTGAAGTACGATGCAAAAATTCTTCCCCCAACTGGAGAACAAGGGAGAGGTATTTAAGTGAACACTTGAACAGTAAAGAAGATGGTTCCTGTAAAAGGTTTGCTTAGCTGGGTAAGGAGAGGCATCTTAATAGGTGTAGAAGGGCAGTGTCAGTACAAGTTTGGGGATAAGGGAGCGGCTCATAACCCTCAACTAGAACCACTTATAGGGCTTTGCTCAGATGAATGAGATGTTGTCCTGGGAAGAGCAGAAAGTGTAATCCACGCGGAGGAGCCACAGGCAAACAGGGTATGGCAGACTGAAATGCACACAAGTCACACGCCACCAGAATTTTGAGGTCAGCTGGCAAGACAGGTCAAAATCTTGAAAAAAGAAATTTGGACAGTATCTTGGGACCATTGGATAAGACTGCTTAAGCCAAAGAGTGCCTTCAACCTTGAAGTTGTGCTACTTCCTGAAGAAGGCACACCCAAGTTTGAAGGTATTGGGACCCAGAGATGCAGTTGACTAGGAATGATGGAGAAAAGACCTATGGGAACACAGAGCTATGGAGCCAACCATTACACTCCGACTGCTAGAGGTGAATCTTCCTCCTGAGACGAGAACAAAAGTGTTTGTGACCCTGTCAATTGCAATGTGGATGATGTCCTTCCTTCTTCAAAGATTCTGTAGTTGGAGTGAATTGTGAGGAGCAAGTAAATGACAATCGTTGGATGCTAGTGCGCTTTGTGTGGTGGTCCCAGCTCCAGGCAGCCTTCCTACATGGGAAGGAAATGGGAGGAAAACCAAATGTGCTTTTCCAGGAGACCAGCAGCTTGCTGAGCTGCAGCATGGTGCATCTCACACTCTCTCTGCCATTTCTTCTTGCTTTCCTAAAGCACATTTACTTTGCTGGGATGATTCTCTCTCTCTCTCTCTCTCTCTCTCTCTCTCTCTCTCTCTCTCTCTCTCTCTCTCCCTCCCTCCCTCCCTCCCTCCCTTCCTCCCCCCACCCCGTGTGTGTGTGTGTGTGTGTGTGTGTGTGTGTGTTTCCCTCATGAATTTAACAAATTCACTTCCAATATCTTGGATTTGATGAGTGCCTTGAAATGTCACAGAAGGGAATAGGATTGTTGATTGTTAAGAGAAGTGATCTGCATAAGGATTGAACAAACTCTCTTGTTAGGTGTCTAGCCTAAGTCTTTGTGAGGTGGAATCAGTAGTTGGAGGGTTTCAGGAGGCAATGGGATCTGGGTGTGTCTTGAATGTGTCTCTTAGGCACTCATAGGATACATTGTTACTCAGTGTTACAGTGTTAGTGATGAAGCCCATCATGCAGTGGGGATGGGGTTGCACCAAGTCCTATCCTTGAAGGCACTGCTCTTGGAGAGCATGAGCTCTCCTGATAGCAAGCCCCATCTCCTGTTTTCCTTGTCTTCCTGTTTGACAATATGATCGCCTCTTCTCGAATGTTCTCTCACCATTATGCTTCCATTTGCAGTGAGGTCCTTCCAGAGCCCAGTACGACAGTATCATGCCCCCGCCCCCTTCAGTCTTCCTTCCTTCCTTCCTTCCTTCCTTCCTTCCTTCCTTCCTTCCTTCCTTCCTTCCTTCCTTCCTTTCTTTCTTTCTTTCTTTCTTTCTTTCTTTCTTTCTTTCTTTCTTTCTTTCTTTCTTTTGAGATAAGGTCTTACTTAGCAGCTCTGGCTAATCTGGAACCCACTATATAGACCAGACTGGCCTTGAACTCATAGAGACTTATCTGCCTCTGCCTCTGCCTCTCCAGTGATGGAATTATAGGCATGAGCAACCACACTGGACTCTAGTACCATACTCAACTCTCCAGAACTGCAAACTAAATAAAGCCTTTCCCCTTTATAAATGTGATCCAGCCTTAGGCATTTAATGATAGCAACAATAATAAAAAGGGATGAATACATGAGCAATTAAGTCATGAGGACCAAACCCTCAAAAATATTAATATACTTACAAAAGATTACTGAGTGAGCACCCTTGCCCCTCTGTCACAGGAAAGCACCACAAGAAGAGACTATGCATAACCGGGACATATGCCCTGAATCTGTAGGACCTTAACCTTGGACTTTCTAGCCATTATAAATTGTGTTGTTATAGGCCATTACATCCATAGTATTTCTTATAGCTGTTCCAATGGACTATAATGCTTAATTAACCCTTTGATATCCCTATCTGAAAGTATAGCCATGTTCTGAATATTGGGGTCAGTTTTTCAACATTTGAATTTGAGAGGAGGAGGAGGCAAAATTCAGCCTGGGATACTAAGTCATGGGACCTCCCTGAACAGAATCGACTAAGAGTTTATGGCAGTGGTAAAATAGTCTTAACATAGAAAGATGTACCAATGGGGCTAACAAGATGGCTCAGTGGATAAAGGACTTGCATGCAAACATGAGGACTAGACTTCAGACCTCTAGCACCTAAATAAATGTCAGGCAGTCACAGTAGCCCACTTTAATCCCAGTCCTTTTGAGACAGAGTGTCTGAAGGAAGCTGGCTAGCTAGACCAGCCAAATAGGCGAGCTCTAGGTTCCACTCAGTTGAACGGTGGATGGTGACTTACAGATACTTAAAATACAACAACCTCTTTCAGCGGGAATTAATAAAGCGCCATGTATGACAGAGATATCGTGTTCCTTCCCATCTTGAACCCTTCAGCACCAGGGGCTGAAGCCACAGCTATTCCCTAGGAGCTGAGGGGCAAGTGCTAGAGGAACTCTCCTCAGATGTGAGCTTCTAGAGAAGAAAGACAGCAGGTTGCCTGGGATGGGGTAGGGAGGTTTCATCTCAAGTTGAGGTCAGATATGGACAAAGAAACCTGCTTGGTTTATGGGCCTCCTCCTTAAAGGTTTATGGAAAGGCAAGGCCCTGGGTGGAGTTCAAGCCTCACCCCAGAGGATTCCAGCATTGGTTTGTTGGTTATAGCCCCTGAAGATAAACTCTTGGTATGAACATACTTCTTCTTCCTTGGCTAACACATTGTCCCAGTCATTGCAGCTATGAACTTGCTCATGTAAGGAGGGCTTTCAGGTTGACCCACAACTCAGAAGAGAGGCCAAGGTTTTAGGTAAGAGCCCAGAGGAGAGTTGAAGAGTGGAATTCTGTAATACCAAAAGTCCAAGGTTCCGATGATTCTTTATTGTAGTAGAGCTCACATAGTGTAAGAGGCTGGAGAGATTATCCAGTAGTTAAGAGCACTGGGACTGGAGTTCCAAGGGACCACCTGTAACTCTAGCTTTATGGGATTAAACACTACGTGGCACACATGCACATTCAGAGAGAGAGAGAGAGAGAGAGAGAGAGAGAGAGAGAGAAGGGGAGGGGAGGGGGAGAGGGAGTAACATATGCCATTTAACTGTATGAGTATACATTTCTATCATATGAAGTTCATTCCATACCACCGAAAGGGAGATGTCTCAGTGGGTAAGAATCCTTGCTCTGTTAAGTCTGAAGATCTGAGTCAAAACCTGCCACAGCCATGTTCAAGCAAGCTGTGGCCACATGTGCCTGTAATGGCAGTGCTGGAAGGTAGAGGCAGAAGGTTCCTGAAGCTTCCAGCCCATTAGCCTTGGTGGAGAGCAGCAAGCTCTTGGTTTTTCAAGAGCCCCCATCTCAAGAGAACAAGGTGAAGAGTAGTAGAGGGGGGCCCTCATCTGGCTCATGTGCACACTTAAGTGTGTCTACCTGCAAATACAAATCACACACACACACACACACACACACACACACACACACACACACACGTTCACAGTGCTGCATGACTCATATGGCCATCTATACAAATAACTCATCTTCTCCAGTTGAAATTCTACAGCCAGTAAACAGTTTCCCTGTTCTGCCAGGGCCCTGACCCAAGGTAAACGTCACTGACTTTTCATCTCTGGATAATATGTAAGTGGAGTCATTTAATGTTAGTCATTTTGTGAGTAGCTCATCTCACTTTCTAGAACATCTTGAAGCATAATTCCTGTTGTGGCATGTGTCCGAAGTTCCATGCATTGACACAACAATACTCCATTGTGTGTGCAGCCACAAGCTGTTCATCTATTCCTCCATTAGTGGAGACCTGGGGACCTTACACCCCATTAGGGAATATTGTTCTTTCTCATAACATGGATGCACACATGCTCATTCAACTCCCTACTTGGAGTTTGGGGTGTGTGTTGGGGGGCTTATACAAAGAAGTGGGGTTGCTGGGTGGCTGGATCTGAAAGCCAGGCTTCTCTGCTGATCTTTAAGTGCAGGAGAGTAGGAAAAAGAAATGGGCATTCACTGAGCCCTGGAACTGAGGACACACCTGGAGCAGGAAGCTGCGAGAACAAGATCCAAGTCCAGAGAAGGAATCTGCAGTGGCATTCTGACCCTAGGCTTCTGAAATACTGAATATTGGGAAGCTTTTGGTCTGTGTGTGTCTGTTGACTCAGACCTTTATCCCCACATCTGTACTGTGCTCTACGCCAGAGATTATTGAGACACATACTAGATCATAACTAGATCCTACTAGATCCTAAGCCCTGTAGGCAGCGGCTCTGCTTCAAGTGCCTTAGTTGTTCCAATAACGCCTAGTACTGTCTCTGGAGAACAGCTTGCAGTCAATATATATCTGCTAAACCAACGAACCCAACATAAAACATTAGAGAAACAGATCCGCTTACTCATTTCCTGGAGTTCTTCGGGGAAGGCATCATTCTCGTGGACTTACATGTATTAATAGTAGCTACATAATCAGAGGAAGTAATAATATAATTGTGAAAAATAAAACAGAACATCTGAAGCAGGGGAAACTGTGGGCCTGCTGTAATGGCCTCTGGTTTAGGTGCTGAGGAAAGTCTAGAAAGAGTTTCAGAGGAACGTTAGCAAAAGAATAAGGTTCAGAAAGCTGTCTGGCAAGAAGCTGGTGAATGAGCTGCCATCGAGATTGGAGAAAAGACCATGGAGGCAAAGGCAAATGTTTGAACGGCATTCTTAAGGAAAAGGAAGGTGGCTTGATTTTCCTCTAATGATAGGCCCAGGACAAAGGGCTAAAGGATGAAGAGGCAAGATTCTCTCTGAGAGAACTGTTAGACTTAGAAATGTCAGCTGTCCAAGAACACAGTGGCCAGTGACTGAGTGGTTTTTGTCTGTGCACAGCACAAAGGGAAATGCAGATCAGATCCCAGAGAGCCTTAGCTTGACCACCACCATCATTCTGTTGCTCTGTTAGTTCCAAGATTCCTAGTAGTTTTCTTCCTCCCTCCCTCCCTCCCTCCCTCCCTCCCTCCCTCCCTCCCTCCCTCCCTCCCCCCTCCCTCCCTCCTTCCCTCCCTCCCTCCCTTCTGTCTTTCTCTCTTTCTCTCTCTCTCTCTTTCTCTCTCTCTCCTTCCTTCTTCCTTCCTTCCTTCCTTTTCTTTTCGTTTCTATTCTTTTTTTTTTTTTAAAGTTCCATTTACATTTAGTCTCAGGGATACAACATCCTCTTGGTCTTCTGAGGGTATTAACCCAAGACTCTCAAAATACAAACAAGCAAAACCAGACAAAACCCCTCTGGTCAGTCTTTTGGGTATTTATTAGCTTTTCTCAGATGATTGACCATACTCAGCGGTGAGCCCAAACTCAAGCTGCAGTCTGCCTGCAGCCTGCCTGCGATAGCTTTATCTGCTTCTCAGCCCTCACGAGCAGTGCTGAGTCCACCTTGTCGAGAATATGACAGCAACCTCTTGGGTATGAGGAGTCTCCCGTTTTCTGGATAGTTCTAAGGCGCCCATCTTAATTTGCTTCCTATCACTGCAACAATTTTCCTGGCCAAAAGCAACTCGGGAAGGAAAAAGATTTGTTGGTTTACAGGTTCCAGCTCATCATCAGGGGAAGCCAAGGAGGAAATCAAGGCAGGAACCTGGAGGGAGGATGTGAAGCAGAGGCCATGGCAGAATCACTGCTGGCTGCCTTTCTCCTCATGGCTTACTCAGTTTGATTTCTTATACCACCCAGGACCTGCCCAGGAATGACATTGTCCACAGTGAGCTGGCCTTTTGCACATAAATCATCAATTAAGAAAATTCCCCACAGCTTGTCTACAGACCAATCTGATGGGGGCATGTTTTCATTTGGGGTTCCCTATTCTTAAATGACTCCAGACTGTGTAAAGTGGACAAAAACTTACCACAGAATATTTTTCTTTTCTTTTTTTTTTTTTTTGGTTTTTCGAGACAGGGTTTCTCTGTATAGCCCTGGCTGTCCTGGAACTCACTTTGTAGACCAGGCTGGCCTCGAACTCAGAAATCCGCCTGCCTCTGCCTCCCAAGTGCTGGGATTAAAGGCGTGCGCCACCACCGCCCAGCCAGAATATTTTTCTAAATTTTACAGTCTGACGTCCTGAGGACAACCAGCTCTGGTAAGTAGAGGTCAGTGGCTACCCCATGCGATGTTCTTCATGTACTTTGGAAACCACTAGCCCTCCCTCCCCCCCCCCCCCAGTGTTTTGTTGGTTCGCTTCTTGCTCTCACTGCCACCCCTGATTGTGGTTGGAGCTTCAGAGCAATCTAGACTGGATTTCTCCTCTCTACAATAGCCCTTTGCTGTTTGCTAAATGAGAGAACTGTAAAGTTGTAGATTTGATCTCTTTACCAATGGAATAGATTGTTTGAAAACACTATGTTTTTGTTTTGTTTGTTTTGTTTTGTTTTTTCCCAAAACAGCTTCCTTTATTGATCCAATCCTGCCTAAATTCTCTTCTTGGGGATTTCTTCCTGACCCACAAAACATGCCTTGCTGTTCTCCAGCTATGCTATAAGGTTATCATTTCAAACACACGGTCTCTTCTTCTGCCAATTTTATGCATCTGTGCCCTGTTAACTATCCTAATCTAATCTCCTGTCTCTTCTAATTCTCAGTGTCATAATTCTGTGGGTGTAGAGAGAATGCAAACAGAAAATACAGTCATTATTAAATGAGCTCATTTAAAAGCCATGATTTTTTTTTTCTGTTACAGCACAGAGATGAAATCCAAGATCATTCACAATATCAGTATTGTCCACCATGTACCAAGCTCTGCCAAAATTTGGAATACACATAGCATATACACCATTGCAATATAACTGTTATATGCATGGATATAATGCTAAATCACTATGACTGTCTCTTTAATTCTCTACCAAATTGCCATGTAATTATTTCAGTAACGAAGCCAATAATAGCCTATTGGTCACCTTCCTCTTCCTTGGATGTTAGTTTTTCTCGTTTTTGTATAATGATCTTTGCACGTGTTGCAGACACAACACCAGGGAGCCCTGGATGCCTGAGAGATTAAACTAGTTTTCATTCTTCCAAAAATACCTCTCCAATGGACTTTTACAAATCTAACACTATTTCGAACATGCTTTTGTTAAAGATTTATCTTATTTTTATTTGTATGTGAGCACATGAACATGAATTATGGCTACCTATGGGGGCCAGGAGGGGGCACTGGATCCTCTGGCGCTGGAGTCTCAGGCATTTGCCTGTCTGTCTCCCCACCAGAAGAAGATGTCAGATCCCATTGCAGATGGCTGTGAGCCACCATGTGGTTGCTGGGAATTGAACTCAGGGCCTCTGGAAGAACAGTCAATGCTTTTAACCACTCTCCAGCCCTCACACACAAAGTCTTTCTAAGAAAAGGAATAATCCAGGTATTCAGGAGGCTGAAGAAGAAGGGTGGCTCCACCCAGGAGTTCCTGGCCAGCAATTAAGTGAGATGCTGTCGTGCCAAAAAGAACATTAAAGTTAAGAAAGCAGAAAAAAAATTCCCAGCATTAATTCTGTTCATAAGACCCACCCATTCCAACCTACTTTCCTGTGGCATTTTCCTCTGTAATTTAATTAACATAATTTTTGAGACAAAGTCCCAGTCTATAGGCTGGTTTTCAACTCACGAGCATCTTGCCTCTACCTCTAGAGAGCTGCAATTGCAGATGCGTCTACCATGAGTGGCTCTTTCTTCTAAATTTTACCTTCTTGGAGAGCTGGCGATGAACCCATGGGCTCACTGGTATGGCAAGCACTCTGTCTCCGAGCCACATCTCTAGTCCTTTCTATAATTTAAAATAATGTGCTTATGCTTCCATTTTGGACTTGTTATCTTTGAAATTTAAGCACCTGTTGTCACTTATAACTTTCTCATATTCCCACTCTCCCTACTTCCCACCCTTCCTAACGGGCACAGTAATCTCGTGGTAAATCAGCAGAGTTTATATTGCTAAGAATATGTAAATTATTCATTTTTAACCTGAGGTAAATAGCATAATATAATTATGTCTCTTTTTTTGTTCCCATTTCAAAGTGTTCCTAGAATTATTAACCCCAATATCCTTTTGCTTAGCTTGTGTAACCATCAACATTAATTGGTCTCATAGCTCTGTATATGTGCTTTGCTTCTGTCCACTGTATAGCCAAGTATATCAGTCTTTGCTGCTGCTGCTGTTGGTTTAAATCTGAGAGCCCCGGCCCCTGGAGATTTTCATCCTCATTGTGTGATAGAGACTGATACCCATCCAAGCTTCCTTCACATCTGACGTTCAGTGGATCCCCTACTTCCTTCTATGTATAGATCTTCTCAGTTTTCAAAGAGGCATCATATATAGCTTTTTTTTTCTAAAACAAAAGCATATATAAGATAAAATGCTGAGCTGTTAAATATCTAAAATGATCTGTTATCTTTATACTGGCTAAAATGGGCTCTACCTAGAAATCTGAATTTTAAAAAAGTTCCCTTAGATTTTTCGAGAGATCAAAAAACAATACATTGTTACTATTATTCTGTTACTGTGAACAAACCAGTGTCCCTTTGATTCCTGATACTTTTGTGTGAACTTATTTTTTCCCCCTAGAAATTTTTAGGATCTCCTTTTTATTGTGTCTGTTTATTATGATATGGGATCACAATTGCTGCAGGTTAGGTGGGATACTCCCATTATCTGTACTATTTCAGATACTACTGTGCCTGCATCTTCAACCTCTAACAACTCTCCAACTCCCATGCTCCTTGCAATCCTAACAGAAGCTGTGACTTTCTAGATCTCTCTCTCTGTCTCTCTCTCTGTCTCTCTCTGTCTCTCTCTGTCTCTCTCTGTCTCTCTCTCTCTCTCTCCCTCCCTCCATTTCTTTTTGTTTTCTTAAGAGATGTTGGGGCTGGAGAGGTAGCTCAATGGTTAAGAGCACTACTTTCAGAGAACCTGGGTTCAATTCCCTGCACCCACATGGCAGCTCACAATTCTCTGTAACTGCAGCTACAGGGGATCCAGACATACATGCAGGCAATACACCAATGCACATAAAATAAAAATAAGTAAATCACTTTAAAGAGAGATGTTAGCATAGCATTAATTTGGTATTTCAAATTTTATTTTTTTATATCTGATATTTTATTGAACTTATGAGGCTTGTATTAAATCCATTATATGTAACCAAAAATCTTCAGGGCTTTCAGAGTGAGTCTTTGACGATAAAGATGGCCATTATTTTCTGCCCAAGGAATTGGGGTGTGTGTGTGTGTTCACATAACAAAGCCAGGTGAGGAACTGGAGCACACAATTTCTCTTTTTCTTTATGGATTTAACTCCCTCTTTCTGGCAGGAGATGATACAAACATCAGTGGATTACAAGGTTTCCTTCTGGCCAATCCTCTGGCAATGTCTCCGTTCTTCCTCGGTTGATAAGAAATAAATATTTATTATTTACATTTCTGGGTTGAGCAAGGTATTGAGTTGTTTTGGACCACTACTTATAAGTCTAAACTGCAAGCTAGCACACTTATATTTGTGTCCTGTCTACATTACTTGTTAGTTATATGACTTTGTACAAGACACTTATTCTCTCATGTCTTTTGTTCTCCATCTGTGCAATGGGGGCACAATAGAACAGCTTTTGAAGATACATTAAAACAAAATAATGCCTATCTGTTTTAAGTAGTATGTGTGCTTATCATGATTATTGCTGTCTCCCTAAGTGACAGCTTGTTGGGAATGTTACTTTGTTTTTCAATAAACCCATTGTACACAAAAACAACCCAGAAAGGCTGGAGTTCTAGTTATTGATAGAATACTAGACAGGTGGATTATTTTTTGGTAACTAGGCTTCAAGCAGCACATAAGGACTCTTTTCTGATGATGTATATGTTGTCCATATTTGTAGGGTGAAGTTGGAGCTCGCCTAACAAAGCCTCATTCTCTGTTCTCTACATGGGCATAGAATGGGTCAAGAGCCTCACATGAACACACAGCATCCCCATACTTCCTCTTCCTGGTCTTCAGGAAGTCCTTTTTCTCTTCGGGTTCCTTTTCTATAAATAGACAAGAAATGCTTGGGAGGATAGAACTAGCATAGCATTGGTGAGTAATTCTGCACTAGGTGACCACCCACACTCAGCCCTTGCTCAATACTGAGGGCAGGTAGAAAGCAGAGGGTGTGACAGGGATTGGGGTGGGGCAGGTGGGACCTGCACTCAGGGCCAGAGGTCAGTAAGTACTAGAAGACAGACAGTTGCCCTAATCTTAACTCCTCTCCCAAAGGAGGACATCTGTTCTTGGAAGATCCACCACCTAGAGCATTCTCAGAGTTCCAGTATAAAGCAGATTTAGCGAATGCAAATGTGACATAACCTGAAGTCCTTCTACTTCCATTTCTTCCATTTCTTGCTTCTCTGCCTTTTCCTAAGTATACCTACTTACAAGTCCATAAATACATCTCCAGCTTCCAATAACGAGGGATCTGGTCCAAGCCACAGCAGAATGCACAGACCTTGTGAGATTAAAGCCTAGTGTGTTCCCTGTGGAAGGAGCTGTAGAAAGGAAGATCTTCAGGGCTGTTGTAAGTGACTCCTAGTAGTGGTTTGTTTTGCTTTGCAGTTGACTCGCCAACATCTGATCTAAATTAAGCAGTATTCACTAAGCCCTGGCCAGTGTCCTGGCTAATGCAAAGGATATGAAGGAAGAAATAAAAACTTTATAATTTTGCAAAAGGACCACCCACTTCTAACTAATACAGAACGAACCAATGTATGGACATTGGTCTAGAGGCTTGTTTTGTGGCAGTTCAGAGCAGTAGGGGAATCTGATGGCTTGGTTTGCACAGCTGTGCTGCAGAGCCTTGGGCTTGATGGCACTTCTCTTCACCTGTCAGCTGCTGACCCGGGCTAGGGTGGTACTTGTCAGGTCGAGGTGTGGTCTAGCAGCCTCCGGGGAATGCACACTGACTTCAGGGGCCGAACGATTTTGGAGCTTACTGCTGTTTCAGTAAAGGGACTTCCATCCTCCTGGGAAAACAAAAACAAAGGCATCATGGCCACAGGTACAAGGTCTTCCTAGATAATTTTCCATCTTAGGCTCAGCTACCTGTGGGCTTTTACTTTAGGGATTTGCTAGGTGTAGGGCCTCTGTTTTGTAGTGTTGGTCTGTTCTGGAGCACAGTCTTGTCTTGTCTGTCTCCAGTCTCCAACCCCATGGCCCCATTTTGCTCAGAGTATGGGAAAGCACCACCCTAGACACCAGTAAAATACTCTGCATACCTATGTGCTTCTCATTCATATAACATCAAGTTCTCTGCAGGTACAACTGAACCCAGCCTCTTAGTACTCTTCAACTAAGATGGCATTGGATGGGACTGGAGGCTGTCTGTCAGCCATGGCTTTTCTTTACTCCTTTGATTGCATAAGAGTTAGAATGCAGGCTTTGCCACGCTTGCTCCCACTTTCTTCTGCTGCTTTTACGCTTGGCTATGGTGTGATTCACAGTTATATTGTGTCCACTCAATTTGATTGGACAGTCTCCTGTACTAGAAAATTCCTAGTTTATAGCTCGCTGATAAATGAGTTTATACTTTCTTGGTCCTGGCTCACTCTTCTGTTGTGGAACCTCTGGGGCTCTTGGGCATATATGGTAGATATTTCAGAAATGCCTAGTTGTTTTTTTTCTGTAGTTCTACCTATAAATGTTGGCTATTTCCTTCTGGCTTTGTCTCCCTTAGAAATTGTCACATTGGAACTTACAACAAGGCTCCTCATCTGAGCAAAGGCAGTGACCCTTGGTCACTCCTGTGAACTAGTGTTGCCAACTGCTGTTGAAGCCACTGGCCAGCACTGAATGCAGAGATGCTGTGCCAACACCATACTGAGACAGCCAAAGCTTTCTAATAGTCCTGCCAATCGGGCTGCTGCCCACAGGGTACATTCTCTCTCTTTCCTTCTAGGGTGACCAGAGTGGGCACTGGTCTGGTGGCTGTGGCTGCTTCCTGAATCCTGAGGCTGCAGCCTCATGGTGTTTGTGACTCCCTGTGCAGAGACAGCCTAAAAAAAAAAAAAAAAAAAAAATCAGGCTGAGCCTTTCTGTAGCTGCCATGGCACTCTCTCACACTCCAGGCCAGCAGAATGTTGCAATATACTCCCAAAGTTTTGAAGAAAGCTTCCTATGCTAATAATGGTCTCCATCTTCGGTAGTCTCCTTTTTGTCCCCAGATAAGATGCCAAAGCCAATGAACTGGTAGGAATGGCTTTGTCCCAGACCCTATGCTACTAGCTACCTTCTATCACCATGAGCACAATGCTGAACTAAACCACTAAACATTTCCTAGGAGAGCTGCCGTTCCTCAAAACATCAATCTACTTTCAAATCTTCCAAATTCTATCATAAACACAGTCCATGAACCTATCTCACTGCAAGGAATTATATCAGTATGGCTAATAAAGGACTTTCAAGGATAAAAATAAATTTCATTAGGGTAAAATGATTTGTAGTAAAATGGAATGGAGGAAAAGACAGGCTATCCCACCTCTACATATTAAACAATACTTTTCCTGTAGAGGTAAATGGGCATTAAGTGGTCTAGACACACAGTCAGAGACATATAAACGTGATATGCTGTTTTACTTTCAAATGTTACCATTTACAGTTGGCTGGAAGTGCCATTCTGAGCAGTTACTTAAGCTTATGTTGAAAATTGTTGAATGGTATCCTTAAAACAAGGGAAGAAGTGGTCAGCTTTTCAAGTTTTTGAGGGGTGACTCACAGGGAGTATGAACAAAAATGTTTAGGGATCTCCAATGTAGATTTTTGTAAATATGTTTTAAAGAGTGTATTCTTCTCTTCTCTTCTCTTCTCTTCTCTTCTCTTCTCTTCTCTTCTCTTCTCTTCTCTTCTCTTCTCTTCTCTTCTTTTCTTTTTTTTCAAGACAGGGTTTCTCTGTGTAAAAGCCTTGGCTATCTTGGAGATCAGGCTGGCCTCAGACTCACAGAGATCTGCCTGCTTTTGCCTCCTGAGTGCTGGGTAAAGGCATACACCACCACGCCTGGTGAAGAGTGGATTACTTTCTATGAATCTGCTTCATATTTTATTTTATGAGTTTGTTTAGGTCTGTTTCCCATTGGAAAACCTGAAAGGGAATAATTATCTTAGAGAACTAAGTTAAATTAGGTTAAGGATGGTGGCACATACCTATAATTCAAGCACAGTAAAGGTAGAGGCTGGAGGATCCCAGGCTTGAGGTCAGTCTAGGCTATGTATGGACTTTAACATGAAATAAAATGACTAGCAAATTATAATTTTGTCTACTCTGGTTGTTGTCAGTGTTCTATTGCTGTGAAGAGACACCATGATCAAAGGAACTCCTATGAAAGAAAACATTTAACTGGGGCTGGCTTACAATTGCAGAGGCTTAATCCATTCTCATCATGGTGACAGGTATGCTGCTGGAGAAGTAGCTGAGAGCTACATCACAATCCATAGGCTGAGAGAGCCTAGGCCTGGCAAGGGCTTTGGAAACCTCAAAGCACACCTTCAGTAACACACTTCCTTCAACAAGGCCATGCTCCCTAATCCTTTCCAAGACTTTCCTTCCCTGGTGACTAAGTATTCAGATATGTAAGCATACAGGAGCTCTTCTTATTCAAACCAGCACAACTCTCTGTCCCTTTATTTTATTATTATTTTTTATTCAAGAGAGAATTTCTCTGTGTATCCCTGGTCTCTCTGCTGTCCTATAATTTACTTTGTAGACCAGGCTGACCTTGAACTCAGAGATCTGCCTGCCTCTGCCTTTTGTGCTGAGATCAGATGCATGTGCCACCACTGCCTGGCCCCTCCTTCCTTTTATGTGCAGTTCAGTCTGCTGTTCTGAGGATTCCCTCCCTCTGGAAAGCAGGCAGACTTCCACTCAGGAAGCCTTTCCTGTACAGAGCCATCTTAGAACCTCTGTTTTGAAGGTACACCTAGTCTCATCTTCTCCTGCCTCCTCCTCTTCTGCTCTGGTTTTTTTTTTTTTTTTTTTTACTGTTAAAAGTCAGTGGCAGAAGCCAAGATTACTTGGTGAGGAAGATGGGATGGGTGAGAAGGGAGCACAGCTCGCCCTTGGTGTGGCTTTCCTCATTGCCTCTCCAAGCTCCCAGGGTCAATGGAAGAACTGTGGGTAAGACGGAGACCTCAGTTATCAAGAGAAGTCGTTCCTGACTAGAAAAGTGATAGAGGAGGAAGGTGGCTCATGGGAACATACTTTCCATGAGCATCCTTATACTCTGCATTGCTGGTGGTCAGAGAAATCCAGCATGCAGGCCTGGAGGTGGAGAGGCACTTTGGATAAACTCTAGAGAACTGGAGTTTTCAGCACCCACAGGCAAAGTCAGCCATCTCTTCAGAAGCAGCGGGCACCAGCAGGTTATGTACGCCAGTGGCAGTGGGAGCCTTTAATGTTTTAGTGCTGTGAGGGAGCTGAGCATATGCCCCAGAAAGGCCTCAGGCCTGGAGACGGTACTTGGGAGTCAGTGAAGTTCACTCCTCTCTCACCCTGGTAGTGAACACCAGTCACATCTAAAATGAAAGCTAGAAACGTACATCTCTATGTTCATGCTTCCTTAAGTCATGTTTTCAGTGATGTCTTCTCCAAATTTATTGCCAGCTTTTGATAAATTGTGATTCTTAGATAGTTATCCTGGTGAGAATGTACTCATAGTTTGATATATACATACATATATAGGGATACAAACACATATATGTCCTGTGGCCAGTGTTTCTACCTTGACAAAATAGCCAAGAAAAGAACAAAGTTCTTGTCCTACTTTGCTTTCTATTGCTGTGATAAACATTACAACCAAAAGCAACGTGTGGAGGAAAGGATTTGGTTTATCTTGTAACTCTGCACTATACTCCATCATCAGGAGAAGCCAAGCCAGGGGCCCAAGCAGGACAGGAACCTAGAATCAAGATCTGAAGCTGAGACCATGGAGAAATAATGTTTACTAGATTGCTTCCCACAGTCTGCTTAGTTTCATATATACATATACAGTCTTTATCTATACAAATATAAATACACACACATAAATACATACACACACATATATACATATATTTGTATATATATAGCCTTGCAGATGTGCCCACAGGCCAATATGATGGAGATATGTCAAATTGACAAAAGCCCAGTGTTGTTTTGGCTCCCAGACTCAAAAACTTTAGACCCAAAGACTTCAGTTTATGGTCATTTTGCTCCAGAGCTTCTGATCTCATGTGTGGTGAGGCAGAATATGAAGACAGGGAACATGTAGCAAGCAAAGGAGTTTACCTGCCAGTAGACAGGAGGCAGAAAGAGCAACATAGGAAGGGGTCAGAGACACCATCTCTCATTCAAAGGGACACCTCAGTGGCCCTCAGTCAGTGTCCTTCCTAATAGCCCAGGATTGATCATAGTGACATCATTGTCCCATCACTTCTCAGTTGACAGACAACTGGGGACCAAGCATTCAATCATGAGTCTTTTAGGAAAACGCTTTGTATCTAGAGCATAACAACCACCCATTCTTCAGACACCACTATTTGTTAACTAAAGTGCTGGGTTTAAGGAGAAATGCCCAGTATTCTCAGGACAGCCATTGCTCATCCATGCTGCAGTCTCATCCACAGAGGTGGCAGCCGATGGTTGTTTTCTGAACTCATTTTTCTCTTCATGGACACACATTTCAAACTCCGGGAACTAATATTTCTTGTTCTATGATTTAAATATGAGATTCCTGCTGGAGGAGCTGAAAGAAATGTGAAAAGGACGATATAGTTACAGAATATATTAGGCTTCTGGCTAGGATGGTATCAAATGACTAGGAGGAGTATCCTGTAGTTGCTGTTTATATAGGGATGTCACATGACCCCAGACATAGTAGCACTTTATAAAGTCTGCCCTAGGCCAAAGCCACACCTGGTCACATGGGCATCACCAGTCCCTGCTTTGGGTCAGAAAGTTGTGAATGGAGATTCTTTGTGCAGATTGGACATTCCCCTGCAGTCTTACCTCTGAATATCCCAGGGTACACACTTCAAAGAGACCTTCTATTTACTTGTTCTTGGCAAAGTAGAAGGAGGAATGTTGGAAAGTGCAGGACATTCCCAAAGAAAAGCAGGGCCTTGGTATGTAGCTCACAGAGTTCCTCTCTGAGTGAATTCCACAGCCCAGAAGCTGGCCCGAGCACAAGTGTTCACAGCTGCATGTAGGATGTTGCAGAGGACACAATGGCTGCTGTGTGTGCTAGAGGACAAACATTCCCACACAGGCCCGTGCCTGGGAAACAATGGAGCAAGCAAAAAATATCCTGGAACACAATGCACTCATTTCCTGTGACAACAGTGGGCTTTGCTAGCCAGCTTCACCTGACCAAGAGCCCCTCCACCAGGGCTCATGATGTTAGAAGCCCACTTTCTTCTGGATGTGAAAGATGTGCATAGAATGTGAGATGGGAAGTGGTCTTCCTTCCTTCCTTCCTTCCTTCCTTCCTTCCTTCCTTCCTTCCTTCCTTCCTTCCTCCCTCCCTCCCTCCCTCCCTCCCTTTCTCTCTCTCTCTTTCTCTCTTTCTCTCTCTTTCTTTCTTTCTTTCTTTGTTTCTTTCTTTCTTTCTTTGTTTCTTTCTTTCTTTCTTTCTTTCTTTCTTTCTTTCTTTCTTTCTTTCTTTCTTTCTTTCTCTCCTTCTCTCTCTTCCTCCCTTCTTTCCTTCCTTCTTCTCTCTATCTCTCTTCCTCTCTCTCCTTTCTTTCTTTTGCTGCAGCACAAGATGTAATTAAAACTGTATTTTTTTTTTTTATGCCCACAGCCCACATAAAATTATGTGGTAAAAATACTGTAGCAATGTTAGAAGCTGTTTCAATTTTAAGTCTTTCTGACACTAAATGTTCATTATTCACTATCACGGCTGAAAAATACTGGCAGAGAGAGGCACCCCAGGCTTCTGTGTTTCTCAGCAAGTTTCTGGCTACTACACGACTCTCCACCCTGCCCTGCTGGAGCTTCTACAGTCACGTGGGAGAAGGCTCTATTGAGAATTAGTGTAGAATAGGCTCCCTAATGTAATGATGCCAATGAACACTGGTTGAGCACTTGTGTGTCATTGGCCCAGTTGTGATTCCTGAAATCTTGAAAAGAATGCTGGGAGTGTACCATTATCAGTCCCTGGTGCCTTAGCCAAACTCACCTCTCAAGATCTTTATGAATTACTCACCCAGAGCCTCCTAGGAAAGCATTTTGTTGAGGAGCATTCTACTTGTATGGCTGACTCATCCTAAGCCTATGATGAAATGGTCATCTCTGCCATCGCTGTCAGAGAGCTCTAAATAGGGAAGCATAGGGACCTAATACAACAGGAAAGAAGTCTACAGGAGTCTTGCAGGGTGTTCTGTGTAGAGTTAGTCTGGGATGAGACTGCAAAGGCACTTGTAGCTCCAACAAGCCTGTCTACTTCCAAGCAAGCCCTCAAGAAAGTCATGTGCCCAGGGAGCTGCTGATTGGCTAAGTTGTCATATTGCTGTCATCTTCTGACTAGCCAACAGATCAAGAATGTCTTAGATGTTGGCAGAGTCTTGGAGGGGTCCAAAAGTGACAGTGAGAAGAGAGAAGGCAGAATGGAGGGGACATTGCAGGGACAGAAACAGTGCTTTGGAATGGGAACTGTCCTGAGAGTTCTAGGAGCATAAATCACTGTGTCCTAACTAATGCCACCCATGGTGGCTCAAGCTGGAGCCAGGATTAAAACTGAGGTCTACTCTGTATCTCCCTAAGAGAACAAACCCACTTAGAGCCATTCATTACATGTAAAATGTAAACAGCACATGGGTCTCTGGGGATACATTTAAAACCTAAGCTCCTGAGGTGCAAACTTGGCTAAATTGTAGAAAGTCTCAGGGCCTCTTGGTGCCTGTGCTGTCTGGGATGTGATGGGAAGGAAATCAAAGATAAGATTCCTCCAATTATGAAGTCTGCATTTAAACCTGGAGGCACATGTAGACACAGCCTGCACTGACAGGTGTGATGCAGAACCTTTCCCTTGTGAGTCTGGTGTAAGTGTAAAGACAGAGAAAACCTGACTTCCAGGATAATATACCTGGGTTGTTTGAAACTTGGAGGCACACAGAGAAAGCGAATTGCATCCAGTGGCAAAATACCATTCGTGCCGGGTGGGGGATGGGAGAGGGGTGTGTCAAAGCAGCAGCAATGGAGGCCCTGATCATAGGCAGCAAACAGGTCTGTGTGGCTGGGCTGCAGGCTGTGTACTAACAAGCAACGAGAATGACCTCATGAAGAGGAAGCAACATTTACAACATTCCTGTCATACCTGAAGGTAGGGACTGTCTGCCATTTGAGACACTGAAGAATCTACCCTGCTTTAATAGGTAAGGGATGAGGCCAGATGTAGGCAAAACAAAGAAATTCCTTGCTAGCTTTCCCAGAAGACCACAGTTAGCCACTGCCAGTGATCCTGAGGCTGTTAACTGAGAAATAGATCAGTGCAGGAGGATGAGAGAGCTCTACCGCATTCCGGGCACAAGCATGTTTTGTCACAATAGTTCTAGAAGAAAACTTGCCTTCTCAGCATCATTGAAGACTCTTGAGCTTTATTTATTTGTCCCATGTTACTTATTGGCACCTTAACGTTTGCTATCACCAATAGCTTATGTTTTATTAATTGCTTATGCCTGAAGCAACACAGTGAAAACTTTTAGTCTATCTGGGTTTCCAGATAAAATAAAATGAAGCAGGGTAAGAAAAAATAAATAAAAGCAGGGATTCACTGGAACCTGGGTTGGTGTCAGTATTATAGAAGTCAGAAGGTTAGAGTCCTGGCTTTGACTTTGACATTTTACCTCTGGTCTTTTCTCTGGTAAAGGAGGGTAGATCCTATTGGGTCTCAACTGTTTATAAGATTATGTGTGATGAGATTAAAATTCTTGGTACTGGTGAGGTTGCTTAGTAGTTAAGACAGCTGTTACCCTGTGGAAGAGTGAGATTAGCTCCCAGCACCCACAGTTCACAACCATCTGTAACTTAGTTCCAGGGGATCTGGCCATCTTCTGGCCTCACTGGGCACTGCAGACAGGTGGTGTACATACTCATATGCAGGTAAAATACTAACATATAAAAAGCAAAATACATACACCTAAAAACCTTTTAAAAATCTCTTTTGCTCTGTTGTCAGTTGCACACATTCCCATTGAAGGTTCTATCGAATTAGCTGTTTCTGAGATTGTGTTCTAGCACGGGCAGAGGACAATCCTCCCCAAACCCTGGCTACTATTCTATGTAGAAATGATGTAACAAAACATTCTGGCTTCTTGATTACAAATTTCTTTTAATTGAATCTTCTTTTAAAAAGTTAGAGATTGTAATCTGTTCAAAGACGATTGCCAAAACAATTTGTACTTTTTTAAAAGGCCATCTGTTCATATTCAAACAGCTCCACAACTATTTTGACCATAATTTCTTAAATTCTGTATTTTAATGACAAAACCAAGGTTCAAGAAATCTTACTTAATATGTTTGTTAGTGTCTCATTACTTTAACAAAATACCCATGACAATGAGCTTATAAAGAGAGAATGTTCATTGTGTCTCAGTTCTGGACGTTTCAGTTCATGATCCTGTTGCTTTCACAGTTGTAGCTGGGCAATGCATTATGTCAGAGTGTGTGGTGCAACATGCCAGAAGGCAGCATGAAAGGGGACACACACACACACACACACACACACACACAGAGAGAGAGAGAGAGAGAGAGAGAGAGAGAGAGAGAGAGAGAGAGAGGTGGAAGAAAGGAAAGGAGAAGAGTCTCACAGTTCCCTGGAAGGCCCAATTATCCAAAGCCTCTCAAAGGTCCCTGTAGCCAGTCTTTGGCTACTTTGTGGGCTCTTCTTTCTTCCATTCTTCTCTACTCTTTTCCCACCCATTAAACCCCCTAACACTAGACAAGGGAGATAAAAGGATAGAGAGGAAAGGAAAGAGAATAAAGTCATGGAAAGGGGGCAATGGTATTGTCAGACTACTTCCTGCTGAGTACAGGCATTACAGTTCCTTGGGGCAAGTTTGGTCTTTGCCATCAGGTTATCTAATTTCCTCCTCTTCTTGTTTCTTCTTTATGCATGACTACTTAACAAACTGCTACCACCAACAAACAACAACCAACCAACCAACAACCTACCTCTTGGGGCCCTAGCATCTATATACCCTCTGAAAAGTTCCCAGAATTACAAACATCAAACAAGTGCAGAAGCTATCTGCAGCTGGCAAAATCATGCCCCTGCTAGAGCCTGAGCCAAATCATAGTCAGCTGCTGCAGACAATCCAAAGCAGCCCCACATCCCCACACTCAGGATTAAAATGAAAACATATTCTTATGCTATTTCTGTGTTTTTAAAAAGAAACCAAAATTCAACATTTCTCACTACAGGTCTCATGACAAGTTTCCAGAATTTTCTATTAGCATCAACCCAAGAAACATACCTTCAGTACATGAGTCTTTGGAAGACATTTCAAAACCAAACTGTAGCACCTTCCATAGAAATGCTTGTTAGTTGTTGAAAAAGATTTTGTGAAACACAACACTGAGATAAAAAGAATACTCAGAGTTAATAAAGGAAAATGCTAGAATGAAGTATTACACATCACCATATATTTGTATATTGTATGTAATATCCTTGATTAATACTAACTAGCAAGGACTTCACATCTGTTATCTCACTTAATCCTACACCAACACAGAAGTAGGAATTAACTCCATTTATTTGAAGCCCGGTGGTTAGTCAGTGAAAAACCTAGACTCAAGCACAAGCCTGCTTGTTTCTGAAGTCTGTGCCCTAACTCCACCTCCTATGCCAGAAAACAGTGGGGGAATCTTTTAATGGAGAAAGGGTTGATTTAGTTTTTTCACTGTAAGTAGGACTTTTTGAGAGGCAAAATGATGCATTAATAACTTAGAGGCTGAGTCAGGGAGAGGTGCTGAAGGGAGATATGGTCAGTTTGTGCTGTTTAGAAAGTGAGTGTGCACTTAGAGTACTGCTGAGGTTGTACTGGGAGGAAATGGTGTGGGAGAGGGATGAGCAGGGGGAGGTATACAAAGCAGAAGGGATCACTCACACCATCACAACAATTAATGTGGAGGCAGGAGCAAAGCCAGGGGAAGGCTGGGATTCCTAAAAAGCCATGGAGCTTCTGGAGATGGGCCAAGCGTGTGTCCAGAAGTCAGGCAAGCACACAGAAGTGTCTGTGGCACCAAGACAAAGTGGGACAAAGTGCACAGCAACCAGGACTTCGCTCAGCCTGTGGGCCACCCAAATTCAGCAAGCCAATAAGAAACCTTATGTTTTGCTCTGCAGGGACCTGGGTGGGAACTCAAATCTTGGACTAGAGTTGAGCACAGAGTAATAGAATGGAGTAGATTCCTTGTGAACGTGCTTATATGCATCTTCCTATGTGCTTTGGGAAATAACATAGTTGAATAGTTGTTGGATAGTTCGTTTTAAAGAAAATCTATGCACTTTTGGCCTCTTACATAGCTAGTATTTAGTTGGTTGTCAAGATGATGAATCCAATTCAATTTGATCTTGAGATCCTCATCAGCCTTAAGGGTCTCTATATTAAAGGATTATTCTAACTGGAAGAGACTAGTGTCTAGTAGCTATAAAGTAACACAAAGAAACAGGAAATAATTCAGAGGAAAGATCTGTATTTTTTGTAAAACATCTTAGTTTTAAACTTTGGGAGGCTTACATACATTCAAGAACCTAGGAACACTACACAATTAATTGCTTAATATATTTTGGAAATGAAGAAACCTAACTCCTTTATTACAAAAATGAAATAGGCTGGAGTGTATGTAGCTCAGATGTAGCACCTGCGGTAGCATGTGGAGGCCCCAGGTTCAGCTTCTGACACAAAAGGCAAAGAAGAGGAAAGGGGCAAGAGGAGCAGAAGAACGACATAGGAGGAGGAAGATAAGAGGAAGAAGGGGGTGGGGAGCAGGAAGCAGAGAGGAGGTGGAAGAGGGGCAGGAAGGCGTAGCTGGCTGCCTAGGGAAGCAATGTTGTGGGTAGAGAAGGTTCAGTCCTCTGGCCTCCCCTCTTCATGTAGACCCCAGCCCAGAAGGGGGCTCCTTCTGCCTGGAGGCTGCGATCACAAGCTGCAGACTAGATACTGAGCTAAGAGCCAGGCTCTTCAGTGCTGTTTTTGGGATCGTCTAGAACAGATCTTACTCACTTGGACTCTGCCTTAAACACCCACACAGCAGAGATAGATGCCAGCGCAGGAGGGAAGAGCAGGGAAGCTGTGCTCCCCTCCCCAGGACGCTTGCTCTTCCGTGTTTCACTTTACAGGTGGGCTTCCCCTCCTCTTTTTTGAAAACCAAGAAGACATACTTCTCCAGATGAGGGAGGACATGAACTAATTGCTGTTTTCAATAGGTTTTTAAAGAAACACGCTGCTCCTGCCCGAAAACTGGGAATTAATAAAATCCCATCATACCTAGACAGGGAGAATTGTTTGATCTTGATGAAATCCAGCAGTGGAAGAAGAGGTTCATATGTGGGTTTTTTTTTTTTTTTTGATTGCCCTGAGCCAAGAGGTTTCCAGTCATTTCTCACCGCTGTGGAGAAATGTAAAGCAAAATAAACTTAAGGGGTTAAAATCCTTTCTGAGGAAATATTTATTTATAATCCTGATAGCAAACACATACCAAAATTTATCATCTTAAGCATTTTCAGTGTATACAGTGTACAACCAAAATTCTAGAATTTTTTTATTGGCAGAAATGAAACTCCATAGCCAATAAACACAGCCAGTCTCTGACAAATGACCATTCTCTATGTTTTCTATGGCTTTGCTTATATCTCATAGACATTTAGATGCCTTGTAGGAGCAGAATCACATAATATTTGTATTTCTGTGAATAGCTTCTTTCATTTGGTTTATTTTCTTCATGGTTCATTTATGTTGCAGCCTGCAACAGTCTCCCCCACTGCCCTTTCAGGCTGTTCTCACACTCCCTATGTAGCCAAGAACAACTTGAATGTCTAATCTTCCTTTCTCCACCCCTTGTGCCAGAATTACTGGTGTGTGCCATCATCTCCCATTTATGAGTTACTGGGGAACCAAGCTCAGGGCCTCATGCATGCTGGGCAAACAGTCAGCCAACGGAGCAACATCCCCATCTCTTGTTGTTGAATATGCATATGTATATGAATACTATATTTTGTTTACTTATTCATCCATTGATGCCCTTGACAGGTGATTGGGTTGTTTGTATTTCTTAGAACATTTGCTGCTATGAATATGGGTGTTCTAAGAAATGGTAATTTCTTTTTTTTTTTTTTTTTTTTTTTTTTTTTGGTTTTTCGAGACAGGGTTTCTCTGTGTAGCTCTAGCTATCCTGGAACTCACTTTGTAGACCAGGCTGGCCTCGAACTCAGAAATCCGCCTGCCTCTGCCTCCCAAGTGCTGGGATTAAAGGCGTGCGCCACCACGCCCGGCGTAGAAATGGTAATTTCTTAAGTTGAGGTACTGTGTTGCCCAGGGAAGATTGAGCACAACTTAGATCTTGCCTGGAGGAGAGCTGCTCAAGACACTTTCTGGAATCACTGACACGTCAAACTATGCCAAGACCTCAAAGAATGTTGGCAGCATCGTCAGTGTGTTTGCCCATTTCCTTCAAAACCAAACACATTATTTTAAACAAGATCACTTTCCTTTTTGGACTTGTTGACAGTGGTTAGTATTTAATGAAGTACTCTGAAATAAATACTACAAAGGATATAGAAACATGACATTGATCAAAGACTTCTAAACCACCACATTTGGCCCATTAGTTCCATGGAAAGATAATTTTAAAGTAGTTTTTGTGGAACATATGATTTATAACAGTACTAACTTATGACCATCCTTAATAGGATGTTAACATCGTCATGTTACAAAGTCATTTTGATCTTTTTAAGTACCTAGAACCAGTTTTCACTCCATTGTTAAACCAGGTTCATTACCGATTTTTTTTTTTTTTAATTCCTGGGCTTCCCTGTGTACCCATCTCTACCCCCTGAAAGTGGAAATGAAAACTTGTGGGGAATGGTGCCTGCACTTAGTGCTCTTTCTCTTTTGCCTGGAGTAATAATCGGAGAAAGGTTTACATTTCCAAATGTATTCCTTCCCAGCAGCAAGCTTGCTCTCCCCATTGCTATTGCAAAGAATAAAGAGAGCCGAGACTAAACCACGAATGTAAGACAACCCAGAAGGTTATTAGGACCCTCCATCAGCATGAATATTATGCATATTTTATTCCTGTCTGCAGAACTGCGAGACAGAAAGGGTGAGAAACACATGTAGGCATAGCAGTTTACCTAGAGATGCATTTTGGAAAACATGAATCTTATCTTTTTGTAGTAGTTATCAGAGACCACAAACATCTCTTAATAGAAATTTCTCTATAAGAAATAGGATTCTAAACCAGGTATATAAACTGTAATCCCAGCTCCTAGGAGACTGAGGTAGAAGATGGTTATAAATCTGAAGCCAGCCTGAGCTACAGTGTGAGATTCTGTCCCAAGAACACAACCCAGCCAAAGCCAACAAAAAGGACACTGCATTCCCCACTGACATGTAAGACACAAGAATTTTATGTCTTTGAATTCAATTTCCAATTATTTCTGGTTTTCATTTTTTTTTTTAAGATCAGATAAACTCTGAGCAGATTAATATCACAGATTCAGGAACTGATCACTGCAAAAGTTTATGGTGCAAAATTTGACCAAGTTTCTGCATGTGTTCATCCTTACTGGGAGAATGAAGATATCTTGAGTACACAAAGAGAGCAGCCACTCAGAGGGAAACGGAAGGCTGCCAAATGCAGAGGCGCTGTCCAGAAAAACCACTGATTGTAAAGAACATCCTCTCTCCTCTCTCCTTATATAAGCGACCAGATGTTGTTGAACTGAAGTTTTTTAAAAAGCTCATGAGTCATAGAGAACAGAGGCCTCTGAGCAGGGCTTAGCAGAATTAGCTGAAGCACGTTGTGATTTGCGTGATGAGCAACTCCTAAGTGACAAGCTGATTCTGTACCAAACGATTTAAGAATTCTGCGTTATAAATGCACATGATATTGAAAGCAAATGCTGGGTTAGTGAAGGAGAACTCTGTAAACACTGTGTAATCAACAAACAAACAAACAAACAACTAAATCAGGCCCAATCCAGACCTAATACCCTGGAAGGCGTTTTGATTGTATTTTATGTGTCTATAGGTATCAGAGTTTATTTCTGTTCAGGTGGGGAAGACAGATGACCGCAGTGTGAGGCAGCTGGCCAGTCACCTTTCCTACACATCCAGGAAGTCAAGAGCCACAAATGTTCTACTTGGCTTGCTTCCTTCTTCACATTCAGTCCAGGGCCCTTGGGTAGGGAATGACGTCATCCACATTCTCACAGACCACCTCTCAGACAAGCCCAGAGTTTTATCTCCTAGGAACTCCTAACTTCATCCAAGTTTGACGAAGTAGGTTAATTACCACAATGGATATCTCCGTGCATATTTTAAAAATAAGAAAAAACTGCCTTTGACCTTCGCCCATTCAAAAACCTTGATAGTTTACAATAGTTGAAAGGACTTCAGGAGGTCTAGACTTACAGTTTTTTTTTTTAATTAGGTATTTTCTTATTTTACATTTCAAATGCTATTCCAAAAGTCCCCCATACCCTCCTCCCCCCATCCCCCTACCCACCTATTCCCACTTCTTGGCCCTGGTGTTCCCCTGTACTGAGGCACATAAAGTTTGCAAGACCAAGGGGCCTCTCTTCCCAATGATGGCCGACTAGGCCATCTTCTGATACATATGCAGCTAGAGACAAGAGCTCCGGGGGTACTGGTTAGTTCATCATGTTGTTCCTCCTATAGGGTTGCAGATCCCTTCAGCTCCTTTGGGTACTTTCTCTAGCTCCTCCATTGGGGGCCCTGTGATACATCCAATAGCTGACTGTGAACATTCACTTCTGTATTTGCCAGGCACTGGCATAGGCTCACAAGAGACAGCTATATCAGGGTCCTTTCAGCAGAATCTTGCTGGCGTATGCAATGGTGTCTGTGTTTGGAGGCTGATTATGGGATGGGTCTCCAGGTGCAGCAGTCTCTAGATGGTCCATCTTTTTGACACAGCTCCAAACTTTGTCTCTGTAACTCTTTCCATGGGTGTTTTGTTCCCAATTCTAAGAAGGGACAAAGTGACCACACTTTGGTCTTCATTCTTCTTAGGTTTCATGTGTTTTGCAACTTGATTCTTGGGTAATCTAAGTTTCTGGGCTAATATGCACTTATCAGTGAGTACATATCATGTGAGTTCTTTTGTGATTGGGTTACCTCACTCAGGATGATACCCTCCAGGTCCATCCATTTGCCTAGGAATTTCATAAATTCATTGTTTTTAATAGCTGAGTAGTACTCCATTGTGTAAATGTATCACATTTTCTGTATCCATTCTTCTGTTGAGGGGCATCTGGGTTCTTTCCAGCTTCTGGCTATTATAAATAAGGCTGCTGTGTACATAGTGGAGCATGTGTTCTTATTACCAGTTGGAACATCTTCTGGATATATGCCCAGGAGACTTAAAGATTTTAAAAAGTGCAGCTGCAGTCTGGTCCACATGGAAAGGGGGTGGACATATGATTGAGAAATGCAACATATTAGAAAGAAAGGTGTCCAAGCTCATGGTAACTTGGTGGCTCAATGTCAAATGCTCAGGTTCCACTAAGGCCACCTTTTAAAGGAAGGGTAGTTGTCTGTAAATGTCAGTAGAGTCGAGTCTCTGTGATTCACCTACAAGGCCCTGCCAGAGGTCCCAAACAGCATCCACACCTTCCATGAGCCACAGGGCCTGCTGGATTGTATGGAAGCCTCCACAGTGGCTTGGACCTGTAATAGAGCCTTCTATTCCATGTTCTGCTAAAAACTAGTAGCTTTCAGAGTAATTTGGCATATGGCTGGAGGAAAACACCAGGATGAGGAATGTGCTCCATCCATGATCCAAAGAGGCCCACTAGCCGTTGTGCTTCCTTCCTGGTGGTGAGAAGGGGAGATGAGACAACTTATTCTTCATTAGAAGGGATATCTCTGCATGCCTCACATGCCTAGAAATCTTACTGTGAAGCCCTTGAATTTCCGTTGGATTTATTTCCCATTCTTTGATGCAAATCTCATATTTACATATTTTACATATAATCACTGTGCTGAGCAGTTTTATGTTAATTTGACATAAGCTAAAGTCATTGGAGAGGAGAGAACTTTAATTAAGAAAACCTCCATAAAATCTGGCTATTGGCAAGCCGGAAGAGCATTTTCTCAAATAGTGATGGACAGGGGAGAACCCAGGCCATTATAGGTGGTGCCACCCCTGGGTTGGTGGTCCTGGGTGCTGTAAGAAAGCAGGCTAGGGCAAAGCAGGTTAAGCAGCATTCCTCCCTGGTCTCTGTATAGGATCCTGCCTCCAGGTCCTGTCCTGGGTGAGGTTCTGCCCTCACTGCTTTTGATGATGAATTGTTACATGGAACTGTGAGAGAAATAAACCCTTGGAACAAGGTGGGAGTTGAGGACTGGTTTCCAAAGTTGTGCTGACTCCTACATACAGGTGTCTGCATTCACACACAAATTCATGCACACACAGATTTTATACACACACACACACACACACACATTTTACACCCAAATACACACAAAGAATATACATATGTAGATATGCTTTTATTCATATATTATAACCATTAATCAATTTCTTCACTGATCTTATTTTAAGAAATGCATAGGACACACCTTTTCTGAGGGGATGAATTTCCTGAAGGTGACATATACCAGTAACATATACCCATCCCTCTTGAACTTATAATATGATGTTACCATTCTTCTATCAAGTTGTGATTGACTGCTTCCTACTTTAGTAACTATGAACTACAAAACAAACAAACAAACAAACAAACAAACAAAAACACTGTAGGCCCTGCCTTTTGTCTTTAGAACTCAGCCGCCATGTTTTGAGGAAGATGGAGCCTCGTGGAAAGGGAAGATGGAAGATAGCCCCAGCTAAGACTCCAGCTGATTGCTAACAGTAAAACACAACCTTTCAGGTCAGGGTTTCTAATGTGACTTCCTATGAGAAGAGAAGAGTCCCATGTCTCCCTGCCCACTGTGGTATCACCAGCCACCGCAGGTTACAGGGCAGGAGTAGCTCAGCTAGCATGAGTGAGAAAGTGCACTGCTACTTTTATTTAGCATTCACTCAATCACACACAGTTAATGGTTGCTCTGCTGGACAGTTTGATGCCATGTGGTTGAAGCTCTCAAACTTTAGGTTTTCTGTCTGAAGCATCAGACCTCACAGAACAGAGGCAGCCATAACATCCCTCTCCCAGACACAAGACATGCTAAATAAATACCCATTGTTGGTTTAAGGCCTCAGTCTAGAGACATTTACTACAAAGTGTCTTAGTTAGGGTTGCTATTGATATGATGAAACATCGTGACCCAAAAGCAAGCTGTGGAGAAAGGGTATCTTTGGCTTTCATTTCCTAGTTGTGGTGGTTTAAATGAAAATGGCCAGGCTGGTGAGACGGTTCAGTGGGTAAGAGTACTGACTGCTCTTCTGAAAGTCCTGAGTTCAAATCCCAGCAACCACATGGTGGCTCACAACCACCTGTAATGAGATCCCCTTCTGGTGTGTCTGAAGTCAGCTACAGTGTACTTAAGTATAATAATAAATAAATCTTTGGGCTGGAGTGAGCAGGGACTGAGCTAGCAGGGTTGACCAGAGTGAGCAGAGGTCCTAAAATTCAGTTCCCAACCACATGAAGGCTCACAACCATCTGTACAGCTACTGTGTACTCACATAAAATAAATAAATAAATAAATAAATAAATAAATAAATAAATAAATAAATATTTTTTAAAAAAGAAAAGAGAAGAAAATGGCCGCCACAGACCCATAGGGAGTGGCACTAATAGGAGGTATGGCCTTGTTGGAGTAGGTGTGGCCCTTATGGAGGAAGTGTGTCCTGTGGGTGGGCTTTGAGGGTTCAGATGCTCAAGCCAGGCCCAGTGTCATTCTCTCTTCCTACTGTCTGTTGATCCAGGTGTAGAACTCTCAGCTACCTCTCTAATACTGTCTGCATACCATCACGTTTCCCACCATGATGATAATTGACTAAATCTCTAAACTGTAAGTCAGCCCCAATTAAATTTTTTTCTTTTATAAGAGTTGCCATGGTCATGAGGTTTCTTCACAGCAATAGGAACCCTAAGATACACATTATAGTCCCTCATTGAATGAAGTAAAGACAGGAACTCAAGCAGGGAAGGAAGCTGGGAGCAGGAGCTCATGCAGAGCCCATGGAGGAGTGCTGCTTACTGGATTGCTTCCTATGGTTTGTTCAGCCTGTGTTTTTATAGAACCCACGACCACCAGCCCAGGGATGGCACAACTCACAATGGGCTGGGACCTCCCAAATCCATCACTAACTAAGAAAGTGTCCTACAGCTAGATCTTGTGGACGAATTTTCTCAATTAAGGTTCTTGCCTTTCAGATAACTCTAGCTTATGTCTAGTTAATATAAAACCAGCCTGCACACAGAGCAACAAATAACTGAATCCTCCTCTCTGGATTGCGTTGTTCTCTGTAGTAAACAGAAAAGTACCCATGTCGCTCCTGTCTTTCTTCTTAATTTTCTTCTTTGTTGGAGTTTAAACATAAGGCCAGGCAAGGTTAAGCAAGGTTAAGCACCATCACAGTGCACCATGACCTCACCCCTGTCTTTTAAAATAGCTACCATTCTCTGCCTCTAGCCAGGCTTCTCAAGTACACTGGGGTAGAAAACCCATCTACTTCTAGCTAGGAAATTTCAAACACCAACAACAAACCAACTAATCCAACTTTGAATAATCAAGAAAAAGACTTTTTTTTTTTTTTGTCAAGAGCAACCCCTTCCTGGGGCCACTGAGGCCATTAGCAAGGATCTGACCAGCCCAGTGTCCTCCGCAGGCTCAGGCAGCATAGGCAGCATGCACAATAGCAGTATTCCCAGCTGCCTCTGAGCTTTCTTCCCCATGTCCATCAATAGTCCTGCCCCATGGTCCTCAGGGCATGGTCTGTAGTATATGAAGCCTCCAGAATGTGGCTTTTGTGACTGGTGGGAATTGTCTTTTACATTTCCTTCTTTTCCCCACGACAGACCTCATGGGGTCTTGATGTGTAGCTGCTGCTCTGCCCCTCTTTGTACCAAAGCTTTGTCATGCCCGCAGATGCCCTTGTGCATATAAAAGTTGAGAGCACCACTCTTTGTCTTCTTTACTCAGGGTTCGGATGCAACTCTGAAGTCTGACTAGGGCCAGGTAAACATGCAGCCACCCTCATGAGCACCCTTCTCATATCCCTACATACGTCTGCATCAGGACAGAGTCACCGCTTCTGAAGTCTTCTTCCCTCCTCGAGCGAGCCTGCTCTCCCACCCTCTCCTGTGGTCTTGGGATCTGAAGAAATTTTATGACCAACCAATCAAGTAAAATTCTCAAATGTTGACTTTTCCAAATTAGACAATTGGGTGAAGAGTGTAGTTAAAGAGTTTCTAAAGTGAGTTATTTCTAGTCCAAAGGGAAGGGGTAGCTAGCTCACTGATACCTGGGAGGGGATAAGTGACACCCCCCGTCACACACACACTAGGAAGACACACATGTCTACCACAGGAGCTGAGCAATGTCTGACAAGCTGTTTTGTCATTTTAGAATATCAGAAACAATCAGAGATAGCCAAAGAACACAGGCACACCTGTCTGCATTTTACACTTGAGTAAGAAACTGAAACGCTTAATAAATTCCAGCCAGATTAAAGCTAGGCATTCTAATTCATTTAGAAAATCCCAAATTATTGCTAACTTTATAGATTAAATAGCTCAAAATTTCCAATGTAACACATAATTCTCCACCCATGCTCTTTTGCTTTTGTGGTATTGGGGCTGTGCATGGTAGGTAAGGGTCCCACTACAAAGACTCACCCCCAGCTCTACTATGAATCCTTGATGGTCAGTGATGTCATCTGATGAAATCTAGAATCAGCTGAGCATGCCTGTAGGGCATTGCCTTGAATTACATCAATTGATGTCGGACAACCAGTTTAAAGGGTGAGCTGAGCATCAGCACGCTTCCATGTCTCTGTTTCCTGCTTATGGATGCTATGTGACCAGCTCTGCTGTTATGACTTCTCCATGAGGATAGACTGAACCCCGAGATGGGGAAAAAATATCCTTTTTCCGTTAAGGTGCTCTTGTCAGGGTTTCACAACAGAGAAGTAACCAAGACAGTCCTTCACAAATGCTAAATAAACACGTGGATTTGTTGCTAATTGGGCAAAAGGATTATATGTCTTTGGCGTGATATGAGTTAACTTAGAGGTATCAAACCAGAGTCACTGTTTTGCAAGAGAAAAGGAAATACTGTTTTTCCCAGGATGATGTTCTTGTATATCAATGTCAAAACAGCCTGATAGGAAAAAATTGCAGAATTGAGTAAACTTCTATGTATTTACTGTTTTTATTTTTTTATTTTTCTTTTTGATACACAAATATACAAGCCTCCCAATCTGTGAAATCAATCAGTTTCCTTTCTAATGTGAATAAACAGAACCCTCACAAGTGGTAAGGATGCTTACAAGTGGCAAGGGATTTTAGGAAAACATTTCAAGCTGTATATTTCATGGATAATTTCTATTCAAAACCAAGTGTGTCTATCTTTCTAGGTCTATGGATAGAAATTTAGCATAGTGGGAAAGTGTATATAAAATATGGGTTTTTATAAATTCAGTTCTACACAATTATTAATCAGTGACTTTGGTGTGGGATAAAGCCAGAAGTGACTCCCACTGTGACTTTCCCTAGGGGAATCTGGGCATGGTCTATTTTCTACAGAGGGAAATCTTTCACGAATAAAATCCCTTGTTCTTACAATGCAAGTTTCAGGAGGAAAGTGGAAAGGGCTGTCTCCTGGCGTTAGGCTTGCTTATCTTAGTGCATAATTTAATCCAGGTTAACCATGACATAGGTACACAGCTACGTATTTAGGCTGCTGATTCATACAAGTTTCAATGACTATAAGTATGTAAACAGTAAGCAGCAATGAAACATAATATCTTTTTTTTATTATTAGTTTAAAGGACTCTACAATGTAACAATATAACACATAGGATGGTTCAACACATAGGATGGTTCAGAACCAAACAAAGGCTGTTTAGTTATTTATCTTGCATTTGTTTCTTTTAGGAGCTAAGAAACCCAGCACTTTGGACTTGTGAGTTTATTTTTAATTAAAACTCTACAAATTAGGAAATGTCATAGTGGTGTTAATGAATGTGTGTGTGTGTGTGTGTGTGTGTTACACACAAAAACTTTCTTACGTGTGCTTGTGTCCTATGGTACCTGGATTGTGTGAGAAGCCATATAAGGACATTTAGCTAAATAATTCAACCTCTGTTGATGTTTAGGCTGTTTTATCCTTCCATTGCAAATAAGAGGGACAATTTACACTTGCTTAGTACTGATTTTTGAAAACACCCCCACCCCTCAAGCCCACCATTTGCCCATGTCCCGCTTGAATAAAAGGACTCGGCTGGGGTGGGGGGGGCAGGCCTTGCTGCCTTTGTGTTTTTTCCTAATTAAAATGCAGAGTATTAAGCACAGTTGAGTACATCCATGCACACATCCACACTGTCAGCACACACAGGAAGCGGAGCTCAAGCACACATGGTGAAGGCTCGTTTCATAACATCATTAAGATCCATTGTACCCGCACTTCTGAAAGGCTTTGTCAAAGCACATAATAATGTCCTGTCAGAACGGGGCAAACACATGCTCACTGGAAGCTGTCCTTTTGCTTCTGTTTTAGCAAGGGGACCTAACTGCATTCTTACAGTACAGGCCCAGGGCTACGGCCAAGGGGGCTGCTGGTCATTATTGTAAGATGTTATTTAAAAAAACAAACAAATAAACAAACAAACAAAACCCCAAACAAACAGTATTAAAACAGTTAAGTGAATAGTATTTGAGTCACCAGGTGGGTGCATTCCTGGGAAGAGTCATGGAGCACAGTGACTATAGTAAAGGAGGAGCACGAAGTAGGTGGAATTTGGGGGATTGGAAATTTAATATGTAATGAGTCAAACGCAAGCGGAGTCTTCTCTGCCTGAGAAACCTTTGCTGTTTACATTCTAATCTCTGTAAAAAGGGGAGCTTGTTTTTTTAAAACAGTCTTTTATCCCTAGCTGAGTGAAGATGGTTACAGAACAGACCTTCCACCCTGCTTCCTGAGTAGCAGAGTGGAAGAATCACCTTATTCGGGGAAGACGTTGATGAGTTTTGCTTCATCATATTTGATATTTTTCTTTACCGTGTTCGTTGATCACACAAATGTGCTGGAACAAGAGAGGGTTAAAAGGCGTTTGAGTCTTACGTTTGGTTTTAAAATCTGCATATAATGTGTTAGATGCCTTTGTGACATTTTCAACAAGTGTGTTTGGAGGTACCCCTCCCCCATCAGCATCAGTTGCATAACAAGACACGAGGCACAGGAAGTGTGATTTGGGAATAGTAGCCCGAGAACTTGTGATTGGTGACTCTTCAGCTAGACACCGGTGTCTATATGGGCACACAAGGTCTAAAGTCCCATTCAATGCTCCACAAAGGTTCTCTGGTGATTTGGTTTTGAGCCCTAGTCAGGATCTGGTTTCCAGACCCCTCAAATGTAAAATTATTGAGGCCACAGTATGGCTATCTCTAGTGGAGACAATTTTCCGTTGGTGAAATGACAACTGCTTGATTGAGAGGAGAGAAAATACTGGGATTTACAATCTGCACTACCCTGTGAACCGCCTTTTGGAGAGCAAGAAATATGTCAGGATTGGAAAGAGCTGAGCAATGAAGCAATGGGAAAGGGGCCGTAGTCCTAGAGACTGCAGCCGGCTGTGCTAAGGATGCACCAGGCATTGTTACTAGAGAGCTTATATACCCAGACCCTTGGTCTTGAAGACTTCCGGCTTTCAAACTTCCTTTTCCTTTCCTTTTTCCTTTCCTTTCCTTTCCTTTCCTTTCCTTTCCTTTCCTTTCCTTTCCTTTCCTTTCCTTTCCTTTCCTTTCCTTTCCTTTCCTTTCCTTTCCTTTCCTTTTTTCCTTTCCCTTTTTTCTTTCCCTTTTTTCCCTTTTCCCTTTTTTCCCTTTTCCCTTCCTTTTCCCTTTTCCCTCTTTCTCTCCTCTTTCCTCTTTCCTCTCTTTCCCCTTTCTTTTCCTTTCTTTTCCTTTCTTTTCCTTTCTTTTCCTTTCTTTTCCTTTCTTTTCCTTTCCTTTCCTTTCCTTTCCTTTCCTTTCCTTTCCTTTCCTTTCCTTTCCTTTCCTTTCCTTTCCTTTCCTTTCCTTTCCTTTCCTTTCCTTTCCTTTCCTTTCCATTTTTGTTTGTTTGTTTCAAGACAGGATTTCTCTGTGTAGCCTTGGTTGTTCTGGAACTTGCTCTACAGAGACAAGGCTGGCCTTGAACTCACAGAGATCCATCTGCCTCTGCCTCCTGTGTGCTGGGCTTAAAAGCACACATCCCCACCACCTGGCTGGCTTTCTAGTTTCTAACAGTGAGACATTGGTTACTTTGAGTAAGATGCTTCCTCCGGATCACTTAGGGTTGATCAGGGTCGGATCATTGAGTACCGTGCTGGAGGGCTGTTTCTGTGTACTGAGGCAGCTTCCCCAAATTAACTCTTACAATGTCACTGTAATTCTAAGTGGTCAGATATCAGACACGGACATGAAATGGCTGTTTATGGTGATTGGCTGGGCATGTCAATAACTATGGAGAAAAATCAGAGTAGGTCATTTTCCTGCTTCCCCATTCTCATCACTTGTCTCCATGGTACCCTCCCCGTAGGGTTCTGGAAGAATTCACTGTAAGTCACAAAGTGCACCTGATCATTTTACTACTGTTTTTAGTACTTTGCTAAATTGATTCTAGTATTTAGCATTCTTGGGCAGAGGATTAGGGCTTAGTATGTAACACTTACATTAAGGTCTCATAAGTACTCACTGTAGTCTAAGGCATAGCCCATCACAAAGACATCTGGGACCTCAAATCCAGCATCTTACTAGAAAGACACAAACAAGAAAGTTCAGAGCGAGCATGTAAGCACGCGATCGCCATATCCTGCTGTGGCATTTAAACAGTGAGGCAGAAGACAGAAGGGAGAAGCAGTCTTCAGGACAAGCCCAGCAGGTGCCTGGGCCACAGTGACAGCTTGGGGACACAAAGCAAGCATGTGTGAGGAACAGACCTCCAGTGTTCAGAGTTGAGAAAAGGTTCAGGAGGCCCTAGTGGGTGACAAAGTGGGGATGCTAGCCACAGTGAGCTTGTTCAAAGGGAGCAGTATGCAATGTCACTGTGCCTAAGGAGATTCTCTTAAGAGCACAAAGGACCAAACAAATACAAAGCACCATGGCATGGCCATACAGAACCAGGTGTTCAGGCAGCAGCCACCAGGAAGCAATTCCCCCACCGTGTCATTGCCTTTGGTTGGTTGAAGGACTGGAAAGCAAAACTCGAGGGACAGGATGACAGGAAAAGAGCTTGTTTAGTGTGAGGAGAGACCAGGTACGGGTAATTTCCATGCTGGTCTGTGCAACGACAATGCAGGGGTCCTAATAGCACTTTATCTCCAATGAGGCCAGAATGAGAGGAAATGGATGTAAACACAGTGCAAGGTACTTGGGCTCACAATGAGAAGACTACTGAGAGGAGGAGGATGTCTATCAAACAGACAACGGTTCTCTTCCAGAGATCTTCAGGTAGAATCCATGTGTGGTCCAGTGGTTTTCAAACTTGCTTTGGTGTATGGGACTCTTGTAAGCTCATTTACTGCAGATCAATAGAAGAGAGATGTGTATGCCTAGTTACATGAACCTGCCCTTGGGGCAGCCTGTGAGCTGGGAGCATGAACAGCGATCTTCACGGTTACTACTATTTTTGGTTTTCACTTTTATTTCTGGTGTTTTTTTTTTTCCTTTTTCTGGTTTCTGGCTTTATTTCTGGTGTTTCCCCCCCCTTTTTCCTGAGACAGTGTTTCTCTACGTAGCTCTTGTCTGTCTGGGAACTCCCTCTTTAATCCAGGCTAGCCTTGAACTCAGAGATCTGCCTGCCTCTACCTCCTGAGTTCTGGAATTAAAGGTGTGTGCATAGAGTTCTGCTTGGTTGTGTTCTGGGGTACCAGATTATTGTTGGAGGGAGCAGGGAGATGCCACACTAAATGTGCAGGGTCTGGAAAGAGGTGGGAGAATCCTTCTAAAGCTTTGTAGTGCCACTTTGATTGGCAAAAATAGCTATCAGTCAGGGTTTCTGAATGTCTGAATCAGTCTCGGGACGTCTATCTCTATCCCAGAACTGATCAGCTACATAAAATGTAACAGAAGCCTTCAATGTACTGGGGTGTGGTGCACACCTGCAATCCCAGCACTGTGCAAGCTGAGAAAAGCTTCCTCTCAACATAGCTGAGTTGTATAGTAGCCCTAACTGATTCACATACCAGTGAGGTTCTTTAAAATACAGCAAAACAAACCCAAAGAAATCCAACATATAGAATGGAGTTGTTGTGAAAGATGCCAATATAAAGCAGTGGTCTCTCAAAGAGCTCCAGCCTCTTTCTCAAGGTGATGAAGATGAAGAATCTTGTAGGATTATCAGTCCCACATGAAACACCATCACCAGGAAACCCCCCAACCCCCCTTCCCCTTCAAGCCTTGCAACACTTACAGTCAGGTCTAAAGCTGTCGCTCCTGGCTGTCCTCTTCACCAATAAGCTGCCATCACAAAAAGAAAGTTACTCTAGTAAATTGGGATGTGAATTTGCAAAGAGAATTAAACACCATTACGGTGTGTGCTCCTCCTCAAGCCTATGGAGCGTCATCATCACCATGGCCTACTTTAACTCCTGCCTTTGCAGCTGAAGTATGGCACGGCCATGCTGGAGAGAAGGAAGTGTGCTGAACAACTGCTCAGGGCTTGCCCAGATGCTTGTGGGAGCACGTGGAGCAAGCAGGGCTCCTGTCCAAGGCCTTCCTCTCCCCTTTCTCTCTCAGGCTAGAAATCCAATGAGCTATTTGTCAGGGTGGTTAAACGATAGCATCCTAGGTACAGGGCTAATGGCTCAGAACAGTGCTCTGTGAGAAGAACCCTCTTGGTCTTGTTTTGAAGGACAGAAGATGGTGTTGTAGTGTCTGACTCACCTGGCTACCTTTACCATGTTGAGTTTATATTTCCCAATGCTGCTGAGCAGGGCTTGTCATGGTCCTCCCAGTCCCAACAACATCCTTTTCGAAAAGCAGACAAGTTCAACAAGGCAGTTTCGACAGCATAATGCTCTTTACATTTGCAGAGCTATTCCTTACTAATAAAATGCACATTACTTTCAAATGCCAACCAGTAGAAGTAAACACAGGAAGCAGAATAACTTATGATTTTATGGGCATTTTGTTTTGGAAGCTAGAGACTATGTTGGTGGATAAATTCTGTTCTTAAATCCTTCAGCTGCATTGAAGGATTCAGTTCAGCCTCTGGAGAGGATGCAGACCCTTTCTCATTGAAAGTGCCCAGGCTTCTGCATGCACAGTCAGGGACTAAATTTGGCCTGGAGGTTACATTTTACAATACAAGAGATACATGAATTTTCATGGACATGGGATGTACATCTGAATACACTGAATGGATAAATACCTCCTCAGCCTCCCTGCTCCTTAGGGGATGCCATGGCTGGGAAGCTAAATGTCTGGGCAGCAGCTGGTGACAGCCACGAGGACTGAGCTCCTCGGCTGCCGTGAGCACAGGGTCTCTGACTTTGATGAGCTGTGGATGCACAATTACACAGAATTGGCTGCTACAATTTATTGTCCTCCTGACAGAACTCAGCTGTCAGGAGCAGAGGATGACCACAACGGGTCTGAGTGAAGCCAGGGTCCAGTGACTCATTTGGCTGAAGGGTCTACTTGTGAGGTGTGTGAAGCCCAAACTGCACATACAGAAGGCCACACTGGCAAATGTGAGACTGAAGCCTGCAGACAACAAGATCCTTTGACCTTTGGGGGACTGAGACAGGTGTCTTGAGGGAGCAGGAACAGAACAACAAAAGACCTACTGCTATCAAAACCCCATAACTTTCCCTGGGATTGACATGTTCATTAACTGAATTTAAGATTTCTCAGGCTAGAGAATGGATTAAAAGCATTAGAGATCATTGGGTGAGGAGAGGTCTAGCCTTGCTTTACCTGTTAAATAAATAACTATATTGACTAGTTCTACAAGCGACTTTACTTTCCCTACAACTGTCTGGCATATAAATCCACATTAGAATGGGCTGAGAAGCACGTGAGATTGGCTATTAGACAGGACCAACTATCAAACAGTCATTGTAAAGGGTCGATTCTAAATTAAAGTCAGCGACTATAGTTGGCTTCTGTTTACCACGAGTTTAAGAGCCACACACAGTGAGGACTCAATACTTGGCCAATTTGATAAACAGGGCCAGCATTTTAAAACTCACCATTGGATTCTGGTACCTTCCAAACACAGAAAAGGAAAAGGCCTGCTAACCTCAACAATGAGGACATTCTGGAGGGAAATAAAGAACAAAAAAGCCCAACATTTCAGAATATGATTAAAGCAAACAAAGAAAGCAAGCCTGGGACACAGGATAACTGCAAGTTTTGCTTACCGTTAGAATTTCACAAGGTGCATTGCCAATCCTATGAGCCCAGACAATTAGAGTAGTGATTCTAAACCTGTGGGCCACAACCCCATTAGGTCCTTTTCACAGACCAAATGTATATCAAGTATTTACAGTATGATTCACAACAATAGCAAAATTACAGCTATGAAGTAGTAACAAAAATAATTTTATGGTTTGGAGTCAACGGAACATAAGAAACTGTACTAAGAGGTTAGCATTAGGAAAGTTGAGAACCACTGAATTGGCAGAAACCTAACTGTTCTAGACTCATTTTAATATCCCTGTGGAATTTCTTGATGTTGTAATTTTATTTTCTCTACTCAGGTTAGTAGCAAGCTCATGTCAGACCTTGTTGCCTCTTTGAAGGGACTATCCATACAATTATGATATCTCAATAGTGCCATGTCCCTCTGGCTCCCATCTTTGGGATAACAAGCTCACCAGGAAGGCCAGCCAACATAAACTACATCATTAATGGAGAATTGCTCAGCAGATGATCATATACTTAGCGGTGACAGCCCTATTCCTATGTAGCCATCTAAACCCCCCAGTGTATCTACCCAGAGGAAATAGGATGAGGGCATCCAAAGCATTGCAAGGGGCCTGCTGTGTCCTTTTCACTATTGTGGTCAGAGCCCTTGCTAGATGCTCACCAGGTATTCATCTCTTTCCCCCAAGAACACAAATTACGTTTTATCCCAATTTCTTGTTAGACAGCTTCTTCACCATGGACTCCAAACTTCACACAGTGGGGAGCTGTTTACTTTGTTTGCTGCGGTGCTCTCAGGTCTACTGTATTGCCTGCATGTGGAAACAACAATTGTTTTTAAAAAGAGTAATGACTATCAAGCTTATTAATAATTCATTAATCAACCAATTAATTGGATTAGTAGTAATATGCCAATGCTGTCCCATCAAATTATGACTATGTTAATATACCATTCCATTCACCAAGTGGGGAGAATATTCCTTGAAAGTAATGCACTTTTACGTTATGGTCTTAGACTTTTTTAGATTTATTTATTTACTTATGTGTTTATTTTTGTGTGTGCACATATGCACATGTGAAGGTCAGAAGACAAACTAGGGAGTGGCTTATCCTCTCCCACCATGTGCTATCTGGGGATTGAACTCAGACTATCAGGCTTTGGGGCAAATGCTGTAACCTGCTGGGGCATCTTGCCATGCCCATCTTTCTTTCAACCCTGATTAACTAACAGTGTAATATCAGATCACACTATAAAGTTCTTCTTTATATCTAATACAAAAGAGGTTTAACGAATACAAACGTTAAGAAGTCACCAACCCATCCAAAAACCATGATAAAGCTGTGTTTCCATGTCACACGTGGAGAAATGCCTTTCTGGAAGTGCTTTCTCTTAGGTAGGACACTCTTATTAAACCCATTTTTTAAAAGAATATTAGTTTTATTATTACGATAGAGGGCTATATTGTCTACTCTCAAAGCCCATGTGTCCTCTCGAGGGCACTGCATATTAATGTCATTGTGAGGGTCAGGCCACTGTGTCCCCTAAGACTCACACTGACAGGAGTCTCTTTAGCATTTTAATATGGCTTACTATATAGCCTTTGCCCTCACTCCACAGCACTTAACTTGGACATGTATTTTCAGTGTGACTGAGGTTTGACCAAGCCTGTTAGCTAACCAGGATGCTTAGAGAATGCTGTGGTTAATTGAATTTTCCTGTTCACAATCCCTTTTTGGTTCAATTGTGTAAACAAAAATTTCTTTCCAAAATATGTTAGTGTGCATCCTTATCTAATTAAGTAGCAAGTCCTGAAAAGGATTATGTTCCAGTCTCTCCCTCTCCTCCTCTCCCTCTCTTCTTCCATCCTCTACTCCCCAATTTAGAAACGATGTAAAAGAGACATCATCTTTAAAAAGATTAACCATAATTTTAAGACTGTAACTAGGTAGTGGGACTTGGATAGGTATCGATCTGAGATATATTGTCAAAATAATTCCAACATATTTTAAGCTTGACAGATGTTACGGAAGATGGCTCCTCCCACTTCGCATCTCCCATCTCCATGTGCTGCTGTAAGGGGAGGTCACTTGACCTCTGCACTGCTACGGAAGATGGCTCCTCCCACTTCACATCTCCTATCTCCTAGTTGCTGTAAGGGGCGGTCACCTGACCTCTGCTCTGTCTTCCTGGCGGGTGGGACTGCATTTCTCATATATGCTGCTACATTACATTTCTAAAAATATACACATTAAAACAACTTTTTTTTTTGCAAGGCTGAGATTGAGTGGCATGCATGCCGACAAATGTTCTAGCCTCAGTCTGATATATTTTCTAACACGTTTTATATAGCTAATTTGGTTTTTAAATGTATTCAAAACATATTTGAAAACAGAAAATCTGAAGATTTTCTCTCTTCACTTCACCTTCCTTCCTCTTTCCCCAAAAACATACTAGGTAAGCAAGTAGTCTACCAACAAGCCTTGAACTTTGCCTAACTTTTGATGCACATTTAACTTTAAAGATTTTAAATATATTTGTGTGTGCTTTTAAAAAGGATTAAAATAAAAATACAGTATAATTAAATACAGTACCATTCTCTATTTTATACAACCAAAATCTCACATCTATCAAAAGTGATAAATTCTTAGTATAACATAAAGCCAACTACATATTCAAATTTTCCCAATTGTACTTTAAAAGGCCTTTGTAATTTCTCTGTTCAACCTAAGACTAGACATTGGATTCTACTGTATTTTGAATGTATTCTCCAGAGTTCCTGAATTGGAAAATTAGCACTAATAAACATTAACATGGGGCCCAATAAAAGACAATCCAGACATGTGTTCTGCCCCCATTACAATGGGTTAGTTGCTTTAATAGCAGATTGTTATAACAGTGACCTAGGTCCCCTTCAATCTCTCATCTCTCTCCCTTATCTTTCCACTTTCTACCATGGGACAATACAGCATGAAGGAAGAAGGTATAGAAGATGGAATTGTTTCAGCCTTGGAAGCATTTGTGTTAGTATCTAAGGGAACCAACCCTTGGGTTTCCATGCACCAAGATTAGACTCAAGGGCTCAGAGACAAATAGTAGCCCTTGTTCCTATGGTTAACACAGAACTCTGACTGATAGGAAAAGGTGATCCAGAAGGCTTGTGCGCCAGCTATGGTGGTGGTGCACACGTAAGCAGAGTGCCTAGGAAGGCAGAGGTGGGGAGATCATAAGTTCTAGGTCAGCCTGGGTTATATATCAAGACTCTGAAAGGAAGGAAGGGAGGGAGGAAGAAAGGAAGAAAGGAAGGAAGGAAGGAAAGAAGGAAGGAAGGAAGGAAGGAAGGAAGGAAGGAAGGAAGGAAGGAAGGAAAGAGATGGGGAAGAAAAGGAGAGAACTCTGTGGGATAAATGAATAATATTGGCCCATCTCTCTCACTTTCTGTAGCTCATTTTACTCATGAGACACCAACTCCACCTATCTTTAAGGATCTGCAGTTCTTCCTTAACCAACCTTTTGTTACAGTCTACTGCTTTTAATTTGCACTGAGCAGTCTACTAAGATTCCCACTTTTTGAGTGGGCAATGCTGGGGATTTTTTTTTTTTTTTGGAACACTCTGTGCCTCCAAAACACTTCCCATCTGATAACCATGATCGCTGAATCTGAGATGTTTGCCAATTACTGTCTTAGTCATCTCCTCACACCTAGCTCACTTCCTCCCAGGGAGCCAGTAAAAGTCTGCGGGGGCTGTAGGCAAAAATTCTATAGGGACTCTCTAGACTCCAGTGTGTTGTCTTGCTGCTATTCTGAGGTCTGAGCAAAGCCCAACACATCAAGTTTTCCCAATGAAAGAGGCAAGAAGGTAGAGAAGAATTATACAAATACAAACGATTTTCTTAAATTGGCTATTCCTACTTTTAACCTTTGAAAACACAAAGCAATCAGCCGCAGCAATGGGGTTTTATGGGTGTGGTCACTCTCAGCGAGATTGGCTTGGCTAAGATGGGCTGGATGGTGGTGGTTGTTGGCTGTGAGGAGGAGTGTGAGTATAAATCCGAAAGGAATGTTGCTCAGCATTTTATTTTATGTAATAACTCACAGAATTGCTAGAGTCATCTATCAGTGGCCATTTCTATGATTGTTCTCAGCCTAGTCAGGGGCAATAAAATGGAATGATTTAAGTTAAGGCAGCCAGTGGTGGTAGTGGTGAGGATTTGGCAAGTTTTAATTCTGGCATTTGATTAGAACCTTATTTGGGGGTGGGGTGCTCATCTCCTGAAATCTTGCACAGAACCTGCCCCGCTGTGTAACTTCACTGCCAGATCTGGGCCTGCTTGCCTGACTTTGAGTTTTACTCAAGCCTTTCAGGGATTTCTCTTGGACATGAATAGAATCCTCCTGCTTTAATGGATACACACATTTTTATGAAGTGCCAGGATTAAATCAACTTGAGAAAAAAAAATCAGAGTGAGAGTGTGTTTTGCAGACAGCTTAACTACAGTGAGTAATGCTTTTAAGCACAGAGAGCCCACTGCACAGAACTGTTGAGGGCCCATCGTATTCAACAGCACCCACCTATTTAGAGCCATGACTCAGCCAGCCTCCCCTGAAAGTGAAAGAAGGCAGCAGAGAAAGGTTGGGGGTGGGGAGAGAAAGATGAGAATCTTTATCTTAGTCGAACTCCAACACCTTCAGTGAACCTCAGAGGTTCCAGGGCTGTTGGTTACAAACACTGCACAGTGGAACAGGGGGAGCTGTTTCCTTGTGCTTTCTGAGGCTCTTCTTTTCATAAAACTCTGTAAGAACCATTTCTGTGGCTCCCTCTTCATTTTGGCTGCAGCCCTTGTCTTCCAGGTTTTCGTACACAGGCAAATGCTCCAGATGGTTCAGGTCCCCTCTCCCCTCCTGCACGTCCTTCCTTCCACTATGTGTCACGTCCATCCTATTTTTTAAAATTCATATTAAATACATAAAATTTAAAGTTGTTTGACTGAATTTTGTACAACATACCATGATTATATTCTTTTTCCTGAAATGGCTCTGCCTAAACACAGCAAGTTCATCTCTTTATTGACACAATCATTCTACTTGATAAACCCAACTCAACTAAATTTTCAGCTATTTTATTATTTTCTTGTTTGGTTCCTGACTTCTTTCCTTAGTCATGCAGGTCCAGCCCTGTCAAGTTTCCTTACTTTCCTCCCCAATTCTAGGTCTAATTCTCTTCTGTGTTACTCCCACACCCTCACCTTCTCCCTAAGATCATTACAATCCCAAGAATCATCATCACCTACTCTTTCCTCTTCTCCCTCTCTTTCTTCTTGTTTTGTACAAAAAAAGGGGGGATTTGTGGAAAGACTCAGGGAGCTATTCTTGAGGTGCTCAACACTGAATGAGAGAAGCCATGTCCAAATTCCTGGTAGGGTAGTGATATGAAGAAATGCAAATTTATTGACTGAACCGGTGGATTGCATGGTAAGTATATATATGAGAAAGAGGAAGTTAGATAATGACCTGCAACAACCCTGCCACCCTCTGCAGATATTTATTATAGTTTGGATTCCTCTATAACCACTAAAACAAGAACCAAGTAAGTGCTGAGTACTTTCTTCTCTTAAGCTTGTTCCCCATCACGCATCTGCTTATTGGATTTCTTTGTCATCTTGACGATTCTTCTTGGACAGACAAGACTGAACACATGACGGAAGCATGCCATAGAGCCGGCTATTGTGGGTTGAATATAAACTGTCCTTCCCAAAGGCTCCCATGTTGAAGGCTTTGTACCCAGGTGATGCTACTACTGCCAGATGACAGTGGCTCAACGACCTAACTTCATGACTCTGCTATTTGGAAGTAGTGGCTGGGGCATGTTTTTGATATGTGATTTATGTCCAGTTTGGTAGGCGCCCCACCCCCAGCCTCTCCTGGTCAGCAAGGTGGACACACCTTCCCTTCCCCAATTTCTTTCTCTCATGATGTTCTGACTTGCCACAGGCCTGGTGTCAAATGGCCATTCGAGGTCCCTGAAACGCTAAGCCAAAATGAACCTTTCCTCTTTTTAGTTGTTTTTTTCAGGTATTTTGTTACAGTGCTACAAAGTTTGAGTAACACAATGTCCTTATTTTATAAGGAAAAGTACATCCCTAAAGTTAAATGAAAAATTTTCTTTCCTTTTTTCCCCACTAGTGCTGGCCATTCAATCCAGGGTCTTGTGAATGTGAGCTAGGCAAGCACTCTGTCCACCACTGCTCCAGGCAAGCACTCTACCCACCACTGCTACACCCCAGCTGCAGTCTTTTTCTCTCCCACCCTTAGCCATGCAGGATTCACTTCCGCCATCTTCCTTTTTGTTTCCTCAATACTGAAGCTTTCCCTTCTCTTGGACACTCTGCATCTTCCCACTCCAGCCCTAACTGGAATCAGCTGCTCTGACATAGCCTTTCATTGTCACCCTCATTAGCTTTTGTTGCCCTCCAAACTATCCTCTGTGAAGCACCAAATGTATTTGGTTTTTGGATCCCATCACTCACCACCAGAAGCCAAGCCAAATTGGCATGGATTTAACATTTCCCCCTATGTCCTTGCTTGAGACTGACTGAGACCACCTCTCTGACTCCTATATCAGCTGATGCACTCACTGCTAATCCAGTATCTACTCTAACCTGTGCTGGAGCAGTGGAGCAGGCTGTGTACGATGCTAGGTTGAGGTGGTGAACACAGTGGTCCCTGACTACTTTACACCGATTTTCTTGGCGGGGGCGGGGGGGGAGGGGGGCGGGGAGGGGGGAAAAACAGGCCCGTAAGTAAGTGCTAAACTGTGAAATGTAGAAAGGGCTCCAAGGGAGTTGGGCTCACATACAGATTTACACTGGAGCTGCAGGAAGGTAGGGGAGCAGGCCTAGGCTCTCATTCCTGACAGCTACACAGAGAAGCTATGCTGTACAGAGAGGACATTGTGACTGAGTATCCAGAGAGGAAAGCATATTCCAAGAAGGAGGCTGGCAAGAAAGGCTTAGTTAGTGAGAGTGCAGTGCCATGAGACCAATAAAGTGTGACATTGTGGTAGAGATGCCAGCTGGATCAGGCAGGATTTACTGCAGTCAGGAACTTGGATCATACTTAAAGAGCATTGGGGGAGAACTTGCTAGGTAAACCACAAACACTTAATTATATTTTAAGGTCAGGTAATCAATGAATAAATTTTTAGAGTAAGTATGCCCAAAATACCACACAAGGCACAGTTAGAGTAAATATATTTACTACGTACTTATACTGAACATCTAGTCAATATATGAAGTTCAAATTTGACTGGGCTCCTGGGTTTTTGTTTTGTTTTTGTTAAGTCTGGCAACTGCTAATTAGGAGGCCACTGAAAGGTTTCAATTGGCAAGTGGTTTAACCCAATTTGTATTTTTAAGAAGACCCCTTGGCAGTTTTGTGGAGAGTGGTTTAAAGGTTAGCAAGAGTCAGCTGAAGGCTGAAGTTCAGCAAGTTGCGCTCAGAGGGAAGTTCAGTGGCACGACAATGGCAACTCTTAGAAAGGAAAACATTTAATCCGGGCTGGCATACATTCTAAAGGTTTCATCCATTATCATCATGCGGGGAAGCACAGAAGGCAGGCAGACTTGGTGCTGGGGAAGGAAGCTGAGAGTTCTAGATCGTGATCCGCGGGTAGCCGAAGGAGACTGTGTGCTACACTTGATATAGCTTGAGCGTAGGAGACCTCAAAGCCCATCTCCATAGTGACAAACTTCCTCCAACAAGGTCACGCCTACTCCAACAAGGCCAGACCTCCTAACAGTGCCACTCCCCGTGGGCCAAGCATTCAAACACATGAGCCTATGGGGGCCATTCCTGTTCAAAGAACCACAAGGGGTGTCCAGTGCCTTGTAAACCTTGAATTAGAAGAGACCACTTAGGAGGTTGCAAAGGTAGATTGTAACTCAAGAGCTCTGGTGTGGTTCCTGAGATTCTGCATTTCTAATAAGCTCCTAGAAATCATGTCGATAAACGATATATAGCCCCAGGGACACATTAAGCTTCATCCCTGTTTTTAAAAGTAAATTTTTATGGGAACACATTCATTCGCTTCAGTATCACCTCTGGTTGCTCTCAAGCTACAACAGAGTCAAATAGCTGCAACAGTTAGTCCACACTGTCTAAAATAGTTATATTTGACTCTTTATAGAAAAACTTGCCTGCCTAGACTATACTTTGAGTAGCAAGGGTCAAGAGTTGGAAGACAGCCAGGGAGGTAAAATGTAGATAAATATCCTGACTAGCTGAAGGTGTATGAGGTCTGGGAGGTGGTCTGCCCTGGCTCATCTAGCCTTGCCCTCTTCTGGGAGCTAGGCACTTGAACTTCAGTCTTCAAAATCAAGTTGGTATATTAGTTGCTGAGTGGCTAGTCATTGTTGATTCATCTTAGAAGTTCTTGGCCCAAGGACTTCTACTTTGTACCTATTTAAACATGCAGAACTGTGTGTCTCCACAAACAGGGGGATATAGATATACCTAGATAGCACCGGGTAATCTGAAGGAAATTGTCTTGTCAGCAGCGAGTTAATGTTGCCTCCTGCTTGTATTTGCTCATGCTTAGTGGCCCACCTTCTCCCATGAATGCACACATACTAGGGTCTCTCTGATTTACAGCAGGAGACACCAAAGCCAAGCCTTGCCATTCCTTCTGCTTGCTCCAACACCGGTAAGTAGCCACCCCTCCTCAACCCCCCACGGTGTCTGAATGGCATACCTCTATGTGTTGTCTATGAGGGAAATCACTTCAGAATAAACTGGTAAAGTAGAAGAGGGGAAGCCTAATAGGAACCCTCTCAGACTTGTCATTTTGATGGTCCTCTCAGTAAAGGCACAGGCAAGATCTGGCCCTTGTGGAGTAGTAACTGTATAGAAAGGACTAAGCTAAAATGACTTTAAAGAACCCTTTCAGGGTGTTAAAAGCTATGGATTTCAGGACATTGCTGCAAGTGTTTTCGCCTTCCTAGGCTATTTTCTGCTGTAGTGTAGTGATGTCAAATGATGCCTAGTAATATGTTAACATTAACAAGTTCAATGCAGTTGCCATAGAATAAGACTTACTATCCCTGGAACCCAATAAGCTGTCTTCATCAGAAGCAGAAACTGTTTTCTAGTCAGAGTCTATGCCTCTCATAGCACTCCAAACATTAGGATATGTATTTTTATTTAATGCAGCTGCTGTTCTGTTTTCCCCCATCTCAGGACTGTGTAGCAGTAAGAACTGCCATGGATGAGCCATGGATTAGAGATTCAACACGTGTAATAGACTGGTACACTCTGCTTAGAAAGCTGAAGGTGTTTGTGGGTGATAAACACAGTATTGGCCAGGATAGGTGGACATAAATGAATTCTGCGGTTGATGGTTGCTGTCATCCTTTCCAGAAAATCTGTATTTCAAGTCACACTCCACCAAGATCTTCTGCTTGTAAAGTAGCCCTCCCTGGGAATCCTAAAATTGTGTTAGATCCAAATAGTCCTCTCAGTTCATAATTAGTCCAGGACAAGCTTGGAACTCCAAATTAAAACAGGATATTCCACCCCCCAAATCTAGTAGGTTTCATTTTCTTTCTCTTCACCCCCCTCTCTTCCTCCCTCCCTTCATCATTCTCTCTCTCTCTCTCTCTCTCTCTCTCTCTCTCTCTCTCTCTCTCCTCTCTCTCTCTCTCTCTCTCCCTCTGTCTCTGTCTCTGTCTCTGATATGTTAGCTCTTCAGCAAAGGGTTAATAACTGTGCTCTTAAGAAGTGGCCCCCATACCATGCTGCACATATCAATAAACCCGTTTAAAGGTCTTACCACAGTGCCTGCTGCAAAGTGACAGACACAGAAGAGCAGACAAAAGAGAAAGCTTGTTTTGGGGTGGGGGTGCCTACAAAGCAAGTAGAAAAGAAGCCAGTAATGTCCGGGGGGGGGGGTTGTTGTCTGAAATAAGGCTGGACTTGGGAGCTGGGAGGCTTTGGTCTGCAGCACGTCCTAGAAGCTTTCTCCAGGCAGTGTTTTGGACAGGAGAAATCAGTAAAGGGCCTCACACATCTATTTGCATGAATTAGCAAACATGGGAGAGCTTTTAAAATACATTTGGAGCTCTAGCCTGACATGAAGGTCACATAGATGTCCCCAGAAGTGTATGCCTACTGAGAAGTTACATTAACAAACCTTTCTAGCCAGCAGTGAAAGATCCTCGCCTCCAATGATCTGCATCTCACCCATGGACCAATCATTCTACAGAAAGGAGTGGAGGAGGGGGAAGAAAAGGAAGACAATGATTTTAGTGCACAAGAGAACCTTAAAAGCACATTTTCCCATCTCTTTGGCTAATGTCTAGATTGTGCCTTGCAAATTCAGCACACATAGCTAGCAAGGGCTCATGGTTGCCTATGGTTACCAAGAGCCACTTTCCTGCAGGCTCTTGAGACAAAGCCAGCTAATGACTGGCTGGTGGGGAAAGTCTGGGGAGGGGGGATGGACAGAAGGAGAGAGGCTAGACAAACTTAATATACCATAGAAGATACCTATCCTGAGGCAGACAAATAAGAAAAGACACACACTCAGTAAAGACTTTACTGAGGAGAGGGAGCTGGGGGGCCATGAGTGACTTCCAATAAGCTTTCTTCGAGGAGAACAATCAAATTCAGCCCTCGTCTATTTTTTTGTCATTGTAAACTCAGCCCCTTATCTGATGACAAGAATAATCCCAACAGACCATAGGGGAAGAAAAATTTGGTCTTCTGACATGTGCGAGCAAACCTTCTGTTGTTCCCAGAATATGAGAACCAGAGAGATTAGTTTTTTAAATCCAAATCTTCTAAAAGTGAGCTTATCATTCATATTTTCAGTGTTTAAATATCGAGCATTACTGTGTCCTAAGAAAGAGTTGAAAAGCAAGGAAGCAAGGAAGCACACAAACAAACAGGCAAACACTCATTCTTAAAGTGCACCTTTTGAGAATCACTTGGGGACAAAATGGAAGTTGAACTTGGCCTCTGTCTAATGACCGGTGCACACTAGAGGAACTCAAGCAGACAGACTCAGCCAGTCTGCTCATGACCAAGGCAAGAATGTGGTGATGTTGCAATGCCTTGATCCAATAGATAAACCTGAGAAGTCGGTCGTTGTCTAGTGTGCTGTGCTGAAGCAGGAGGTGCTGCAGCTGAAACAGAACAGCTGGCCTCAGCTACGCAGACTAGCTACGCAGACGACTATTCTCATGCCAGTCTAGCAGCCCCTTGTTTTGAAAGGTTTCCCTATTCTGGAAATGCTCATCCCAAAGGGTCAGGCAGGTCCAGGGGTTCGCAGTGTAGAGAAAACAGCTGGAGGCTACTTCCAGCCTTAGCATTTCAGGTCCCTCAAGCTAGTTCCTGGAAGAATTTCCTTGAACTGGGTTGAGTTGGATTCTGCTGCCTACAGGTAGGAATCTCTTTTAGGGTACAGAATTACTTTGTCAGTATTCACATCTTTTTTTTTTGTTTTGTTTTTGTTTTGTTTTGGTTTGTTTGTTTGTTTGTTTGTTTTGTGAGACAGGGTTTCTCTGTATAGCCCTGGCTATCCTGGAACTGACTCTCAGGCCAGCCTAAGCATAACGAGTTCCAGGATGGTCAGAGCTACCTAGAAAGACCCAGTCTTTAAAAACCAAAATAATTAAATAAGTGAATGTGTCACTTGTTCTTGCTTAAGCATTTCCCCCTAGAGCAACATTGGAGTGAGAGTCTGAAGGTGAACCCTTAAATTAGACAGTCTTACCCTTGAAAGAGAAGAGCACCGGATACCCAGATTTCTAGGCTGTTTTTGTACAGAAGACAATCATACTCACAAGCCAATCTGGTAGACACTAAGAACTTTGAAAAAAAAATGTGAAGGAGGGCTGAAGAGTCATCTCAGTGGAGAACCGCTTTTTCGACCCTCCTAGAGGACCCGTGTTCTATTCTCAGACCACCCCTTCAGAAGGCGATGTTAGTAGTTCCAGAGGATCCGACACCCTCTGTGGCCTCCAGTGGGTAACTGCACTCACGTGGCATACACACACACACACACACACACACACACATCCATCAAAATTTTAAGAAATTGTTGTCTAGGGAGAATGCTTTCTATCACCCTCAGGGGCACTGAGACACACGGCTCAACATGGAAAGATATGTATATTAGAGTCAGCTAAGGTGTAACCAGCTTTAGTTATAACTTTAAGGTCAGGGATATACATAGCTGTATGCAACTGCTAACAACAAAGCAAGTGAGACTAACGGCTCAGAGTTCATTGTGAAACAATTCTGTTATTACACCCACCCTACTGAATATTTATCTTTATCCTATTGGTTTTGTATTTGTTTTTTTTTTAAACAACAACCACAACAATCACAGACCATCAGAAAATTAAATACTGTGCTCAAAGTCACACAGCATGCTAGCAAGAGATTTTCATTTACAAAGGCCTTTCTTAGTCCAAGTTTCTAAATATGTTTTTAATATTAAATTTGTTCTTAACTCATCTCGAAGTATAGCTTCCAAGTGTGTATATAGTCAGTTATCCCAACACCCTTTACTGAATTGTTTATTTCACTCCCTATTGGCTAGAAATGCCAATTAAAAAAATCATAATTTTTTATCTTCATATGTAAGGGTCAGTTTCTACATTTAGAATTAATTAATTAATTAATCTGATATGCTCAACTATTTAATTTGACTTTCCAATTAGTTATAAATAGGAAATTAGCCTTTCCTAATATTAAAACTTTATTCTTATAATTTTCACAGTTTTTAAAAGTCTTAATATTAGTTGTAAGTGATATTTTTATATTCTCTGGCTAGCCTATATAACAGACACACAGTCCTGATATTGTATTTACAAGCTGTTAGCCTAGATTGGGCTGTTTTTGAGTGATTTTAACTTATATTCCAGCCATATGTCCCTTGTTACTTGCTGTTTGTTACCTATGTCTACTGGCTACAGGCTCATGGTCCATCTCCTTTCATGGCGGTTTCCTCCTCGCTTTGTCTCCTCCTTTCTCGCTTAGCCTTTCCTGAGAGCCCACACAGGATCCTCAAGTCCCGCCTTTCTCTCTTCCTACTGTCCAATCACAGGTGTACATGAAAACTTGCTCTTCTAGGGACAGCCAGATCTTGGGATACAGAATTTAGCATTTGAATACATTGTAGCACAAAGCCAACCCCAAAATCTAGTAGGGTTTTAATTTTTTTATTTCTATTTTATGTTTTGGCTATTTTCGTTCTTGCTCTGTCTCCTTCCAGTGGGTTGTTTTGAAGATCAAATGGATTGATTGACATGGAACACTGGGAATGGAGAACAGCATGTGGCCCGCCTTTGGTCCATCAAACACTTGCTGTTATTGTTTGGATGACAAGCACCCCAGCACTGCCACCATGTTAACAGTGTGGTCTCCAGTTTGGAGGCACTGGGAGGTAAACCCTTTAAGGGCTTAGCAGCAAAAAAAACCAAAACGTGTTGCTGGGGGCTTGTTCTTGAAAGTGATGCTGGCACCATGAGCCTTCCTCCTACTCCATCTTTCATTTCCCGGTCGGCCACGGCGTCAGTAGCATGGCCCCTGTGCTCTCTCCATGATGTTGCTGCCTCACCACAGGTCCAAAAGCAACGGAGCAAATCAATCACCTACTGAAACCTCCAGAACCAAGAGCCAACACACACTTGGCTCATTTCTAAGTTGGTTTTCTCAGGTATTTGTTACAATGGTGGAAAGCTGATGGAATGTAAACTTCATTATCTTTTTTTTTTTTTTTTCTTTTTAGTTCATTAGGAAACGGCCTCTCCCTAGGCACCCGAGGGTCAGCAGCTCCCCTGCATTAGTGACTATAAGAATAAGTGAGTCACAGCTACAAACTTTGTCTCTGTAACTCCTTCCCTGGGTGTTTTGTTCCCAATTCTAAGAAGGTGCACAGTGTCCACACTTTGGTCTTCATTCTTCTTGAGTTTCATGCGTTTATCAAATTGTATCTTATATCTTGGGTATCCTAAGTTTTGGGCTAATATCCACTTATCAGTGAATACATATTGTGTGAGTTCTTTTGTGATTGTGTTACTTCACTCAAGATGATGCCCTCCAGGTCCATCCATTTGGCTAGGAATTTCATAAATTCATTCTTTTTAATAGCTGAGTAGTACTCCATTGTGTAAATGTACCATAATTTCTGTATCCATTCCTCTGTTGAGGGACATCTGGGTTCTTTCCAGCTTCTGGCTCTTATAAATAGGGCTGCTATGAACATAGTGGAGCATGTGTCCTTTTTACCGGTTGGGACATCTTCTGGATATATGCCCAGGAGAGGTATTGCTGGATCCTCCGGTAGTACTATGTCCAATTTTGATACTGTGATGAAAGGATGGACCATTTAGAGACTGCCGTATCTAGGGATCCATCCCATAATCAGCTTCTAAACGCTGACACCATTGCATACACTAGCAAGATTTTGCTGAAAGGACCCAAATATAGCTGTCTCTTGTGAGACGATGCCGGGGCCTAGCAAACACAGGAGTGGATGTTCACAGTCAGCTATTGGATGTATCACAGGGCTCCCAATGGAGAAGCTAGAGAAAGTACCCAAGGAGCTAAAGGGATCTGCAACCCTATTGTTGGAACAACATGATGTACTAACCAGAACCCCGGAGCACTTGTCTCTAGCTGCATATGTATCGAAAGATGACCTAGTCGGCCATCAATGGAAAGAGAGGCCCATTGGACTTGCAAACTTTATATGCCCCAATATAGGGGAATGCCAGGGCCAAAAGAATGGGAATGGGTGGGTAGGGAAGTGGGGGGCGCTATGGGGGACTTTTGGGATAGCATTGGAAATGTAATTGAGGAAAATATGTAATAAAAATATTAAAAATTAAAAAAAAAGAATAAGTGAGTCCCTTCCTTCCTTCCTTCCTTCCTTCCTTCCTTCCTTCCTTCCTTCCTTCCTTCCTCCTTTCTTCTTTCTTTCTCTTTCTTTCTTTCTTTCTTTCTTTCTTTCTTTCTTTCTTTCTTTCTTTCTTTCTTTCTTTCTTCCTTCCTTCCTTCCTTCCTTCCTTCCTTCCTTCCTTCCTTCCTTTCTTTCTTTCTTTCTCTCTGTCTTTCTCTCTCTCTCTTTCTTTCTCTCTCTCTCTCTTCTCTCCTCCCTCCCTCCCTTTCTTTTTTGTTTTGTTTTTGTTTTCCCGTGAGACAGAAAAGGGAACTGAGAGATCCAAATCCTCCATTCTTTAGTCTTCTGACCAACCTTGCTGCGTTCACTCCATTCTGCTCTTCCCCCAGCTTTTCAGAAGGTGGTGATCAACTCCTGAGCCCTTCTGGGACCACTACCACTCCCCTTCGCCTGCTGCTCACCTTCCCCTCCATAGGCATTTAGCTGGTACTTTCTCTGCTCTGTAGTGACTGTGATCTTCCTCAACATGTCCACTTTCTCAAGCTTAAGTGCTGACTGTCCTGGTCATGGGGGACTTCTCTTTCTCCTTTAGGTTCTTGCTTGCATACCGTTTATTTCTTTGATCTTATTCTCTTAGAGTAGAAAAAAAAAATCTTCTGAATCTCTAGTCTGTGTGGAGGCCTAGCATTCCAATCAGCCAGGTCATTCACCTGGCTAAGGGACCACACCTAGGAAAGTGAGCTCAGTGGGCAGAATAATTAGTCCTTTAATGAGATGCTGTATTTTTCCTTCTTCTCATCCCCATGCCTACTGCAGTAGTTCTCACAGCTCTATAGCTTGTAAGTCTTAGTCACCTCTTTCCTTCTCTTCCCTGAGCATGCTGTCTTTAACGCTTTTGAGTTTCCTGAGCACTTCGGGCTTTCCTTCCTCTTTCCTTGAAGCCTTTCATTTTGCCATGGGGCTACTTGTTGAACCTCCCAGCATAAGCAACATGGCCTTTTGCTCCTTCTTTTCTCTATCCTTCTCCTCCAGACAGCAGGAGCACTTTACAGCTGCCCTGCCTTGGCTTTCTTTTAAACTCTATCAGAATTGTCCTTGAGTCTATTCTTAAATACTTTTATGGTGAGTTTAGGAACCAAAAGAGGGGGTCATGCTTTCCCCTGTATCAATTCTAGCAAGGCTTCAGGAAGCAATGACATTAGTTGTATATATCCAGTCCATTGTCTTTAGCCATGACCTAAATCTGATGGTTCCCAACTATCACATACAAACTATCATACTAGAACTAGGGTAGGTGCTTGTTTTAAACTTGGGGTTACTCATCCTGGCTTCATCTGACTGGGCTGGTGTGTTCTGTTCCTGGATCTCTAAAGCAGATGTGCTAGCCTCATAAAGCAAGCTGGATGTTTCCCCTTCCTCCATAATTTAGAAGAGCTTTGAATGAGTGGGTTTATCTGTTTCATTAGGTTTCAGTAGAGCTCAGACTAAGGGATGGAACCCAGCTCCATCTTAGATCTGCCTAGAAGACATAGCCCAATCCTTTTCTAGTATCCTAGAAGCAAGAGACACACCATGACTCCCAGAGCAGCATGGGAAATGAGTCCAATAGCCAAGTGGTCAGGAAAAATGAACGTGTGGTATAAATGCTGGGGATAAAGGAAAAGTAGACAGATTAAAGGAAATCTCTGTCATTTAGCTCAGTCATTCTTAGAAGAAATATTTGGCAAGTTAGTTTAGACCTGCCTTGTAGCAGGTGATGTGATTCTGCAAATAGAATTGCATAGCTTAGATCTCTCTCAGTGGAAAACAAACTGAGAAACTACTGAAAATATCCTTTCCTACCAAAGAACCAGAAGAGGAAAACCAAGAATGTAAATAAACAGAAGAACCATTCTCTAAGCAACTCATTTTCCAAGTCAGAGCAATTTGCCCTGAAACCTCTAGGTCACAGGCATCCCTAGCATCCTCCCTGTCACAGATGCCTCTGCTCGCTGCCTGCTCATGGTGGCCACCTATGCTCCAGGAAATGAACAGCAATGCAGAACAGAAACATTTCATTCCATGAAAATTCAATGATCACAGAGGGAAACTTCTAGTTAAGATGTCACACAGAAGTCAAATTGAGTCCTTTCCTTTTAGGGCATTTGATACCAAGCCAGATGAGGATAACTGAGCTGGTCCTGGTGTCCTAGTTTTCCAAGGATGGAAGTGAGGTCAGACATGATTCTAAATTGGATCCCTTAGTTCCTTAAGCTGCATGGGATGTCACAGCACAGCAAAAATGTAACATAGAGCCTCATGCATTATCTGCTTCTGTGCCTGCTTCCAATTGTGTGGTGTCATTTACGGGATCCAGAAAAAGATGTGGGGGAATTAATTTCTGTGACTACAACAAAAGGGATAAAAACTACCATGCTAATGTTTGCAGATCATCACCACTCGACATTGTCTTACTGTTTTACTTAGAGTTTGGGGTTTTTTGGGTTTTTTGTTTGTTTGTTTGCTTTTTTGCTTTTTGTTTTGTTTCTTTTCTTTTTCTTTTTTGTTGTTGTTTGTTTGTTTTTTCGAGACAGGGCTTCTCTGTGTAGCCCTGGTTATCCTGGAACTCATTGTGTAGAGCAGGCTCGCCTCAAACTCAGAAATCCACCTGCCTCTGCCTCCCAAGGCTGGCCTTGCATTCAGAAATCCACCTGCCTCTGTCTCCCAAGTGCTAGCTAGCACTTTTCTTTCTTTAAATACATTTTGCTTCTGAAAGAGTTTTTGTTTAGAAACCCATTTTGAGCATCTTTGGATTGGGGGAAGTGGTAAAGGAGAAACAAGAATGAACAAATTGCTAGTGTCCACTACCCTAGAACCCCAGGCTCCAGTCATGGTTTCCCCCACTCCTCTTTTCCAGGACAGGGTCTCTCTGTGTATCCCTGTCTATCCTGAAACTTTCTCTGTAGACCAGGCTGGCCTTGAACTCACTGATCTATCTGCCTCTGCCTCCTGAGTGCTGGGATCAATGGTGTGTGCCACCACACCCAGTCACAGGTTCCCTTTTAATAGGTATATGAATCTGAAGCAATTTAACATCTCTGTGCTTCAGTTTTTCTGTGCATAAAAAGACTGCATTTATGACTCATACCTCAAAGGATTATGGGAGCCGTGGACGAATTCATGTGCCCTGAGCACTAAGAAAAGCACCTGGCATGCAGCAGTCAACAACACTTGCAGGATGCTCTCTTCTACTGTCTGCCTGTGGTCTGAAGCAATTCTGTGTGCACCTGCTGTTTCCTAACTCTGGGTTCATGCGTAGTTACTCAATTCACTGAATACGTGTAAATTTTGTGCTTAGTGGTTGTGGTCCACTGCAACCCCATGGCTCAGGACTGCAACCCAAGGGGCCATGTGGTTAAGAATGTGTGCTTCCAGTGACACTGTGAGTCATGGTCACCACTGGTGGAAACAAAGTCACCTGTGAGTTTCTTTGTCACCTTTTAGTTTCCTAGTGACTCCCCAGCTCCTGAGCCACAGCCCTGCTGCTTTATAATGATCCACTTGACAGGTATAATTTTTTTTTATCACCTTTTGCTGTTTCCATTAACAGAAGCACCTGGGGACCACACTCAAGTTGGATGTGTGTTGTTTTTTTTCTATTGAGTTGTGGATAGATCAGTAGGCATGGAGCTGACCTTAGAGGTGCTCTAAAGAGAGTGTATATGGTCAGGGGTGGAGTTCAGTCATCACATTCATGTACAGTTGGTCTCCAGCATATTAAAAACACAGAGGTAGAAGACATAGATGGGATCCTAGATGGACTGGATGGCGAATTTTTCCAGGATTGAGTGCCCCATTTATGAGGTTACAGGGGACTTGGGATCATAATACTTGTTTAGATAGATTTGCCTACTTGTTAACAAAAAAGAACACTTTCCTTTCCAAATATCAATATAACAGAGAAATTCAATACTCATAAATATCAACAATAATGAGTTCCCTATTTGTGAGCTGATTCACCATAGCTGATGGGTACCACTGGCTACAGAGGACCCTGGGTGTGTCAGCTACTCATCATGGCCTTTCTCCTCCAAGTCAGGGCTTACGTTTGTCCATGTCATGCCTTGTCATCTTTCTTCACACAGGTAATATTACTCCTTATTCGTTTTATTGCATTTATCCTCTGTGTGGCCCCTGTTTATGTGTGCTCATGTGTGTGCCTATGTGCATACATGTGTGTTCACATATGTGAGGAGGCTCAGGTTTGTGTCAGGTGTCTTCATTGTTTGCTCATCACCTTATATATTGAGAAAGAGTCTCTCACTTGAGCCCAAAGCTTGCTGATTCAGTTAATCTAGCTAGCTAGCCAGACCGCCTTTTGAGTGCTAAAGTTACAGGCAGGCTGCTATGCCTGCCTGGCATTTATGTGGGTACAGGGGACCCCAACTCTGGTCTGTATACTTGTACAGCAAATGTTTCACTTACTGAGATATCTAGTTAGCCTGGCAATTCTTTTCTGTTTTATTTTTCTTGACAGGGTTTCTCTGTATAGCTCTGGCTGTCCTGAAACTCACTCTGTAGACCAGGCTGGCCTCAAACTCAGAGACCAGCCTGCATCTGCCTCCCGAGTGCTGGGATTAAAGGCATAGCTGGTGATTCTCAATTCAATTGCCTGGACTTGCCTTTTTCTTTGTCCCAACAACATTTTTAGCATATATGGCTGTTAGCAAACCGTGACAGAACACTGTGGATGTTGAAATTTCCAAGGAAGGAAATCTTCAGGTACTGTAAACTATTTCCATCCCATTTGTACTACTACAGCTAGTGCCTGGTAGCACCCAGTGTCTGCTAAGGTGCCAGAAGCACGTGGGCACAGACCCTTTGCTTAGAGTGTAATATGTCTCCCCCTACTCATTTTAGACAAGAAGCATTTGCAGGTAGCACTTGGTTTTTCCTGCTCTCTGCTCCTCTCCAGACTCCTGAAGGTGCTCGTTCTCAAATGGAATAACAACAGAACTAAAATGATAAACAGCACATATGGAGAAGTATCTGTGAAGCTTGGATGGAAGGTCAAAAAATGACTCAGACTTAGGCATTGTGATCCATGGGAAGACTAGGAGCAGAGATTAGCCACATACACTTCCTGGTTCTCTTTACTACTGTTTATTCTCTCACCTCCCAGGCTTCTCAAAAAGCTGAGATGCATAAATCCATGTGAGCTCTGAGCATTAAAATGAAAAGTACTGATTTTAATTGCCAACAATATGTCTATTGAGTAGTAAAGGATACATTAAAAAGGTAAAGTAGTAATTGCACCCAGGTGTGTGTGTGTGTGTGTGTGATGCACAGCTGAGAGTTCTCTTTGCATTCCTTGACAATAGTGTACCTAAGTTTGTAAACACAATGTGACTTTCCTATCTGAATGGTTTTCTGTTTAAGGACAATGATATATTCTTCCTCTGTGATTGGTACCTTCTCTACCTCATCTTCAAGAGGGGTGCTGGCTAGCTCAGGGTAACCCTCAGTCAACAGAGCAATTTTTTTTTTTTTTTTTTTTTAAGAAATAAAGGACCAGAGGAAAGGGAACACAATGGTGTGAGGACGCTACGGAGTACCAGGAATGGTGAAGGCCACTGAGAAAACAGGGAGGGACAGGAGGAGAAGCAGCCTTGCTTCTCCAAGATTCCAGGAAAGAGGAAACTGAGTTTCCAAACAGATCCAGCCACTGTGCTTCCCATGAGCCTTGTCTGAGACCTTGGTGCAGGGCAGGATATCCTTCTGTTTTGAACCGTGGTATGGATTTCTTGCTTTGTTTTAAATTATGTTTTAAAATCATGGAGCAGGACAAACAAGCTGAGCCTCTTGACACATCTGAGTGACCCCCCCCCCCCACTCCCATACACAAAGACTGTGTTTCTTAACATGTGCATGGCCAAATCCCAATGGTGACTAACTCTTAAAATATAATTTTCACAGCTTCCTCCCTCCCCATCCTTAAATAATCCAGGAAACATTTATAACAATAACTTTAAAAGATAGCTGGACGACTCCTGGCTCCCAGGCTCCTGGTGTGAGTGCAATACTATTACGGGGCTGACTGGATGTGGTATCCAACAGTCCTCTCAGTTTGGATCACGCTACCTGTGAATTTGTGCAGCTCTCAGACCTCATCAGAGAAGGTTCTCTGTGCAGTGGATGCTGATTAATGTAGAAACCAAATGCTCACAACAGGTCAGAGTGCAGGGCCTAAGACACTGTGGAGTGCTCAGCAACAAGTAGGACATCTCCTTTACAGTCTCTCCCTAGGGTTCAGGGAACATCAGAAGAGGGGGTAGAGGCCAAACCAGTATCTTCTGGACATATCAGGACCTCTGTGTTCACGAACTCACATCAGCTGTGGTTGTCTGCAAAGATCCTACACAGGATCAAGTCAGTCAGCATTCTAGTATGGAGAAAAAACGGGGCTTAAGAGGAGGATAGGGAGAGTCCGCTTTCTGTAGGGTGTGGCCCCTGGTAGGTTGACCACGCTCCAATAGATAGCCCACACCCAGGAGCAATAGACAGCACAAATGAGAGCCTATGGATAATAAGTAATACTTTTTAAAAGAGGATACAAAGTTGGTGGTGGGGAGATGGGGATACATCTGGGAAGAGGTAAGGAGAGGAGCTAGGGGTGAATATGTATACAAAGGCAAAATGCTCAAAAAAATCAATGAAAATGTTTTTTAAAAGCAGGAAAAAAATAGCCAGAGGAATACAGCTCATATACTTGTGTTAGGATTGCAAGGCATGGCAGGGATAGGAAAGGGTTATGTAAGAATGCTAGAGTCAGATGCTTAGGTAAGAAGCGCTCACCTCCTTTGAGCATTAAACTGGATCTCTCCACTCACATCCAGTTTCATAGATTCACCCGTACTATCCCTGCTCATCAGAAGCTGTTTCTAGCGATGTCACAGCTGCAGAAGGAACTCTCTTTGTCATAGAAACAGGGATGTTAGAGGGTCATGGGCCATCCTCTGAGCAGCCACTTACGCCAACTTACTGGCGCACGCCTGCATTTAGTTTTATGACAGCTGGTGCATCCTCTACACAGAATGTCTCTCTGCCATATCTCTGCCTGTTAAAACCACCAATCATCCACAGCCAGCCAGACTGAAGTCAGCTTCGTTATAAATTATTACCTGATTTTTCCTCTCCCATCAGCCTGATTCCCTTTATTCAGCTCCAGTTCACGGAGCATCATTGATTCCTTCTTGTGCCAGCTCTTCCTTATTCAATGTAGCTGCATCTGTTTGCCTCAGAGGCTTTGAAAGCATCCTGGAGCTGGAACCTCAATGCCTGTGTTCTATAGAGGTTTCTTACCAGCAAGAAGGCCTTTCAGTCACTATTATGCCTTTCCCTTTTTATGGATAATAAAAGAACACTCAATTCTGAAGATATTTATCAAAGTGTATTGGGTAAAAGCTTTACATGGGACATTTAAACCAGATGTCATGATGACACAAAGGGAGAGATGCTATCTGTCCTCACTTTATGGAAGTGAGGACGAGTATCAGAGAGCTGATGTAAGGACGAAAGAAAAGTCAGAGACCATCTTCTAATTCCACACTACATTGTTTTCTGCATACAAGAAACCACATTCTGGGAAACTAGACAGTAATAGAGTGTGTTTCATATGTACTCAACACAGAGTGGTATGTCCATGAAACTCAAAACAACCAAATTTAAAATGAGGAAATGGTTTCCAGATTAACTATGCCTATATAAGGAAAAAGCAATTTATGATAACAATGGTTCTGACTGACAACCTTCAACAAGTCGCTTGATTTCTCCTTTGCTGTGATCTGCCTGCTGTTGTCTGAGTGGCCTCGCCCAGATTCCCATTTATTGGTTGAAATATAGTCACCAATGAACTGATACTAAAAAGTGGGGTCTTGCAGCTGGAGAGTTAGTCCAGCGGTTAAGAGCACTTACTGTTCTTGCAGATGTCTAGGGTTCAATTCTCAGCACCCACATAGTGGCTCACAACCACCCTTAACAAGCTCCTGAGGGTCCAATGTCTTCTTCCAATCTCCAGAGGCACTGTGCCACCATGCCCAGACTAAAGTGAGTCCTTGTGAAATGAACAGGCTTAGTGTCCTTATATTAGTGATACTGAGAGCCACCATGTCTACCATGTGAGAGCACAGATGGAAAATGTCATCGCTGAACTGGGATGCAATCTGCTTGGTGTCTCCATCTGGGACTCCCCAGCCTACAGAGCTATGAAAAACTTCCTTGTTCATAAGCCACTTAGCTTATGGTATTTCATTATAGCAGCCTGAACAGATTGAGACAGTGCCTGATTTGTTTCTCAAACCTAATGTAAGAAGCATATTACCAATGTATTTGTGCACTGAAAAAACCCTAACCAATTTTCCATGGGCAAAAATTTTAACAGTAACTTGATGCACACAACATAGAATTAAAAAGGAAAGGCAATTTATGTGAAATACACATAGAACAGGAGACTGGGGGAAGGCCAAATACCAAGTGCTTCATCTTCTGTTATTAGTTTTTTCAGTTTATGGTCTTTGCTCAAACTTCTCCCAGTCTCCAATGAGACATTAACAATAGACAAGAGGGTCAGAGAGCAGAATGCTTCTATGGACACCTTTCATAAAAAATAAGTATAAGAAAAGATGGCTTATTTGACATGGGCATGCTGATCAGTAGTGCAGGCTAGCAAATACTTTCAGAATTAAGTCATGTCTTCAGAACTGGGTGGGACGCTGAGTTGCTACATTTTCTCCTTTCCTCTGGAGGCCAGGGCTTGGAAAGCTGAAGAAGACATGTGAAATGAGTTGGGTGGTCTTGGGAAAATTCTGTGTAAACATCATTGCTCATCTAAAAGTAGCAACGGACACAGTGCCCATCTTCCTCCGTGTTATCTAACTGAGAGCTGAACTCCAGTCATGTGCCCCAGGAATACATTATTCTCTAATAAACTTTTGGTTTTTTGTAGTTACATTGAGACAAATGGTCCAGAGAACATGAGTTAATGAGTCTGCGTTCTCCATGTACTGGTGGGAACCTGGAAGGAGAAGGACCACAGTTGCATCTGGAAGAGAAAGCTGAGCTTTCTTGAGAAAGGGAGAAAGGAAGATCCTGGAACGAAGTCTTATCCTGGCCTGCTGAGGAGGAGGCAAGGTATCTGGGGAGGGAGGGACACCTTTGCTTTTGCTGTCTGGGGTGTGATCACCTTGATGGACATTCATCAGTGTAGTATCCAAGTGAGAGATTCTGTGTGCCCTGAAGACCAGGCATGGCCACAGGACAAGAGTCAGCACCATGAAACAGTGAGCTTGGGGCTCATTTGTTCTCCCCCAGGTATCATCAGCAATAAAACACCTAGTCTTCCCCTTTGCTTGCCATGTGCTTGTTGCCATTGGTTGAGGAACACAGGCCCCTTGTTGCCTGGGGGGAGAGGATGAACCAGGGGGTGTAGAGAAGGGGACATTGAAGGGAAAATACTTCAAGCAATGAATTGTTTTCAACATTTGTCACAAGAATGCCAGAGCTGGCATAAGCTTTCTCAAGTCAACAGAAGATGAGGTCCTGTGGGAATCAGGCAAATCAGACCATACACAAATCCTATGGTCTTGGGAGTGCAACAAAGGTGCCATTCAGAGTCCTTGATCCTCCTGCAGACCTGCTGGGCATCAAGGTGGTGGCAGCTTCTTAGGTCAGGGAACCTTGCTTGGGCCCTCTTATTGTTCCATCCGATGTGTCTACAGACTGATGGTTTGAATGCTTCTGCTGGTGGAGGACAGTGGGAACGTTGGATGTTGGGGCTTTGCTGGTAGAAGTATACAGTAGGGGTGGGCATTAAGGTGATCCTTGCCTCTGGTTCCTACTCCACTGTGATGTGAGTAACTCATTACTCGCTCCCACCACTGTGAAACAAGTTGTCTACCCCTTCTGTAAACATGAGTCCACGCCAGTCTTTCCTCCTTGGAGTTGTTCCTGTCCTTTTGTTGTTGGTGGTGTCTTTGTTTTAATCACAGTGACATAGGTGAGTAATCTGCACCCCGAGCACAGAGCCACCTGCAGAGGAAGGTGCCAGTGAGGTGCCACACTAAGATAACCTAACCACTAGGGGCGGTGGCTCTGGCACACTAGGATGTCCAGGTAGGTTTTCATCACTGCCATGGAGGTCGAGACCTCTAGGAGGAACTGGCCCAGGAACTCTTGGCTGTGAATGGACTCCCTGTCTGTTCTGGTTGCTGTGATCAGAATGGTGGTCTGCTCCATGAGTTGCAGGTAGATGGGGGGCACAGCCCTGTAGATCTTCATAGATTTACCTGACATCATTCCTGGGCATTAGCTAGCTCAACAGCCAGCAGCTTCTGGCACAGCAGAGGCTATGCCTCCTGATTCCTATCACCTGCTGGAACCTGGAAGATGCAAATTCATTCCTCTGTAGCTGCCTCCTCTTACAACACATGATGGAACTCATGTTGTCTGGGACTGGGAGATTTGGGGGAAGGGCTATAAGCCAGAGGAATGGAATGTTTAAAACTGGTTTGGACTCTTAAAATCTGAAGAGATCCAATCCCATCTCATCCTGAAGAATGAGTAACTCTGGCCACTAATAGCATTAATATGGCCACTCTCAGATATCAGCACAGGGATCACAAGTAGTCCAAAGTAGGCTTCCTGGATAGAAACATAAGATCAGGGATGGCAACCTGGCTGGTGGAGGAGGTGACAGTCACCTGGTACTGACTGTACTTGACTGACTTGTGGACATGTGTGAAAACCCTGAGAAGTACATATAGGAGGGTTCTAGGGTATGAAAAAGAGTTAGCTTGAATGCAGTGTATTTTGTACACATTCATAAATAGATCCAAGTTTGTATTTATCAACTGGTAAACAGCATTAGGCATGCCTTGAATTTGTGATCCTGGAGAACTTTGTGAGATCTTGTCTCAAAATAAGAAGTTCAGTGGTAGAGTTGCCTCAAATGTGTGTGGCCTCGGGATCAATGCCCAGCATCTCATGGTGTGAAGAGAGAATAGTGTAGGATTCCATTTACATTAACCCTTCAATGTATGTGAATTCACAGAAACCCAAATCGGAATTGGTGGTTTCAGGACCCAGACTCGCTCAGTGGACACGGAGCTTTCATTTTGCAAGCTTAGAAAGTTCTAGAGATGTGCCGTACAACAAAGTAAATATACATTCTATTACTACTGGCTATTCTGACAAATGGTTACAACACAAAGTTACATGTTACATGGTCTTTTTTAAAGTACAATGATGCATGATTTTAAAACATAATTCCACATTAAAGTACTTTATAATTTTTTATATATCTGGTAAGAGATTACACAGAGGCAAGAAAATGTTAAGAGTAATCAACTCATTAAGATCACCCAAGAACTGACCCAGACACTAGAACTAGAAGTCAAAGCCATTGCAGAAGTTATCAGGATGGGATCCTGTGCATTCCAACGGGCACATTGTGCACTACCATGTCTTGGAGAGGGCCATGTGACAGGAATGGGGGTGGGGAGGAGCAGCCCTCAGTCAACAACAGGCAAGAAAGCATGGCTTCAGAAAAATAACCTCAAGAAAGCAAATCCTGCCAACAACTCGAAGGGACTTGGAAGCAAATACTTTTCCTAGTTGAGCATATTTGGATGCAGCCAGATGACAACCTTGATTTCTGCCTTGAGAGATCTTGAGCAGAGGCTCCAGCTACAACGAGCCAGACTCCTGACCATGGAAACTATGAGATAATAAAATATTTGTTTCAAGATCTGAGATCTGTGGTAATTGGTTATGCTGTAGAAAAAAAAATCTATACAACTGGATAGGGTTGATTACAGACTAGACACTGTTGAAATGATGGAGCTAGATGACAGAGAATATGAAACTGGGCATGGGTACACACCTGCCTGTAATCCTAGTACTCAGGGATCTAAGTCAGGAGGACTTCAAGTTCAAGGCTTGTCTGGGCTACACAGAGAGTCTCTGCCTTAAAAAGCAAAAGAAAAGAAAAAAGAAAAATAAAACAGATGCACAGTACTTCTGGCTAAAAACAATGGCAGTTAAAAAGTAGTGGACTCTCTCTCTCTCTCTCTCTCTCACACACACACACACACACACACACACACACACACACTGTCAACACAGAAGTATACACCCAACACACACAGAGCTCAAAGTTGCAAGTGAGAGGAAGAGTCTTCTGGTCTTTCTAGTGAAAGGTGTAGTATGTTCTTCTGCAAGAGATTGTCCCAAAACAAGTCCCAGGAACAGCTCAGGCAGAAGGAGTATGGTATGAGAAGGAGAGGTTATGTGCAAAGAGAAGAATATCGGAACTAATAGCTATGCATGATATTCTCCAGAGAGAACTATCAGAACTGAGAGCCATGCAGGAGACTCTCCAGTTGCTGAAATCTGCTAAAAAGAAACTCTCTTAGTCTTAGATTTAGAGAGGCTTCAGTGATACTACAAAGAATTTCTGTATAGCCATTACCCAGTTGTCCACAGTATAAATGTCTTACACAACCATGGCATATTTTCCCATAAGCATCGATTCATTACTGCTTCTATTCATCTTTAACTAGGTGTACTTTACAAAGACATCGATTGTATCATCGGAGTTTATGGATTAACTATGTTCCATAATCAAACATACATATGGAAAAAATCATTTAAAAATCAAAACACAACTCTGAAGGAAAGTATCTAAACTTAGAACAAAAAGGGGTCATGGACCCAGCTCTGGATTAACAGGTGCTAGCAAAGTATTTTTAAAACACTGATTCTTTTCATTCTTTTACAAAGAATTAATTAGAAAATTAACCTCATTAATTTAAAACAGTAATTAATAATAATAGTTGGTGATGGGTACTGGGGTGAGTTTTATTTGTATAATCTCATTTTCTAGGTGAGAAAATGAAATCTTTAAAGTTTTTTATTGTTGTTGTTGTTGGTGGTGGTGTGTGTGTGTACACACACATGGACCATGTTAGGCTTATGTGGTAAGTGCCTTTCCTCGATGGGTCATCTCACCAACTCTGAAAATGGGATGTGAGAGAGCTGGCCCAAACCCTTCCAATATTTGGCAGACCTAGAATGTGGACCTACACAGTCCCAAGTGAAGTCCTCACATTTGACTCCTGTCTGTAACTTGAAATTAATAAAACAAATCAATGCCTGTCAACCAGGCAATGCTGTTGGTGTTGACACTCAACAATGGGTCCTCACAGGCTCCCACCTTTTCGTGGTTATGGAATTGTGGCCAGGTAAATCAGAGGCTGCATAGGACCAGGTACTGTTATCCCACGTGGTCCTCAGAGGAAGAACTAAACTAGAGCTGCTCTGCTGTCTGGCAGCTGACAATGGCGCTCACATTGAGTCATGGTCTGGTGTCTTTGCCTCTCTTGTGGAGGCTGAGCATTTGACCATCAGGCAGATTCTCCATGGGAGACAAGGTGAGTCTTGCTCTGCTGTATTTGTCTCATATTTTTTGTTTTAAAAATATGAGACAAAAAGCCGTCTCTTGAGCTACTACTCACATGTAGTAGCTTTTCTTCATGCATAGTGGATGGAACATGTGGCTGACACTCAGGTTCCAATGTAACTATACCCAAAGATGCTCTGCTTTTGACATTTTTGGAAATATCCCTTACAAAATCTCAGTTCAGAGCTTGAAAACTGCCCAACCTACTAGGAGACATCAAGGTCTAGTGGTTAAACTTGTGATTTTGCAGCTTGACAACTTGGGTACAAACCCAGGCTATGCTATGTGCTATCTGCACTAATGGATACTGTGTGCCTCTGGCCAGTTAACCCTTTGAACCCCCAATACAGCTGGGCTTGGTGTAGGCCTTCAGCAAAGGAAGTGATTTAGTGCTACAGTAGGGGTACATGGGAGATGAGCTGGAGGGGTCAGGTTCAAATTTGTGGGTGTGTTGTATACATACAGATACATAAATATAATGTGTATACACACATATAGTGAAAAGATGCTACAAATGCTAGAGTAACAATGAGCTTTTAACCCACCAGAGCAAGAGCGATATTAAAAACTCTTAGACCAAACATCCTTTCATGTAATTTTCAGACCTCTAAGATATGTGATATACATTTGATCTAAAAAATAAAATGAACATAGTTCCCGCTTCTGCTGCTCTGAACTGTAGTTTCAGCATGCCCTGCCACACTGGGTGTACGCATAAGACAAGAGACTTCTGATAGGCAGCAGGTGTCTGGAGAGTCGCCTTTCTCTGTTCCCAGCCTCCTTAGGAGAAGCCTGAGACCACTAAGGTCAATTTCCAATACCCCCTGCTCATTTTAGTCTGCTCCCCAAGAAAGAGAGAGAGAAAAAACCTGAAAGTAAATGTGCCCCATTTGAAATCATCGCAAGGAGAGACAGGATGGAGAGGCATTCTGGTCCTTTTGAGGATACCAGATCCTGGGGGTCACCCATGGGATAGTCACTGGGAAAGGGAAGCACCACAGAAGAAGGTTTTGGTTTTGTTTTAAAAATATGAGACAAAAAGCCGTCTCTTGTGTCAATCAAAGGGCTTTTCCACCTCTGGTCGCTGAAGCCAAACATTAAGCAAACCAAACAGAATCAAGCAAACTTGCTCTCGCTGTCTTCCATCTTCTAAAGACGTCAAAGGTCCCAGTGGCCTTTCTGCCCCATAACAGAATGAAGAAAGATTGGTATTTGAGATCACAATTAAATCACGTGATGTTTTGACAAAGCCTTTGGATGACAGGAAACTCTGTTAGCATTTTGATAGGGTGAGTCAGTCAACAAGGGAGGCATCCACCGTCTGATAAGGGCAATATGAGCATGACACCCTAGAACTGGAGGGGAATCCAAGGCTTCTTTGTAAGTATGACCTGGTTTTCCCAAGAAATACAAACTTGAAAAACAGAAAACAGTGTGCTGGCTCTTTCTGCCTGTCAAACTGGAAGCTGTATTAAGGAACTGGAGTGATGGTATCTGGAGTTGGTAATGACATGAAAAAAATGACACTCATACCAACTGCCTAAAAAATATATGAAATACAGCTGTTTTGCAGGAAAACTTGGACATCAGCTTTTCAGTGCACTTGATACTAGGAGCAAGCCCAGCAAAAGACATGAGCATAGCACTCGTATGAACAAGTTTCTTCATCACAGAACTAAGAATCTAAATGTATGGCAATAGAGAAACACTTCCTACATCTGTAACTATATACACAATGGGCTCACCAGTTGTTAACTAATATTCTTCTTGATGCCTAACTTGGGATTTTCTCCAGTAGGATACAACAGGGTCCCTATTTATGAATCCATTTAAATAGAAACATAATTAGTTAAAAGGGAGAATTGGGGCATGATGAATATCTCAGAAGCGCTGGGGAGGCAGAAATGAGAAGATCCCTGGGGCTTCCTGACCGGCTAACATAGCCTATTTAGCCAGCTTTGGGAGTGTGAAAGACCCTGTCTCAAAAAATAAAAGGTGGTGATCCCAATAGAGCAGTGCTCTAGGTTGTCCTCCTCTCTTCATTTGAATATGCACACATGAGCACATTCATCTGCGTGTACACACACACACACACACACACACACACACGCACGTGCATGAGGGTTGGGAAAGGAGGGAGGAATAACCGATCATAGAAAGTCAGGCTACGAGGTAATTTAAATGGCAAATGACAGCAAATGCTTTTCCTCTTGTCTCTGCTTCTATTTAATACCTAAGTTAACATTTCCCCCAGGAAAAAACAATTTCCAGAAAGAGAATTTCCAGAAAGACCCGGTCTACTTTGGCTCAATCTACCATTGTTAGTATACAAGAGCTGTAGTGATTATCCAATTTTGTATCAGATTGCTATGAGACTTTTCTTGGGGATATGTGAACAGCGACTTACCCAGAGAAGACTCTATGAACAGACCAAGGAAATGATTCTACTCAACTCCAGCTTGTTGAACAAGGGAGTTTATTGGGGCTGCTTACAGGAGTGTGAATGAGGAGATTCTCACAGGGCTGTGAGTGATTCCTGAACATCAGCATCACTGGAAAGCCCAGCCCCAGCGTTTGTCCCAATTTCCCCAAATCTGTACATATGGAGTCATGTCATATATGCCAACCCTTCAACCTTCCACCTCTTCCATACATCAGAGCCTCCACTGCTGTGGTGGAATCAAACACAGAGTGGAGACGAGTGGTGTAGTGTGGTAAAGTGGCTGGAACTCAGGTGAGGATCGAAGGAGCCCTCTGCCTATAAGGTAATATCCATGGCGTGATCGGCTGAGGATCGTTCATGTATGGCCACAGCTGTTCTTAGTAAGATGGTAACGGCCATACTATGCTGGAAGACAGTGGTCCAAAACACATTGTTACAAACTGAGTACTTTTGTTCCCCAAGTTCATATGCTAAAATTCTAAACCCTTATGTTAGGATCTCCTGGTGCTATAAGGATTTAGGGTCACTGGAAAGTAATTTTGCCATGACATTAGTGCCCTTAAAAGAACCAAAGAGCCGGGTGTGGTGGCGCGCGCCTTTAATCCCAGCACTTGGGAGGCAGAGGCAGGTGGATTTCTGAGTTTGAGGTCAGCCTGGTCTACAAATTGAGTTCCAGGACAGCCAGGGCTATACAGAGAAACCCTGTCTTGAAAAACGAAAGGGAGAGAGAGAGAGAGAGAGAGAGAGAGAGAGAGAGAGAGAGAGAGAGAGAGAGAGAGAGAGAGAGAGAGCCAAAGAGAAATCACCCATCTGACTCAAGAGGACTGTGACCAGAACCCAACCATCCAACCATGCCTTAGCTCTGTACTTTCCAGAGGGAAATACTTTTCTATTGTTTACATATCAGCCTCCAGGATTTTGTTAGTGAACGGTGAGCCGACTACTGAACTTGAGAGGTTGAGTCAGGAGGTCATGATTTCTGAGTCTCAGCAACTTGGTGTAACTTTGTCTCAAACAAAACAAAACAAAATAGAACAAAACAGTTGAAAGAAAAGAGAGAAAACTTTAGCCTCTCCACCAATAGGCAGAATGCCAGTGTCCTTGTAGATGCAAGCAGCCCTTCTCCATTATATGTCAGATTAAGAGACTGTATTATAGTTGCTTATCTTTGCTGAAATGCTCTTTCATTTGAATGAGGGAGAAACTATACGGGGGACAAGAGAGAAATCTGACACCCACACAAAGCTTTAAAGTAATATTACAAAATGTGTTGATCTGTGTTGTGGGTTCTTTTATCTTGTGGGCAAATCTGACAAGGATATGAAAAGAATAAAGAGTCATGTATTCCAAAGGACATTGTTCTCTGCCAGCTTACTCTGTCCTTAAATCAAACGCCACATTTCTTCTTTACTTCTACTCAAGATCCTTGAAAGGTTTAGAGTTGCAAAGGTTGATAACGGAAAAATTCAGATGCAAAAATTCCAACTGTTTTGAGGTTATATGAAGCATGAGCTACCAAGCCCCAGACTCAGAGCTGCTAGCCTCTTGCTTTCTATTCCTCTGGAGCCCAGAAAACACAGACCCAGGCAAATGGCAGCTACATTCATTCTTCCAGGGAAGGCAACAGAGCCTTGATAGGCAAGCAAGCCTGACCTTGAACCCCAAGTGCTTCTGCCTCAGTCTCCCCTGTGTGAGGGTTATGGGCATGTGCCATCATACTGTTTTGTTTTAGAATTAAAAAGCAAGCAAACAAACAAACAATCAAAAATGATAATACAGTTAAGGGGACAAAAATTCAAGTAGAACATTTTATATATAAATAAGATCTCTCACTCTCTCTCTATATATATATGAACTGTATTTGGAAACCAATGACCCTGTTTCCTGGGCACATCACCAAAAGGGGAGATTATGTCTGGGAAACTTTTTCTAACAGTGTTTGAAGCTCAACTTTGAGACTTTCCACGTGAATAGCAAACCTTAAGTTATCAAAGTACAAAGTAATTATGACTCAAAAATCAATTTGTAGTGTTAGGAAAAAAGTCTAACTCTCTAAAAATTCTTTAAATCATATGCCTTAGACATCACTATACAGTTTTACAGAGAATTCGTTTTATCTTGGTTTCTTTATGAATGCACATAACAGAAGATCACAATGAAAAATCCCTCTATTTAGGTGGTGGTGGCACACACCTTTAATCGTAGCACTTGGGAGGCAGAGTCAGGTGGATCTCTGTGAGTTTGAGGCTGGCCTGGTCTACATACAGAGTAACAGTCAGGGCTGCACTAAGAAATCCTGTCTTGAAAAGAAAGAAAGAGAGAGAGAGAGAGAGAGAGGAAGGAAGGAAGAAAGGAAGGAAGGAAGGAAGGGGAAGGAAGGAAGGAAGGAAGGAAGGAGAGAGGGAGGGAGGGAGGGAGGGAGAGAGAGAGAGGGAGGAAGGAAGGAAGAAAGGAAGGAAGGGGAAGGAAGGAAGGAAGGAGAGAGAGAGGGAGGAAGGGAGGGAGGGAGGGAGGGAGAGAGAGAGAGAGAGAGAGGGAGGAAGGAAGGAAGGAAGGAAGGAAGGAAGGAAGGAAGGAAGGAAGGAGAGAGAGAGGGAGGAAGGGAGGGAGGGGAGAGAGAGAGAGAGAGAGAGAGAGAGAGAGAGAGAGAGAGAGAGAGAGAGAGAGAGAGAGAGAGAGACCCTCTATTGCTCAACTGACCATGCCAGACCTTTGCTTCCTTTTTTGGTGTCATTGAATGGGCTACAAGCAAGGCAGCACATTGCAAGGAACAAATGAAGTGGGTGTCTCCCCACTGGCATCATGCCAACAATTGGAGGAGGGAAGGGAAGCAGCAGGCAAGATGTGTTGTAATCAGAGATAAAAGGAGAAGGACAGAAGGATGCTTCTCAAAGGAAAGACCCAGTGCAATGATTCACCATGTGTCCTTGTTTTAAGTAGAAGAACAACTTTTCTAATATTTCATTCGTCCTATTTGCTGGCAGTATCTGCTGTCGTAGCATCCAGTTCATCTGCACACCCAGTGAGTTTTCTTTCTGAGTGTGGATGGACTCCCACCTCTACAACAGATGGTGGATGGATAACTACCTACTTCCCCAACAGATGGCTTCGAGGCAGAGTCCTGACAGGTCTTACCTGCAAGGGCCAGGGGCTGGGAACTCCATCAGGGATCTCCCTGACATGTCTGCACAATTAGCTGTGAAGCAGGTAGTTGTTAGCAGAGACTGGGAGCAGAGCAGAGGGCTCTGCACCAATCTAGTCTCTCCTGACACAGCTGGCTCTGCCACTGGCAACAAAAACTACTGCCCAGAGGTGAGAGAAGAGAGCCAGTGGCTGGATCGATAGTTACTCATCAAAGCTGCCAGTGGAACTGCATGTCAGTGAGACCAGACTGCCCAGGAGTTTTTCCCCCTTAATCTTTAAATTGCTCTTTTGGAAAGCAACAATTCACATTCTAGTTAGGCATTAATCCCTTCCTGGTTTGATTGGCCAGCTCCTCAGGCCATGGACTGATGCCAACAGTTTACTGTTGTGGGGCCCTGGGGTTATTTTCATCTGCTCTATGGCCGCAGACTGCACCTTGAATTGCAGCTGGACTTTTTTTTTTTTTTTCCTAAAGTGTGTGTGTTGTCAGAACCTCAGAGAAGAATAGATCGCAGCAGTTGTGAGTCCTCACCTTTGACAAACTATATTTAATTGTCTGTGACATCAGAATCCTGGCCAGAATCTGGAAGCATAAATTCCTACCCTGTGCAAACTGTATCTTGGGGAAGGGAGCTTTCCCCTGGGTGTACCATGGGAAGTTCATCTTTACCTTTTTTTCACACTTGGACCAAACAAAAATGACACCTGGGCTAGGAACATTGCTAACACCCTGTGGCAAGGTCATAGGAATCATGCCCAGTGAGTTAAAGGGAGTGAAGGTCCTTCTAACATGAGCAGTGTGCACTCTTTCTCCTTCACTGCCTTGGTACTTGGACATCAATGCTGCCTTAGCTGTTCATTCCTTTATTCTTTCAACAAACAACTGGTGATTTAAAGATGACTCTAACAGGTGGGATTGGCTACTCAGCACAGATCCTCTCATATAATGGAATTACAAAGTCTAGAGATTTTTAAGGACAAAGTGGATTGCATTTTTACTAAATAATTGAGTATCCCTTTTAAGTTGAAGAACAACACAGCAGACAATTGGTAACGCCTGTCCTCCCTCCCTCCCTCCCTCCCTCCCTCCCTCCCTCCCTCCCTCCCTCCCTTCCTCCCTCCCTCCTTCCCTTTCTTCCTCTCTTTTTTGCCTCCCTCCGTCTCTGAGACACAGTATCACTATATAGCTTCTGCTGGCCTCAAAGTTGCTGTGTCTCTCAGGCTGAATTTGAATCTGCCACCCTTAAACTTTAGCTTCTTGTTTGTTTGTTTGTTTGGTTGGTTGGTTTTGGTTTTTTGAGACAGGGTTTCTCTGTATAGCCCTGGCTGTCCTGAAACTCACTTTGTAGACCAGGCTGACCTCAAACTCAGAAATCCACCTGCCTCTGACTCCTGAGTGCTGGGATTAAAGGTATGCACCACCACGCCCGGCTCAACTTTAGCTTCTTGAATGCCGGGGTTACAGGCATGTGCCACCACCCCCACCCTCTATTTATGTGATGACACACAGGCCTATTTACTTAGTTGAATAGTCACTGCAGGGCATGTTTATGAACTGTGCTCTTTTCTGTGTGTCACAAGTTAATACAAAGTTTATCAGCCATGCAAACAAGCACAATCCCAGTGCTCAAATAGTGAGCACTCAGATACAGCCACACTACAGTGTTTATAGAGAATGTTAGATGAATGCCAGCATCGGGCCGGTCGTGGTCTGGGCTGACCCACTGCTCCCTGGTTTATCTTTCTATTCTAAGCTTGTTCAGTAGTATGGTGCTCTGTGAAACCCCAGCCCTGCCAGAGGAGGCTGTTGAGAAAACTGAACTATTTTATTCTTTGTAGCCTTGTCCTATTCTGTCAGCTGACAGTTTTAGCCTTTTAAAAATTACAAACTGAACTATTAAATACTTAAAATTAACAGAGGTTCCTCAGCTTGATAACAAAGGGAATTACCTCAGCATTTGTGAGTGAGCTCTGTGCTCACAGTGAAATCAATCTCTTTCCGTATACATATTTGCAAAACTAAGATTTTCTTCAGGATTCCTAAAGTTGATAAAAGCTGATGTTGTTGTGAAAAGTAGCCACTTTTCTTCAGCACCAGATGGAACCCAGGGCCACCTTCACCCTAGGTAAATGCTCTACAACCTAGCTCTACTCCAGTGCTGGGAAGTACCCACTTCTGAGACAAGTCGTATATTGTGTATCTTCTTTGTGATGTCTCTCTTCAGATGCCTGTAAGCCAACTGTGCCATTCCATCAAGATCATGTGCACCAAAGAGCTCCCCGCAGGTTCTGAGGCAGGCATGCCAAAGCATATTTGGGAGGCACTCTGGCCAGCTGTGTAAAAGGCTGGGACACGTCAGGCTCACAGCTCTGTAACTATGGCGTCTTTTAGATCATCCTCTGACTTTAACAGTTCACGGTCTTTTTTAAAAAAATTATTTATTCTTTATTGTTGTGCTTGTGTACATGTGTCACCACTGTATGTGCTTCTGCAGAGGCCCCACTTTGTGGACTCTGTTCTCTCACTCTACCTATATGGTTCTGGGAATGGTCCTCAAGTTGCCAGGCCAGAGTGGCAAGTGCTGTTACCTGCTAAACTATCTCATCTCTTCCCTTCTCTACCTCCCTTTGCCTCACCTAACCTTCTTACCTGGATATAGCCTAAGGACACACCTAAACTTCTAGAGGCTTTCAATGACTCTGGAAGTATCTATGGACACCCAAACAATGGCTAACAGAGAAGTGTGTCCTTACTGTGTCCTTTGTCCAGTGGAGCCCTCTTCAGCCTATATGTGGATAATATTTAATATCTTGTATAACACACCAGTCAGTTCCTTTCTTTAGCCACTCTGGTCCATAGTATCAATTTCTCCCTGTATGCTGGTGAGTGTGTTTATTTTCATCTTTTACTAGGGTATCTCTACAGTACCGAGGCTGTTCCATCTAAACACCTACAACAAATCTTCACGTGAGCATCCACAGGGTTCTTCAAAGCTGTACAAAACCATCTGTTTTTCCTGATTGAGTGTTTCTCCTGTGTTTCTGATCTCAGTAAGGGCTCATTTGATATCATATGCTTCAGCCAGAGTCAGGGAATTTTCTCTTTTCCTCCTACCAAACACATCCAGCCAGCCATCTATTAATTCAACCACTTAAAGGAATTAATAGTTATTGATTATTTCATAATATTCTAAGAAAACAGGAAAGGCCTTGTAAATCATTCATATTATGTCTGAATTGTAAGGAGTCAATGAATTCCTATGAGTCTTAGCAATGCAATCACTATTACTTACTGCCTTGATCAGTCAGATGTTTGCTAAATACACGGATGACAGACAGATGAATGGCAGGACTCATGTATCTGTCAGTGTACATTAATTATTTATACATCCAAAAATATTTACCAGAAACACCGTCCAGCCCCTAGCCCTATCTATTGGGGCTGTTGCTTCAGCCTCTAGGACTTTTCAGGACTGCAATAACACAAGCCATTGTTCCCAGCATGGTGATCAGCCTATTTATTGTATCTGGTTTATAGTGATAAAGAAGAAACAGCAGATGAATTTGGCTTCTTAGAAGCAAATAAAATAAATTTGAAGAAAATACATTGGAGGCAGAGAGGAGACTTGCAAGTGGATGAGATACAATGTACCTGAAAACAGTTGACTAGCCATGGGTGCCCCTGCCAGCTTAGACTTCTGATGAAAGCCAACAGCATGGAGACTACGATGCCTTCTTTGAAGGTAGTTCATGCCTCTGTAGGCTTGAGTTAGTACCTGATTCAAAGGCAGCAGAAGCCCAGGCAAAGCCATGGTGTGAGCATTGAGCATCCCTCACTCAATATCTTGAGAAGCAAGTCTCCATCACACTCATAGAATGGCAAAGTGATCTTAGCTTCAAAAGAAATAGGCTTAATGTTCAAATAATAGGCTAGTCAGTGTCCTCAAATGCAAACAATCAAGGTGAATAGATAATTGAAATGTGACAATATCAGAATGAAAAATGGGACATGTATTCCAAACTTAAGATGATATCATAGATGGTTATTGTCATTTTGTATACTTCAAACATGAAGAAATTAAAAGGGTGGGGGAGGAAGGGAGAGAGGAAGACTTACCTCAAAAAATTGTCTCATTACACAAACATATACCTTTCTGTTATGTTGTTATGTTGTTGTAGGGTATGTTTGTCATGTGTTAAACACTGCCATTTCTCATGCTTATTTGACATTCCCCCTTCACACACACACACACACACACACACACACACACACACACACACATATATATGTGAATTCACATATATGATATATGATAAATATTACGTATATGATATACAATATACATATATGATATATATGTGATATATAAAATATGTATGGTACATATATATGATATATATAGCATATATCATATATGCTATGAACACACATATGAATCATATATATACCATGATATATATGTAAAAAAATATATTTTATAAAGTCTTCCAGGCTTCATAGTATGGCCTTTCATTGAACACTCAGTGGCCAAAATATGAAAATACATGACTTTCTCCCCAAGAAAAGCATTAGGTATAGCAGTGGATTCTTTGTTTAACCACACAGTGATGTTGGAGTCATGCTTCCAGGCCTCTTGCCTCAGCGGACTGCACATGGAGAGCCACTGTCTCTCGATGTCTGACCTTTTTGTTTCAGTTTAGGTAGATCGTGTGAACACAGTGAAGCCAAACAAAAAGCATCACTAATGTGATTTCATCAGAAAGCATGGGTATAAAGCAAAAGGAACAACTTTCGAAATACTTTTTTTTTTTTTTGGAAATACTTTTGGAAGACTTCCAAAAAAAAAACAAAACATAATGCCGGAATCACTCCTCAGAGGATACGCAAACTGCGCTTTAGTCTCACGCAACTCTGCTTCAAAAGCAAGCAGCTTTTACTCTTTACTGCTTCACCATATCTGCTGTTCATAAAGACATACGCTGCAAAAGCCAACATATAATGAAGCCATGGCTTGGCTTACTAAGATGCAAACAATACCATGCTTGAAAATAAACTATGCTTTAGAGACATACAATATATTTACAGTGTCCCGTGATGGGGCAAAAGCGCTTAGAATCTGGAGACAGGACATTTCAAATGAATAAAGCCAAGTATCTGCCTCATGGACTCACAGTCAGGAGATGCCACTAACAGACACAGGCAAACTGTGTTACTGATACACTCTTCAGAAAATAACAGAAGCTGAAAGGGAGCAAGGATGGAGAATACTACTTTAGATCAGGTCCAACAGTTGACATTTAGGAAGAGATCTGAAGGAAGTAAGAGTGCAGACATCTCATTTTACCCTGATTAGAATCTTTAAGGAAGCAACATTTGCATCCTTAGAGTCTTCTGTCTCCAGAGGTCTACATCAGACTGACTTGCTATGATACTAAGATGTTACCAGTACTTAATCTTCCTTTGCTTGTGGTCTTCTACACTCAGAGGCCCATGAAGTCCATCCTGCCAACTAGGCACATAGTGCTTCATATATCCCAGTTTCAAGTTTTCTTCTGTTTTTGAAGCTGTTGTATGAAAGCCTGAAGGCTGCTTCTTCAACAATAATTTCTCTTGTCCTGTTAGCTTTAGGAAAAACCCTGCCACATTATCTTTGCAATTTATGGCTCAGCCAATGACTCTTCCCATGTGCTCCTCCCATTGCCAGCTCCCACGCTTCAGCAAAGGCCTCATCCCCGTACCAATTACACTGTGATTGACAGGCATTTTCTGAAGTCAGCAGAGGCCAGGTCCTCTCATCCAATGAGGCTCTTGACATACAATGAAAAACAACTGAGAATTACTGAAGTATACTTGAGTCTTCACATAGGATATTCAGGTATGTGCATTTCTTCATATAGATAGAATAAGTTAGTTTATTTACACGACTGAGTGATAGCCCCCTTTGATACACAGACAGACTATAGATCCCACAGAAAGTGAAAGGAAAGCTCTCTTTAATTGTCTGGTATATATAGCCTTGGGATTCCCGACCAGTTAATGCACATGTTGATTTATTGGAGAAATAAAAGGAGGTTGTTTCAAGACTCATTTCACAGATCAGCCACAAAGCCTATATGCTGAAGTCTCTTCACGTTTACCAAGACTTGAGGCCTGCGTGCTTGCTCCCATCTGAGCATGGCAGGCCTTGGCTCTAATAGACCTGGGCCTACAGATTGGTGACATGGAGATGTCAGACATCTTGACATCTCCTGACATTCTTCTTGGTTTTGCCTCTTGTTCTTCTTTCTATGTTTGGAACACAGTCAGATAAATGTAGCCATTTAGGATATGAGGAGGCCTGCTTACTTTTTTTTCTGAAAAAGGGATAGTATAGCTGAGCACAGAAATGGAAAATTATCCAGAGGTGATGGAGATATAATGAGTCATATAAACTATGACTACTTCTGCAGAACAAAGGCATAACATCTAGAATCACTTCATGACTAGGTCTACTGAAGAAGCAATACCTGTCAACATGTAGCAGAACTAGTTTTGATTATTTCCCTTTACTTGATTTTTGACTATCCTGGGCAGCTTCATCAAAGTCAGTGAAAAAGTCCCATCTTTCCAAATGCAATATCTAACAATAAAAAATATTTAGAGTAGCTACTTCCTTTCATGGCTTTCTGTCCTTTTTTGACTTTAAAACTATAACTCAAGTTCTTTCAAAGCAAAAGTTTCTAACACAGTATATATAGAAAACGCAGAACAAAAGGATCACTTCATTCTGGAGCCAGGCAACAAAAGGTCACGACCTTTGTCCTGAGAGGTTGACTCTCAGTCAAATTTCTTCATAGACTTTTCTAGCAATCAAGTGTTTGGAACATAAAATGTGGGAAAATTTTACTTGAGGCCAGCACTCTTTCTAGGATATGATCCAAGACATTTGAATTGAATGTTGAAAGGGGTCTTTTATAAGAAAATGTGCACAGTGTTGCTAGATGCAAAGGCCCCAGGGCCCAGCGCTTCATCTCATCCTTGAACGCCACCACTGAGTTCAGAAGATACTCCTCAATACATCTTGGCAGAAGTACATGTAGCAAACATGCCTCTGTCGTTGGTAAAGAACTGCATTTCAAGGCCCCAGTTTTATGAAAACAATGCTTGTTGGTTTAATAATTTTTTTTTTGATTTCCACAATCTCATCTGTGTGGCCTGGTCTAACATTTTCCCCAAGGACTGCTGGCATGGCCAGAACTTGAGGGGCTGAGCACTGGAACCTTTCAGGTGTCATTGAGCCCTTCATTGGATCTGAGACATACCTCTCTCTGCTCTGACCCTGGTGAGACTGTAGGAAACTTAGAAACACCATGGCCCTTTCAAAATGGACCCTTTGATTCCAGCGAATGTAAGAAAAAAGGGAGGAGGTCTTACCAAGGTCAGTATTAGGGAAAGAGGGTGAATTTCCTTAAATTTTATTTTGAAATTACATCTTATTTATTTTTGTGTTTGTTGATGTGAATCAGATGGAAATCTGCACTTCTCTTCTTTCTCCATGGGTTTTGGTATCAAACTCAGGTCTTCAGGGTGCAGGGGCTTTATCCACTGATATCTCTGACTCTTAAACATAAATTTCTATTTCTATGCTGGGATGGACCAACCTAGGACAAAGCACCCAGCTGTCTGGCCTCAGTTACATCAGTTAGTAAAAAGTGGATTCTCTACCTTGCTTATGCATCATTGTGCTCATTAGGCTGCCTCTTTATTATAAGGGTGCCTATCACTCTGACCTTAGGGTTCAGGATTTTGGTTGTTTCTTTAGCTTGCCTTGCCAGGCCAGTACTCCTCTGAGGCCACAAATTGAGTAGGATTTATTTTTTTCCCCTGGATTCACAGGGTCTACCAGACTTCCAGCATATGTTAGCTAAATGCATACATTTTTAAATACTGTGCATATGTTTTTTAATTGCTTCACCTTTGTACCAGAAAGAGTCCGGTTCTGACTAGCTTTATGTCAATCGAACAGAGGTTAAGGTCATCTGACAGGAGGGATCCTCCATAAGATCTGGCTGTAGGACATTTCCTTAATTGGTGGAGGAGGTCCAGGGCATTGTGAGTGGGGTCACCCTGGGCTGGTGGTCCTGGGTTCTGTGATACAGCTGTCTGAGCAAGCCATGGGGAGCAAGCTCGTAAGCAGCACCCCTCCACAGCCTCTGAGCCAGCTCCTGCACCAGGTTCCTCCCCTTTTAAGGTTGTTCTCTTTATTTCCTTCACAGATGCACAGTGCTGTGGAAGTGTAAGCCAAATAATCCTTTTCATCCCCAAATGCTTTCTGTCCTGGTTCTTTACCACAATAGTGGTAAAGAACCTAACTAAAACAAGTTCCTTTCATCTAATAGCCACAGGCTGACACTGCCACAGTTGGTGCTAAATTTGGGTTTCACGTGTTCTCAGTCGATAGTTTATTCTCTAATACAGAAAAGCAATGCTTTGTTTTGTCTTGCATCTTATTCTAAGTTCACAGAGCTCTTAGCTCCTCTGCAAATGATGGGCTTGAAATAGTAACATAAAACCCTTCCTTAGTGCCTATAGCCAGAAACTACTGGCAATGTTGGTTTCCTAGCTAGGGTTTATGAACGACATAACCCAGTCCAGTGAACGGAGCAACAGCTGAGGGGTCGGAAAAAATCACAATCTTGACAATTTTTACATACAAGGAGTAGGATTTCTGAGGATCTAACTCAAGAGTCTTTTGATTGTTAGGCAAATGTCTATTCTCTGAGCTACACCCTAGCACTATCTCTTGTGTATTTTAAGGCCTAGTGGGAGAAACAGGAGGGGTGGAGTCAGGGAAGGGATTGAGGAAAGAGTGTTTTGAAAGCCTGGTAAGTCATAATTTTCATTTTACAAGTTGGTGAACCACAGTCAAGTCAGTAAACAATTGACATATTTTAAAATCTATTCTGTGTACAGTGGAGATAATGATTCCCATGTCAAGAGTCTGGTGGCAATTAAGATAATGCACACATGAAAATACAATTCAACTGAGTAAGCCATCAGTGTGAGCGGAGAGCGAAGCAACTACAAACCTCACATTTCTGGCTGTCAGTGTGGGATAGAGCACTTTCCTCTAATTACATATCCCCCTCCCGAGCTTTACTAAAAGGAACTACAGTATGCAAAATTATAAGCCTGCAAAGTAATTCAAGCCCACTTACATTTTACTACAAGAGAATACAAAACAAGGCACCACTGGATTGTGCTAAATAAAAGCTGAACTGCCAGGCAGTGGTGGTGCATGCCTTTAATCCCAGCACTCTGGAGACAGACACAGGCAGATCACTGAGTTTGAGGCCAGCCAGAAACCCTGTCTTTAAAAACAAAAACAAAACAAAAAAGCTTAACTGAAGTCAGTTAATATTCAAAACAATTAACAAAAATCATTATTACAAATAATCATTATACACAGACACGCAGACAGACAGACACACACATACACACACACACACATATGTATATAATGGCTGCTTAAGCATGGTACATCTCATACTTCTTTATCAAATCTCAATTAAAAATTTCTGACTTCAAACATAAAATGCACTAATATTTAGAATTATGTTTTACCAAAAAAGAAAAAAACCCAGTTTGTTTTAAGCAAAATTTACGTGCATCAATACTGGTATTTCAGCCAGTGAGTCAGGACAAGTGCATTCAGCCCCCAGTCCTTCACTACAGCCCTGACATGGCAGACCAGCAGCCAAGCAGCTCTTGGTGTCCCTCTGTCTCTTTGCTCTCAGCTTGTTGGCTCTCCCAAGCATTGCTCTGCTTTCTGCTCTATTTAGTTTTTTTTTTCCCCTAGAATTTCATTTCAATGTAGCTGAGTAGCTTTTTTGATTCCAGCTCTCGTACTGAATCCAGTTCATCTGAGACTGCTTCAAGCTGCATCCTAGCATTCTCATTCTTTCTCTGCAGTGTATTCCTTGGAATTGCTGAGTGATGTTCTATTCCCCAGTCTACCCTTTCAACTGTCTTGGATAGTTGGAACAGTCTAGTTTGGGTTATTATGAATATAGCAGTAGTTATGAACTTTGCAGACCAGCACTGGTAGAAACTATGCCTTCTCTATTTAGATAATTGCCTAGGTGAAGGGCTCTGGGTCATGGTAAGTGTGTTTTTGTTTTTTAAGAAACTGACAAAGCGCCGGGCGTGGTGGCGCACGCCTTTAATCCCAGCACTCGGGAGGCAGAGGCAGGCGGATTTCTGAGTTCGAGGCCAGCCTGGTCTACAAAGTGAGTTCCAGGACAGCCAAGGCTACACAGAGAAACCCTGTCTCGAAAAACCAAAAAAAAAAAAAAAAAAAAAAAAGAAACTGACAAAGTGATTTTCAAACTAGCTGTACCAATTTACATTTTCACCAGCAGGTTCCAACTTCCTGACCCACCATCAGTGGTTTCTAGTTTACTTTTGGATTGTGGGTATCCTAGAGGGTGTGAAGGATACGATTCCCCCCGCCCCGTCCCCCCATGTCTAATGATGCTCACAATCTCATTTTCTCGCTTACCATTTACCTGTCTTTGCTTGGAAGAGGGCCTAGTCAACTCTTGGTGACAAAAAAATTCAGTTATTTGTTTTTCTTTGAATGAGTTATAAGCACATTATGGGTACTTGGATACATGACTTTTAGCTGATCCAATTTGTACCTGTTTCCCAAACTATGATGTCACCTCTCACTATTTCCTCACATGCAGTCCTTGTTCTAGCTGACACCACACAATCTCACACTTCTCAGCCCCTGCCACCCTTCCATGCTGGCTCACCAGTTCTCACCGGCTCTCTACAGCAACTTTGTATCTGGTTTCTCTTCCTCTGCCTGCAGTCCATCCCATCCTGAACACAGAATCCCTGCCATCCTCTGAAACTACAGACCATGTTGCTCTTCCATTTGCCCCAAAGGCATCTCTTCAAAGCTCCAATTTCAAAGTTCCAGGTCATTACGAAAGTGGGGACGATTCCATTTACTATGTTTTGAAAGCAGATTTTGACACTATAACACAGTCTTTATACTAAGTAAAATATAAACACAACATCTAAATGTCCCCTACCGTTTATCATCAAAATGCAAGGCATTTTATAGAGGAAACAATTCAGTTTAAATGGCTGCCCGGCTTTCAAGGCAGAGTCACATAGCAGAGCAACTGCAGAAATAGATGAGCTGTCAGTATCCCTGGTTGACTCAGGTACAACTTAGCTTAGAGATCAGAAGGTGGCACCATCAGGGACCACTGTGCTAACTGTTCCTCATCCCTTGATCCCTTAGATAACGGCACATGTATTGTTCTAGTTTCTAAGATGATTATTAATTGTGTGATTTTCAATAATTATAAATTCCTCTGTTGGGTATTATTATTATTTCAATGGCTCCAAACTCTTTAACTTATGTCAGGTCTAAACTCATAATTCTTATGCTCAGATATCAGGTTTAGTACAATTCTCTTTTGATCATGACAATCAAGAGGTTAGACTCAACAAGCCAGGCATGAAATCTCTTATCGGGAACTTAGGAAGGACCAAAATGGCCCTTCCAGGTCTGCCCACGTGATATAACATGCCTCTATTAGAATATATTTTCATTTTCGACTAAACCCCTTGGGCCAATGATTCCAAATCAAGTTTCAGAATCTGTTTTTCTTTAACACAGGAACCAGAACTCAGTTCCTGAAGGTCAGCAAAGGAGACTGCTAGCTTCAGGCAGCATGAACAACCCTCCCTGAATCCTACATTCAAAACAGTATTTCCATGCTTATTTTTTAAAGGGCTGGAAGATCTTTAAATTCAGAGACTAATGAAATTTTATGTTTCCCCTGGGGAAACTACTAGATTTCTGGGAAATATCCATGTGCCCTGAATTTTTTTTTTAATGTTGATAAATTGAATGACCATGAACTGAAATACAAAAACTGAAATTCAAAACCCACACTGTTCCTTGAACATCTCAGCTCAAGGGCTCTAAAGCTATAAAATTTCAAGCCAGATAGACAAAAATAAATCATAGGTCTAGGACTCAAAATCATATATTTAAATATGAAAATGAAGTTAATAATAGCCTCAAGTACACACTTCAGGACACTGAACCGACTTGCTAAAGTTTTAAATATTTTCTTCAAGAATGAGGAATGTGACTATTTCTACTGAGAGATTCCAATTTGGTCTTGGTTTCTGTGAAAATAGAAAGAAAGTCATGATGTACTCTCAACAACTTTTTCCTGAGGTGGTTGCTATGTGCTCTCTGTTCCGTGAACCAGCGAGAACAAAACCAATGCCCTCACGCATCCAGGACTTCAGAGTGAAAACCACGGAGATCCAGAGTCCAAACAGAACAAAGGTGGGCCTGAGGCCACTTGGTGCCTGGCAACCATTTTCTTCCTGGCCTGCCAACACCCTCAGACTACAAGGTATTCACTGGCCCCAGCCTCCCATGGGTGCAGGAGAATCCCAACATTACAAATTGGATAGCTGGTTTCAAGGGCAGAGTTTCAGAAAAGTTAAGTGACCTTTGTTTAGGAATATATCAAGAAAATATGACCCTGAGACCTATTCTGCTTCATATAAGGCCCAGGACATGGAATTGCCTTTCAGGGAATTGTACAAAGCTGAAGCTTGCAGCTTTCTCTTCGGCTACACTCACAATGATGCAAATGATGCTCTCTCAGGCCTAACTCTGAGACAGTACCAATGATAATGACTTTGTTTATTGATCCCAGGTTAGGATGATATAGCACCGGGGCTTTTCCTTGTGGCATCCAATTTATTACTCATAAACTATCTTCTTGTGAGATCCAGTCTCCTGATTGCCCTTATTTTACTAGGAAGAACACCACAATCAGAAGCATTTAGTAACTTGGTACCAACACACAGTATGTTGTAACTTTAGTTTTTCAAATCCTACTCTTAATGATGGTTCTTAAATGCTTTAACCTCCCTTCTAGCTCACCACTCACCAGAGGTAGGAAAGGGAAAATGGACTTGTTTATAAAGGTTCTTTGGAGCAACTCCCATTTGATTTGTCTGGAAATTGGCAGGTAAGTTCACAGGAGTTATCGGCAGCAGCTTGATCCACTTGCAAATGCTTCACAGGAATGCCAGCAGTCCAGTTCAGGAGAATCAGACACTGTCATGGAACAACTTAGCAGGAACAACCAGGCCTTAGCCTCAGCACAAGTTAGCAGAAGGAACCAGCAAGAATGCCAGCAGCTGTTCTTGGCTGTGCCTCTCTCAGCAAAGCAAAGATCAGCTAAGGCATGAGACCCATAAGCATTGTACAGATAGCTCTGTAAGCAAGCCTAGCTCAGCCTCCATCACTGTCTGTCAAGTCCTATTGATACCCTCCAAACACCATGTGTTCGCCACAGATCTTGCCTCAGCACGTGCGTCTCTCTCAGCTGACATCACTCTGCCAATCAGCCTGAGTCTGCTGAAGTGGCAAGAAACTGCAGCACACCACCAGAAGGTTACTGTTGTTGCTGTTGTTGTTGTTTTCATGTTTCTTTCTATGGAGTCCTGACAAATGCAATTCAACTACTCAACTATACAATGTAAGCCAGACCAATACATGCATGTTGTTAGCAAAGAATGTGTCATCATGTGTCCTTTCACATGCTTAAGCAGAACATCCTCTATCCTGTGTCTGCTTCAGCCAAATGTTCCTTCACAAGTCTGCCTTAGCCTTTCACCTGTATCTGTTTCAGGAAAACATTCCTTCACATGTTTGCCCCAGCAAAATACCATCCAACCAACTTTCCAAAGAACTGTTAAGTTTCCACTTCAGTATGTGATACTGAAATTTGTACCTATGATGTTTTTCTTTTTCTTAAAAAAAATTATATTTTTATTTGTTCATTTGTGTGCATGCTACAGAGTGCATGTGGAGGCCAGAGGACGACTTGTGGGAGTCAGTTCTCTTCTTTTACTATTCGGGTACCAGAAACTGTTGAACTCAAGTTGTTGGGCTTAGTGACAAGCACTTTTATCATATGAGCCATTTCATTCCGCGTGTACGCGCGCGCACACACACGCGCGCGCACACACACACACACACACACACACACACACGGTCCTGGACTTGCTATTCAGTGTAGGTTGACCCTGAACTCCAGGGCTGCTGTAGTCAAAGGTGTGCGTTGGCACACCCAGCCTAGAAACATCTTTCTTCTTTTATAGAAAACCATGTCATCAGCCTTGCTTATTTGTTTGTTTGTTTGTTTGTTTGTTTGTTTAATGTCTAAGAGTGCTCTGCTGCATGTACACCTGCATGCCAGAAGAGGGCATCAGATGCCTTTATAGATATGTGTTTGTGAGTCAGCATGTGGGTGCTGGGAATTGAACTCAGAACCTCTGGAAGAGCAGCCAGTGCTCTTAACCGCTGAGCCATCTCTTTATTTTTCATTGCACATGTGGAATCTCTTTATTCATCTTGCTTTGTGTTCTGCTTGCCTTTCTTCAAAGACTTCTGACATTTGGACAGGGAAATCAATCTGGCTTCTCTTAGCAAGGTTTCTACACAGACAAAAGCTTCTCATATCTGCTCAATGGAAATCACCACACGCGTCTCATTCTCTTTTCAGTGACTCTAATGGTTTGAATAAATGGCCCCTATAAGGCCATAGGAAGTAGCACTAGTAGAATGTGTGGCCCTGTTGGAGTAGGTGTGGCAGAGGTCTGTCACTTGGGAGATGGGCTTTGAGGTCTCAGAAGCTCAAGCCAATCCACTTTCTGCTTCCTGTGAATTCTCATGTAGAACCCTCACCTCCTTCTCCAGCACCATGTATGTCTGGACACTGCCATACTTCCTGCTATGATGACAATGGATTAAACCTCTGGAACTGTAAGCCAGTCCCAATGAAATGTTCTCCTTCACAAGAGTGGCTGTGGTCATGGTGTCTCTTCACAGCAATAGAACCTTAACTAAGATAGACTCCCTTTCCAAAGTAGGCTTTGAAGCTTCACTGGCAAGGTGAGACTGTGCAGCTATGGAGCTACCTTCAAGGGTGACTCTGCTTGAGCTGTCTCAGGATTCCTTGTTGCACATCGTGGTTTATTAGTGCCAGCCACATGCTCATCTTGATAATTTTGGTGGTTGGATTTCAAACTTCTTTCTTGGTTTGCTGCTTGTTTTGATTTTTTTCTTTTTTGCTATTTTTGTTTGTTTGTTTGTTTGTTTGTTTGTTGAGAGAAAGTTCTGTTATGCAATCTGGGCTGACCTCAAACTTGCCATCCTCCTGTTTCAGCCTCCCAAGTGCTGAAGTTGCAGGTGAGGTTTCAGTCTTCTTGATTGGTGCATCAATTGCATATATCCGCTATATGTCTGCATGTATATATAGGGCATGAGTCCCTGTAGCAGGCTCCTTCCTCATACGTCTTCATTGATCTATTCTGCCTTCCTAGGTTCTACCCAGACACTGGTAGATTCTTCTGTATGTACTCTCATCCCCTGGTGGATCCATCCTTTATCAAAACTTGACATCTTTTTAAATGGTAACCTCACTCAGGCTTCTGACTCATCCATCTAGCTGCCAACCCAACTTGGATACCAAAGAAAAAATCGTCAAAATCAAACTTCTGGCTCCCTCTTCTCCTTGTTAGTGAATGATCACCCTGTTCCTATTTTTGCTCAGGCCCAATCTTGGAGTCTACCAGTATCGAATTCCTCAATAATAGCTTTGTCTCTCCTTGATATAGCTATCATCCAAACACTTTTCACCAGGTGTTCCATGAGTATCCTGGCTCAAGACATCAGTCTTTCACTGCAATGGGCTCCCAAACATCTCCCTGCTTTGAACTGGAGAGTAGAACATGCTGCTGTACTCAAATCCCAAGAAAAATGTCCCACCTTTTCAGAGCAAAATGCTAAGTCCACACCATGGCCTGCCAGACTCAACTCTTAGTCATCTAGAGTCTCCAGTTGGCTTTCCGTTGGCTGCCTTTGTTACATCCGCTGTCTATAACTCACTTCCCTGTCCATATGATTTGGATTCATGCTTCTTTCCTTCAAGTCTCTGTTCCAAAGGCCTGCTGTTAGCAGCTGGCTGCCCTGACCTCTGGCCCTCTGTGACCCACTTCAGTTTTCTTCCAAGTACTCTCACTGATACATTTCATATCTTCCAACTTATTTCCAATTCTCATGTGTTTTGCCCCCAAAATTGTGGGTCCCAAATGTCAAGGAATCCATTTTGTTATTCTCTAAAACCTTGTCTCACAGAACAGGGCCAGATACTCAGTGTAACTATTTGTGGAGAGAACAGGTTACACAACACTGTGCCCACTGGAAGCCTGGCAAGGCTCTGTTTTGCCATCTAAACTTCAAGATCTTCCCCTATGGCCCACATCTCATATATTTAAATTTTTTTCCCACTAGCCAATAAGACCCTGGCTCAACAGTGTCATTGAAGACCCAGGCTTCACCTCCTCCTCCCTGCAACATTCAGTCGTTAGTTGTGGCTTTTTACTTGGTCATCTCATGGTCTCAAGAAAGTTACCACAGTCACAGGATTCATTTAAAGTAACATCTTTCTCCACAGAGAGGGATTCACTCATTAGTTTTTTTTTTTTCTTTTTAACTGGGGAAGCAAACTCTCTCCTCTGGGAAGATTCTCAGCATGTCTCCCTTCCCCATGGCAAAGGTCCATATCTTAGTACAAAGAATGCTAGGAAAGCAAGGTGCTGGTATCGTCTGTCTTAGTGATGGAGGCAGGGGAATGTGGTGGAAGGTAGGGATGGTTGTTGAAAAGGAGATCAAGAGCAGCCAATGAAGTGTGTATACTTTTAATTGCAGAAACAAATCATTTTGGCTCATGTTCTCTTGTCATGTTAGCTTTGATTATGCTTAATGGATACCAGTTACTTCTTCTGTCTCCATGGAAATAATATTTGGACATTTTCTTCTGTTTCTACTGTGCTCTACAAATATGAATCTGTTAGTGTCTTCAAAATGTGCTCAAGCAGGAATGAGATTATAAAAACACTTAAGGCGGTACTTTGGAAGCAATACTTACAAATCTAGCTAAACACTTAACAAACTCAATCAGCACTATCACACTAAAAATATCAACCTAACTATCCATCCATCCATCCATCCATCCATCCATCCATCCATCCATCCATCCACCCACCCTCCTATCTATCTATCTATCTATCTATCTATCTATCTATCTATCTATCTATCTATCTATCTATCTATCTATCCATCCATCCATTGATCATAGTTCTAGGGCTCATACTCAGGTGTTTGTATATGCTCACCAAGATTTCTGTGACTAAAATCTTAGCCCTTGATTTTACAAGTCTTATTATATTAGAGTTGAAGCTGACTTGAACTCACAATCCTCCAGCCCTAGCCTCCTATGTGTTGGTATTACAGATACCACTATGTATGGTTTAAAGGTATCTTAGTTTAAGAAATACTAGATTGTGAAAGGAAACCTCTATTTCTTAGAAGATGTCATTTCATCTTTAGTAAAGTTTTTTTTTTTTCCTTGAGCACCCCTTTCTAATTGTTGTTTTTATTTTGTTTTACTGTGTGGTGTTTCTCCTTGCCTGCCTTTTCAAAGTTTAATATGAGCTACCAGCCTAGCCTACTGGAAAGGGGTGTATGTCTACTGGGGAGCAGAGGGCGATGGTGTATTAGAAGGTTTCCATAAGAGAGATGTCTTTTTCAGGTGTGGAATTCCAGTGTCATATGTAGAGGTCCTTTCTTCAAATCCATTCAGTTCCTGCAAAGAACACCCATTGTCTAATCCCGGTACCTGTGTGGTCAGACAGTGATAATATGGCTGGATGGTTGAGTAGGACACTGGAGTGCTCAGAACCTCAAGCAGAGCCTGTAACCAAAGCTCTCCAGATTTCTACTCTACTTCATAGCCATACTTTGAACAATTTTTTTAAAATTGTTTTTTCTTTCTGAATAGTCTTCAGTCTCCTGCAGCAGTGGGTGACTGGATGTGAGGGGAGGCAAGTATGCATCAGTAGAAGTGACATCGATTATCAAGATATACAAACAGTCTGTACGATGACATTGCCCATGCCTGTTGTGCCAGCAATCCTTAGAGTGCCAACTCTCTCAAGGCCACAATTGCTCTTCTCTAGAGCTTTTTGCCCAGACACTTAACCTCCAACACTATTAGTCTCATTATCTTTGGCCTTGCTATCTCTCTCCTGTTCAGTGTCTCATTTGAAGCTTTATGTACATATCCATGTCATTTTAATGGAAAATGCAAAACCAATATAAGGGGGCAACCAGTCATTTCCATAAGACATGTGAGGACTTTAAAGATGACATAAACTCAAATCTGTCAGGGAACTAAGGAAGCTTGAAGGCCAGCCTCACTGGAAACCCAGAAAACAAACAAACAAACAAGATTCTTCCCATTGTGAGCCAAGGTCACGGGAAGCAGAATGGAGAGGCTATTAGGCCTTGAGTCTGGGTCAGACAGCTTCATTTTCCATTTTGGTCTCTTTCCCAACAAGCTTTGTGATAATGGGGCCTTTAAAAAAAAATACCATGCCTTATTGTCTCCCTTAGTGAAATGAGGGTAGTAGTAGTTGTCTAATTCATCAGACTGTGACCTGTATTTAAGAGTTAGTATTTCTAAAAACACTTATGATAATGCTTTGAGATAGAAATAAATTAATTGTTATTTTGGATACATTTAACTCAATCATTATACTAAAGGACCATCTTTCATTTTATTATTTATGTGTATGATTGTTTTGTCTACATGCGCATCTACATATACATCTGTGCTTGGTGTCCACAGAGGCCAGAAAAGGTTGTCAAAAGTGCCTTGATACTGTAATTAAAGATGGCTGTAAGTCTCCATGTGGGTGCCAGGTCCCTTGAAGGAGCATCAAGTGCTCTTAACTGCTGAGCCATCTCTCCAGTCCTAGAGGATTAGCTTAAGAAACACAGGAGATAATTTTCTTTGTAGATTTGTGCTGCATATAACAAGCAAGCTAACAAAGTAGCTAATAATAAAGAGGCCTGAGTACCTCTGGGAAGCCTGGGCTCATTCACCTCTGACATGAATTTACTTGTATCCAATAAAAGAAATGAACATTCAATTATCTAAGGTTTCAAATCATATCTGTTAATCTTCTAAAATTATTAACAGTTCTAACTTTTAAGAATGCTTCAAAGTATCAATTTTTGGTCAAACTGATCTATACTACAGGATGTGGCTGACCTGGTTGCTATTGTGTCAACTTAGAGTCATTTGGAAGAAGTCAATTGAGAGATGCTTCTAACAGATTGCTGTGGGAGGTCTGTGGTGCACCTTCTTGACGAGCTGTTCAGGTGGGGCCCAGCTCACTCTGGACAGTGACAAGCATGGGAAGGTGGTTCTATGTAGTATAAAGAAGCGTCCCATGCAAACCATTAAGCAGTACCCCTCCATAGCTTTGTTTGACCTCTGGTCTCCACGATCTTGCTTGGGTTTCCCTCAGTGATGTGGAAAGCTGCTCATATCAGCTCTAAGATGAAATAAGCCTGTTCCTCCCCAAGTTGCTTTCAGTCATGGTGTTTATCACAGGAATAAAAAGGTGTTTGCCTGACAGCACTAAACCCTGGGTTAAATCCCTAGATCCATAAGAGGGTGAAACAAAACACCCTTTTGGGAAGTTGATTTTACTATGGGTTGATTTTGCCTTAAATAGAGACAGAAACTAAGATATGTTCTCTCTATAGGCAAGTATTTCCCTGCATGCAGTGTAACATGTCATAGGTGATTGATTAGAAGAAACAACAGGAGGAAAGTCACTTCCTAAGAGATGTGGGGTCTGAGGTGGGTAGGAATGGGCAGGCATTCAAAAGCCATTGTCAGAGCTGGGAGCAGCTCAGTGACACAGCACTTGCCTTGCTGACCCTGATCTGGATCCCCAGAACTACCACAAATTCATTAATTAGTTAATCAATCTAAAGAAATTTTAAGCTTAAAATTTATAACATGGGGAGAGACAACATCATACATTTTCATTCCTCAGATTTCATAGTTGGCTGTTTTGATTTTGGTGGGCAAGGGGAGTACAGGAATCAAGCCAAGCCTTTATACACGCTTTTGGAAGTGTATCATAGCCTCTTAGCTGTCCTAAATATAATATGCTCTCCACACAACTAGAGGTAGGCTGGCAGGGCAGGGAAGCCCATTACAGTTCTTTTTGTTTGTTTTGTTCTGTTTTTCCGAGACAGGGTTTCTCTGAGTAGCCCTGGTTGTCCCTGGAATTCACTCTGTAGAACAGGCTGGCCTTGAACTCAGAGATCTTTCTGCCTCTGTCTCCTAAGTGATGGAATTAAAGGCAGTGCCTGGCTCATTCCAGTTTTTCAGCAGGGACCTTCTGGGTGTCATGTACCCAATGCTTCTCTCTAGACCAGTGGTTCTCAACCTTCCTAGGGCTGCGACCCTTTAATACAGTTCCTCATGTTATTGTGACCTCCAACCATAAAATTACTTTTGTTGCTGCTTCATAACTGTAATTCTGCTACTGTTAATGAATTGTAATGTAAGTATTTTTGGAGATAGAGGTTTGCAGAAAGGGTCTCAGTCCACAGGCTGAGATCCACTTCTTTAAATTTTAGCAAGTTTGTCACTGAAGTCACAAACTGCTGAGTCACTGCAGTCTCTGCTCTCTGCAACTGCTTTTCCTGAGGCAGGCCTGCTGTGGTCCTGGCTGTGGTGCGAGCTGCAGGCCCTGGAGGTTTGTGAAGCCCTTTTCCTCCCTGGCCATCATCCTGATTTTATGGCATGATTTTCTCATACTCACTATCTTCTTCAGTTCCATTTCTATTGATGTGGAGAAAAAAATGCTAGGCAGACTGACAAGTTGTAAACAATGATGCCAGGGAGTAATAAATTAATTGACAAAATTAAATAATTCTTGTCTGTGAAAGTTATGAATCCTCAACATTTTAATGCATGTTAAAATTACTCAGAGAGACTGAACCACCAACCAAAGAACATGCAGGGGCTGGACATAGGCCCCCTACACATATGTAGCAGATGTTTAGCCTGTCTTTATGTGGGCCATAACACTTGGAGTGGAGGCTGCCTCTGACTCAGTTGCAGGCCATTGGATCCCCCTCCCCTAACTGGACAACCTCATTGGGATAGGATGCACTTAGGCCTACTGTGACTGGCTGTCTCAGGGTAGGGTGGCAAGGGGGGAATGGGGGGAGGAGAGGGGAACTTCCCTTTCTTTGAGAAGGGGAGGGAGTAGTGGGGAGATGAATTTGTAAGGGTGGGACTGGGAGGAGAGGAGGGACTGTGGGGGGGCATGATCAATTCTAAAGTGAATGAATGAATGAATGAATGAATGAATGAATAAATAAATAAATAGTAATAAGACTGTTCCCAGCAATGCTAAGCTTAGACCATAAAGAAAGAACAAAGGAACAAGGGGACTGGAGAGATGGTGGTTAAGAGAACTGATTGCTCTTCCAGGCAGCTATGTTTGATTTTAAGCCACCTACCTATGTGATGGCTCACAACCATCTTTAATTCCAGTACCAGGGGACCCAATGCCTTCTTCTGACCTCCATGGTCACCAGGCACACACATGGTACATAGACATGTAGACAAAATACCTATACACACAAAATTGTACAGAATCTTAGAGGCATCTGGTAGGAACAACACTTACAGCACACACACTCCCTGGTGGTTAAGACTCTTCTTGATTCAAGGCTCTGCAATCCCTTCCTAATAACTAAGGTGTCTATTCCTACCTCACCTTCTGGCACAATGCTACAGAATTGCTGAAAAAAAAAAAAAAAAAAAAAAAGAACTGACCTTAGATGGGGCTGGGTCATAGTACTTGCTAGGCAGGCAAAGGAAAACCCAGTACAAGGTGTTAGTATTATGCCTCTTTGGTTGGCTTTGGCCTTTCTGCCTGGTTCTCAGGATTGAGTTTCTGTTGTGTGTTTTGCTTCATACTATGTTCTATTTCCTACATCCACATTCCTTGCTTCAAGTTCACTCAGCATACTAAAAGGATGGGGCATCCCTCTCATGCTTGCCTATGTCTCAGAGGAAGGAGTTCTCTTCTTCTCCCACAGCTCCATGATGAAGCCAAATTGTGATTACAAGTTGTGGGTCTGGAACAAAGCAGATCTCCACTTTCCAGAAGTGAGTTCTTGGGAATACAACTACTCCAACTGACCTCAACAGCATCTCCTGCAAAAGAACTAAGTGTCCCTGACACACTCTCTCTCTCTCTCTCTGTGTGTGTGTGTGTGTGTGTGTGTCCTGTGAAGGCTTAATAAGTTAACACATACATAGTATTCAGAATTTAAGTCACCCATAAATACTCATAAACTGGGTTTGTTTAGTATGTAGTATGTATACTCAGTTGCTCAAGCTGACAGCTATGTCTGCCTACTTCCAGGACTATGGCCTGGATTCAGCTAGTTTCTACAGCCACAGTGCTCCAAAGCCATGTCTTCTAATTCCCTGGGTTCCCCTTGACCACAGTGACCAGGTTCCATTTGCTGAGTTATGTAGGAGGAGTTTCTCAGAGGGGTTTCCTGAAACTTGGTTTCCTGTCTATATAATTCAGTAACCCTTCCTACATTATTCTTTTATTTGCTGTCTCACTTTTTGATTTTCATCAGGGAAGTCAAACTCTAACAACTATTTCTATAGAAAACTAAATTTGAATGTAAAGAATGCACATTAACAGTGCCAGCGAGATGGCTCTGCCAGTAAAGGCGCCTGTCACCAAGCCTGAAGGCCTGGGTTCAGTTCCCAGCACCCACATGGTGGAAGTGGCTCTTGCCACCTGTCCTCTGACACACACACACACACACACACACACACACACACACACACACACGCGCACACACAAGATAAATAAAAATGTCACAAGAAGTCTTCTAAAAAGAGTGTTCATTAATAAAACCCTCTAGTATTTATGAAAAGAGTAAGGGGCAATGACCTAAACTGTTAAAACTAACCGATATGACACAAATTGGGGTTTGCTTTAAAGAAAATCAACAAACACCTTCAACTGGATAGAAATCTCAAGTAGTCTTGCCTACAGCAATACTGAGGATCTCAGGCCAAATTAGGTATATGCTGCACTGAAAGTTCTTCAGCCTTGCATGTTGAAGTCCAGTAGTAAATGTATCTCATGATCCACAAGTCAGGGCCTGCAGAGATGGCTCAGCAGTTAAGAGACCTGGCTGCTTTTCCAGAGGACCTAGGTTCTACTTCCAGCACCCAAATAGAAGGTCATAACCACTTGTAACTCTAGTTCCAGGAAATCTAAATCCCTTTTCTGGTCTCTACAGGAACTAGGCACATGTGATGACATACACAAACATGGAGGTAAAACACACATGCCACTTAAAAGTCTTGAACCAACAACAAAAGAACCAGAAGTTACAGAAAAAAGTAGGTGGTCCTAACTAACTGATTCAGGATACGTCTGAGCTTGGCCATACCTCAGCCTCAGTCCAAAGGTCTGATGATTCGCTGTTTCACACGTCCTTCCTACCAATTTTAAGGAGGATTGAGTAAAGCTAGTCCTATCCTCGGTTCATTCTTTATCACATAGGTCTTCGAGCACTGTTCCAGGACCCAAGATTTGAGAAGAATCACAGAGTAAAGATGATGTTTTTCATAATATTCCAGGTAATCAAATACTTGCATATGATGTTGTTGAAGTGGTGGGAGAGATACATCTAAGAAGTCAATTCCAGGTTGCATAAGTCGTTCACATCTTACTATCTCCAAAAATCAGGATGTATTTTAACATTCTATGTCATATCTTTGCTTAATTAGTAGTATCCTTATTTTTCTTCTTGATGAAACATAAGGAGAAGTGCAGTTTACAGCCATGATCCTTAGATTTAATAAAATGTTTTAGACTTTTTTTTTCTTCTGTGTCTCTCATTGACCATCTTTGCTTTAGGTTATTTTCTTCATTCTATAATTTAGTCCTTCGCATGCCCCCCCCCCCCAGTGTGTGTGTGTGTGTGCACGCATGTGCCAGTGTGAGAGAGAGATACAGACAGACATGCAGAGAGACAAAGAAAGATGGACAGAGAGAATGAGCAAAGTATGTTATATAGGTAGAGAAATATCAAAAAAAGAAAGGAACAAAGCCAGTTCAGCCTGGTATGGCACAGAGTGAGTTACTAGGATTGGCTCAGCTCACTGCTCACCAGCATGGATGCCAAGGACTTATTTAAACTTTCATCCTCAGCTGTTACAGTGAGAGAGGAAACCAAACCAAACCAAACCAAACCAAACCAAACTGAACGGAACCGAACCGAACAGAACAGAACAGATGTTAGCATTTCTCTACCTTCCCTTCCTGGGAACAGGTCTGTGGCCAGTCTTAGCTTCAGTGTTCCTCTTTAATACTGCAGCCAGCTTCCCTGGGGCTCATATCCCTGCATGGTTAATTTCACAGACCTACTCTGGTTACATTCTGGGTTGTCTCTTACCTCTCATTTTTTCTTCCTCTTGTAGTGTCTTCACACAAGAGTTATGAAATAATACAAAGCACAGCACATTTGAAGAACTGGTGGAAAGGGGGACTGCAGATGTGTTTGGAGGTGTGTAGATGTGGGGGGGGGGAACTCCAGCCTGTTTAAAATTGCATCCCTCCTTGAGCTGTAAAGTCTTGAAGGTTTTTCTGTGCTCACAGATAAGCTAACCAAACTGGTGCAAAAGCAACCTGCTGGAGTATCACATCCTCACACGCCTTATATGTAAGCTGATGAACATTCAAATTAGGACATTTAAGAAGAAAACAGAGAAAAGTTTGGTGCATACCACATCCTCGTGCAAAAATGCTGGTTGGCTGAAACTCCATCACCGGTGCCCAACAACACTCGCCTGCAAATATTCACAAATCTATTTGCCTACCATAGTTCTAAGAGCAGATAACACGAAGGCTTCCCACCCCTAGCTTGTGTTGAAGTTAAATGAGAGCTTATTTTAGGAATCCTCCCTCAAATGGGGTACTCCCTGAAGACTGGTTTTAGACTGGCTTTTATCAGGCACCATGAAGACATCAAGTTTAAAACCCAGGTCTTAGAATGAAGTTCCTGGGACTACAGGGATGACTTAAGCTAAAAATTCAAACTGTGTTGTGTAGATTTGTGTTTAAAAATTTCACAAGAGGCTAACTGTGTGTTAGAGTACTTGCCTAACATTTGTGAGAACTGAGGTTTGATCCTGAGTAACACACACACACACACACACACACACACACACAGATATTATGCAGGAAAGAGTTCACTCTCCTGCAGTAATAAACAAATAAACTATCGTTTGGGTTTCCTGTTACTGGGACTTGAGCTTTTCATGAAGGATAGGAAGGCTGCTCTGGAGATTTCTGGGGATTACTAGCAAGGGTGTTGTGTGGTATGGTGTGGTGTGGTGTGGTGTGGTGTGGTGTGGAATAAGGTGATGGTCGGGTTGGGATGGGGTAGGGAATCTTATCCAGCTTCCAATTTTATCTAACTACAAGACTTTCTCATTTGCCTCTGCATGAGTGTTAAACCAGACTAACAAAACAGCCACTCTTCTACTTCAGCCTTGCTTCTGCCACTGTTTAGCACTCTGATGTCATCCTGGACCCTGGATACGCCTAGGTGCTCTATGAGCGCCACTAAGCATGCGATGCTCTTTATGTTCCATAGCACTGTTAGGAGCTTTATTTAAGAGAAGGACTTCTAAGTTATTCACAGTATTCCATAATGTTGCCAGAGTCAAATTCTCCCTGTGAATGCACATGCGTTGGAGTCTAAGAAAAAGAAAATACCTTAAGCTTTTAACTATATGAAGCAGTAGAAGAAAATAAATGGTTGCAAGACATAATATGCCTTTGGGTTTCTGGTGGCTGAGTGTTCACACACAGGCAAGAAAACTCTTAGGAGAGATTTGATTTCTCACTAAAAAAAAAAAAAAGTAAATAAACACTGAATAGTAACATGCATTTGTCAGTATTACAGGCCAAGCTACTGAGCACAGCCATGTGTGTGCATATGGGTCACCATCCACGTAAATTCTTTCCTTTCATCCAAGATTTTCAGATTCTCTTGCTTCTCAAAATATAATGATGATACTTATGCACAAAACTTCTTATTTCTCTTGTGTAATTTTAAGAAGAAAAGATAACTAATATCTTATAAAACAGTGAAGTTTTCTGGGAAAACCCTGGGGAATTTTGTGAGAAATGTTTGCATGTTACAATGCACAAAGGCTTGAAAGAGAATTGGGGTTGGGTTATAATACCGTTTCAACTGTTTGCTGGCTTGTGTGGCATTCTGTGACTTAACTGACCCCTCCATGAAAGAAGGGAGAGACCCTTAGCAGGATTTCAGAAAAGGTTAAATGAGATATGAATAGTAGCAAGTGCTAACTGAGCATCAGTTGATAGACAGAGGAAGGACTGGAGGGGAAGGGAAGGGCTGGAGTCAGGGAGGAAAGAGGGTTCAGGTTGTCAGAGTCCCTCCTTTCATGAAAGAACAGGAATATTCTACACACCTATAATATACCAGTCTCATGCTAATTTCTAAGCAATCAGTCTCTGGATTGTTACCATTCATGCAAATTCACTTCAGATCTCTGTAAAGTTTCATATAAGAACAAAGACGAGTCAGACAGCCTAGAGCCCTGAGATGTTTAGTCTGTCCCACAGGGAGGTCTAATGAGACAGTCGTGGGCATAGTACCCTTGACATAACCTATGGAGGCTGGGACAAGGTGAGAGACAGACTCAGAGAGAAATAAACTCTCCTGTTCTCCTCAGAATAATATCTTTGCTTTCATAGGATGCAGGTAGAAATGGCTCTTTCCCAGGGCTCTGAATGGGGAAAAAGGCAAGGGTACAGAATCGTCACTGCCATTCAGTGTCACTCATAATTTATCCTGGTGTACATCAGGTATCAGAATAGAAGGTATGATGGTTGATTTTTCATCTCACCAGGATTAAGAATCACTCAAGAGAGACATCTTTGGGAGTGTATAGTGAGAGACATCTTTGGGAGTGTATAGTAAGGGCATTTTCAGAGAGATCAACACAGTGGGAGTTGTTGTCATTACAACCACAATCCCTGACAGAAGTTAGGAGGACAGATGTATTTTGGCTCATGGTTTCAGTCCCCAAGGCACAGAGGAGCAAATCAGCTGGAGCATGTGGTATAGGCTGCTCTCATCACAGCAAACCATGAAGCAGAGAGAGCAAGTCAGGAGCTAGCCCCAGACTACAATCTTCAAACCATGACCCCAACCCCAGTGGCCTACTTTTCCCAGCAAGGGTCCACAGCTTCTCAGCCTAGTATCGCCAGCTGAGAAAAACCATCCTAGTATGAGCTGTGGGAGTACTTGTCAGAAGCAAGTTATCACAGAGCTGTTTTCCAGATGTGTGAGCCGTGAATAGGTATTCAGGAATGAAGAAACACATATGCTTTCAGGAAAGTGAGCTATTCTACTCTTCCCTTTTGACAGGGTTTGTTTTGTTTGCTTTGCTTTTTATTGGCCTCTGCCCCCAGGTATGCTGAAAGAGCTCTGTTTTGTAAAGGGATGACCCGTTTCAGCAACTGAGATATCTATCAACTAAGGCATCTCTGAATAGGGACAGTGTATGTGCCATGGGTGGAGAATTGCTCATGCCATAGGCCAGACTATGACTATGGGTTTCCCATCTATTTTGGATGCTCTGTAATTAGAGGGATGCCCCACCTGAGTGAGCAGGCAGACTGTTACATGAGGTAATTGGTTGGGAGATGATCCGTGTTACCTGGCTGATAGACAAGAGGAGAAATATTTGGCTTAGAAAAGCAGAGACAGCACAATTGAGCTTGAAAGGACTTCAGGCACAGGCTGGAAATAAGGATACACAACGAGTGAGACTGGAGACAGCAGCGAAGAAATGATGTCATTTGCTACCTTCCTCCTCCTTAGGAGCCCTGGGTAAGAGCTGCAGCATCCCCACCACCAGGGAATACCATGGCGATTTCAAATCATCTGCCAAGATTCAGTGCTAATGAACACAGTGCCTGTTTTCGAAATGAATACATTTTCCCTGCCCTGGTGGCATAGAAGTATAGGTTAGCATGACATTTAAGTGTTAGAATGTACACCTCTAGGTGTGAGGGTGGGATGAGGATGTTGAAAGAGTTAGAGTGTGAAAAGGCTCCAACATGTTAGAAAAAGAACCGCATTGTTGAATGTATCGTGGAGTGCAGTGCTGTTGGTTTGAGCAAGACAGTAGACCACACTTCAGAAAACCCAAAAGGACAGATCTCTTCTTACACTAGAAATCATAGAAAAGTCACTAGAAACCTTCTGCAGGTGGTTAAAAATTAAACAAAAAAAGGATCAACAAATGAAAGAGAAAGTCCTGCTGGTCACAGTGGTGTGCACAGAGGTAGGGCATGCTGAAGAGTGGAATCAGGAAGAGCTGGACTTCCAGGGTATTATGTGCTGCATTTAAAGAAATTAAAGGAGTAAGGGAAAAAGAAAGAGGAAGTCAAAAACCAGAACTAGAAAAAGAGTTTGAATGTCAATGCAGAATATTAAAATCTATGAGATGCAACTAAAAATATTCTTAAGGAGTACAGTATTGTTTGGGTTTTTTGAGGTGCGATCTATTGTCTTGCTCCAACCAACAACACTGCCCTCCTTATCTCATTACGTGTTTATAGTGGAGAGCAAGACAGTCCCAAACCGATGAAATCCCTGTTTTATGAAACTGAGAAAAAAGGCAAAAAGGCAGGAAGGAGGAAACAAAAATCATATTTATCGATGTAAATCAAAACAGTAAGATAATAGAGAAAATCAAGGAACTGCTGACTACCTTTGAAAAAATAAATTTTAAAAAGGCAGATCATTAGGCGTAGACCATTAGGCATGTATGAAAGAGGCTGGGAAGAGAACTCTCAAAAGAGGGGACATAGCAGTAGTTCCCAGGCCCTGGGGGTTGGGAGAGAGGGTTAGTACAAAGAACAACAACAAAGAAAGGAATCACAATGAGTGCAGATTCTTATGAGAGAGGTGTTGAGACCTAGTAAATTAAAAGGGACAAATGTTTCTGCATATAAATTGAACTTCAATAAACCACACTTTTACTCTTAAAGATTTTAGAAAGGATTTTTCTTTTTAATGTGCTAGGAGAATACAATAAAGACCAGGGCCAAGTGAATGAAGAAAATCTTGTTAAGATGGAAGGAAAGCTACTTAACCCGAGACAAAAGGAAAGGGGAAAAAGGGGAAGCTTTCAAAAGAACACAGAGGGCTGGAGTGATGGCTCAGTGTTTAAAAGCACTGAGTGCTCTTCCAGAGGTCCTGAGTTCAATTCTCAGCAACCGCATGGTGGCTCACAACCATGTGTAGTGGGGTTTGATGCCCTCTTCTGGTGTTTCTGAAGACAGCAACAGTGTACTTACATAAAACAAGCAAATAAATCAGAGAGAGAGAGAGAGAGAGAGAGAGAGAGAGAGAGAGAGAGAGAGAGAGAGAGAGAGAGAGAGAGAGACTGAACCCATCAGGCAGGTGAGGATGCCCCACATGGAAACAAAAGCATCTCCAATAGATCCTGGGAGGTCCAGGAATCCCGAAGATGCATCTTAAGCAGTGATAAGCCAACTGCAGCTGCCCTACATCCGAGGCTATTGCAGCAGTGTCATACGGAAACTCGAGGCAGAATCCCAAGCTTATCCTCGAGATGGCTGTGCTGGCTATCTTTATGTCAACCTGACAAAATCTGGAGCCAATTTGGAAGAGAGATACTTAACTCAGAAAATGTCTTTCTCATTGGCCTGTAGGTAAATCTGTTAATGAGGTTTGTTTGTTTGTTTGTTTTGATTGGTGACTGATGTTGGTGAGTCTCGCTCATTGTGGGCAGTGCCATGCCTACCACTGCCACATCAAGCAAGCCAGTCAGCAGCATTCTTCTACCACTCTGCTTAAATTCCTACCTCTGAGTTCCTGCTTGAGTTCCTGTCCTGATTTCCCTCAGTGATGGAGAGTTGTGAGGTGAAATAAATGCTTTCCTCTCCTAGTCGCTTCTCGTCATGGTGTTCTATCACATTACTAACAGTCTTAACTGACATAATGGATATTCCCAGTACACATGTCCTGAACAATCGTGGAACTTGAAAATGTGTCCAGAATTCCCTCCCCAGGTTATATGGTTAGTTGGCTAACTGGGTTAACAAAACCCAGTCACTTCAGTGATTAGGATAGGGTCCTTGTTGAATGGATGGCCTCCCATCTGGTATGAAAGAAACTATACCTCCATTGTGAATTGGCCTTGGTGGAGCCCCTGTGGTGAATGAAGACCTGAGGGCTGGAGAAATGGAAGCCAAGTCCTGTAGTACGGACATGGAAACTAACTTACGACCACAGTTGGAGTTCTTTTTTTTGTGCTGGTGTGGATAGGTACCAATAGGAAGCCCATTGAGCCTGACAATAGATTGAACTCAAATGTGCCAAGGTAGTTTGGTCAATGAAAATACTGTGTAAAGAATCTAAATTCTTATAATTGTTGTATTCTTGTTCATTAAAAAAAATATTTAAACTGGGCATGGTAGAATGTGGCTTTAGTCCCAGAACTCCTGAGGCAAAGTCAGGCAGATCTCTGAGTTCAATGCCAGCCTGGTCTACAGAGTGAATTCTAAGACATCCAGGATTTCACAGAGAAACTCTATTTTTAAGAAACAATGACAACAACAAAAACTACACTCTTCATTGTCATTTTAGTGTTGAGAATTGTGAGTTCCAATAATTACATAATAATAATAGAACATGTAACAACTTACCTTGTAAGTTTTTATTCTGATGAAGTCAGCCTTCATAGAGACAAATCGATCTGAATTCCAGCTGATGTTCTTGAGGTGTTCTACAAGATCAGCACAGAAACAGAATATCATGGTAGCCTATGTCTTTGATTACATCCTTAGCCAGCCACTCAATTCTGAAAGAAGTAAGAAATAAAAGATGCGTTAATGTACAACTGATAGACACAAGATTATCTATACAGATAAATCATCCATGTGAACATGGAGAGAAGCCTGGGAAACAGAATGCTCTCAGGCAGAAAGTTCTGTTAAAGTGGAACCAGAGTGCTGATAAGACTCCTAATAGGACATCATCGCTCTAAACAGGGTTAGAGGTCATGCATGGTATTTTTTTTTTTTTTTATCATTACAGCACCTGTTGTTAAACTTTAAAACATTTGGATGGTATTTACTGAAACCCTCATTTTATAGCAAAGAAAGAGGAAATAGAGAGCTGATTTTTTTGTTTCTTCTTTATCACCTAGACCTGTGTGGGAAGAGGAAATGGAAATGCTGTCTCCATAAGATTGGCCTGCGGGGAAGTCTGTGGCGTGTGGTCTTGATTAATGACTGATGTAGGAGGACCCAGATCACTGTGGGGGGAGCTATCCTTTGGATAGGTTTTCCTGGCTTGGATAAGAAAGCAAGCCTTCCTCTACAGCTTCTGCTTCAGTTCCTGCCTCCAAGTTCCCACCTTGCTTGTGTTTCTGTCCTGGCTTCCTCCAGTGATGGACTGTTGTTACCTAAAAGTGTAAGATGAAATAAACCCTTCCCTCCCCAAGTTGCTTTTGGTTCTGGTGTTTTTTCAAAGCAACAGAAACCATAAGACAGAGAGTGACATATTCTCCTTACACTGGAAGAAAAGTCAAGTGGAGAGTAACTAAAAAAAAAAAAAATCATATATTCACCAAAGGCAGCACACACTGTAGCAGTACAGTGTGGAATCCTATGTGGAGGATGCTCCCTGGAGTCAATGAACAGCAATGGCTTGCCTCTGCCTGCGCTCTGGCACTGTCTTCACAATTTTCTACTCATTCTATATGTACAAGTGTGTAGCCACTCCCCACACAAAACCAAAACCCTGAACAGAGGCAGGATCTCAGATGTGTACCTTAAAAAGAAAATCCCAATGGGCATTTCTATTATATATGCACAAATAGAGTGTTAGCTGTGTTTTCAGGTAGTGTTTGTCTAAATAAATATGATCACCCAATGATTGTATATCAGAATATCTGGCATGCTTTTACAAAGATGCATAGAATTCATAAATTTTTCATTACATTTATTTATCTACTGTATGTGCATGTGTACATACACACATACCACAGTGTGTGTGAGCACGCATATGTGCGTGCATACATGGATGTGCATGTGTGGGGAGTATTTACATGCATATATATGAAAGGGCATGTACAGATGGAGGCCAGAAATCAACCTAGGGTATCTCTTCTTAGGAGCTGTCCGTCATAGTTTTGAGACAGGGTCTCAGTGGGTCTTGGAGCTTACCAATTAGGATAAGCTGGTGGCCCTGCAAGCCTGGGATCTGCCTGTCTGTCTCCCCAGAGCTGGGGTTACAGGCACAGCCTACCATCTCAGTCTTTTCACATTGGTTCTGGAGATCAAACTCAGGTCTGCATGCTTGCACAGCAAACACTGACTGTGCATCTCCTCAGCCCCTCCAGTCCCACAAATCCTACTTTAAACATAAAGACTCAGATTAAAGTGGAAGGACTGAGAAGGACGCATCACGCTGTGGCAATGAAAAGTAAGATGAAGAAACCATCTTACTTTCAGTCAGGATGTGACATTAGAGTCGGTGATCTCTGTCAGCTCCTGAAGAATGCTTGACAATCCTAGTGTATGTTTCCTTAAGGATGCCAGGTGACTGACAGAACAGCAAGGAGAAAGGGACACCACTGCACTTAGAGACTCCCTCCCACACTCCCTCTACCAGGCATGGGCAGATCCTGCAGTTGGGAAATTAGTTAGGATAAAGGATAAAGTTGAACAACCCATCAATAAACTGGATCTAGCTGGTATGTGTACAACACTCCACCAAACAACAGAATATACATTCTTCTCAAAATATTCCAATGAAAATGACAAAACTAGAAAAAAATGTGTGAAAATTATAATCTGTTAAAGGTTTGTATCTACTATACCTGTTGTATTTCTAATATAATATATATAATATATATGTTTTCACTGTATAGCTGTGGCTGTCTTAGAACCAACTCACTTTGTAAACGAGGTCAGCCTCACAGTCACAAAGATCTGTCTGCCTCTGCTGGAATTAAAGGTGTCCATCACCACTGTCTGGATTATGCGTTTGTATAATTAAAATGATTATATTTACACAATATATGTGATTATAATTATAGTTGTATATATTTAATCCTTTAATGACTCAACAAGAAGACAAACAACCAAATAAAAAAGTTTGCAAAAGGCTTGGATAGAGACCTTTTATCCCCATAAAAAAAGAATGAGAATAGCTGATAAGCACACTAATGGTTCAGGAAATATAATCACAGGTTGATATCATCATACTAAATGTCAGCAGATATGTGAAGGAAACAGAGTCCTGCTAAACTACTAGTGAGGCTGAAAAATGGCACAACCATTTTGGGAAACAACCTGCAGTTGTTGGAACTCACCAGGAAGCCCAGAATTTCACCCCAGGGGCTTAATCTAGGAGAAATGAAAAATACATCCATGTCAAGAATTGTACCTGAGCTGTATACAAATCCAAGTCAGAAGTCCAAAGGTTCACTGGCTCCTGGACCAATGATTAGATGTTTTATGACTTAATTTCCATGTAACTGCCTGTCGGTAACTTAATGAAACTGTAAGACAGGATTGTGGAGATGGACCCAAGCATAAAAATGTACTGAAATCATAGAATCATTTCCCCATGTAAAGTGGGTGTAATGTTTGTTTTAAAGCTGAGGGCTGAATTCCTGGACCCCACCCTGGACCACTTATAGAGGAATTTTAGACACCCAATGGAGGGACTGGAACACCAACCCAGCCACAAAATCTTCAACCCACAATTTATCTTGCCTATGAGATGTGCAGGGATAAAAGACGGAGAATTTGAGGGAAGGGCCAACCAATAACTGGCCCCGCTTGAGACCCATGCAATGAGATGGAGTCCACCCCTGACACTATTAATAATATTCTGCTATTCTTGCAGACAGGAGCCTAAAATAACTGTCATCAGAGAGCTTTCATCTAGCAAGTGATGGAAATAGATGCAGAGACCCATTGCCAACCATTAAGTGGAGCTTGGGGAATCCTGTGGGAGAGGGGAAGGAAGGATTGTAGGAGCCACAGTGGGTCGAGGACACGACAAGAACACCTAGAGTCAACTAACCTGGGCCCATGGTGGCTCACAAAGACTGAAGTGTCAACCTGAGAGCATGCATGGGATGGACCTAGGCCCTCTGCACGAGTTGTGCCGCTGGGTCTTCTGTAGCTGGCATCAGCTACTCTGTGGGTTCTTTTTCCTTCTACCCTTTTCCCTACCCTTTCAACCCCCTAATTCTAGATAGGAAATAAGAACAGAGGAGAAAGAGTTCAGCTGTATTGCTCAACTACTTCCTGCTGATTAGGGGCATGAAGTTCCTTGGAGCAAGTTTGAACTTCACCAACAGGCTATCTAACTTTTTCTTGTTGTTTCTTTTTTGTGCATGGCTACTTAATAAATCCCAACCAACGGCAATCAACCAACAACCCACCCCACTTCTCAGGCTCTTGCATTTACATACCCTCTGAAAGGTCCCCAGGATTCCTGCCATCACACAACTGCAGAAATTATGTGCCACTGGTAAAATCATGCCTCTGCTAGAGCAAGACACAAGTCATAGTCAGCTGCTATGGACCATCTGAAGCACTCTCATATCCCACACCTGGGATTAAAACAAAAATATATTCTTATACTACCTCTGTGTTTTTGAAAGAAATCAAAATGTCAAAACCGTCACTACAGTCTTCATGTGGGACCTCTAACAGCAGGAGCAGGGGCTATCTCAGAGTACACTACCTGCCTTTGGCTCCCTTTCCCCTAACTGGGCTGCTTTGTCTAGCCTCGATAGAAGATTTGCCTAGTCCTACTGCAACATGATATGTCAAGGTTGATTGATATCTGTGGAGAGGTGGTGGGGGGAGAGGAGAGGTGAGAGGGAGGGACTGGGAGGAGAGGAGGGAGGGGCAGCTTTGATTGGGTTGTAAAGTAAATAAATAATCAATAAAAAAGAATATAGCAAATTAAAAAAAAACATCAGAGGTGCTCCTGAAGAGTTAGCTGAGGACCCCAATTGTTCACGCTACACTGTCTCCTCTCTCTGAGGTCTGCACTTCTGAGGATCCTAAATCCCAGACCTGCTGTGAACACGGGGAAGCTTGTCTTGCATGTGCATGTGAAGATCTCCTTGTTCAGTCTTGGTACAGGAATGGGCATGTGGTCTAGGTACTGAGGTGGCTCTGCTAGAGGGCTACACCTACAAATCCAGATCCACGGTAGTGTATCACAGGTAGTGTATCACAGGCAGCAATTAGAAACCCAAGAGTAAACTGATGTGTCTAAGACTAGAAGTGAACAACCTAGAACAAGAGAAAAAGAATATCTGTGCTTTCCACAAGTGGTTTGAAACTGCATTCTCTTATTCTCAAAACATTACCACTGATAGATACAATCATACACATGCTGACTGGCCGACCTGGCACACTGTTCCAAAGGAAATGGAAGTTTCAGGGAAAGTGGGGGTTTTAAGAATGTGTCCTGTGGTTTGGAGCTGTGATGAAAGGATGGACCATCTAGAGACTGCCATATCCAGGGATCCATCCCATAATTAGCTTCCAAATGCTGACAGCATTGCATATACTAGCAAGATTTTGCTGAAAGGACCCAGATATAGCTGTCTCTTGTGAGACTATGCCGGGGCCTGGCAAACACAGAAGTGGATGCTCACAGTCAGCTATTGGATGTATCACAGGGCCCCCAATGGAGGAACTAGAGAAAGTACCCAAGGAGCTAAAGGGATCCGCAATCCTATAGGTGGAACAACAATATGAACTAAGCAGTACCCCCCCCCCCCGCCCCCCGGAGCTTGTGTCTCTAGCTGCATATGAATCAGAAGATGGCCTAGCCGGCCATCAGTGGAAAGAGAGGCCCATTGGACTTGCAAACTTTATATGCCCCAATACAGGGGAATGCCAGGGCCAAAAGAATGGGAATGGGTGGGTAGGGAAGTGGGGGGGGGGTATGGGGGACTTTTGGGATAGCATTGGAAATGTAATTGAGGAAAATACGTAATATAAATATTAAAAATTAAAAAAAAAAGAATGTGTCCTGTGAAGGTGATATTCACCTCCTAACCCTTCCAGGTTAAACCGAAAGTCTGTGAAAAGCCATGAGACTCAGGCATCTTGGTGGAAAGCCATGCTTTCCCTTCCCGATCTCTGAGCTCTGTACAGGGCAATGCTTTCGGAGTGTGTGTGTTAATTATTATACTTACATCTGTATAGCTTTACCAATCTTTCTGAATAATTGCCCATAGTTACACAGTCCCATGAACACACAAGCTCCTTGAGTTCACATTTGCTACGCTATAGAAGTTCCCCCAACCACCAGAAGGAAAGTCCTTAATGGAATTGAAGAGTCACATGAGAGGGGACCGCCCCAATGAACCGCTGATACAGGGTGCAGAACTCACTCACCTGTCCACTCTGATACCATGGGGGGTGGGGGGTGAACACACACTCCAGATCACCATAATAGTGCTGCGGGTATGTGAATAAATCCAAATCATATCCTGGCCAATTATCCAGAAGCTGTTAATCAAAGTATTTGGTTATGTTATTTTTCATTCATGATTTATTTTGAATGTAAATAATAAAAATTATCATTTGGAAACAGAATAATGTTGAACACAGAGGTTAGATCTACACACCTTGGTAAATTAATACATCCCCTCAAGCAATGATAAGCTTAGTAGAGCAAGGTTATGATTTAGGCAACCTGATAAAACAAGTGAGTACCAAACCAACAACATACTCTACTCCAAACCATCATACAACAACAGTGCAACCCTGATGTCTGGGCAAAAAGACGTTTAGATTTGCACAGGCTAGGAACTGGGAAAAAGGAGACAGAATTGCCATGACTCAGGGGAGACAGATGGGACACAGGACCTACAGGAGAGAATGCCAGCCAGTCATGTGAGATTTCAGATAGGTAGCCACTGGCAGCTACTTCTTCAATTAGGCCTAGGGTGACAGGCAGAGAATTAGAAGTGTCCAGCCTTTGGGGTAACCAAGGCATTTTAAAATTAACTGGTGTGTGTGTGTGTGTGTGTGTTCCATTCTAAATCCAGATAGCTCCTGGGCAGGTGGCTGGAAGCATGGGCCAGAAGCCAAAACAGTAGCACAAACTCACTGCTACAATGAAATGCTCAGATACTTAATATTATATGTATGCACAAACACATGCCAAATCATGTCTAGGCTGAAAAGCAACCTGAGGGCAGGAACTGACATTGTTATTGATTAATCAAAAACCAATTGGGGACAAGGACCTTCAGTGTTTGAACATGCAGATTTCCGATTGAATCCAAGTATTAGAACCAATCTCCAACTTTTTTATATGTGCATTCAATGTGTTTTGATCATATTTAACCTGACTCCTCCTCAATTCTCTCAGGTTGACTATCTACCCTTCCAATTCCATGTCCTTCATTTTTCTAAAAAATTCCATTGAGTCCAATTTGTGTTGCTCCTACACTAGCGGGTGTTGGCCCATCAAGCAATGGAGCATCAGATCTACCAGATGCCACACCCTTAGAAAAACACTGACTCTTGTTCCTCCCAAGAGCCAGTAGTAATCACTCGTGTTGCTGCTTATGAAGCCCTTCTTCTCCAAGCTCAAATGCTGACTGGATTGATCTTGTACAGGTTTTGTGCAGGCAACTGCAGACGTTGTGAATTTATGACTGCAGTGGTCCTGTCTTGTACAAAGTATAGTGTTGTCTTCTGGTCCTCCCTGAACTCTGGCCTTATAATCTTCCTGCGCTCTCTTCTGAGATGGTTCCTGAGCCTTAGGGGGAAGGCTGTGATACAGATGTCCTGTTTATGAATGAGCACTTCACAGCTACTTATTCTCTGTCCTTTGGGAATCTCTCCATTAATGGGCATCCAGAGCACAAAATCTTCCTTGATGAGGTCTGAGAGCCATACTAATCTATGGGTAGAGAGATAAGAATTTACAGAGCAGTTTGATACTATGTCTACCGAGGAAAATAGTTATAAAAGTTTCACTACTATCTTCTATGAGCTCCCCAACCATAAGTTTTTGGCCATATTGGTAGCACCAGGCATGTGTTTCTGTGGTCCAGGTCTCACATCCTCATAACATTCACTCCATTAGGATTCCTATAGGTGTGTCTTGCTGTGCCAACCATTCTAGTTCACAGTATAGAGCATCTTCCAATAATAGGAGAACTAGTTACCAGGAAGGAAACTTCTCAGTTAGTCAGCTTGACTTTTCCATGTCTCACGATCAAACTCTGTGATATTCTCAGCAATAGGTTCTGGTGGCCAGCCAAGAGCAATGGTAATAGCCTGTATTTTGTTTCGGGGATTTCTAGGACACCTAATTCTTCCTGGCTTCAACTCCCTTCATCTGTCTTACACCACCCTTGTTTCTACTTCCGCTGTCTCTATGCCAACGTTCACCTCCCTCTTGGAAGGCCAGGTCAATCGCACTTCTTCCTGGAAGCTCTGGAGTTGTGACTCTCTTGCCTATTCCCCTGGGATTCCTGCAGCTCTGGCTCAGCAAAGGCTTTACCTTGGGCGCTTTGGGAATGTTTCCACATTTATCCGTTCACATGCTCTGTCTTATCTGTTCACTTTTGGTTTAGGATCCATTCCCAGCCGCTCCATCTTATACCAAGACATTCCCCACCCCACTCCCACCCTCCTCTGGATGAAGGGCTCCTGTTTTAGAAAGGGGGTTTTAAGGTAGAGCCCAAGCCACTCTCATCCTAATTTTGGTCTCTGGGCAGACCAAACTCATGTTATTTTCCCCCAAATTTAACCCTTCCCTATCTCAGGTAAGAGCAGAATTTTCTTCTGTTTCTTCAGACTAAAACTTTGGCATTGGCTTTGTCCTTCCTTTAATCTGTGTGTTAATCAGTATGTCATCCCCTTCCCTATTCCCTCCCAGTGTGAACATAACCACACCGAGCAACTTCCACGGCTCCCTCCCTGCCCTCATCTGGGTCTCCACTGCTCTCATTTCATCCTGAACTACTGCAGAAATGGCCGAACCTGGTCTTGCTTCTCCCAACATGGCAGCTGTAGTGACCTTTGAGGAGTGTACTTTGCCTCATAACAGTCTCTGGCTCAAATGTTCTCAAGGGCTTCTCATTTCACGTCGAGCAAAACCGACCGTCCTCACTGAGGCCCACAAGAATCCCCCTCTTGATTGTCTGGTATGTTCTCCTTTCCTCTGCTCTAGCCATTTTTCTCCTGGGTGACTGAATCTGCTGACAATTGTTTAGTGTTTTGATATTTCTTTAGCTCATAATACTCTTCCTACAAATGCCCACGGGGCTTGTGTATTCTTTTTCGCCAGTCTTCATTCAATGTTACCTTTACAGAGAGGCCTTTCTGATTACAAATAAAAACCAGCACTCTCCTTCCTCCCCCAGCCCATTGCTGTATCCTTCATATCTAATTTTACTTTCCTTCATAGCATGTGTTACTGCTAGATGTGGGTGAGTATGTATATATGAGTGTGTGAGACTGTGTGTGCATGTATGAATATGTATATATGCATATATGAATTGTGTGCATGTGTGTAAAAGAGTGTGTCTGTATGAGTGAGGGTGTATATATGAGTGAGGGTGTGTGTGTTTGTGTGTGTGTTTCTGTCTGTCTGTCTGTTCTGACTTGTCTTATCCCCCTGGAATGTGAGCTACTTCTGGCAGAGATTTTATCTTTCTTTCTGTTCAACCCCTCATGCCCAGACCACTGACCTGAGATCTGGTAAGTACTAAAAAGATGTTCAACAACCGAATAAATTAGACAGTCATTACCTCTGCACTCCAACCTATAGAGGTTTGCTAACTTGTGATAGAAATGACTACTTTTCAAAGCTCTGAAGATTCATAGTTGTCTCACTGGCCAAGGAGTATGCATCATCCGCATAGCCAAAACGTGTCATAGTCACTGTACCTCCACCAGTATGCTGGCTAGTGTGACTGGTTAACTTGTGCAGAGCAACTCTGGTTTCAACTTTGTAAATTCCAGGAGTCTGCTGAAACCAGAGTGGTTGGTCAGTGGCCTCACAGCTGCACCTGAATGACACTCAGCCTCTGTGATGGCCCAGTAAAGACTGTCCAGTGAGGTCAGCCAAGCAATTGTTCTGGTGTTTCCTCTGGACCACACAATGGTGCCCACTGTTCTTCCTGGAGCTCATTCACTCACAGCCCTGGTAATTAGTGGTCTCCTGCGCTCATTCCTCTCTCCATGCAAATCCTTACAGCTCTTTGATCTGAATCATAGAGAATACTCTCCATGTCAAGGTTGTGTTCCACACTTTCATTTTTACTGCCATGAGATTAGGAGACCGTATTATTCTTTTCTTCATTTCTCTCTCTCTCTCTCTTTTCTTTCTTTTCTCTCTCTCTCTCCCCTTCCTTCCTTCCTTCCTTCTTTCCTTCTTTCCTTCCTTCCTTCCTTCCTTCCTTCCTTCCTTCCTTCCTTCCTTCCTTCCTTCCTTCCTTCCTTCCTTCCTTTCTTTCCTTCTTTAGTTTTTGAGACAGGATCTCACTATGTAGCCATGACTAGCCTGAAACTAGCCATGCAGACCAGGCTTGGGTTTAAATTCTCAGATATCCACCTGCTTCTGCTTCTGTCTCCTGAGTGCTGGTATTAAAGGTGTGTGCTACTGTGCCCAGTCCTGATTTTGTTTTCTTTAAATAAGATACAATAAAACCTATGGAGTGGATGACATCAAATAGAGTGCAAAGACAAATACTGAACAAATGCTCAATATACACACATACACACATATATACACACACACATACACACATATATGCATGCATACACATACACACATACATACACACATACATATACACATACACACATGCACATACACACTCATACACATACATACATACACATATATACATACATTCATATAACACATACATACACACTCTAGCATACATACACACATACACATTCATATACATACATATACACACATAAATACATACACACAGACATATACACACATACGTACTCATACACAATACAATGTGCAATACGCACGTGCACACACACATATACAATGTACACACATGCCCACATTCACACACATACATACATTCACACATACATATATATGCACATAAATACACATACATACACACACACACACACACAAATGCCATAGAAAAGGAAAAGATGATAGGAAAATTAGGAAACAAAGCTATACGTGAAAACAGTTAGAGCAGACAGTAGCCTAGAGCAATATGAGCAATGTGGATGTCAAAGTCTGATTCCTCTGGGGCAAGTCTGCTAGCCATGAGACCTGGGACATATTAATGTCTCTAAAATAAAGTCAAGGCCTGTCTCACATGTCTAATGAAAATGTTAAATGAGACAGATAATGAATATAAGACTCCCTAGCATGTGGTCTATAGTGCTTACACAGTGATATTGGCCGCATAACTATACGGAAGCATCAGCTGTCTATACAACTCATATTCATTGTTTATATAAGTACATTTTAACTCATTTAAAGAAAAACTTGAGTTTCAACTGTACAGCTGGTGATTTTACTAGTTCCAAACCAATGACAACCAATTTTGAGCAAGATCTCTGAACTCTGTCTACATCTTTTCATTTGCTAATTCCTGTATGCTACTATTTATTCTTTATAATGCATTAATGCTCCTCCTACCCAAATCAATTGAATGTCACTTGCAGATAAGATCCATTTTACTAATTTTTTATTAGCAAGTTGCTCTTTCACATTTTCATATATGTGCACTCTGTATTCTGGATGCTCCGTCCTTCCATTTTACTCTGGCCCCTTCCAGCCAACCCCTCCTCCATGTAATTACTTTTCCCCTATTAGTTTGGTCTTGTTTAGTGTCCCTTATTGATTAACCAATTTCACCAGTATGATCTTGAGTTTCGAACTCACCATTAGAGCATGGTGGGCTCAACAGTGGGCACACAAGCATGCTTTAAAGCCAGTAAATTTTGAAAAACTCCAAGAGGTTGTCCAAGATAAACAGGAAAATCCATCTCAATTTTTAGAATACCATAAAGGTTTCTTTTTTTCTTTCTTTTTTTTTTCTCGTCATGGGTGACCCATTATGATATCACACTTGTAAACATACTTTCAAAGATGGAATAAGCAGCTAAAATTATATCACGTAATTCATTTATTCTTGCAACAACAAAAAACGGTTAGGAACTCAAGGTGAAACATTCACTGAATGCTTGAATTTGATCAGTATGAAACAAATCTATGTCCTGAACCTTCAGACTGTATCCCATCAATGTGCATAATAGAGTGTGTTGCTATAAAGGGGCTTTATTGCAGTATACCAATCTGGACCCTGAAAATCCAAAAGGTAAACAGCTCCTAACGACCTAATTCTTTTCCCAGAGCTACCCCTACATAAGAACAAAACTTAAAAAGCTGGAGAGGGGACTCCTGACTCCACATGAACAAGTCTTAGAGCTGGCCTTCAAAGTGTACCATGGAAGAGATGAGACAGTCCTCAAACAAAAGTACAATATGCTAGCAAAGGCTATCCAACCAGCTCCAGCCACTACCCTGAGCTCATGGTCTTCTAAGACCCAGAGACCACCAGGTACCTGTTACAGGTGCAGTCGACAAGGTCATTGGGCTAAAGCCTGTCCTAACCCCTGCAAGCTGAGGGGGCCATGCCCTAGGTGCCATCAAGAGGGACATTGGGCTGTCGACTGCCTTCATGTTATGCAAAACAGAGGGACATCACTCCCAGATAACCCTCCAACCAATCTCCTAGGCTTGGCTATGGCTGACTGACAAGGCTCAGGCTCCTCTGACGTGACCACTGCTATCATAAACAGGGAGCTTAGGGTAGATATCATGGTATGTGGGCCATCTATCTCTTTTCCCTTGGACACTGGAGCCACTTACTCGTTCCTAATGGAGTTTTGGGGGCCCACTTCTCCTTCTCGTTTTTCCTATTGTCGGGGTAGGAGGACAACCTTACTTCCCTTACCAGACCCCACCACTTAGTTGCATTTTTAGGGGTGTACCTCTCACCCATTCCTTTTTGGTAGTGTCAACGTGTCCCGTCCCCTTATTGGGAAGGGATCTCCTAGCTAGGCTAGGAGCCTCTATTTCTTTTGCTCCCCATATTCGCCTAAACTCAAACTCACCAGCAGTTCCTCTGCTCCTTATTTTAGCCAGCCAACCTACTAACCATACCATGTTATTCCCTTTACCAGCCTCACAGGTAGATCTCCGAGTCTGGGACGTCCAGAACTCCTCTGTTGCTAAACACCATTCTCCTGTTGTCATCCAATTATTGGACCCTACCAGGTACATCACCCAAGCTTAATACTCCTTCTCTCTCTCGAGAGTCTCGGGGGACTTAAACCAATCATTTCTGACCTCTTGAGAAAGAAACTCCTTTGCCCTACTTCTTTCCCCTTTAATACCCCTACGTTAGCAGTCAAGAAACCTAATGGTACTTATCGCTTAGTTCCAGACCTCAGGCATATTAATTCTGCAGTGGTTCCTCTCCATCCTGATGTGGCTAACCCCTACACACTTTTTCCCATTATCCCCTCGGGAACTTCCTATTTCTCAGACCTAGATCCCAAGGATGCGTTCTTCTCTATCCCTCTAGATGCCCAGTCACAAAACATATTTACCTTTACTTGGACAGATCTTGATACCCACTTTTCTACCCAACTTACCTGGACTGTTCTACCTCAGGGATTCTGGGATAGTCCACACCTATTTGGGCAAACCTTGGCTTACGACTTATTATCTTTATCTCTCCCTAAATCTAAGATCATACTTTATGTGGATGATGTCCTTCTCTGTAGCCCCTCTTTAGAAATTAGCCAAACTGACACCTGTGCTCTTCAAATTTTCCTCTCCAATCGAGGCTACAGGGTCTCACCTTCTAAAGTCCAACTGTCCACCCCTCAGGTTACTTATCTGGGACTAACAATTACCCTGACCCATAAGGATATTACATTAGATAGAAAGAATCTGATCCAATCTCTAACTGTCCCTTCTATGAAAGAAGAGATTCTATCATTCCTAGGAATAGCTAGTTTTTTATGTTCGTGGGTTCCTTCCTTTTTCCTTCTTCTTGTCCTTTATATGAAGTAGCATCCGGTTCTACCCACGAACCTCTTTTAAAACCTATTACCAAGCCTTTTCAAAGTCTTCAACAGTCCCCCAAGGCCCCAGCCTTACATCTCCCTAACCTGACTTGTCCTTTTTCCATCTATGTAACAGAAAAGGAGGGATTTGACCTTGGAGTCTTAGGTACCAGATTGGACCTTCTTTTGCACCTGTGGCATACTTGTAAAAAACAAAAACAAAAACAAAAACAAAAACCCTAGATCTAACCATCCAGGGATGAGCACTTTGTATTTGTACTCTAGCAGCCGCTGAACTCCTTATTTGAGAGTCAAAAAATCCCTAAACTTTGGTTCACCTATAACTGTCTTCTCTTCTCATAACCTGTCACAGCTCCTAACATATAAAGGATTACAGACTCTACCTCCCTCCGGGGTTCTCTCTCTCCAGGTAGCTCTAATAGAAGACCCCACACTCACTTTCCAATCATGCCTGCCTCTCAATATTTCCAATCTTCTTCCTCGACCAAATACTAACCACCCCCTATCTCACTCCTGCACTGAAACTTTAGAAGAACTATTACCTCATCCTTCACACATACAGGAGGACACATTGCCTCAGGCCATCTATACTTGGGATACAGATGGCAGCTCCTTTTGATATGAAGGAGCCAGAAGAGCCAGCTATGCCATAGTATCAGACACTGAAGTGGTGGAGGCATAGGCCTTTCCTGCCTATACTACCAACCAACAAGCTAAACTAATAGCCCTCACCCATGCTTTTCAACTGGCACAGGGATAATCCCTCAACATCTACACAGATTCCAAATGCTTTTCACATCTTCCTGTTCCACGCATGCTCCTTACCATGAAACTAATGCAAGCCAGATTATGGCTATGCTAGAGGCTTCCCGTCTTCCCACAGCTATTGGGATCATCCACTGCAGATCCCACCAGACAGATGACTTGGAGACAATAGTCTCCAAGGGAAACAATCGAACCGACGAGACAGCTAGAGCTGTGGCCCTTAGGGGCCCAGGTCTTATCCTCCCCAGGACATTCTTACACTACAGTCTACATCTCCACCTTCACCCATTGACATTCGCCAAACCCTGTCATACCTTCACCAACTTTTCCATCCTAACAGCCAAGCATTGTCTTCTTTTGTTAAGACACACCTACAGCCTAGTCCTGAAGATTTACACTTCTTAAAATCTATCACTGCTTCTTGCAAAATCTGTCAGACATCTAACCCCTACTCGAAGTATCGCAGCCCTTCTTTTCCTACTCATCAGGCTGGAGGCTCCCTTCCTGGAACTGACTGGCAACTTGATTTTACCCATATGCCCACCATCAGACATGCCAAATACCTCCTGGTTTTGGTAGACACCTTCTCAGGGTGGGTAGAGGCATTTCTCACAACTAACAAAAGGGCTCAGACAGTCTCTGATCTCTTCCGAGAGATCATCCCTCGATTGGGTGTCCCGCTTTCTCTCCAAGCAGACAATGGTCCTGAATTTACCTCTCAAGTTTCTCAAATCCTACCTAAGGCCCTAAACATCCCCTGGCACTTTCACATTCCTGTACCACCCTCAATCTTCAGGCAAGGTAGAAAGAACTACCTGCTCCTTAAAAACCACTCTTGTTAAGCTGTCACAGGAACTTCACCTTGATTGGATGAAACTCCTGCCCCTGGCTCTTTTCAGACTGTGAGCTCTCCCCAAGCGATCTCTCCTCATTTCACCTTTCAAACTCATGTATGGGCATCTAGTCCTAACTCCTGGCCTTTCACCCAAGCACTCTCCCCTCCAGATCATTTGCTTACCCCATTACTTTCTCATCTCCGTTCTCTTCTATGGATCTTTGCTGACCATCACCTACCTCAACCACACTTTGTTTCCTGCCCACTACCTGTTAACACTGGGGACCAAGTCCTTTTTATCTCCTCCAGGTCATCAGCCCTCACCCCTTTCTCCTAAATGGCAGGGCCCTTTTAAGGTAATCCTTGTGACCCCTATAGCTGCTAAGCTTGAAGGACTCTCTCATTGGGTCCACCTGTCTCACCTGAAACCCTTCATTCCTCCACCTAAAGATGACCCCTCTTCATACACATTGACCCTAACAGGACCGTGCTCTGTTAAGCTCTGGGAGACATCAAGACCACCCGTCTTGTCCCCTATCCCAGAAAATGAGACTCCACTCTGGCAGCCGAACTCAACTTCGTTGGATGAGATGCTGGATTAGTTGTGGTCTTCTTGTCTTTTCCCTGCTGTTCATTTCCATCAAGGGTAGCCCTTACACCTGGAGATTCGAAGTTCGAGAAACGCCCACAGATAACAAACAGGCTTTTCAAATAGGGTCAGGAAACTGATCCATAGTTGGGTGCCAAGAACCGATCCAAATCGTCATGGTCCCAGTATCTGTTACCCCATCTGTGTATTATGACCTCTATACTTGCTTTCTCAATGATCGGACAAAAGATTATTGCAGAAGATGGCCAGACAAATATGGGGGCTGCCCATATTGGTCTTGTGAGATACATATGTTAGGAACACAGATTAGTCATGTCTTCTATCGATTCCACAAGACACTCTTTTTCTACATACTAGACCCATGGGATCCCAGGTGGGAAACAGGAGTTGCTGGTAAGCTTTACCAAAAAACTCAGCCCAGCTCCCCAGTAAGTACCATCCACATCCAGAGAAAACGCGTCTCAATTGCCCCACCCTTAAATATAGGAAAAGTAGGAGAGATAATCAAACATTCCTCCAGGTTCTTACCTCTTTGACGACCCCCCTCATGAATAGTACTAACTTGTCATTCCGTCTTTTGTGTCAGACCTTGACCTCGCCTACCAGCTCCTTAATGTCACCAGGCCTAGCTGTTTTAAGGATTGTTGGCTATGTGTACCTCCTGGAACTAATTCACAAGTGTCGGTTACAGCGTCTCTGGTGATACTACCAAGTAACCTTACCTCACCCCTCACTAGCTGCTCTAAGTCCAATGTTGCCATGACTCCATACCTCACTTCTATCTCGCTCTTTGATGTGGCAAATTGCTTCAAAACCTCTGGGGCTTGCTCTGTAGGAACACTGAGTTCTCTAGACTGCAATAAAACCATAACTCTTGACACATCATCTCTGCCACAATGCCCCTCAGTCCAGAACACGTCAATCCTTTGTGGCACTCAAGTATATCATAGTCTACCGGCCAGCTGGTCAGGGGTTTGCTCGTTGGTATTCCTTTTCCCGGACCTGGGGGTAATTGAGGAAAATGAGCCCCTACCAGTCCCAATTGTAAACATGATAGCTGCCCAACATAAGAAGGCAATTCAAGTTGTGCCACTTTTGGTTGCCATGGGAATAGCTGTGGGTGCTGGTACTGGAATAGCAGGGATAACGACTTCTATGACCCAATATAATACAAAAACTTCCCAGTTTAAAAGTGATCTTTAGGAAATGACTGAAACTGTGCTTACTATCCAGAAACAGATCGATTCTTTGGTAGCTGTGGTACCGGTGGGTGGGGGTGGGGGGCAGGCCTAGATCTCCTGACAGCTAAAGAAGGTGGTCTTTGCCTTTTCCTCCAAGAAGAATGTTGTTTCTACATCTACCAGTCCCGGAGAGTGAAAAACAAAATCCAGGAGCTACAGGCAGACATCAAAAACTTCAGAGACCGTGAGGCCTCCGGTTCTGGGATTTTTGCAAATCCTATATGGAAGTGGATACTCCCTTTCGTAACACCTTTCTTAGTCATCTACCTGGGGTTATTATTCGCCCCTTGTCTCATTAATCTCGTCTCTACATTCCTTCATCAGACAGATAAAAAACATTTCTAATCAAACTATTAATCAGCCCCTGTTACAAGGACTACCAGCCGCTCACCACAGAAGAGCCGCTGTCCATAGAGGAACTTGATTCAGGCAATTACCAAATGGATACCGATGGTGAAAGCCAGATACACCCTCTAGACAGCAGAAAGCAGTTTAAGAGACGCCCTGGCTTCCTTTTCACCATCGGCTTCCCCTTCCCCTTTTCTTCCCTTCTCTTTAGGAGCTCCCCACTAATGGGCTCTTGCCCATCCCCATCCCACTTCCTCTTTTGGCAACATCGGACAATCTTGATCTCATGACCCTGATAAATCCATTTCCATCGAACTGCTCTCTAGACATCTACTCCTCCTGCTTGCTTTCTCCCACCTAGCTCTTCATTTTTGGCCCCTTGATCTGGCTTTGTGTCCACAGTGTGCCTCTCACATCTGGAGGGCTTTCCAGGCATTTGTTCTTAATAGTTGTTTTTACTTCTTCCATTTTATTTTATTTCATTCTTCATTTATCCCCAAAACTAACCTTGAAAACCTGCCAACGGTTTTCCAAATCTACCTTATCACATTCTGGAGTTTCAAGTATGACTTTCAAGTTGCCTACAGAGCATCCTGACCTGTAACTCCTGAGGGAGTTAGTTTAATGCCTTGCTCTTTCACATATTCATCCCCCTCCCATCTGGTCTATCATACCCACAACGACTGGAGTGTTTTTATTGTAAAAGCACAAATCAGATATAGTGATCTCTTCTCTGTCCTTGACGTGTATCTCGGTGCCAACATGGGTTTACCTTCTGCTGCTGCTTGTGATCTTGGGTGAATGTCATTGCAGACTCTTTGATCACTGCTCCCTGCCCTGGCTGAATTATCTGGACTGTGTGTTTTTACACCGCTTGCCTGTGTCCCTCCCAGAATGCAAGTTTCGGGAAGAAGAGTTTGTCTGGTTCCAAAGCTGTAGGAGCGGAACCTGGAACTCCTTGAGGCAAGGTAGGCTCCCGATGTTTAACTAAGACCTGTTCAACCTGAACAGGTCTATTTCTATTTCGCCGAGAGGCGTTTCCTTCCGAACCCACTCGTTCTAATTCAATCCATCCATTTCCATAAACAGATTAGCTGTGAATTACATGCTGAGCTCTGGAAAGAGGATCTTAATGGCAAATCAGCCTCACCCACCACCTTCACACCTTTTCATTCCAATCCTGGAGTCATAACCACCATCTGCTAGATCTTAATTTCAAGATTATGGGAGATGGGTACCCTCCGGTGGACACCTGAATGATCCCCAGAATTGCAGAGGTTTGGATCTGGCCCCACCTTCCATCTTGACACACTGCTGGGTTTTTCCGCATATCAAGTGAAGGCAGAGGGCACTCTGGCTGCTGGCTTCTGCAGAGTCGCGCTCCAGATTCTAAGTTCCAATTGCGTTACCTTGCACTTTGGCTGCCCTGAAGAGTTAGTTCTCAGTAGCCGTTTGGAAAACAAAACTCATTGAAGTGCTAATAGGCAGTGCAGAATGGTCTCTCAAGCTGCTTTCTGGGGTCTTCCTAAACCGGGACTCACAGGCCAGACTCCTTGTGGCTAGCCGAAGTAGGGACTCGGTAGGAGGCAGGCTTCCCGGCCAAGAACCCAGGAGAGAGTGGGAAGGGAGGAGTTACTGGGAACTCTGGATGAAGGAGTGATTTTAGTAGGGTTTTCGTGAGACAGGGTGGAGAGAGGAGGCTTGGATGCGAGGAAGCCAGTGATCTCCGCCCGCAGGAGGAACAAAGCCTTGGCGGTTCTCACCGAACGCAATTCAGCTAAAGGGGTGGGGGGTGGAAGTGAAGGGGTGCAACGAAGGGAGGAGAGGGGAGGGGCGCGAGTTAAGGAGGCCCGGAATCCAGAGTTCGCGTTTACCACGACGCCTCGCCTGGAGTCTGGCGCCTTCTCACTGCTCCCGGCCACGTCTCTCGCGGGGAACGCTGGACGGACAGACGCCCGGAGGATGCGTGGGCGGGGGCGGGGGGGGGGGATGTGGCTGGGCCCGCCCCGCCCCCAGCCTGCGGGCGGGAAAGCTGGGACTAGAGTCGAGCCTCATTCCCCAAGCGGCGCGGGAGCAGCTGTGGAGCAGCGCCTGATGCACCTGAGCGCGCTCCGGGGAGTGTCCCTGGCGTACCGCCCCCCAACCCCCGCCTGCCCCTTTGCCGACTCTTGCACCCCGCGGGGATATGGGACAGGCCTGCGATTCGTTCAGGAGGAAAAAGCAGTCCCCTGTTATTTGCTTTCTCAAAGCCCATCGCTGCAGCCCCCAGGCCAGCAATCTCCAAGACTCCTCCCTGCCAGATTTTAAATGCACATTTGTCCCAAGTCAATGCATTAAAAAGAGTCAGTGCAGTGCGTTCTCGAGCATTGGAAGTGGGCCGGAGTATCCCGGAGGACTTCAGAGCTTGGCGTCCTGCCAGGAGTTGGAAAGCTCCACGAGCCAAGCCAGCATTTCCTCCGACCAAACCCTAGTGATCCGATGGGTCTAGGGCAGGGACATTTTACAAAATACTGTATCAGATTTACCACTTGACTCTAATTGTCTCAGGTTGTAGCTAAAGGCAATTATTCTACTCTGATTAGAAAGCCTTGTTTTATGAATCCGTTGTTAAACCAACCCCTAATTCCAGCTTTCTTCTAGCCCAGCGCCCTGGTTCTTTGTTCTTTCCTCTAAGGTCCTGCTTTCTGTTTATATATCCTTGGTCTCCCATATCTTGCCAGAGCCTGCACTCAGCACACTTTGGGTTTAAAGGCCTCACATTAGGTATAGTTCTCTTGACTATGTCTTCTCCAAAAGATTTTTGCTAGGATAGTGTGTAGTTCAGTGATAGAGCATTTGCCTAGGATGTGAAAAGCCACGGGGTTTCTAAACACAGCACACACACACACACACACACACACTCACACACACACTCACACACACACACACTCACATACACACTGGCTTCTTCACTCTTTGGCTAAGATCAAGTGCAAAAGATGTATTCAATATTCGTTTGCTGGCACACACTGGCAAGAGGAATGCTGGTTGTGTTGCTTTGAAGGGAAAATAGTTACCTATCAATCCATGTTGCCCTAAATTGGAATAATTGTGTAATAATATTGTACTTATGTTTGATGGATCAGCCATGCTCAGCACTTTAGCTGTTAATCTCTAAGGACCAGAACTGCGGAAGAAGAGGAGGGTAAGGTGTAGGCTCCCTGACACTAGTCCTTGTGTTTGGTGCCTGGCTGTATCAATGGGTAATGTTCTCTTGCACACAGGTAAATAGTTTCACTCAGAATCATTTTTGTAGCTGCCTTTCACCTGTTTCTGCTTTCTTTCTTTAAAACTGACCCAGACAATATTCATCAGCAATATTATTGAAATTTTCAGAAATTGGGATGGAGAGATGGCTCAGTCATCACGAGCACTTGCTTCTTTTACAGAGGACCAGGGTTCAAATCTCAGCACTCAGGTGGTGGCTCACAACCACCCGTGACTCCAATTCCAGGGACTCTGATGCTCTCTTCTAACCTCTGTGGGTACAAGCCATGCAGGTGTTGCATATGTGCAGGCAAAGCACTCATACACGAAATGAAATGAAATAAAATAAATCTTAAAAAAATTACAGGAACTGAAAAGTGCTGTTATGGTAACAGTTGAACTCCAGTGTCCAGGAAGCAGGTCAGTACAGCTCAGTGACCACACTCTTCCCACGGGGTATGGTGCAGATCTAGGGTGGGGCTTTGGGTGGTTCACACCTTGCTGGAAGACACATCACATGAGTTTCCAACAGCTTCAATGCCAGCCTCAGCCACAAGAATCTCATTGTGAAGTCATAGTACAAATTATGGCGCAGGAGACTTCAAAACATATTTCAGGGCAGGGCACTTGTCTCGGTAGAGAAGCATGTGTTAAGGATACTCACTGGCTGAAAAATGGCAGATAGATGTTTACAAAAGACCATATGTTTAGACATAAACCCCAATGAATTTCTGAAAAAAAATATAGCTTGCTTGAAGGACAACAAGAATCTTTTATGAATTCATGTTCTAGATCATTCTATAGACATAAACTCCAATGAATTTAGTGTAAAAACTATAGCTTGCTTGAAGGACAATAAGAATCTTTTATGAATTCACATTCCAGAACATTCTATATATACCATTGTAGGCCATTGTATAAAGAACAATAAATAAACTTTAGAATAATAAATTTATATTTCTTCCTGTCATCATGTCTTGCATTTGTTGGAGTATAATTGATAATATGGATCACATGAATGTAGTATAATATTAAATTATAATTGCAATGACCAGAGCAATAATGCTTCTATCTAGGCTTTAATATTAATCATACATTAGGAAGATTTAGAGGGAGATGTTTAATTTGTGTAATAAAGGTTCTGAAATAGTTTTGGAGAGAAATTTCAATTCTAGCATGACCTGTATGTCTTTAACACATGAGTCTAAACTAGTAAGATAAATGTGTTATGTTTCAATTCTCTCCTCTGTAAGGGGTGAGAGGTAAGGCATTTCTGTACTGCATACGATAATGAGGTTAACATGAAATCATATGCTTGAGAAACTTTTGAAAATGCTAAAAAAAAAAAGTGTAACATTATCTGCTTGTGATGCCGTGGGGAAAAAAATGAACAACAAAAAAAAAGGGTTTTGACTGCTGAATAAAGAAGAAATGGCCTCTCCCAGAGATGAGCCACCTGATTGGTTATCCAATGGCCTCTCCCAGAGATGAGCCCCCTGATTGGTTATCCAATGCAAAGTGGTCAGTTCTGAAACTATCTACATGCAAGCAACAAAAGTGGACTCAGAATGCTGTATTTGTATGTTTGTGTATCTCTCCATATATACTTATATATTATATGTAAATATATACATATAAGTGTATGTAACAATAATAATGTAAAAGAGGCTGTCTATTTGGAGGAAGCGAGGAGGAGGTTGGGATGGGATTGAAGAGCAGCTGGAAAGAGAACTGGGAAGGCCATAAGTGATATAATTCTATTTTAATTAAACATGTATAAAATAAAAAAATAAAAAGGAAAGATTTATAAAATTATTCCGTGTAAAATGATAGGACATTGATGTGCATGCGTGTGTTTGTGTGTTCACACACCTGAAAGCTAGAGCACAGAGCACAGTGTATCCTGCTCTGTCTTCAACCTTATTCCTTTGCCACAGGCTCTCCCGCTGAGCCTGGCCTGGTAGCCAGCAAGCCCCAGCAACTTCTTGGCTCCACCCTAGGCAATGCCGAGGTTTCAAGTGTGCACAGCCACACACTGTTGTTTTTGATATTTTTAATGTTATTTTTCATATGTGGGTGCAGGGATTTGAACTCAAGTCTTCATGGTTGAGCAGAAAGCATTCTTACCCACTAGGCCATCTCTCCTGAACCTAGGGATTACTCTCTAAATCTTTCATAAGGACCTGGGAAGATGGCTTAGTAGTTAAAAGTACTTGCTTCTCCTACAGAGAACTTGTGTTTGGTTCCTGGCACCCACATGGCAGCTCACAACCATGCATAAATCCAGGACCAGGGGATCAAATGCCCTCTCTGACCTCCATTGGCACCAGGAATACACATAGTAAACACACTTAAAAACACGAAGGCAAAACATTCATACACATAAAATGGAAACAAATCTTTGTAAATAATTGACCTAAGATTCAGATACAGCTATAGTCTGTAGACAAACTGGGACGGATATGTTAAAATATACAGAAAACATGAGAATATAATTAAAATAATGGTTTATTTTTCATTAGTAAGTGGTATGTTAGTTCCAACTGTCCACTAATAATTCCTCAGAGGAGCTATAAGAACAGAGAGGTACATCTTTTACCATGCAATATAATATGGTATCTGGGAGAGTACCCAGCGATCTTATGCCAAGGTGTCTATCCCTCTGAGAAATCACACCATGCAACAAATCTGGTAGAAAGGAGGTTTATTGGGGGAAGGGAGAGGAGTGTGGGCCTGGAGGATTGGTATAGGCAGACAGATGGGAGCAGAGCCATGAGAGCAGAGAAGCAGGGATGGAAAAGAACAGAAAGGGGGATAGAGGGAAAGAGATTGGCCAGGAACATGAAAGAAAGAATGAGCTGGGGTGGCAGGGCAGTTCTTTTATATGCTACCCACATCTGGGAGGAGCCTAGGGGAGTCAGCTGGACGCCAACATCTTAGCCATGTTGCTAGCCAGTAAGTGCCCTGAATTTCCCACACATTTGGTCCTCCATATTCTCACTGAATGTTCTCACTTTAAATCCTCTCCACTACCATGGTACAAACTCAAGTATTTATCAGTAACTGACTCTCCTTCAAGCTGGAAGTTCTTACTAATCTTTTGACATTTTGGTGACTCTTGGTCCTTTGTGGGTGAAGCAGCAATCTCAGTGTCCAGTCAGTCACTCAATGACAGCAGACTGGAAACTTAAAAGGACGTTTGATTCTTTCTGAGTCCTGAAACAAGAAAATAAATAAAGTCCAGTTAGCCTGGGAATGGTGTGGAAATACATAAACATACGAAACTTGATGACTCACATGGTTAGTCAGAGTCACTGGCGAGAATCTGGAGCGAAGTCACCATGGAGGAAGGTCAACGATAGCATTATCTTGCTTTTCCATGAAGCTGAACAGAACAATTTAAAAAAACCAAAAGAACTAAAACCTTTTCCTCTAGTTAGTCCAAGTAAAAATCTTATGAGCCCTGAGGTAATCTCACCTCTCTGCAGTAAAGAGAACTGTAGCTGTGAATAGTTGTAGCAAAAAAAAAAAAAAAAAAAAAAAAAAAAAAAAAAAAACCCACTTAAACAAAAGCTACATTCATGTCCATAAGCATAGACATCCATCTTTCTGGCCTCTCACTATAGTCTGATTGCAATTTGAGGTCCCTGAGTAAAGAATACAGCAGTCCTCAGAACTAAAGCCAGCAGCTACCTGGTGACAGCTTTAACAGCATCGCACCTTCTTTTGTGATTAACCTTCTGTTGAAGAGGTCACTGAGAGTAGATGGAAGGAAGCTAGCTCATTGTCTCCCAGCAGTGTCATAGATGGGTGGCCTTAGCAGTAAGCTGCTGGGTGACTTCCTGTCATCCTCCAACTATCTCCCCATCTAACCGGAAGAGGAATTGGATAGTTTCAGAGAAAAAAAGAATAATGTGTCCATGTGTTCCTCCAGATTCCAAGTCCTGGCAGCTGATTTCAAGTCTCTTGGCGGCCATAAAGCAGTCACTGAAAGATCACAGCTGCAAAACTCTGAACTGAGCGCAGAATAAAACAAAACAGACTGGATGCAAAAGTTCTATACCTGACCCTAGTGGTGTCATTTTGAATGAATGGATTCTTAGCATTTGGTGGTGTGGTGGCAGCTTATGCAAAATTAACTGGTATGTCAGCCAGTGCTACCTCCCCAGTGGAAAAGTCTAATTCAAACAATGAAAACAAAACCACATAGAAACCAAACAGACTTCCTAAAGTGTACAACTTTGGCTAGTGCCCTCAGAAGACACCGAGGCTGGGAACAAGCTGTTTATTTTGCTTAGCTGTGTAGATCTCTCCTCAGCTATGATTTGATGTGCAACACCCACTGGTCCATGGGATGAGGGATGCTAGGTTCTGGATTGCGTTTTAGAGTTGAGGTTGGAGAAGCTTAGGAGACAGGTTCGTAGTTGTGCCTTAAGGATGAAAGGAAAACTAACTTCTTAAAAGTCTTATCATAAAAGACTTAAATTTATGATTTTAATGTTATCTCCAAGTAAGAAATTAGATACGGTATCAAAGAAACAAAAAAATGAATAGGTATTATCAACATTTTTCAAACTATATATTGATAGTTTTGTCTAACGAATATGCCACAGGAACTTTAGAGACTATGGCTTAGTGTCTTAACTCCTCAAACCCTCAGCTTTTGAGTCATATTTCAAGTTAATATGATTTTTTTTTATACTTTTAATTTTTTATTTCATGTCTATGGGTGCTTTGTCTGCATATATGTCTGTCTTTGTACCACATCTGTGCATGGCCTACAGAGACCAGAAGGCAGCACTGGATGCCCTTGGCAATGCAGTTAAAGGGCAGTTGTGGGTACTGAGACTAGGTCCTGAGTTCTCTGTTAGAGTAGTCAGTACTTTTAACCACTAAACCAAGTTTCTGGTCCCATTGTTTTATTTGTCCTAGAAGACCAGAATCTTATGTTTCCCTGCCCCACTTCCAGGTGTGAACATTATGAACCTTCTAAGTAGCAGCAGAGATGAAAGCCAACCCTATTGTTTCCTTTTAAAACTATTGTTTTTAAATGTTACCAGAATTTAGAGTAACCAGGAAGCAAAATTGTGCTGTGGTATGACAAGCCGCACAGGGTGTGTGCATGCTAAGCTCAGGGCTATTTCTAAAGAGTCATCTTTCAGTCAGAACAATAAGAGCAAATGCAGGCATCTTTCTTGGGCTAGTGGGGCTTACAGGTTAACTCAGGCCCTTACATTGCGACTAAAAATGTACTCTACCGTACACACTCTTCTCTGCTTCACACTCCACGAAGGGTTAAAAAAAAGAGTATTTTCCATGTTATGATAGAAATTATCAACATCTTTCGGAATACTAGGGCTGTCCTTTAACCATGACATAAAGTATTTTTTATAAGTTACTCACAAATTTCAATTTTATAAATTTATATAAATTAATGTTTGTAATAAAATATGTGCATTTTAGGTACTTCTGGAGGACAAGATATTCTAAATTAGGAGGAATTCTAAATTAGGTATTTTAAGGCTTTTGATGTGCACTGCTAAATGTAGTGAGCAATATTAACAAAAAAATTGTAAATTGTACAGGTAAAGTTTTACTATGAAAACATTTTGAGATTTGAAGGTAAAGGCTGTTTGTTAGCTAATATATGTAAAAGCTTGGTAATTGCAACTAGTAAGAAAAGTCCGTTTGAATATGTGATGAATTCTCCTCTGTAGACTCCTTTAATACAATGTGGTTTTAGCATAGAGTCATACCTAGACCAATGAAAAGTTTATGGCACTCTGTTCCAGACTTTTGGCTCCAGCTACCAATTTTTTTTTTTCTGTTTCAGACTCAGTTTTAAAACCAGACTCAGCCGGGCGTGGTGGTGTACGCCTTTAATCCCAGCACTCAGGAGGCAGAGGCAGGTGGATTTCTGAGTTCAAGGCCAGCCTGGTCTACAGAGTGAGTCCCAGGACAGCCAGGGCTACACAGAGAAATCCTGTCTCCAAAAAACAAAAAACAAAAACCAGACTCTATATCCTATCACCTGACCTTGAGCAAATTTCTTTGCTTTATTTGCTTCATCTGTTAAATGAGGATCGTGACAGCTTTGGCTTGTTAAAAGGCACACACACACACACACACACACACACACCCTATGTATATGTATATACATATGTGGCTAGGTGAGGACAGAGGGCAAGAGTACTGGCTGCTCTTCCCAAGAACACAAGTTTGATTCCCAGCACCCACATGGCAGCTTGACTGCCTGTAATTCTAAGTCCAGGGGATCTGAGACCTCTGGCCTTGTCTGCGCTCTGCACTCATGTGCACATAACGATATAGGCATAGATGCAGACATACAGACACCACAGATACACATATACATGTGCACATGGTTATAAATAATAAGTAATCTTTTAGAAAAGGAATATATAAAACAATATAAGTGGGGACTAGGTGCATAAGTCAGAGGTAGAGCACTTACCTAGCATGCACAAGGCCCCAACTTTAACATTGGTATTATAGTAAAAATTAAAAAATGAAACAATATATCCAGAGTGCCAGCTACTGGAATGCTGCTTAATGCATTCATCCATTCATCCAGTATTTAAATTGGTTTTTAAAGAATGGGATCATTGAACAGTTAGGATTTTTGCATTAAGGGACTGATAAAGTATGCATCAGTTAAGAGCATTGTTAATCTTCTAGATGACTCAGGCTCCATTGCCAGCACCACAGGGTGGCTCTCAACCTTCTCAACCTTCTCAACCTTCTCAACCTTCTGTAACTCCAGTTCCAGGGAATCTGGCCTCTGTGGGCACCAGGCATACATGTGGTATGTATACATATGTATAGGTAAGACACTCCTACACATAAAAATAAAAATAAATCTTAAAACAATCTGTATTGATAAAGAAATTAATTGAATTACATTTTAAAAAATAAACCAGAAATCTAAAAAGGATATTTATGCAAGTGAACTAAAAATTTCCCAGGAAGCTGAGCTTTTTTCTTCCTTCTGTAAACTTATGGGCATGTATTTATGTAATCACATAAAACAATCTACCATAAACCTCTTATCTAAATAGCACAGTGATAGTTTAAACTGAGATCTAGTTTTCAAACCATTGTCTTATTTATTTTATGTTATAAAGAAAATAGCTTGGTTTAATGCTCATAATGTTTGGAATATAAAGAATAACATAACACTTACCTGCAAAATTAATGAATGCCCTTCAAATAAACTCCATATTGTATGTAAGTACACAATTAATCACAATATATATAGTTTATCTGTAAGAAAAAGTATAGGTGGATCAAATAAAATTCTGAGTCAAAAATTAATATATATTATTATTTATTATAGTATTATATGTTAATATATAATATTTTCCCAAGTGTCTCTGTACAGAAGAGCTGGGGAGGAACTACATACACTGAACATGTCTCTTGGTGTTGAAACTCTGGTTTCTGTTTCTATTTTTAGTGCAAAGACAGTGCTCAACTCAAAAAGAATAAGAGGGTTATACATGTATGTATGTGTGTGTGTGTGTGTGTCTGTCTGTCTGTATGTATGTATGTATATGTGTATCTATCTATCTATCTGGAGCCAAATTTGAGTGGTCATGGCACAGAAATATAGGTTTAGGTTAACCCAAATACCATGTTCCAATGTAAAAGCAGACTCATAAAGTTTTTATATTAACAGAACAAAGAAAGGCCTTAATCAAGGCACTTTCCAAGTACATTGGTGGGATCATTAATTAGGAGGTTACAACACAGTGGAGAAATCTCTGCTATGAGCCTGAGTTATCTGATAACTCTTAGGCCTTGCAGTTGGTGGAAAATTGGGATTTTCTTAATTTATTCTGTAGGTTTTTAATCTGTAGTCAGGATGTTAGTTCCCATTTAGAGGTGGGGATGGCTAAACTGTAATAAGGCTCTGAACCTGCAACATTGCAAAGTCTCCACAGTCGTATCAGGTTCAATTAGACAGTCATCAGGACCCCTGCTCAAGGGTGGCACCGCCCGAAGTGAGCTGGGCCCTCCCACATCAGTCAACAATCAAGAAATGCCACACAGTCATGCTTGCTGACCAGTCTGACAGAGTCACTTTCACAAGTGAAGTTCTCTTCTCCCAAATGACTCTACTTTGGGTCAAGCTGACAAATACTAATTAGTACACACCCCAAACTTGGCTTGGAAGCTGAAGCAGCTTTCTGCTTCTACAGGCCATCTGAGATGCCATTTGGTCACTGTGGTCCATGGTTTTCTTTACCACCTTGCCTTAGATTTTTTTTTTGGGGGGGGGGCAGGGTGTCAGGATATTTCTGAATTCCACTCTCAGGCCAACATGGTCAGTTCCTGACTGCTCAAAAAAGTTCCCTTTGGTTCCTTTGGTTCCTATCAAAGTCACAAGTAGAAAAGAATCTACTAACACAAGTTACACAATTGAGAATACTTCAATAAGCTTTAAATTAAAGTGATCCAAAAGAATGGGAGGCCAGAAAAATCTCTTTCACTTGTTAAGGCTTGACCACTCTCCATTGTCTTCCTGCCTTCAAGGCTAATTTTCATTCTTAGGTTTCTCAGTGCAACCAGCCTCAGAACTGGTCCCTTGGTGATCCTTTACAGAGAATAGAGATGTCAGATGTGGTTGAGTCAGTCTTCCCCGTGGGTTTGAGGACGTTGGCGAAGCTTCAGTGGTTGTAAGATCCATACCTGGTCTGTAAGTCTGTAAGTCTGTAAACTTTCTCTACATAGTCAGGCCAAGCTCCTCTTTTTCTCCCTATTGTGGGACTTGAACCCAGGGCCACATCTGTGTGAAGTGGATGCTCTGTAGTGCTACATCTCTGGCCCTAGGTTACATTGTGTGTTGAGTTTTGGGAGTCTCTGAGTTGTCTATGACCTTTATGCATTGTTTTATCAGCATGTTTTCCCAACTCTTAAAACAGGTTTGTGTTTCTGAGTTCACAAATCAGTCACACTTCCTGCCATAAATCTAGATGTCTAATCAACTATGTAGAATGCTTAAAGTAACATACATAATGTTTGGGGGATGTAGTTTGGTAATAGAATTAATGCTTAGCAGGTCTGAGGTCCAAGACTAAATTCTAGCACCTAAACAATAGAAAAAAACGGTATAGCAAGCTTGAATGTGGTAAATACTGGTCTCCTAAATTACCATTTAAATGACTTTCTAGAAGTTGTTCTTGTTCATTTAGAAATGGACATACATACGTTTCCAGGAAAACTGTGAAGTTTTGACCAAATCTATATTTTTCTTATAAAGGAGAAAAGAGGAAAACTATGATATCAAAAGTGAACTGTGAAAAATTATGTAAAATAATAGACAATCAAAAATTTCCAAATACCAGTCTACATTTTTATAAAAAGAATATAGGAGATAGTGAAACGTTAGCCACAGAAACCACCTTCCTTCCACAGGGCACTTCCTCTGATTATCTGAAGCCTAAAGGGCAGCACAGCTGTCTGCTGTGGCAGCAGTGCCACTCTGGGGGTGCTCTGGTGACACACTCTTCTTGGATATGAAAACTCCATGCATTTTTACCTAGCTTCAAGTCAGGGTTTCTCCATATTAGCAATGTAGGCAGCTTGAGCTTTTATCATCCTTGTCATGGGACATCTTCTATATTGTAGACTAGTTAGCATCATCTCTGGCTAACTAATTCTAGTTTAGACACCCAATAATATCTCCTGAAAGTTGCAGATGTCTCTTGGGGTAGTGGAGAATATAACACTGCTTCAAATCCAACAAGCCTAGGTTAAACAGTTCTTAAACTGGTCCTAATGGTTTCCTAATTGGTTTTCAAGAGAACAATAGGCCCAATGTTGGTAGAACCATAGAAAACAATTCTGTGTATGGCAGGAGCAGGATGTGGAGAAGGGCTCTCTCTAGTTGATGTTTCCTAAATACAGGAACATGAATGTAAAGAGAAGAATAGATGATATTGCAAATACAGAGAAACACAAACAAAAGTCAGGTAAATAAGCAAAAGTACAACTCAGGACTTGGACTTTCTACTTGATAACCACAGGTTTTCTGTTTTCACCTAGACCAATGGTTCTTAGTCTTCCTAATACTGTGACCCTTTAATACAGTTCTTCATGTTGTGGTGACTCTAACAATAATTTTTTTTTACTACTTCATAACTGTAATTTTGCTACTGTTATGAGTCGTAATGTAAATCTCTGATATGCAGATGGTCTTCGGTGATCCCTGTAAAAGGGTTGTTCAGCTCCCCAAAAAGGTCTCAGCCCCACAGGCTGAGAGCTATTGACCTAGACTTTTAAAACAGAAATTGTACTATTAGAAAATACAATGGATGGTCTTGATAGTCAACCTGATGGGATTTATAATCATCATGGAAACAAACCTGGAGCTGTCTGTTAGGTATTATCTAGATTGGGTTAAGGTAGAAAGAGCCACTCAAATGTGAGCAGAGACTGCTTCAGGAGCTGAATAAAAAGGAGAAAGTGAGCAGAGTCTAGGGACCTAGTCATCTAGTGATGACTCCATAGAGTCTGACTGCGGACTATGTGATCAGCCTTCTCCTGTTCATCTGCCATGACGGACTGTGCACCCGGCAACTGCAAGACAAAATAAACTGCCTTAATTTGCTTTTGTTGGGTATTTTGTCACAGAAATCAGATGAGTAAGTAATACATTGATAGAGTGCTGAAGGTCATTAACATGATTCATTTCTCATAGAGAAATCCAGGGGTCTCTGCATTTCTTCATGGGCAGCAGAGAGACAAGTCTCAGGAGGCAAGAATACAGTTCAGTTAGCCAGTGTTGGTTCAAACTTCAGGAGTCTGATTCTGAGTTTATTATATTTTAGGCTTCTTAAGAACAGCACAATCTGGTGAAAACTATCCTTGTGATAGTTAACACAATCCTGCACTCACAGCAAGGTATGTCTAATTTTCTTCGAGGAACAAAGTAAGCAAAATACAGATCAGACATGACTACATCAAAAGTCTTGTAAAGTACATGTAACACCTGCTATAAAGATAGGTTCTATAGATCGACTGCAAAAAACATGTTTACGAGAAGGGTCTTGAGGAGGGGCTGGCGCTGGAAAGTCTCTGACTACCAAATGGTGAAAGGTTACCAGGCTAGTCAATACATCTGCTTCAACCTTCTGGGCAGAACACAGGCTATACATTCCATTCCTTGAAGGAACAACCCCATGTGCTTACAGTCCAGGCTCCTCCTCCAGTAGATGCCTGTGAGCACAGAGACCTCCATGCTTATGCACAGAAAGGTGAGTCTCAGAAGGCTGAGCATCATATTTACGACTGCCAAGAGCAATGCTATTTTAAATATACGATGCTAAAAGCAAGGTTCTAAAGTAGCTTTCCCTCTCACCACAGTTTTTAATATAGAGTCAAGCATGCAACACGGAGCAAGCCATTGTACAGGGTGCTGGCCTGCTGGTGTGGCAAAACGTAAACTAAGGAAGTCAGCTGTGACCTGTCTCTGTGACTTAGTGTGACATCTTACGAGTCAGTCCTGAAATGGGAAGAACGTGATAGCCGATTCATGTGATAATGATCTTTATTATTACGTAGTATTATCAGCATGGTCACCCCTCATATTCCACTTGCGCTCCCTTCTTCTCTACTTGTGCCTGTCTCTTACACAACACGCACTCATGCACACAAGGTTTTGGGCTACAGCCATGACTCATTTGCTCAAACTCTGTTCTTCAGTGCAATAGATAGATCACCCACAGCCCAACAGCTCTCTGGTGTTTTTTTTTTTTGTTTGTTTGTTTTTTTTTTTAAACTAAATTCACATGCTTGAGAAAATTAACTAAGGGCCCTGTTGGACAACAAGATCTTATCACTTAGAGTGATTTTTAAGTCTCCACATGAATAAATAGATGACTATTGGAATAAAGAGGTGACTTCTCAGTGAGAACTTAGAGACCGTCCGCCATAGCAGCTGTTCTTTCCCTTCTCAGTCCTTTCCAGCGCATGCTTTCATTTTCTAGAAGTTCCAATTGCTGAAACCCAGAAGAAAAGAGAGGCTGCATCTCTTGCCCTGTTCTTTAATTAGCTGAGCAACTCGTGGTCCTTACAAAGTTGCTCTATGTAACACTTTTGTGTATGAAAATGTCAAACGCAAAATAACGCACTGGTGAGGCAGCAGCAAGGGGTCTTGAAGTTTAGCCTAGCCTGCAGAAGGGGGTGGGGGGGAGAGAAAGAGAGAGAGAGAGAGAGATCCCATTGCCATGCAACCTTCTGAAATACTATCTCATCTTATATATTTAATGGACTGCTTACCTTGGAAGGGCACAGAATTACCTTGCATCTAACCCTTTGTCAAAAAACTACCAGTGGATATATGCATTCTAAATATTTGACTTTGACTGTGATATAATTTTGATTTGAAATAGCCCCCCTCCCTCCCCAGACCAACATGTTTAAGACTGGTCACCAGTGTGTGATGCTATTGGTTTTGATGGAACATTTAGGAGGTGGACACTGATGGGAGGAACATTCACTGTGGAGTGTCTTTGAGGGGGACATTGGGACTTTTCTGTCTTACTCACCAGAAGTCTGAGGTAAGCCAGCTATGATGTGCTATGTCCACAGAACTGAGGAACCATAGGCCTCAATAACCATAGGCCAAAAGAAGGATTTCTTCCTCAAAAACTACTTATTTTAGATATCTTCTTGCAGTGACAGAAAACTGACAAACACAGTCAATAACTCAGTAATAGATGATATCTTTAAGAAGACCTCATGAGAATACATCCCAAAGTGACTCTTTCTGACAGAAGAACATGCTAAAAACATACTCTGGTGAGAATATGAAATGGATACTGAAGTTTGCTTTTGGGTGTTTATACCAGCTGCAGAGCTAGAGAAGGAAATAAAATTTGTGCAAAGCCTTTTCACTAATATTTTTTTCTCACTACTGTGATAAAACACTCCAAAGAAGCAACTTAAACTCACAGTTTGACAGGATAAAATTTGTTATGGCAGAAAATGGAACAGTGGCAGAGGGCCCCCCAGTGCTGTGAGCATGCCACTTAAACCCTCATCCTTTCACATCTTGGTGTAGAAGGAACTAGGGACATTATAGCCAACACCCTTATGTAGGCAGCTGGCGCCTAAAAGATGGCGCAGGCCTCGGTACACCGTCTCTGTAAACAATGTCACTACGCAGGCACTAGCCCGAATCTGGCGCCAACCCCTCCCGAGCGGGTGCATACAAATTAAAGTGCCGCAGACTGACCAATCCCAGGAGGACACATAGCCCTCCCCAGTGCTGGGGTGTATATAAGCAGTGCTCCCTGGGTTCCTGGGGTTCCCGTAGCATTGAGGTGTTCCTGAAATAAAGCTGTTGAGAAGAAGCCGACCGTGTTGCGTTTTTTCCTTGCCAGACGAGGTGAGTGCAACACCCTTAGCCAACACCCTCCAGAGAATGTTTTCCTCTTCCAGTGAGGCTCCACCTCCCAAAGGTTCCACAACCTCTCAACCCAACATCTTCAGCTGTTCAAACACATGAGTGTGTGAAAGAAATTTTATATCTAAGCTGTAACATTCTATCACTGCCCCCAAAGGCTCATGGCCATCTCATAATGCAAAATATAGCCATTTAACTTCAATAATCCTGGTAGTGATACTGTTCTAACACTCTTCAAAAGTCCAGTCTGGTCCATGACTAGACAGACTTCTACGAACCCTTATGACACAAATAAATAAATAAATAAATAACTCCCAACATATAATGACCCAGAGTAAAGCTTCCTATTACAAAGAGGAAAAATGGCAACCCAGCAAGGAAACATTGGGCCACAGCAGGAACAACAATGGCTCAGCAGGTAAGAGCATGAAAGGTTCTTGTTAGTACACTCTCAGCACCCACGACTGTAACTGCAGCTCCAGGGAGATCCAACTTCCTCTTCTATCCTTTTCAGGCACTGCACTTAACATGAACAACCCCCACCCAAACATATATATATATATATATATATATATATATATATATATATATATATATATATATATGTAGAGTTAAACATAAACCTTTAACACAGAGGAAGAAATAAAAGATTGGCCCAGAGAGTAGGACCAAAACACAGCAGGGTGGGCAAACAGCAGCCCTGCATGTCCAGCATCTGGGTTTGAAACAGCATCAGCTGGGGTCCATATGTCCCGGGCAACCTCCCAGCTGCATCACCTGTGGCACACATGGCCTCTCTTTTGAGCCCGCTCCACTCAGTGCCTAAGCACTATGTTTCTGTCATCGCCAGTATCCTAGGGTCCCCACTACAGTGTAGCTTCACTGTCACAGCTTGACAAACAGCTTGCGTGGGAGCTCCATGTGGGCAATCTGGTGCCGCTACAGATAACTTGACCACAGTGGATTTCTGGAACCTTGGTACAAGTCTCGGTGAGCTCCTCACTCTTATTTTGCTTGCCTGTAAAACCTGCACCAGATGGACAGTGCCAACTCACGATAGAGCTTGTCCCTGCGTTCCCTCAGACCACAGCGGCAGTGGGTCTGAGTTCTGGAAAACTTGTTGCCTAGGTCCTTTTTTCATCCTTAGGGCTCTGGTTTCGCTTGTTTTTTGTTGTTTTGGTGAGGTGTTTATTTGTTGTTTTTTGGGTTTTGTTTGTTTGTTTTTGTTTTTCAGGCGTTTTCCTCTCTATGAATTTTTATGGCTAAACTCCTCTAGATAGGTGAGACCTTGCCCTTACAACACCACCTCTATTATTGTCCCAGAGCAAAGCATGTGTGTAGTTTCTTAGTGGGGCTAATCTCTTTAACAAACACAGAGGCATTGTCTGCATTTGTAAACAAGCTTTGTGCTTTTAAGTCTTTGATGATCCTTTCCTCTCTGAACCCGGGGGGCCCCCCCCTTACACCTATTAACATCACTTGTAGCTCTTTCTCAGCACATCCTTGCTAAGACTTGTGGGTAACCGCAGTGGCACAGCCTGAATGCTGTTTTGTTTTTGTTTTTGTTTTGTTTTGTTTTGTTTTCTGCCAAATCAGCCTGGTGTTAGATGGTTGTATGCCACCACATGGGTGCTGGAAACCAAATCCAGGTCCTGTGCAAGAAACACACGTGATCTAAAACTCTGAACCACCTCTCTCGTGCCTGCTGTGGACTTTAAACCATTATCTGCAAGGAAGGTCTTGGAATCTTCCTGCTTCTGATATAGGGAGCAGATTACTACCAAGACAAGACAGAGAACATCCTCTGTGGCCCTCTTCTTTTGCTTCTTGTGTGAATTCTTTTTCAGGGCTGATGGAGAGAAAGTAGAGTAGAGGTTGCTCTGTTCTGAGATGCTCCTGCCTGAAAAGGCAGGGGCACATTGTGCAGTGGAGTAAATGTGGTAACACCAGGAAGCAAGAAAAGACTCCACAGTTTCAATTGTTCCCCTTCATGCAGAGGCAGATACCCTGGGTCATCAAGGGGCCAGTGTGTCCTTGGATATCTTTTGTTGTCTTAAAATCCTCTCTTAGTGTCATATATCTGCTTTGCCCAATGTTACTGTGACTTTTGTCAGTCTCCTACATGGTCTCTGCTCTTTTATTTGTCTCTGCCTCTGTCAGGGGGCCAATCAACCCACATAGGTAACTGAATCCAGTGGTATTTTGTGAGGTTTGATGATGGGATGCTAGGCACTGTAGCAGGGGATAAAGGCAGACAGGCTTGAAGACATATACTACCTGTGTAGAAGTTTGTCCAGTTTTTTCTCCCAGCCTCATGCTCCTAGAAATAAGACCCAGACTCAAAGTACATTTACAAACACCTTGGCCATATAGCTCGGGTCTACTCTAACTAGATGTAACTTAACAATATCCCATTTATTTTAACCTGTGTTCTGTCGCTTGCTGGCCATTGCCCAGGTATTGTGTGTCTACTCACAACTTTTCAGGTGCATCTCCCCCTTCGCTCGGTCCCAGAATTCTTTCTGCCTCCCACATGTCCCACCTTCTATTTCCTGCCATAGCCACAGGATTTTTAATTTACAAGTGGTGTATCCATACAATACACAAAGATATTCATTCTATACACCTGAATATCCCCTATCTTACTTGGGACTTTTGGAGAGAGTTGCCCCATTAATCTTTGCATGCATGGAACTGAACTTATAAATCACTACACTTTGTCTCATTCTCTCTTTCTGACTTTCTATTATGTGTGGTATATGCATAGGTGTGTGTGCATGATTGTAAAAGTATCACATGGGTCAAGAAAGGCAGCTGCTCGGTCACTTCCTTATAATGTTGAAAGAAGGCTTCTCATTGAATCTGGAGCTAGTGTGATGACCAGCTGACTAGCAAGTTCCAGTGCTGCTCCTGTCTTCACTCCTTCAGAGTGCTAGGGTCACAGGCTCACATGAGGCCACACCCTACTTTTTTAAAAAAGATTTATTTATTATTATACATAAGTACGCTGTAGCTGTCTTCAGACATACCAGAAGAGGGAGTCAGATCTCATCACAGTTGGTTGTGAGCCACCATGTGGTTGCTGGGACTTGAACTCAGCAGTCAGTACTCTTACCTGTTGAGCCATCTGTCCAGCCCCACACCCTACTTTTTATGTGGGTGCTGGGGATTTGAACTTAGACCCTTATGCTGCTTCAGGCAGTGATCTCACTCACTGAGCCACTGTCCAGCCCTCAGCCCGATCTTTTTTTTTTTAATTAGGTATTTATTTCATTTACATTTCCAATGCTATCCCAAAAGTCCCCCATGCCCTCCCCCTCCACTCTCCTCCCCACCCCCCTTCCACTTCTTGACCCTGCCATTCCCCTGTAGTGAGGCATATAAAATTTGTAAGACCAATGGGCCTCTTTTTCCACATCTTCTGATACATATGCAGCTAGAGACACAAGCTCCAGGAGGTACTGGTTAGTTCATATTGTTGTTCTACCTATAGGGTTGCAGATCCTCCCAGCTCCTTGGGTACTTTCTCTAGCTCCTCCACTGAGGGCCCTGTGATCCATCCAATAGCTGACTGTGAGCATCCACTTCTGTGTTTGCTAGGCCCCTGCATAGTCTCACAAGAGACAGCTATATCAGTGTCCTTTCAGCAAAATCTTGCTGGTGTATGAAATGGTGTCAGTGTTTGGAGGCTGATTATGGGATGGATCCCCAGGTATGGCAGTCTCTAGATGGTCCATCCTTTCGTCCTAGCTCCAAACTTTGTCTCTGTAACTCCTTCCATGGGTGTTTTGTTCTCAATTCTAAGAAGGGGCAAAGTATCCACACTTTGGTCTTCGTTCTTCTTGAGTTTCATGCGATTTACAAATTGTATCTTATATCTTGGGTATTCTAAGTTTCTGGGCTAATATCCACTTATCAGTGAGTACATATCGTGTGAGTTCTTTTGTGATTGGGTTACCTCGCTCAGGATGATGCCCTCCAGGTCCAACCATTTGCCTAGGAATTTCATGGAAGCTCATGCTGTCTCTGTGGTTGTAGAGACTCTGAATCTTAGTGTCTGTCTGTAAATGATGTTGGCTCAGGATATAATGCACACATCTCACAGTTCTTCTTGAACATGTCTATCAAATAACTACATCATCTGTACATCTCTAGTAGTAAAACTGGAATTAAAATTCATGGATAAAAGCAAGATGACATGAGAAAGAAAGCAATGATCCTTTAAATATCACAGGCTGTAATCTTAGTTTATTTATTTTGTTGCCTTCAGAAGGTTGTACCATATCATTTATAAAGGGACTAGCCCATGGAGACTATGAGTTTGAAGAGGAAAATAGAGAAGGCCTTTGTTTGCAAAAATCCAAGTGAGAGCAGTTTTTGAAACTGCTGCTTAAGTGGTGTCAATAGCTGTGAAGCTGCTGGCACGTGACCTTGGTCATGTGGGATGACAATTTAGGCCTTTATCCCTTCTTATCGTGAACATTCTTACCCCATTCCCGAAGGATCTCTAAAGCTGTTCTAAGAAATGGTTGTATCATCCTAAACTTGCATCTGCTCAGCTCTTGATTGCCTCAGGAAAAAAAAAACCCTACTCTTTTATAATGTTTTGCGTAGCAACGTCCCAAACACAGCAAACACAATGATGCTTGGAAAATACAGAGTCTTGGAGAAATACAGCTATGCAGAGACCGGGCGTATGTTCCCAGAAACCACTTGGGGACCAAGTAGCTACTCTCTCATGACAGCTGCAAAGGACCGAATCACTCCAGTTTCTCATTTCCTGAAAGTCTTCCTTAGCAATTCTTACAAACAAAGTTTTATTTTATTCTGAAATCAAGTGAAAAAGATCTTTTTAAAAAAAATCAATGTTTATTGGAAGGCAAGAAGCCCTTTCAAGATGATGTGTACTCCCATAAGGATGGGCTGCATACTTTAGAAGTATAGTCAGTATATAAGTATACATGGGTCTAGAACAGTTTCTATAGAAACAAAATGTTCCTCCATTGAATGGAAAGATAATTGTTGTTGTAAATTTCCATACTTATGTCCAAGCTACACAAATTGCTCATTAGGTGGGAGTCAAATTTATCTGATTATATATTCCAACACTTTCTGAAATAAGCTGGCATTAGCTCTGAAGAGATGGCAAGATGCTTTCCTTCACAAGGTTCAAACCAGAACTCACCCTACCCAGCACTAAAGACGCCTTGTGGTGTCTTATACAGTCCTAAGTTCCTATCAACCCCGTTCTCAGAGCACCCTCTCCACTAAACTGCATCAGAGGATGCTTCTACCATGGTTCATAGGACTTGCTCTGAAGAAGAGAGCAGGGCGCAATATATTGCAGGCTTTGGGAACAAGTCAAGGTGTCAAATAGAGTTTCACTTTGGAAGGCTTCAGAGAGCTGGCTTTGAGCAAGGTGTTTCTGTGTTGGTTTTGTAGTTTTGAGGCAGGGACTCATGATGTCGTCTGGCTTGAAATGTGTATTGGTCCTCCTACATCGGCTTCCTAAATTCTAGGATCACAGATGTAGGATCACCATGCCCAACTTTGAGCAAAGTTTCCATTTCTCTTAAAATGTGCAGTCTCAGCTGAGCCTGGTAGCACTGGCCTGGAATCCCAGATACTTGGAAGGCTCATACTGGAAGGTCACATGTAGTGACAATTTTGGAATTTTGTTTTCTTAAAAAAACAACAGAGAAATATTATAAGAAAATGTTTTCATTTTAATCCCAGGTGCTTTAATCTGGGACTGCTTCACTGCAGATGGCTGTGATTTGCTTCCTGCACTAGCAGGAAGACATTACTTTGCCAGATGCAGATAGTTTTCTGTGAATAATAATTTTCTGTAATTCTGTGACATTTGGAATTCTGGAACAAATGCCAGGGCCCCGAAAGGGGGGTTGGTGGTTGTTCAGGGAGGTTGGTTGCAATTTGTTTGTAGTTGTGCCCGTGCTCAAAGAAGAAACAAGAAAGAATCCAGATGCAAGGGTCTCTCTCTCCTCTCTCTCCTCTCTTCTTCCTTCTCTCTTATCTAGTGATAGGGGATAAAAGGAGGTAGGGGGATAAAGGGTGGAAAAAAGAAGAATCAATAAAGTAGCAAGACCTGGGTGTTAATCTTAGTGATAGGATGCTCAATATCTTGGACATCCTACTATCCTTACTATCACTAAAATAAGTAAATGAGTAAAAAAGCAAGTCAATCAGTAGACAATGCCCAGATCATACTTGGGTATGTACACTGTGAGGCTAGTTTTGATTTGATCATGTCTCACAGTCCCTGTCAAGGTGACAACTGTGATGTATATGACATCTGTTGCTCACTAGTGAACTTGGTCATTATTCCTTGGACTGTTTTGTCAATGACTGGCTCTATGCATCCTGAATTTGACTGACATTTAAAGTGTTATTCAAAAGGCTGTATGACTACTTGTTCTTGAGATGAAATAGATAAAGTATGATGCTAATTGAAGGAAATGGTTGTTGAGGAGGAACACCCCCCCCCCCGTATCATCAGATTGCAGAGGAGATAAAACAGCTTGGGAAGAAATCACAGAGTCTTTCATGTGGGCAGCTGTGTCACCAGCACACTGGCTGGCACATAACATGTGCTGAAAAACCAATACTGATATTTCTGAGTAGTGCAGGAATAGATACCACCCCCATTGATGTAAACATAGGCTCATGAAACCTTTCCAACTCACACAATAATATAGAAAGACAAGTTGTCTTGAGCTGAAAGGAGCATTTGTAACAGATATAAAGTAAAAACACAACGAGCTAAGAAAGCATCGTGAGGCTTTGCTAGAACACTCTTCCTTTATGGTATGTGAAAAAAGCTGTTTTCTTTTTACTATAATGGCATTTCAGACTTAATGGTGTAAAAACACGCAAAGGAGACCAGCAGAGAAAGGAGGCGTGCTTAGGAGCCATGGTGCAAAAGCAAGCGAGACACAGTACATCAGCCCGAAGAACTCAAACTCCTGAAGATCCACTCCAAATACCAGCAAATACACTACCTTTAAAACTCATTTTCTATGAAACGGGCTAATGAACCAGAACACTTGAATTCTGCTGTGAGCTTTAGAGTAAGACTTTAGCACTTTAATAGTAGTTAAAACTTTAAAAAAGAAAATTAGCCTTGATGTGTGCACTATGAAGATTGTCTAATGTGTCATTGCAATGCATTCTAGTTGCACGAAAAATGTTTTTATTTTAAGAAAGAAAGGAACTTATATGGGAGGAGAGGAAGGAAGGGAGAGAAGAAAGAAGAATAGAAAGGAAAGAAAATTCTGTATGAAAACTCAGTACAGGTCCAACTCATAGTCCTGAGATGACATTGGGACCATAGGAGGCTCACACAGGTTGTCTTCTACAATTCAGATCAAGTTTAAAAAAAAAAAACAAACTTGGATTATATTCTTATTTTTTTTCCTAACTTTTAAAAAAAGCTTCTTAATTTAAAAAAAAAAACAACAATATGAACTAACCAGTAACTCCAGACCTCTCTGGGACTAAACCATCAATCAAAGAAAACGCACAGAGGCTCTTGGTCCTGTGAAGGTTCTATGCCCCAATATAGGGGATGTCTGGGCCAGGAAGTGGGAGTGGGTGGGTTGGGGAGAGGATAGTGGATTTTCAGAGGGGAAACTAGGAAAGGGGGTAACATTTGAAATGTAAATAAAGAAAATGTCTAATAAAAAAAAAGGTCAATTGCCACTAGCTTATTTGGCTTATGCTGAAATAAGTAGAAAATTTGAAGACTAAGAATCTTGGCCTGTTTTCCTCTGCAGTTTTTAAGTTATAAAATATATCTATAGGAAACAGAGCCTTTTAGGATTTATTACTGTATTTTAATATCCAACAGGGTGTGTCAAAGCAATTAAAAATATTTTTGGGTGACTTACAGAAGAGCAACTGTAGGGTGATGGTCCAGTGCAATGGCCATCCAAATTCTGGGGTAGTAGTAATTTGAGGGTCACCTCACCAGGCTTGTGGTTTATACCATCTATACCCTCAGGGCTCCCGTGTTAGCCAGCACTGGACATCATCTTTCTATGTGGGTGGCAGCTGCCTGTCAGCTCCATAATCCTGAAGGAAAGCCAGGAATTTGTTTCAAAACATTTGTCCAGAGTAAACCACATGTGGTCTCCAGGGAGCTCTGGGACTGAAGCCTGCTGGCTTATCCAGGGGGGAAAAAAATGGACTGTCTTCTCAAAGCCAATAAGATAAAAGAAACCTTCCATAGTCCAAAACAGCACAGCTCATGGGTGGGAATTGTACAAGATCAAGGTTTGTCCTTTTTGTTGGCCTCAGAAAAGCAAAGAAATAGGAGGAAATGCAAACTGCTGTGGGCGTCCTCTATTTCATGCTGTTTGTTCGACTTGCTTAAAAGGAACTGTGTGTTGGACAACTCCATTTGTCACTAGGAGGCCTTGAACACTCAATAGCAGACTTCTATCATTCTGCCACTGACATTTCAGGACACATGCCCACATCACATCATTGGAACAAAATCCTACCAAAGTCAAGATTTCTGCATCTTAGAAGAATGTGCTTTCTTAATAGTTATTGACTGCAGTCGTACACAGGAAAGATCTGAGGGTAAACAAGAAACCTTTGTTATTTCCTGCCAAAACTGCCATAGAAGGACATCCATGTACCTGTCTACCTTTCCAAGGGAACCGGGGTACTGGAACACAGAACACTGTAGCAGTTTCCAAGGGAACTGGTGTACTGGAACATAGAACATTGTAGCAGTTTCCAAGGGAACTGGTGTACTGGAACACAGAACATTGTAGCAGTTTCCAAGGGAACTGGTGTACTGGAACACAGAACATTGGAGCAGGTCAGCTGCTTTTTGTTACCTTTTAGCAAAATAATGTGAAAGAGAAGTGGAGCAAGTTTTTGGTACTTTATGGGTTCTTTTTCCTCTCCTTATAGCCTAACTCCTTTCATCCCACAGCATTAAATAGGAAAAAAATAAACAAAGATAGAGGGGAGAGGGAATTTAGAAAAATCCTTGATTCTGATTTTTTTCCCTTTTATTTCTTCTTTGACCATGGTTACAGACAAATTGCAAATAAACTCCCTAAATGACCAATAGCCACCCATCTTGCCTTTCAGGGCTTTAGTATTTATATACCTTTTGTAAAATTCCCAGAATTCCAAATGTCACACAGTCACAAAAAGTATCAGCAGCTGGCAAAACCACACTTCTGCTAGAGCTCGAGACAAATCATAGTCAGCGGCTACAATTTGAAGCAGCCCTATATCCTCATACCTGCACTTAAAACAGAACACATTCTTATAATATTTCTGTATTTTTAAAGAAGCCCAAATTCTAGAATTGTCACTGCAGAGAAGGGCTTAAATGAGGGACACACAGTTTGCATAGAGAGATGAAAGCAAATAGATGAGACTCTATTGTGTTTTCTCTGCAGATGAGCTGAAATTTAAAAGAGAGAGCGAGAGATAGGTAGGTAGGGAGAGAGAGAGAGAGAGAGAGAGAGAGAGAGAGAGAGAGAGAGAGAGAGAGAGAGAGAAAGAGAGAGAGAGAGAGAGAATGAGTATCCTTCTAATACTGGGTAAGAAGATTGTGAGAGAGAAACAGATAGAAAGCAATTGACAAGTTGATGCCTATCAGTAGGATGCAGAAAGAAAATCTCAGATGGTTGCAAAAAAAAAAAAAATCTATACAGGAACATTCAATACAGTATAGTATGGCCAGGCTGTGCAGGTTTCCAAATCCATAGCTTCTCTTCTATCCAGAGTGATAACATTTAATGTTCTCGATGGACTCTAATGCACAGTGAGATCTAATGAAACCATTGTTTCATAATGAGATACTTACACATTTCTCCCCTCCCCCTGTCATCTATTTATCATCTATCATCTATGTATCCACAGACAATGGATTTATATAATCACTATATGCATATATATTAAATGAAGTCATCATATACTGTGGATAATGTATATGCTATATGTTATATATTATGACATGTGGTACAGCTCCTAAGGAATGAGAGAATAAATCCTTATTCCTAACAGAAATACTTAAACTAGGTGATTCATCTCTTGGCAAGTCTTTTGATCCTTTAGAGCACTGGTTCTCAATTCATTACTCTTATGAATTTTAATGTAAGTATCTGTGATTTTAGGTGACCCCTGTGAAGAGGTCATTTGATTCCCAAAGGGATTGTAACCTGCAGGTTGAAAAATGCTGCTCTAGATTGTGACAAATCACAACCACATACCTTTAATATAGAAGTACTTCTGAGTAGTTCTATAGAAACATAAACATTTTTTGCATTAAAAATATCCATATGCACAAAATCTTATTTGGAAGTTGGTCCCAGTGGCTACCTCTGGGAAAAGGGGTTGTGGCTGTAGGAGAAGGATGAAGAATGAATGACTCTTCCTACTTTCCTGTATGTAGGTTGGAAATTTTAGATCATGTACATCTACATACCGTAATGACATACACATAGAAAACGTATATTACCTTACAAGATTCTAAGTGCATATGCTTTTTGATCAAATATTTCTTTCCTGGGGATATTTTCCTACAAATGCACCCAAAAGTGTGAAATGGTGTCCTTTCAAGTTGGCTCATGGTGCACTGGTTTTAATAATAAAGACTGAAGTAATTAAAGATTCTACCAATAAGACACAGATAAAGTTAATCATATAGGCCTATGGAACTGAAAGCATGCATCCACAAAAGGAATGTTGATACCATATCTTGACAGGAGATGAGTCCCCCAATATTACTAACTGAAAGGGGCAAGTCATATATCATTGTAAGAATTTAAAGATTCTATGGCCATATCTCCCTGAACACAGCTGATTGCTTCTGATCTTGGAAGCTATGCAGAGTTAGGGCCTGTTAGTGCTTGGATGGGAGAATTCATCTATATGTATTTGTGTGTCCATGTGTGTATATATGCATGTTTGCTGTTACAAGAAAAGGAAAAGAGAACTTAGCAGCAGGGTGTTAGGAGTGGGATGGAGTAATTTCTGTTAGATTGCCCAGATCAGCAGTCTCAATTAGGTAAGTTTTATATCCCTCCTTCATGGATAACACTCATTTAGTAATAACGTTACACCACTTAACAATTTTATTTATTCATTTATTTGTGTGTGTGTGTGTGTTTGAGTGATGTACATGTGGAAGTCCAAAGATAGCTTGAGACTCCTGTTGAGTCTCTCCTTCTGTCTCACCTACCCCAAGAACTTTTAACAAAAAATTTGAAAATGAGCTACTGTATTTATTACATTTCTATTGTTGTGACAAATCACCATGACCAAAGCTGCTTATAAAAGAAAGCTTTTAATTGGACTTATGGCTTCAAAGGGTTAGTGTCTGTGATGGTGGAGCAAAGACATGGATGGCAGTAGAAACAGCTGAGAGCTCACAACTTGATAAGCAAGCAGGACCAGAAATCGGCACAATGGGAATAGTAGAAGTCTTTTGAAACCTCAAAGTCTGTCCCAAGTGACACACCTCCTTCAACAAAGCCATACCTCCTAATCCTTATTAAACAGTTCCACCATCTGGGAATCAAAAATTGGGTGTAGTTTTGAATCGATATTGCCTTTGTCCAGGCAGACTACTAGTCCCTTACAGCTTCCCTTTTGTTTACCTACCTTTGCTCCAGGAGGTGACTGCACTACCAGCTTCCACCTAAGACTCTTGAATCTGCAGATAACACACACACACACACACACACACAGAGTTTGTTCCTCTACAATTTGTCTTCTAGGCACTATTGCTGGGTGTGACTATCTCCCACCGGAAAAGTGTGCCCTTAACAATTTCTTGTCTTCATTTCTCCACCTGCTCTAAACTTGGTGGCTAGTCCCACCTAACCCCTTCCAAACATCATTGGCCACCTGCCTGTAGTGAAGGTCACAAGCCTGAGCTCCCCCACCCCCATCCCCTGAGACCTCACATGATTGCTGTGTTCTTCTTCCTCCAAAACATGGCAGAAAGATCTGTTTGGCTTCCCTGCATCTGTGTTTTCCTCCTGGCAAAAAAAATTGTCACTACAGAGGTTAGCCTGGTGAACAGAGCAAGTTCCATGACAATCAGGGATACACAGAGAAATTCTGTCTCAAACAAACAAACAAACAAAAAAGTGAAGAAAAGTAAGAAAAGCAAGCAAGCAAGAAACAATGCAAGAAAGAAAGAAAGAAAGGAAGAAAGAAAGAAAGGAAGGAAGAAAAAAAGAAAGAGAAAGGAAGGAAGAAAGAAAGAAAGAGAAAGGAAGAAAGAAAGAAAGAAAGAAAGAAAGAAAGAAAGAAAGAAAGAAAGAAAGAAAGAAAGAAAGAAAGAAAGAAAGAAAGAGAAAGGAAGGAGGGAAGGAAGGAAGGAAGGAAGGAAGGGAGGGAGGGACTCACTTATTCTTTTTTTTTTAATTTTTAATATTTTTATTACATATTTTCCTCAATTACATTTCCAATGCTATCCCAAAAGTCCCCCATAGCGCCCCCCACTTCCCTACCCACCCATTCCCATTCTTTTGGCCCTGGCATTCCCCTATATTGGGGCATATAAAGTTTGCAAGTCCAATGGGCCTCTATTTCCATTGATGGCCGACTAGGTCATCTTTCGATACATATGCAGCTAGAGACAAGAGCTCCGGGGTTCTGGTTAGTACATCATGTTGTTCCAACAATAGGGTTGCAGATACCTTTAGCTCCTTGGGTACTTTCTCTAGCTTCTGCATTGGAAGCCCTGTGATACATCCAATAGCTGACTGTGAACATCCACTCCTGTGTTTGCTAGGCCCCGGCATCGTCTCACAAGAGACAGCTATATTTGGGTCCTTTCAGCAAAATAATGCTAGTGTATGCAATGGTGTCAGCGTTTAGAAGCTGATTATGGGATGGATCCCTGGATACGGCAGTCTCTAAATGGTCCATCCTTTCATCACAGCTACGAACTTTGTCTCTGTAACTCCTTCCCTGGGTGTTTTGTTCCCAATTCTAAGAAGGTGCACAGTGTCCACACTTTGGTCTTCATTCTTCTTGAGTTTCATGCGTTTAGCAAATTGTATCTTATATCTTGGGTATCCTAAGTTTTGGGCTAATATTCACTTATCAGTGAATACATATTGTGTGAGTTCTTTTGTGATTGTGTTACTTCACTCAAGATGATGCCCTCCAGGTCCATCCATTTGGCTAGGAATTTCATAAATTCATTCTTTTTAATAGCTGAGTAGTACTCCATTGTGTAAATGTACCATAATTTCTATATCCATTCCTCTGTTGAGGGACATCTGGGTTCTTTCCAGCTTCTGGCTATTATAAATAGGGCTGCTATGAACATAGTGGAGCATGTGTCCTTTTTACCGGTTGGGACATCTTCTGGATATATGCCCAGGAGAGGTATTGTTGGATCCTCCAGTAGTACTATGTCCAATTTTCTGAGGAACCGCCAGACTGATTTCCAGAGTGGTTGTACAAGCTTGCAATCCCACCAACAATGGAGGAGTGTTCCTCTTTCTCCACATCCTCGCCAGCATCTGCTGTCACCTGAATTTTTGATCTTAGCCATTCTGACTGGTGTGAGGTGGAATCTCAGGGTTGTTTTGATTTGCATTTCCCTGATGATTAAGGATGTTGAACATTTTTTCAGGTGCTTCTCTGCCATTCGGTATTCCTCAGGTGAGAATTCTTTGTTCAGTTCTGAGCCCCATTTTTTAATGGGGTTATTTGACTTTCTGGAGTCCACCTTCTTGAGTTCTTTATATATATTGGATATTAGTCCCTTATCTGATTTAGGATAGGTGAAGATCCTTTCCCAATCTGTTGGTGGTTTTTTTGTCTTATTGATGGTGTCTTTAGCCTTGCAGAAGCTTTGTAGTTTCATGAGGTCCCACTTGTCAATTCTCGATCTTACAGCACAAGCCATTACTGTTCTATTCAGGAATTTTTCCCCTGTGCCCATATCTTCAAGGCTTTTCCCCACTTTCTCCTCTATAAGTTTCAGTGTCTCTGGTTTTATGTGAAGTTCCTTGATCCACTTAGACTTGACCTTAGTACAAGGAGATAGGAATGGATCGATTCGCATTCTTCTACATGTTAACAACCAGTTGTGCCAGCACCATTTGTTGAAAATGCTGTCTTTCTTCCACTGGATGTTTTTAGCTCCCTTGTCGAAGATCAAGTGACCGAAGGTGTGTGGGTTCATTTCTGGGTCTTCAATTCTATTCCATTGGTCTATTTGTCTGTCACTATACCAGTACCATGCAGTTTTTATCACAATTGCTCTGTAGTAGAGCTTTAGGTCCGGCATGGTGATTCCACCAGAGGTTCTTTTATCCTTGAGAAGAGTTTTTGCTATCCTAGGTTTTTTGTTATTCCAGATGAATTTGCAGATTGCACTTTCTAATTCGTTGAAGAATTGAGTTGGAATTTTGATGGGGATTGCATTGAATCTGTAGATTGCTTTTGGCAAGATAGCCATTTTTACAATGTTGATCCTGCCAATCCATGAGCATGGGAGATCTTTCCATCTTCTGAGATCATCTAGAATTTCTTTCTTCAGAGACTTGAAGTTTTTATTATACAGATCTTTCACTTCCTTAGTTAGAGTCACGCCAAGATATTTAATATTATTTGTGACTATTGAGAAGGGTGTTGTTTCCCTAATTTCTTTCTCAGCCTGTTTATTCTTTGTGTAGAGAAAGGCCATTGATTTGTTTGAGTTAATTTTATATCCAGCTACTTCACCGAAGCTGTTTATCAGGCTTAGGAGTTCTCTGGTGGAATTTTTAGGGTCACTTATATATACTATCATATCATCTGCAAAGAGTGATATTTTGACTTCATCTTTTCCAATTTGTATCCCTTTGATCTCCTTTTGTTGTCGAATTGCTCTGGCTAGGACTTCAAGTACAATGTTGAATAGGTATGGAGAAAGTGGACAGCCTTGTCTAGTCCCTGATTTTAGAGGGATTGCTTCAAGCTTCTGACCATTTACTTTGATGTTGGCTACTGGTTTGCTGTAGATTGCTTTTATCATGTTTAGGTATGGGCCTTGAATTCCTGATCTTTCCAAGACTTTTATCATGAATGGGTGTTGGATCTTGTCAAATGCTTTTTCCGCATCTAACGAGATGACCATGTGGTTTTTGTCTTTGAGTTTGTTTATATACTGGATTACATTGATGGATTTCCGTATATTGAACCATCCCTGCATCCCTGGGATGAAACCTACTTGGTCAGGATGGATGATTGTTTTGATGTGTTCTTGGATTCGGTTAGCAAGAACTTTATTGAGGATTTTTGCATCAATATTCATAAGGGATATTGGTCTGAAGTTTTCTATCTTTGTTGGGTCTTTTTGTGGTTTAGGTATCAGAGTAATTGTGGCTTCATAGAATGAGTTGGGTAGAGTACCTTCTGTTTCTATTTTGTGGAATAGTTTGTGAAGAACTGGGATTAGATCTTCTTTGAAGGTCTGATAGAACTCTGCACTAAACCCATCTGGTCCTGGGCTTTTTTTAGTTGGGAGACTATTAATGACTGCTTCTATTTCTTTGGGGGATATAGGGCTGTTTAGATCATTAACCTGATCTTGATTCAACTTTGGTACCTGGTATCTGTCTAGGAACTTCTCCATTTCATCCAGGTTCTCCAGTTTTATTGAGTATAGCCTTTGGTAGAAGGATCTGATGGTGTTTTGGATGTCTTCAGGATCTGTTGTTATGTCTCCTTTTTCATTTCTGATTTTGTTAATTAGGATGCTTTCCCTGTGCCCTCTAGTGAGTCTGGCTAAGGGTTTATCTATCTTGTTGATTTTCTCAAAGAACCAGCTCCTTGATTGGTTGATTCTTTGAATAGTTTTTCTTGTTTCCACTTGGTTGATTTCACCCCTGAGTTTGATTATTTCCTGCCGTCTACTCCTCTTGGGTGAATTTGCTTCCTTTTGTTCTAGTGCTTTTAGGTATGTTGTCAAGCTGCTAATGTGTGCTCTCTCTAGTTTCCTTTTGGAGGCACTCAGAGCTATGAGTTTTCCTCTTAGAAATGCTTTCATTGCGTCCCATAAGTTTGGGTATGTTGTGGCTTCATTTTCATTGAACTCTAAAAAGTCCTTAATTTCTTTCTTTATTCCTTCCTTGACCAAGGTATCATTGAGAAGAGTGTTGTTCAGTTTCCACGTGAAGGTTGGCTTTCTATTATTTATTTTGTTATTGAAGATCAGCCTTAGTCCATGGTGATCTGATAGGATGCATGGGGCAATTTCAATATTTTTGTATCTGTTGAGGCCTGTTTTGTGACCAATTATGTGATCAATTTTGGAGAAGGTACCATGAGGTGCTGAGAAGTAGGTATATCCTTTTGTTTTAGGGTAGAATGTTCTGTAGATATCTGCCAGATCCATTTGATTCATAATTTCTCTTAGTTTCTCTGTGTCCCTGTTTAGTTTCTGTTTCCATGATCTGTCCATTGGTGAAAGTGGTGTGTTGAAGTCTCCCACTATTATTGTATGAGGTGCAATGTGTGCTTTGAGATTTACTAAAGTTTCTTTAATGAATGTGGCTGCCTTTGTATTTGGAGCATAGATATTCAGGATTGATAGTTCCTCTTGGAGGATTTTACCTTTGATGAGTATGAAGTGTCCCTCCCTGTCTTTTTTAATGACTTTGGGTTGGAAGTCAATCTTATCAGATATTAGAATGGCTACTCCAGCTTGTTTCTTCATACCATTTGCTTGGAAAATTGTTTTCCAGCCTTTCATTGTGAGGTAGTGTCTATCTTTTTCTCTGAGATGAGTTTCCTGTAAGCAGCAAAATGTTGGGTCTTGTTTGTGTAGCCAGTTTGTTAGTCTATGTCTTTTTATCGGGGAGTTGAGTCCATTGATATTAAGAGATATCAAGGAAAAGTAATTGTTGTTTCCTGTTATTTTTGTTGTTAAAGTTGGCATTCTGTTCTTGTGGCTGTCTTCTTTTAGGTTTGTTGAGGGATTACCTTCTTGTTGTTTCTAGGGCGTGGTTCCTGTCCTTGTATTGTTTTTTTTCTGTTATTATCCTTTGAAGGGCTGGATTCGTGGAGAGATAATGTGTGAATTTGGTTTTATCGTGGAATACTTTGGTTTCTCCATCTATGTTAATTGAGAGTTTGGCTGGGTATAGTAGCCTGGGCTGGAATTTGTGTTCTTTTAGTGTCTGTATAACATCCGTCCAGGATCTTCTGGCTTTCATAGTCTCTGGTGAAAAATCTGGTGTAATTCTGATAGGCTTGCCTTTATATGTTACTTGGCCTTTTTCTCTTACTGCTTTTAGTATTCTATCTTTATTTAGAGCATTTGTTGTTCTGATTATTATGTGTCGGGAGGTATTTCTTTTCTGGTCCAGTCTATTTGGAGTTCTGTAGGCTTCTTGTATGTTCATGGGCATCTCTTTCTTTAGATTTGGGAAGTTTTCTTCTATAATTTTGTTGAAGATGTTTGCTGGTCCTTTGAGTTGAAAATCTTCATTGTCATCCACTCCTATTATCCGTAGGTTTGGTCTTCTCATTGTGTCCTGTATTTCTTGGATGTTTTGAGTTAGGATCTTTTTGCATTTTACATTTTCCTTGATTGTTGTGCCGATGTTCTCTATGGAATCTTCTGCACCTGAGATTCTCTCTTCCATCTCTTGTATTCTGTTGCTGATGCTCGTATCTATGGTTCCAGATTTTTTTCCTAGGGTTTCTATCTCCAGTGTTGCCTAATTTTGGGTTTTCTTTATTGTGTCTACTTTCCTTTTTAGGTCTAGTATGGTTTTGTTCATTTCCATCATCTGTTTGGATGTGTTTTCCTGTTTTTCATTAAGGACTTCTACCTGTTTGATTATGTTATCCTGTTTTTCTTTAAGGATTTGTAACTGTCTAGCAGTGTTCTCCTGCAATTCTTTAAGGGATTTTTGTGCTTCCTCTTTACTGTCTTCTACCTGTTTACCAGTGTTCCTTTGTATTTCTTTAAGTGTTTTATTAAAGTCCTTCTTGAAGTCCTCTACCATCATCAGGAGATATGCTTTTAGATCCGTGTCTAGCTTTTCCGGTGTGTTGGGGTGCCCTGGACTGGGCGAAGTGGGAGTGCTGGGTTCTGATGATGGTGAATGGTCTTGGTTTCTGTTAGTAAGATTATTACGTTCACCTTTCGCCATCTGGTAATCTCTGGGGTTAGTTGTTGTCGTTGTCACTGTTTAAAGATTGGAGCAGAAGCTGTGTTCCACTCTCCAGAAGTCTTAAGATCCTGTGGCGGGTGTTGTGGGTAGCTGGCGAGTGTCAGCCGACCCTGCGCCCTAGCTACCCCGGTGCTTTTCTGACCGGAAGAGGCTTGTGGCCCTACGTAGGCCGGATTTCTGCCTCCCCAACCAAAGCAGTCTCAGGTCCCGCGTGATTGGACTGGAGCAGAAGCTGTGTCCCACTCACCAGCAGTCTCAAAATCCTGTGGCGGGGGTCATGGGTAGCTGGCAGGTGTCAGCCGAGGCCGGATGAGGCCTGTGGCCCTACTCAGGCCGGTTTCTGCTTCCCTAACTAATGCAGTCTCAGGTCCCGCGCGCAATTGGATTGGAGCAGAAGCTGTGTTCCACTCTCCAGAAGTCTTAAGATCCTGTGGCGGGTGTTGTGGGTAGCTGGCGAGTGTCGGCCGAGCCTGCGCCCTAGCTACCCTGGTGCTTTTCTGACGGGAAGAGGCTTGTGGCCCTATGTAGGCCGGATTTCTGCCTCCCTAACCAGAGCAGTCTCAGGTCCCACGTGATTGGACTGGAGCAGAAGCTGTGTTCCACTCACCAGCAGTCTCAAAATCCTGTGGCGGGGGTCGTGGGTAGCTGGCGGGTGTCAGCCGACCCTGCGCTCTAGCTACCCCGGTGCTGATCCGGCCAGATGAGGCCTGTTGCCCTACTCAGGCTGGTTTCTGCTTCCCTAACTCGACTTGTGGCTCTTGAGAGGAAGACCTGCTCCAGTGTTCCAGCATGGCGGGTCCCAATGAGAAGAGGCAGTCTATGGTTTTAAGGCATTTATTGTAGAATGGCAGAAAAAGGAAGAAGAGTAGAGAAGTAGAGGTGGGTCATGGCCATGTAGAGAGAGGGGAGAAGGGAGGGGGAGCAGGAGGGTAAGAGCAAGAGGGTAAGAGAGGAAGGAGGAGGCAAGCAGCTCCTTTTAAAGTGGGCTGGGGCTACCTGGCTGTTTCCAGGTAACTGTGGGGGTGGAGTCCAGAATGCCAGGAGCTTAGAGCATTGCCTACATGACTGATGGTCACACACCTCTCTGTGTGTGGTGGGGGTGCTGTGGAAGGCTGTATCTTCAACAGGAGTCAGGGGCCAAGGAGGTGTGGCCAAACATCTGCCTCTCTTAGGGTCACTGGAGTTCAAGGCCTGTGCTCCACCAGGGACCAGGCTAGCTGTGCACAGCTCACTGCCTCACAGTCTTGAGAATAGTTCATAGAGTGCCCAGACATGAGATCAGGTCTGAAATTGCATCAATTAAGTAATATCAGCTGTTGGGGGTGCTTTTTTTTTTTAAGAAAAAATTACATTTTTTTGAGAGGTGTGTGTGTGTGTGTGTGTGTGTGTGTGTCTGTGTCTGTGTGTGTGTGTGTGTGTGTGTGTGTGTGTGTGTGTGTGTGTGTGTGTGTCTGTGTCTGTGTCTGTGTCTGTGTGTGGTGTTACAGGGCCCTATAAACAGGTAGACACAGAGGGATGTAGGGAGAACCTGTTGGTCAGGTCCGCTTTGATAGTTTAATTTGCACTTCATTTGTCACTTTTTTTTTAAATTAGATATTTTCTTCATTTACATTTTAAATGCTATCCCACAAGTCCCCCATGCCCTCTCCCCCACTCACCCCCACCACTCCCACTTCTTGGCCCTGGCATTCCCCTGTACTGAGGCATATAAAGTTTGCAAGACCAATGGGCCTCTCTTTCCAATGATGGTCGATTAGGCCATCTTCTGATACATATGCAGCTAGAGACACGAGCTCTGGGGAGTACTGGGTAGTTCATATTGTTGTTCCACCTATTGGGTTGCAGACCCCTTTAGCTCCTTGGGTACTTTCTCTAGCTTCTCCATTGGGGGCCCTGTGATCCATCCAATAGCTGACTGTGAGCATCCACTTCTGTGTTTGCTAGGCCCAAAAATAGCCTCACAAGAGAGAGCTATATCAGGGTCCTATCAGCAAAATCTTGCTAGTGTATGCAATGGTGTCAGCGTTTGGAAGCTGATTATGGGATGGATCCCCGGGTATGGTAGTCTCTAGATGGTCCATCCTTTTGTCTCTGCTCAAAACTTTGTCTCTGTAACTCCTTCCATGGGTGTTTTGTTCCCAATTCTAAGAAGGGACAAAGTGTCCACACTTTGGTCTTCGTTCTTCTTGAGTTTCATGTGTTTTACAAACTGTATATCTTGGGTATTCTAAGTTTCTGTGCTAATATCCACTTATCAGTGAGTACATATCATGTGAGTTCTTTTGTGATTGTGTTACCTCACTCAGGATGATGCCCTCCAGGTCCATCCATTTACCTAGGAATTTCATAAATTCATTCCTTTTAATAGCTGAGTAGTACTCCATTGTGTAAATGGACCACGTTTTCTGTATCCATTCCTCTGTTGAGGGGCATCTGGGTTCTTTCCAGCTTCTGGCTATTATAAATAAGGCTGCTATGAACATAGTGGAGCATGTTTCCTTCTTTCCGGTTGGAACATCTCCTGGATATATGTCCAGGATTGTTGCTGTTTTGAGACCTGAAGAGTACCATTATCTCAGAAGATCTACTTTATCTGTGGTTCTGCTCTAAGACTGTTGAGAAGAACCAAGACTTGATGTGGTCAGACCCTTTGCTTTAGACTTCAGCTTGGGTGCTTGAAATACTGCCAGTTTTGTCCCATTTTGATGGACAATACTTATAGTGGATTGAATAAAAATGGCTCCCATAGGCTCATAGATTTGAATGCTTGATCATCAGGGAGAGGCACTACTTGACAGGGATTAGATGTGGCTTCCTTGGAGGAAGTATGTCACCCAGGGTGGGCTTTGGTGTTTTAAAAGCTCAAGCAAGGCCCAGTGTCTCTCTCTTCCTGGTGTCTGTAGATCCAGATCCAAATGTAGAACCCTCAAGTACTTCTCTGCTTCATGGCTGTCTGCATGCTGCCAAGTTCCTGCCACATTGACAATGGACTAAACTTCTCAAACTGTAAATGGTTTCTTTTATAAGAGTTGGTGTGGTCATGGTGTCTCTTCACAGCAATAGAACAGTGACTAAGACTCCTCTCAGATCTCCAAGTATGCTCCCCTCCTGCAGAAAACGACAGTTTTACTTCTCGTTGCCTATATTTGTTTGTTAAATCTTTAGAACCCATTAAGGCATTGATCCTCCTGCGTTCTAAGTATCTGGATATTTGTTCATTTCCCATGAACCCAGAGACTTTTACAGAGGAAGATGTTGTGTATTTTCATTTTCATTTTTAAAAATCTAAAGATAGTTACTAAATAGAAGATTCTCAAAATCCTTTATTGAGGGCCAATGAGATGGCTCTGTTTAAAGGTGTGAACAGTCAAGCCTGATGATTTCAGTTCAATTCCCAGGACCCACATGATGGAAGGAGAGGACCAACTCTAATGACTTCTGATCTCCATATGCACATCATGGCATACACTCTCTCAAACACACACAATAAATAAATGTACTAAATTCTTTACTGAATAAATTCGTGATTAATATCACAACACATATTCTGGTGACCAATTAGCTTTAGTCCTATGGCCTGAATCGGTCTTTGAGAATAAAGTTTTGTTGGTTGTTTTGCTACTAGGTAAACTAGTTGATACCCCAGCAGAGTTTCACATTGTGCTGAAGAGTCCAGTCCAGCTCAAGTCTGGCAGACTTGGATCTGCAACTAAGTCCCCTCCCCTGAATGTACTCTGAGGCCCTTCAAACCATGTTTGCCTTCTTTGTAAAAGGAGACCAGTAGCCACACAAATAAACCTGTTTTGCCGAGTGACAGCTAGCATAACGAAACAAAACCTGATAGTATGATTCCTGCCCTGTGGAAAGGTAGTGAATTACCATGGTGATTTCTTGGAACTGTCTGTCAATTCTGTGTTACTGTGTCCAGTTGATGCTGAGTCCATTCACATACCATCAACAGAACTTCCCAGGGCAGGAAGAAGTGGTTTCAGTAAGAGGCCTGACTGGAGAGTTTAGAAGTCCTAAGATTAGCTCAGTGGCTAATCTCCTAAGTGGCACATGTAGATGATAATGACTCTTTAATACCTGGCCAGTGTTTGGCAAAGTTTTCTAATTGCTCAGTGTAGACATTCCAAAAAGAAATGAAAGCACAAGTCACTAAGGGTGCCAAAGATAGTGGATTGGAACGGGAGGTTTGTCTGTAGGTAGGCAAGATAGCTCAGTGAGCAAAGTCACTTCCTGCAAGTACAATTCCTGGGACTCACATGGTAGAGGGAAAGAACTAACTGCAGAAAATTATCCTCCGTCCTTCACAGGTGCACACACACACACACGTGTGTGTGTGTGTGTGTGTGTGCAAGTGGGCATGCATGAATGATTGTGTGCATGCACACCCCCTTTCTCTACCCTAATTTCTCCATCCAAGGGTCTAGGCCTTCCTCTCCCTGCCGCTCTTCCCTATATAATCTAGCCACCTTGGTTATGTGACCTTTTTGTCTACTCTTTACCCTCCTGGCCTCTTGGTCTGGTTTCTTCCCTTCTTCACATGACTCAGGTCATGTTCACTCTGGATTCTCCCAGATGTCTCTGCCTCTGACTATGCTCTTCCTTTTATGTCCAATAAACTTTCTCCTTCAAGATGCCTATGAAAGTCATGTCCTTTCCTTTTCAAATTTTTCTTATTTTTATTTTTCTGTTTAGTGTGGACATTTTAACAGGTGTGTCCTCCCTCCCCAGTGATCATGGTCTCTGGTTCTTAGTTCACAATTAAGGGCAAGAATCTGACTACTCATTGCCCAACCACCTCAGGCAGGTGTCTGCCTCTCCTCTGGTCAATAGGGTGGCCAGGAAGGCCCATGAATGGGAGTGATTGCATTTGGAGTCACCCACAATTAAGAGTCCATGGCAGCAAAGCCCTTCCTGAGCATGATGGGGGGAAGACGTCTGTTGGAAGGCGGTCACGAGAAGGTGACAAATTCATCTGAGACAGCATTCTGGGAAATGGAAAAAAATGTCTATAATTTAAAAATGGACAACTACAAAAGTTAATCCAAACCCAAAATCAAACCCCTATCAGTTAAAGACCAGTTTTTATATCTTCAATATTTACGACCGCCTCAGTCATGACTATCAGTTAAGATCACTCCCACGCATGACTCTGGAGTAGAATATTTCTAAGGCTGAATCATCAGATTTTTTTTCTTTTGTATTGCTACTGATTTTGAAATACTTGAAAAGGAATCTGCATGGTAAATAATTCATTAACAAATACTGACCCGAACCACCTTAACCTTAACCCTGGCAGAGAAGATTGGTGGCCACAGAACTTCCTCTTTCATTCACACCAGTAGTGGTATTCATGAGAAACTTCTCATTATTTGATTAGGGTTGGTTTGTTAAAGAAGTTTGTCATTGGTGGCTCAGACAATGTTGGGTGGAACAGTATTCAACATTCGTAGATTGTCCGGTTCACGGTCCTTTGGTCTCTGGATAGGATATAACCTGCCCACTCTGAGTCTGAGGTTCTGGATGTGACCTCCTTACATCACAGAAGAGCTGTACGACCTGGACTGGGTTTCTATTGTGGTTAGTTAGTTACTTTGTGGTCTACTGTTGCAGTTTTTTACCTGGACAAGTGGCATTTTACCATGTAACATCTTTTGTGTTTGTCATGCACTGCCCTTAGTCTACATTTGTCCCTAATTAATAAAAAATTCATAAGAAAACCTTAAGATGAATTTTCAAAAATAGTGGCATAAAAACATTCTCCTCTAAGTATCCAAGCTTTTTAATGATGTTTCAAATTTTGCATATGTAGAATTTTTCAAAACGACTGGTGTAAAAATTCAGTGGAAATAACATAAGCTATATTTCTCTGGTAGTTTGCAGTACCTAACCAAGCTTTCCTAACTTAAAATTTCATGAAAAAAGTAATTTATTTTTTAGATATGTGTAGATTTGTTTCTTATTTTGAGTTGAAGGTACTTCTAGGCACATAAATCTATTGATTAATAAGCTGTGTAATCTTATAAAAGGCTACTTTGGGATTCATAAACTTCATATTTACACTGTACCCAGATGGAAACAGACCCGAGAGCTTAGTGAAAGATTCACAGTAAATAATGGAATAGATCAGAGCATCACAGTCAGGATACTGGGGTTGTGCATTTTGTCTTGATCTTGGGTGATTCTGTTCCTTTTGAATGGTGTGCTGGAAAACTCACCTTGTTTCTGCCTCCCTCACCCCTATCCCCGGTGATCTTTCAGGTCCTGCTACTGAGCTACATCCAGGCCTTCAAGGGAGTCTTTCTCAAATTCTCCCTGGAGCCTTTCATGAATCATCTTAAATTTTCTCCCTTTAAATCAACCCTTTATCATGCATAGTTTTGTGGATATTGAAAAGATCTTGAGTTACAAATAATTACAAATAACCCTGAACCCCTGAGAACACAGGCTTCAAATCTCTGGAGTTTGGAAGCAACATGAAGGAAATGCTTTGGAGTGTCTGGGAGTCAGGTGCCCCAGTCTCTGACAGGCATGGTTTTCTGCACTGTATTATTATTGTCACTCAGGGAAGAAAAAACAAAACAGAAAACAAACAACAAGACAAAGCAAAGCCTCCCAAACCATGAAATGATGAATGTTTTTACTTTTCAAAGTCCAAAATTAATGTTCATGTGAAACACGTCCACAGTGATAGGATGACTGACATTACGGAAGACAGACCCAAGGTGCAGCTTCTGACTTTAATGGTTTGTTTATAAGTAGAACTCTGACAGTGGAGGAGAAAATTTTCTCTAGAACAAGCAAATAATTCAACTATTCTCTCAACACTGCCCCTGCATTTTCGGTGAAAACTTTATTCTCTTTATCGTCCTCTTTGAGAAGAGTGGGTTTAGTGTGATGTCCATGTGGTTTTTTTCAGTCCTGCAACAGTTCGCTCACTTGTTAGCGATGTAGATGATCTTGTGCTTCTCAATGATACTGATGTCATGTTCCAGCTGCTTCATCTCTTTTTCCAGCTTCTGCTTGCGAATCTTCTTTGGTACAGAATCAATGAAGACTGAGAGGGATTGGAACTCTTTGTGCACCTCTTCCCAGTTCTTCTTCAGTCCCTGCAAAGGGAAAAGAGACCTTGACATAAGAGGTAGACTGGAAAAGCAATAAAAAAATTGCCCTTAATGAAGACTGGGAGGGTACAGATGGCTGTTGAAGGAACTTTGGAAATAATAATGTGTCCATCCTGGATTTGGCTACAATAACAGAAAACACGTATAGAAAGCAGAGCCCTGCCCTCTGTCATCTGTTCATCCCTGCTGGGAGCATTTACTTGCTTCACTGGCAATGTGGCTGTAGCTCTATTATATGTAAGTGCAGAGTTATGAGCATCGTGGAGCCAAGCTTATAGCAAATGCTTTGGTAAAAATCAATGATCTGAAAATTGAGAGTCCCAAGTAAAAGTTGGTTTTGGAAATATTTTTTATACATTTATTAGAAAAGTTTTGTCTTTCTAAAGCACATATATGCACACTCATGTATATTTGCGAGTGTGCCTGGGCATGTATGTGCCCAGGTCAGTGAAAGCTAGAATACAATCTCACATATATCATCTTCAGGACCACCACCACATCCTTTGCAGCCCTGGCACTCAGGAACTTAGGTTAGCTGTCCAGTGGTCCCTCCCACTGCTGCCCCCTCCCCCACTGCCAGGATCTACCTGTTTCTTCCATACTCCTGCTAAGATCACAGCACATGTCACCATGCCTGGCACTCTCACATGGGTGCTGGGGATCAAGCTCAGCTCCCCATGCTCACAAGGTAGACACTTCATACAACAAACCTCCCCACCCCCACCTTCACCTCCTCTCTGCCCAGAAGTTTCTGTTTTATCCTTATCCTTCAACATGGAGGTCTCATATTTTATTTAGTAAAATATTATTGTAAGAAAAATACCAAAATTCAATTTTACAATGACCTTTTTGTATATCTTTTCAATATATTACAAAGACTAAATCATCTTCCATATAGTCAAGGGCTCCATACTTCCTGTTAATGTATTCTAGACATTGTTGGAATGTCGTTAAATGTAGAACACATGCTAATTTAATAACATAGTTAATGTTTTATGATCTCTAAAATCAACAAATTTAAAATTAAGGATCTCTTAGGAGCTATAAACGCCATTTCCATCTTTGCCTGGCTACATTTCTCGCTCCACTACACCAGGGGCACCACCAACAGCTCTTAAACTACAAATTCAATTCATTCAGTGAAGTTTTACAAAGCAGCACTTTTCATTCATCATAGATCATTTTATTTACACACTTGTCTGTAACAAACTCTACTCCTGGGCATAATGGTGGAGACAAGAAGATATAGCAGGACTTTCAGAGAAGCCAGACTGTCTGAATTGGTAAACTCCAGGTTCAGTTGGAGACCCTTTCTCAAAAAATATGGTAGACAGTGACAGAAGTCACCCCCACATTGACCCCTAACCTCCACATATGAGTACATATAAGTTGGTTTGGAAATATTTTTTATACGTTAGAAAAGTTTTGTCTTTCTAAAGCACATATATGCACACTCATGTATATTTCTTTCTGTGCCTCGGCATGTATGTACACACGCACACACATGTGTACACTTCCCACACAAAGAAAAAGTAAATTGCATTTCAAGAGAGAAAGAGCAAGCTTTGGAAGTCCACAAAGGAAGCAAAAGGATGCCACAAAAGAGCAGATGCCATGTGAATAAAGAGAAAGCCAACATGGGTCATGTAGGCTAAGAAGAAACAGATGCCATTTCTAAAAGTTGAGCCACATAGGCAACAGGCAGTCCCACCATTAGGACAAGCCCAAAGCAGCATTCACAAGCTGCCATTTCATTTTGACGAGATGGTGAGAAATCCCACAGTGTCATTCTGGGTGACTCAGGGCAACTAACAGGCAGCATCTTGAGCAAGATCCTATTAAAAACCAAGCTTCCTTGAAGTGTGAGGACAGGCCTAGCAGCTTTGGTTTGGCCTGCCACAGGGTCAGGGTGTGGGAAGTCTATGGAGGCAGAAGTAGAGACCAGCAGGCTGGAGGCTGACAAATCCAGGCTGTAGACAAAAGGAAGCTGGGCAGGGAAGTGGATGGGGAAGGATAATCTGACCCCGGAGGCCAGAAACAGATACAAATCAACAAAGAATAGCTCTGCAGTCTGATCAACCTCTGGACCATGATTACTGACTTGCACTGCCGTACAGCCCCAGAAACCTGATGTCTCAGGCATGGTCTGTATACCTAAGAGCTGTTTCCCTCCAACATGGCACTTAGTACTCAAGAGTCCTTGCAGGTATGAAGACAGTTTCTGCTTGACCAGGTCGCAGCGCTGTGATTGCTTCTCACACTCCCAAGACATTTGGGAGAGATCTTCACGTTTGGGAGACATCTCCAGCTAGAACACTAGCTATCCACAGGATGCAGTGCAGGATGTATCTAAAGGTTGAGACAACTGACTGGCCCACAGGCTGAAGAGTTACATGTGGCCAGCAAAGATTCCTGAGAAGACGAGTAAAGCCACCAAAGTAAAGACAGACCTGGTGGACATCTGGTTTCTCAGTATTGACTCAGCAGCAGTGTAAAGCTGGGAAAGGAAGGGAGTCCACTAGTTCAACTGACCCTGCCTCCACCCCAGAACATATGTCAGTGTCAGTTTCCAATCTTCAAGGGCCTTCAATTAGCCAAAGCGATTCTTATCAAAAGAGTGATGCTGGAGGACTCTCAATGCCGGATTTCAGACTATATTAGAGAGCTACAGTAACAAAACAGCATGGTATTGGCTCAAATGCAGATATGCAAACTGATGGAATAAAAGAGAGGACCCAGAAATAAACCCACAGAGATATAACCACTGAATTCTTGACAAAGGTATCAAAAAAACACATTGAAAAAGTGAGAGTATCTTCAAAATACGGGGCTGAAAAAAAAATGGAATTTCTGAGTGTGCAATGAAACTACTCAGATCAGTTCAAAATGGATAGAAGGGATCTTAAGGTAAGACCCCGAAGCTTCGCAGTGACTGGGGAAGATGTGTGGGAAATACTTGAGGACATCAGCAGAGGCAACAGGACTGCAATAGCACTGGAAACGAGCCCAATGATTGAGAGTCAGGATATATGAAAGCAAAGCTTTTCTCAGGGTCTGCAGAGAGGGCTCAGAAGTTAAGAGGACGGGATGCTCTTCTAAAAGACCACGGTGTGTTTCCCAGTTCTCACACAGCAGCTCATAACGATCTATAACTCAGTTGTAGGAGACCCAACACCCTCTCTCACCTCCACAGGCACCAGGCATGTATGTGGTATACACACATACATGCAGGCAAAACACCGATACGTATAAGATAAAAATCAAACTGTATAATAGGCTTCTTCAGAGCAAAGGAAATAATTGGCATAGTGAAGTCAGCTTTCAGAATAGGGAACAAAACAAGCACAAATCATCCAACCTGGTCCATTGGCTAAGAAATGGAACAAATAGATCTTCAAAGAAGAAATCCAGAAGTTGTCTACTCGATAGCTGAGAAAATGTTAATATCCTCAGCCATCAACAAAATTCAAATTAAAACTGCTTGAGGTTCCCCATCTCACCCCTGATAGAATGGCTGCCTTGAGAAACATAAATGACAGCAAATACTGGTGAGGATGTGGGGGGAAAGAAATCTTTATAAGCTGCTGGTAGGACTGTGAGCTGGTACAGCCACTGTAGAAATCATTATAAGGGTTTCTTTTCAAGTAGAAATATCACATGACCCAGCTATATCACTCCTGGTTGGGTACCAGCAGAACTCATAGCCATCATGCTACAGAGATCTTTGCATTTTCTATGCCTATTGTTGCACTACTCACAATAGCTAGGAAAGGGAACAAGCCCAAGTGTCTGTCAGCAGAGCAATGGATAAGGAAGAAGGCGACATGTGCACAGCATGTACATGTTCAGCCTTAAAGAAACAAGATGGTAAGATTGGCAGGAATGGATAGCACTCAAAAATGACTATATATTTTTTCTTTTTCCTTTTCCTTTTTTAAAAAAATTAGGTATTTATTTCATTTACATTTCCAATGCTATCCCAAAAGTCCCCCACACGCTCCCCCACCCACTCCCCCACCCACCCACTCCCACTTCTTGGCCCTGGCATTCCCCTGTACTGAAGCAGATAAAGTTTGCACGACCAATGGGCCTCTCTTTCCAATGATGGTCGACTAGGCCATCTTCTGATACATATGCAGCTAGAGACACGAGCTCTGGGGAGTACTGGGTAGTTCATATTGTTGTTCCACCTATAGGGTTGCAGACCCCTTTAGCTCCTTGGGTACTTTCTCTAGCTCCTCCATTGGGGGCCCTGTGATCCATCCAATAGCTGACTGTGAGCATCCACTTCTGTGTTTGCTAGGCCCCGGCATAGTCTCACAAGAGACAGCTATATCTGGGTCCTTTCAGCAAAATCTTGCTAGTGTATGCAATGGTGTCAGCGTTTGGAAGCTGATTATGGGATGGATCCCCGGATATGTCAGTCTCTAGATGGTCCATCCTTTCGTCTCAGCTCCAAACTGTGTCTCTGTAACTCCTTCGATACAATTTGCTAAACACATGAAACTCAAGAAGAACGAAGACCAAAGTGTGGACACTGCCCCTTCTTAGAATTGGGAACAAAACAAAAAATGACTATATTAAGTGACATACGGAGGCTTCTAAGAACAAAGATCACATTTCCCTGATAAAGAGCACATAGACATAAAAGTATACATATGTGTATGTGCATGCATGTTGCATGTGTGTTCATGTGTTCATGTATGTGTGTGAGTGTGCTTGTGTGTGTGTGTGTGTGTCTATCATAGAAGCAGGGAGGAATCTTGAGGGGGGAGGGGACAGGGAAAAGGAGCAGATCTTAAGCAAGGCAGCAAAAGGAGAGGGTAATGGACCGATGTGACAAGAGAGCAGAAGGGAGGCCCATTGTGTAGAAAGGGACCAGCCAGAGCAGGCCAGAGAGTATGGGAGAGGCCAGTGGGGGAGGAGAACAAACTGGAGCAGAGTATATAGCCACATAGCATGAAGCACATCACAGTTCCCATCACTCTGTATGCCAACTGTAAACACTGGTAACAAACAGGGGAGAAAATAAAATGGACAAGAGATCAGTAAGAGGGGGAGAGACATTTGAAGACCATGAAGGGTTGGTATGATCAAAGCACAGCAAGTGCATTTATGAAAATGTTGCAATGTTTTCCAGTGATTTGTATCACTATTTTGCTAAGCAAAACCAAACAAACAAAACAAAACAAAACAAAAGAACAAAAAAACCAAACCAAACCAAACCAACCAAACAAACAAAAAGGACTGGAAGTATCTTATCTTATACAAGAATGACGTCACAGTAAGTAGAATAAGAACTTCTTTGTGGGGAACAAAGAAGTTTCAGAGATTTACTTCTGTGTTTATGTAAAGCAATGAGAAGATAGGATATGCTAAATAAGACACACTGGTTGGTTGGAGCAATGGGACAGGTGACTTGGCCTCTTTTTTGAGTCAGATTGAAGCAAAGATCTGAGATGCTGAAAGGTAGAAACTGTAATCACTGTACTTTAACTCAAGAGGGAGTCAGGTCAGAGATGCTTTTAATAGCACATGACATGTGTCCTGAAGAGTAGTCCTCAAAGAGACTCTGCTTCCTCCTGGTCCTTCATTATAGAGCCTGAACATGTTTCCACAGTGCACCACAGGGGCACCTACTGCAGAGAGAAAATGTATACATTTATACACTTTCAAATATCAAAGGAATTTCAAGCGAGTTGGGGAATATTTCATATTACTTGCAGTCCCAGAAGCACATCTTTGCCCCCGTGGGCTTTTTTTTGATGGGTAGTTTGCTTTTAACTTCTAGAATGTACAATACTGTCAGGATCAAAGTCAACAACTAAGGATGGAAACTCAATATAATTTTGTATCATGTTGACACAACCCCTTTGTTGTTTTTAAACCCTTTTTTGTCGTTGTTTACAAAAATGGTCTTTTATCCATTGGAGCAATAGAAATTTGTTTTTTTTTTTAACTTTTTTCATTTTTCTTTCTCTTGTTTTTGTACTCAAATAATATTACTTGTGATGTAAATTTTCAAATAGTGAGCTATGATCCATAAAAATTGCCTTTCACTTTCTGTTTTTGGCTCCTTGGCTCCCCTGCCTTGTGACACAGCTAGAATGGACTTCCTGCTTTTTGTCCTTCTGTCCTCTGAGTTTAAAGGCACTCTGGAGGGAGGGAAGAGAGATTGAGCCTCTACCTCGTGCCATCTACATTCTTGAACACACTTTCAGGTGTCCTGTACTGTGAGGTCTTTCCAGCTCATTGTGTACTGAGAACACTGATGGTCCTTTCCCCCCACCGCACAGCAGTCCTATGTCTATAAATGTTGCTGTATTTCCATCTCCCTGGTCTTGGAGGTCTCATATCCTTGCTGGTTCCCTTCAATGGACTTCACTTCTGTCTACCATTCCTTCCAAAACTCCCCTCAGAACCCCAGCTGACTTTGTGTTTTGTTTCTCCACTGGAGCCCAGACTCATACAACTTCCCTTTTACCCAACTTGCCTGTAGTAGGAAAAACAGCAGCCCAGGGTTTGTTAGGTGTGACTTTAGTCCTGACTCGCCAACATAATGATATGTGGCCAAAGGTAAGTGTACCAGATCACTAGAGTAAGGAGTGTGTTTATTTTGTGTGTTAGACTCTTGACGATAAACACATAGATGTCCACAAATTAAGAAAGGGATAAATGCACAGATGAACTGCTTATTATATTTGTATTTAATCTCCTCATCTGTAGAATGAGGTGTTCGGAATCAGGTGCAAAGGGATTGTTACTCATGTGAAGAAGGAGCTCAGGGCATATGTGCAACCACTGTACCATAGAACTCTGCAGTTTTGAGTTGAGTGGGAAGCAAGGCTCGTCAGTAGGGCCACCATTAGCCTTATAACCAGGTAGCTATGCACTGGCTGGAGAGTAAGGCATTCCATGAAGGGTTTACTATTTTGCCAGTGAAGCATCAAATGGAAGTCCTGTGGTGACCAGAAAAGGAATGAAAAGAATGTTTCTCCACTATGGCCAAAAGGCACAGGAGCCTTTTGCACTCTGAGGAAGGCCTTCCTGTTCCTGTTTTCCACCCTCATGCAGTCCTGCAGGCATGATGATCTGGCCTTTGCAGAGGGATGTGCTTCCTGAAGACGAGTAATAATTGAAAAATAATGGGCTACGAGCCTTGTCCTCCCCCAAATGAGCTATAATTCTGCATTTCCTGCCTGCCATGACTACCCCTTCCCTGTATATTTTCAAAACTCCATCATGTCGCCTCCAGAGAGAAGCCCCAGCTCTAGAGCTCCCCCTGCTGTCTAGGTGCTTCTTACTCTGCAGCTCCACTCAACAGCAAGATCTTTCAGTGCTGACAACTACCTTGGGTTTTTCTTAAGCTTCAGATCCACACACACACACACACACACACACACACACACACACACACACTCACACATTCCTGTCTATCTGGTGCGTTTTAGAGATCATGTCTCACTAATCCAATTACAGCATTTTCTGTAGCAAAACTTGGATCTTATACCATTTGTGGTATCTTCATGGCTCAGGCTAATATTGTGTAGAGAAGGACATCTAATAAATCTTTATTTGTGTTTATGATTGCATTCTTTAAATGTTAAGTATCATAATTGCATATGGCCCATTTTCAACAGTTATTAATAAGATAAAGTTTGTTTTTTATGGTATGTGTGTATGTGTGTGTGTGTGTGTGTGTAGTATTTATAATTAAGGGTATGTGGGTGCTATGATGCCTGGGGAGAGGTCAGAGGACAACAGCAGGTTTTGGCCCTTACCTACCTTATTTGAGATAGGGTCTCCTCTATATGCCAGACTAATTGGCCCATGAGCTTCCAGGGACTTTCCTGTCAATCAATACCTTCCATGTTCACATAGGGGCCCTATGCATAAACAAAACATGTACTACCACATTCCATGTTTTATGTGCCACAATCATCAGACAAGCTCGTTACTACTGAGCTATCTCCCCAAACGAATTCTCTTGTTTTATGAAGTCATTGGATACTGTCTTGTAGAAAGCTTTCAAAATATATGTAAAAAGAATCATTATGCCACTTCTTTAAGGGTCAGCGTGGTGGCAGAAGAGGACAAGCAGGGGCTTAGTAACAGCTCTGTGCAAATGACAGTGTCACGCCCTGCTCATCTCTTGATGCCTCACATTTCAGATAGACCTCTTCCATTAAACTAAAACGACGATATGTCATATGGCCTAATTATTCAAAATAGAGGAACCATATGTGAAACCTAATATCCATTCACGCAATAACCTGGGTAGCTGAGTTACTAGAATGGAAAAGATACAGCTTGGGGACAGCTTCAATTATTCTAGAGCTCCATCTAGTGAAAAATAGCTCCGTTATGAGTACTTTAAAAGATAAATTTAGTGAATGGAAGTAACTATTTTCTCACTCCTTTAAAATATCAGTTTGCTGTAGGAGAAAGTGGGCTTCCTTACAACCTAAAAGCACCAAATTGGAAACAAAATATTTTATGAATCTCTCTATTATGGCTTGCTTTTATTTTTTCCTTTCTCTTTTCAAAGAGTAAGCTTTACTGAGCACTTTTGCTAGAGCCCAAAGAGACTGCTTTGTGGCAGTGGAAGCTCCAGCTTCCATAGCAGGGCTGGGGGGTGGACGAAGAGTTAGAGAGGCCTGAAGCCCACAGGCTCACCTGCAGAACGGCCTCCCTTTCTTCGTCAGAGAGTCTCTTCATGGCCGCTTTCTTGAGGTTCTCCTGGATGTAATTGTCATACTCTTCTTGTGCTTTCTTCACATCCTCATTTCGCTTGCATATGTACTCAGGTGTGATGCCATAATCCTGGGAGGATTTCCAGAGAAAAAAAAGCCAATCAATTTCCTGTGAGCAGTCTTCTGTGTGTGAGCATAGCAACTGGGAATTAGAGAACAAGAAAGCTTATTGTCTTCAATATAAAAGAAAAAACAAACAAAAATAACCCAACAAACAAAAACTAGGCAAATTGGCAAAATCCAGCCATTACACATACACACTTACATGCACATACACGCACATGAGTGTGCACACACGCCACTTCCAAAACTTAGAGCTAGTTCATTCTGATCTCTTAAAATAAGATGCTGGACCAGAAAGTTGGCTCACCGAGTAAAGGTATTTGCCACCAAGTCTTACAATCTGAATTCAATCTCCTGAACTCACATGATGGAAGCAGAGAACTGACTTCTATAAATTGTCCTCTGACCTTCACATATGTGTATATACTTGGGCACGCACACACACATACCACACACACACATAATACACACACATGCATACACACATGTACACACACATAACACACATACATAACACACACAACACACATAACACGCACACACAACATACACATAATGTACACATACCACACATACCACACACACACATGAGAGAGAGAGAAAGATCTTGTAACAATTTGTTTTCTCTCTTCTATCACCAGTGTCTCTTCTTAAACTCTAGACTATTTTTTTTAGACAGAGTAGCCCAGGCTGGCCTTGAACTCTTTATGTAGACCAGACTAGCCACAAATTTATAGAGATCCACTTGTCTCAGATTCTTGAGTGCTGAGACTAACATCACCATACCCAGAAACTTTCACTTTTAGGTGCTGGCTTTTCTGGGGCTGTGGAGAAGGTTCAGTGGTTAGAAACCTTGCTGCCTTTGCAGAAGACCTGCGTTCAGTTCCTAGCACCCACTCAGGTAGCTCAGAACTAGCAATATCTCCAGTTCCAAGGGAGATGTCCTCTTCTTCTAGGTACTGCAATGATATACACATGGACACATGTGCAGATACACAGCTAAAAAAATAAAATAAAGTAAGTCTTTTAAAAAGAGTTTTCTTTTCTTTCTTGTATAATTTAGCTTGAAATCTCTTGAGTATCTCCGAGGTGCCTTCTCTCTCTCTCTCTCTCTCTCTCTCTCTCTCTCTCTCTTTCTCTCTCTCTCTTTCTCTCTCTCTCTCTCATACACACACACATACACACACACACACACACACACACACACACACACACACACACACACACACCTGGTTAAATAAAAAAGACAAACCCTCTTAAACCATAAAAGCAAGAGCCCTTCCTGGGCACTAGGCCCAAGAACTTCAAGGGAAGCTTGGCTGTGGCCTCTAAAGTTGATATGGAAGGGCGAGCTTCCTGTCTGGGCTCCTGGGATGCTCACAGGAACTGATGGTGAGGCCACTGGCTGTACTTCTTTCATATTAGTGAATGTAGTGTCACTGTCTAAAGGACTACAATTTCTTTGTGTTCAGTTTTCAAAACAGTATTTGAGAACATATTGAGTACTAAGAGTAATAGTGAACAGAAAAGTAAGGTTTCTTTCCTCATAGGATTCTTATTCTTGGGTAGAGAAATGTGTTCAGTCTACTTCAAAAGAGGAGAACACTAGGCATCTGTATCTGGGGCCAGTAAGATGGCTCAGAAGTTAAAGAGCACTGGCTGCATTTGCAGAGGACCTGGGTTCAGTTCCCAGCACTCACATTGTGACTTACAACTATCTGTAACTCCAGTTTCAGGGGATCTAACAACCCTTTCTGGCCTTCACAGAACTGCTCACATAGACAGAGATACATGCAGGCAAAATACTCATTAAAATAGTTAGGCAAAATACACATAAAAATAAATAAACCTAAAAAAATTAAATGACATCTGTATTGATTTTCTTCCCTAAGCAGCACGGTATACCAATGCTCTATATAGTATTTGCCCTATTATATTGGTTATGTTAAGATAACTAGAGATTAAGTAAAGCCCATAACAGGTTATGTATGTTACATACATCTACTAAGCCATTCATATGAAGGCCACAAGTACTTGTGGATATTGGTACCCACAAGGTACCCCTGTAATACTGAAGAAGAAAAGTAGACTATAACATGTGCACATGCTCTGATGTAAACAAGGGCTAAGAAGGGTAATATGAAAGGAAACCTATTGAAGATAAAGAATCCAGGAAAGTTATCTCCCAGGAAGCAGCCGTGAGGGCTTTGGTAGTCAAGGAAACAACTTATAATTCTCAAAAAGTCATCCCCTAACTTCTGCATGTGAGCTGTGGCACATGCTCCATAATAAAAAGATAGTTTTTAAAAGGTTAGATTATGTTTGGGGTGTTATGTTCAGGAAAGGGACCAGTGCAATGCATTTTAGGAAAAAAATCTGGCAAATGAGCAAAAGCTTTAGTGATCTTCTGGGTTCCTACAAGCTAAGTCCCTGGAGGCTGATGAATCGTGTCACTAATTGTTCTATTACAATATTTATCCATTCTGGCCATTTTATTAAGTGCCAGACATTGTCAGGTACTTAGTACACTTAATGTCATTTAATGCTCACTATACCCCTGTGGTCGATTCCATGGCATGTCACAGATGCCAAAGTTAGCAAGCAGCAAGTCAGGATTTGAAATGCTAGCTCGCTGTTACTGTGACACACCCCATATGCTCATTCATCTTTCAGTTTGTCTCCACAATCTCAAGGCACAAATGACATATAATTCATTTAGAACCAATGAGGGGGGCGTCTATCTGTTTTTCCCCAAATTGTATCCCTTTATCATCTGATACCGGTTGTTGTTGTTGCTGTTGTTATGATCTTGGCATAAGCTAAGATCATCTGGGAGGATAGACGCTCAATTGAGAAAATGGCTTCATCAAATTGGCTTCTAAAACAAGTCTATTTGGGCATTTTCTTGATTAATGGTTGATATGGGAGGGCACAGCCCACTGTGGGTGGTGCCATCCCTACGCTGGTGGTCCTGGGTTTTATTAAAAAAGCAAACTGAGCAAACCATGGGAGCAAGCTAGTCAGCAGCACCCCTCCATGGCCTCTGCATCAGCTCCTGTCTCCCCATTCCTGGGTTGAGTTCCTGGTCTGAGTTCCTTCTGTGATGGACTATAAACTGTAAGACAGAATAAACCCTTTCCCTTCTATGTTGCTTTTGGTCTAGCACATAGGATAGTAATAGAAACCAAACTGAGACATGGTGACCTCCATTACTTATCATGGATTTTTTTTTGTGTGTGTGTTAACTCTGAAGTTGGCCAAATAAGTCTGTGAAGAGAGACAGCAAGAGAACAGCAAGTGTGCGCTGCCCTTGTGGCTTGATAGACACACACAGGGCCCTGTGAGCTTCATATTTCTGTGATGGATACTTCAACATTTTTTCAAAAAGAAAGTGTATTAACATGGGGAGCACAAAACAGGAGGCTGCACAGAGGAGAGGCAGTGTGTGCAGCCCTTGCTGTCACAACAGATCAATAGTGGCTTGGAAGTGGCTTGAAGGAGCCAGTGATGGGACAAGAACCATGGAATAAGTATCCCGAGAAGCCTTAGTAATGTTTTCAGCACGAGGCCAGCGACCCGACAACGGCTGAGTTCTTCCGGAGGTGATTTTAGCCTGCTGGACAAGACAAATTTCCCAGAGAATGGGCGCTGTGCTCTGAATATGGCCTGGAGCCTGTTTTCACTTCTACACTCATGGGTGGTATGCAGTACATCACTGGACTACCTAGATCATCCCTCACTGTTGGAGTTCACCCTCCCTCCTCTCCCCTTCTCTTTCCCATCTCCTCCCTCCCCTTCCCTCATCCCCTGCCCTTCCCTCTCATCTGTTTTTCCTTCTCTTCTTCTTTTCTTTCCCTTTCTCCTTTTCCTCTCTCCCTCTGCCCCTCTATTCCTTAAGCTCTCTCTCTCTCTCTCTCTCTCTCTCTCTCTCTCTCTCTCTCTCTCTCTCCTTCTTCCTCCTCCCTCCCTCCCTCCCTCCCTCCCTCCCTCCCTCCCTCCCTCCCTCCCTTCCCTCCCCTCCCTCCCTCCCTCCCTCCCTCCCTCCCTCCCTCCTTCCTTCCTTCCTTCCTTCCTTCCTTCCTATTTCTTTTCTATTTCTGGTCACAACTAACTACTATTTGTTATTAATATTTAGGACTTTGCAGCTTATTTTAGTATGTGTTCACACATACTTTTATGCTCAACAAAGTACAGAAAATAGGATAAGATTTATGTATTTTTCTTTGTAAGTTTTTTTTTTTTATTTAAAACCTTCTCTTTTTTTCGAGACAGGGTTTCTCTGTGTGGCCCTGGCTGTTCTGTAACTCACTCTGTAGACCAGGCTGGCCTCAAACTCAGAGATCTGCCTGCCTCTGCCTCCCAAGTGCTGGGATTAAAGGCGTGCGTGCGACACCACTGTCCGGCAAAAACCTTCTTTTTACTAATTGCAAACTACTAATTTACTAATTTTACAAATTTACTTTTTACATAATGTCTAGCAAATAGAATCCTGCCCCCCCCCCCCATGAATACCTTTTCAGGTAGAAATCAATGATCCAAGTCATTAATCCCTTTACAGAGCTTTCCCCAAACTCAAATAAAATAAATAGGCTTTTACTAAAATAGTAGCACAGGTTATTTTGGAGAGATCGACAGGATGGGTCTCTGAAGCTTTGTGTGCTTGTTTCTTATCCCGCCCCCATGTTGATTCAGGTGAATGACCACATCTCACCACCTCCCTCCTGAAAGGCCCGTTCCTCCAGATTCACAGTAGTGACTGCCTTTAGTGACAGTTTTACCTCACTGATAGTTAATATTTTCAGAGACTGCTGTAGTTATTAAGCACATTAGTAACTAAAATTGAGGAAGATAGCAATAATACTTTAGATGTGAGCCGCACACAGACCGCAGAGCGATGGGGACGAGAAGACCTGTTGTGTGTCCAGGGAGCACACTGTATATCTATCTCATAGAGAAGACTAGCTCTCTGCAGGACTTTGGAATCTCTTATCTCTTACTGATAAACAAGGGCTACCTTTTTGTTGATGTACTTGGGGAATAGTCCTGAAGTTTCGAGATCATGCTTATCTCCAGTTCTTTTGTCAACATAAATCGGCTTGGGCTTTTTGGCCACACCCATGATGACGTCAGCTGCATTTGTGTTTATGAAGTTTTTTCCACTCTGTATTCCCATGACTGGATGATCGGTTCTCAGGGGCACTGCAGGCTTCTTGGGAGAGCACCTATTAAACTTTTTTTCTGTTAAACATAACATTTCATTGTTAATGTTCAAAAGTAAACATTATTACTCACTACTGTTTGGGACATGCAAATATGTACCACTAATATTGAGGTTTCATTATAACATATATAAATACTTAAGGTGAAAAAAATTCTATATATCCAAAAGTTTATTGGTTTGTCTACATCAAATAATGCATTGCTTTCCATTTGTCAATAGTACTTCTATAAAAGTACTTAAACAGAAAAAAATGTAATTAATCAAAATACAGAATTAAGCACAATGTAATAATTGATTTGTTGTTGAGTTACAGCATAAAAAGTAAGAGTGTCAGAACAATAGATCATTACTACAGTTCTGATGGCTACTATAGAGGCTATAGCCACACATATTTAGTTTTACCACTTAACATAAGCTTATTTTCAGCACTCTTTCAGTATGAACCAGAATTATTTTTAAGAGAAAACTATAACAAAGCCCTTGAATAAATTAATAAAACTTTACATGGGAAGCCCAATGATCTCTGGATATTTCCACAGACACTCTTATTACTACAGTGAATAATTACTACACACTCAATGCACAGTATAAGAAATAACAGGTTACCAGTGCGACCAAAATTCCCTATTCCTTCCTTCCTTCCTTCCTTCCTTCCTTCCTTCCTTCCTTCCTTCCTTCCTTCCTTCCTTCCTTCCTTCCTTCCTAGTGTGTCCCACCATTCTAAGGGAGCAACCACCAGACTTTTGATTCTATCTCTGTTCCACACACTCTTCATGAAAGCAGGTGAAATTGTTTTGTCTAACAGTCTTTCCGGTTCAACAGTTCCAGCCAGCATTTTTATATAGTCACATCAACATGGCTTGTCTATTCTAAAGTGTAAAACAATTAAAGTTTATTTCTAAGAACTAGAACAACTACTCCTTGTCTTAGTCCAATCTCAACTGTACCAATAATTACTGTGGTCTGAGTTTATTCACTTCTGCACTAGGTGACTCTGTTTGTACAGTGATATTCTGGGGCGTTCACAAGAGAGGTCTGCTCAAACGTGGTTTAACCAAAGGAAAGTCTTTGTTAGCTGGCTGGCGATAACACTGGGTGTTGCGGATCCTAGTGTAGCCCCAAACCTTTCTTAGGGTGAGCTTTTAATCATAAAAATCATGGTCTATGTTGACACACTTCAGTAAACAAGAGCAGTTAGCCAGAAGCAGAACTACAGAAGCCAGAAAGCAAGGTGAGCACATTTAGAGACTTTCCAAGAACTACGGACTTTGATGGATCAGGTCTTTGTTTTAGTTCTGGGAGGTGGTACTACCTACAGGCTGAGTTGTATGACCTGAATGGAACTTTTATCATGGAGTCAGTCATACTAAGATCCGGGGACCTGTTAGAAATGAGATTATAGTACTTCCATTTTCAGGGAAAAATAAAACCCATAATTATTGTTAAAGTCTATGGGTTGGACGACCTTCTTCTTGGGGCTGACTTCTACCCCTCCAGAACTCACATATTAAATCTATAGATATAGTACCTTAGAATGTGAATGCTATTTGAGGGTAAGGTCTTTTAAGGTTATTTAGATAAATAGAAGTTATTAGAATGGTTGCTAATTCAAGTTAGATATTGGTCCCACTGGCAATAACCATTACAGTTTTTATCTTTTAGAAAAAAGTCTGAAGCTAGGCGTGGTGGCACATGCTTTTAATCCCAGCACTTGGGAGGCAGAGGCAGGAGGATTTCTGAATTCAAGGCCAGCCTGGTCTACAGAGTGAGTTCCAGGACAGCCAGGGCTATACAGAGAAACTCTGTCTCAAAAAACAAAAAAACAAAAAACAAAAAACAAAAAACAAAAAAAGTCTAGAGACAAAATGAGGGGCACCTTACCCATCAATCAAACACTATACCTGGGGTGTTAACCCTTTTTTAATAAAAGCTTAACATTAAAGATACAAGTCAGCTCCGGATGCTGAAGCATGGGTGTTGGAGGTGGGGCCTCTTTGGATAGGTCAAGAAGTAACTCATGACGCTTGTCCCACCAGAGTCTGTATAGAGCCAAGTTATCATTGGCCACTATATTTATTTTCTATTTATACTTCTACTTTCTCCTAATCTTGCCAAACCCCACTCAGTATTAGGCAAAGTTGCTGTTGCCTGTGCATATTTAATATCCATTGATGGTAATATAATGGTAGCTAAATTACCAGCCAAGAATCCTAGTGTTTCAAACAGTAAGTGAGTTAACCTACTTGGTGGTAGTGGTTTTTCCTTGGAATGTTTCTTTAGAAAATCCTTTGGGGAAGGTATCTCTACTTTTGCAGGTCCCATGGTTTTCATTGCCGTTTTAAATTTCTTCATGTCATCTTTTATACTTGCTTTAAACAGTGATGTATACCTGAAATTAAAAATTGTAGCATTTCTATTTCTAGTGCAAAATACTTAAAGATTAAAAACAGCCACAAAATTCTGCTTTATAAACGTCTATAATGGAGAGTGGGCATAAAGATTAGCAATCTGACATGGCATCCACTACACTTACCCACACTGGGCTAAAAGAGGGACCAGGGCAAAGGTATTTATTTGTCTCTGAATCATCCTTTGGCTATCCCTAGCATCAGTTGGGCTGTCTCCTCCCTCACTGCTGATCTTACTGATTTGTGTGCCTCCCACCCGCAAGTCCCAGCCAGTTAGTCTTGCTGACAGTTTATTCATCTTCACAATGAACCTAAATTTCATTGATTTTCTCTAATGGTGACTTCTTGCTTCATTTCAACATTTTCCTCACTGTTCTCTAGTATTATTTCCCAAAAGTTTTTTTGAGGTATAATTTTAACCAAATATGTTTGGTTTTAAACTTTTGGGACCTTCTGAGTGTTTAGAGCTATAAATTTTCCTCTAAGTACTGCCTTGGCTGCCTCCCAAAGATCCCCAAAGAAAGGAGATCTTTTCCAGGCTTGGGGCACACACCCTTAATCCCAGCACTTGTGAGACAGAGGCAGGCAGATCTGTGATTTTGAGGACAGTGTACTCGACAAATTGAGTTCCAGGATGGCCAGAGCTACATGGAGCAATACTGTTTGCCTGGGGTATAATGGGGAAGTTAGGATATCTTTCATTTTCATGCATTAAATACAGTTTATATTGCCTTCATTTAGAAGTTTGCTTATGTTTGCTCAGTTTTCACAGATTCAGAGCTCCCAAGTACTTTTAACTGATTTCTAATTCATTTCCACTGTCGTTGGAGAATACACTTTATATGACTTCAATCCTTAAAATAAATACTGACACTTCTGTGTATACTAGAAAGGTTGGAGCCTGAACAGAGCACAACTAGACCCTTGACTGAAGAATAGTCCTCCCTGTCTCAGGGAAAGGTCATCCTCTTTTACCCAGCACATAGCTTTAGGAGGGACACATATGGGGTGGGGTGCTGGTCAGATCACTGAATCAACCTGTTTTTGTAGTTGATATCTTTATTTTTAGAGGGATTTTCTCATAGACTGCATAGAAATTTTAGCCAAGTACTAGCCACTTTTATTTTGTATGTTTGTGTCACTTAACTTTAATGTGCTTTTTGGGCTATATTTGTGGGTTGAAAAGATGACTCAGCAGGTTGAGTTTGTCAGGAAGCCTAGGGACCTGGTTTTGATCCCTGGGACCACAGTCAGAGAGACAGAATGACTCCTGAGGATTAAAGAAAGGTATTTACTGCCACCTCTAATTTATGTCCTTAGCTTGACAATGTTGTGTTCTCTTTTCTGATCTTTAATCTCCATGCTTCATTTTGTGTTGTTGCTACCGTGTCTTCAGATTCCTGCTTGTTACTGTGTCCGCAGATTCCTGTTGGTTACCGTGTCTTCAGATACCCCATTTTCTTTATGAGTGGCTTCCCTGTTGGTGACCCCATCCAGTGTGCTCTTTTCATTTCAGACATGGTCATCTAGAAGATAGACTTGCATCTTCTTTCCCCTTTCCTTTCTCTCCATATCTTAGTCTTACATCTTTTTACCTCTTTGAATGTGGTATTTAGAATGGCTGTTGTCTAGCATTTTCTTATTTGTGCCATTTCTAGCTATTTAGATTGACCACTTCTCTTTAGATTATAACATATTTTCCTGGTTCTTTGCATGCCTGTTCATTTCTGTTGTTTTATTTTGATTTTGAGACAGGGTTTCTCTGCTTAGCCCTGTCTGTCCTGGAACTCACTTTGTAGACCAAGCTGGCCTCCAACTCACAGAGATCCCCCTGCCTCTGCCTCTCAAGTATGGGGATTAAAGGCATGCGCCACCATACCTGGCTTGCCTGTACATTTTTTATTGGATTTCAAGTATTGTGAATTTTATCGAGTTAATTCCTTACTTTTGTCTTTTTTTTTTTACTTTAAAAAAAAGTTTTAACATTTCTTTAGTTTGATTCTAGAATGCAGTTATTATAGTCCAAAAACTTAGTCATTTTAAGGCTAGATGTAAAGTCTTCAGCTTTCTAGCTTTGTCTTTGATTCTGCTCTGCTTCTGAGGCAATGTGTTCTGTGTCTAAGAAGACCGCACCCCTCTGGCCGGTGAGTGGATGAACTTTTCAGCACTGTTCTTTCTGAGGTCATTTTGGTGGTGTTGCATTTCATCACACATATGCACTGTCAGTTAAGAAGCACGAGGACAGCTCAGGTAGGTTTCTGTCCCTCTCTGGACACTTCTCTCCTCTCTGGTGCACTGTTCCGTGAATGCTAGCTGCTTTGTCTTCCCAGCTCTTAACTCTCTTACTTTTCAGATAATCAAGGGCTTTGTTTCCTTTCTCTGGACTTTGGCCAGGATGTTGTCCCTAGAGTGTCTGTTAGGGCAACTGTAACTGCATGCCTGCTTCAATCCTTTCCATTGTTCAGGAAGGACTGACTGCTCTGTGCTGTCCCCTGTCCGGTGGTTGAAAACCTTTGTTCCATGTGTTTTTTCCTGTTGTCCTAGCTGTTCCTGATGAGAGAATAAATCCCATCCTTGCTTGGAAGTACACGTTTGGCTATCATATATATATATATATATATATATATATATATATATATATATATATAATTTAAAAAGGCTGGATAGATGGCTCAGCAGTTAAGAGCACTGACTGCTCTTCCAGAGGTCCTGAGTTCAATTCTCAGCAACCACATGGTGGCTCACAACCATCTGTAATGGGATCTGATACCCTCTTCTGATGTGTCTGAAGACAGGTGCATTGTACTCATATAAATTAAAAATAAATAAATAAATAAATAAATAAAATCTAAAAAAAGAATCAGAGCGATCTCTGTAAAAAAAAAAATAAAGTATTTAAAAATAGATTTCTTTTTGTATAGTACTCAATAGCTTTAGAAAATCCTCAGAACCTGACGCTGATGTTATTAAAATTCTATGTGTAATATCTACCCAAATATAGATTTATCAAAATGTTTGTACTAATATTGTTGGAAGAAAACGCATCAAAGTATCTTAGGGATGTGGAATTTGGGATAGTCTGTTTTCTTCCTGATCTGTTCCTAATTTGGGGTTTTAACTTTTGACAATCTCATATTTGTATAAATTCACTCTGCTCACACCCCGTTCCCCACCCAGTCATGCTGTGTCTATCAGCTTGTATTCTCGGCTTGTGTGACTACACAGACATGTATGACATGTATGACATGTATGACATGTATGACATGTATGACATGTATGACATGTATGACATGTATGCAGAACCAAACTGTTCCTATGCTTCAGGACCTTCCCTCAACCATGAACTCAGTAGCTGGGAATATTATGGACATGAGTGAGTCATAGACAACTGTCGGAAGTGATCTTCAAGCCAATCCTGCGCCTTAAAGCTTCTGCGGAAGTAGGCAGAGAAGGTGTGGTGAAATAGGATGGTTTTTTAGCCTCTTTCTTTTTAGTTTGGAAATTTGCCATTCAATACTTTTTTTGTGTGTATGAATCGAAAACATGCTCATTGGTTAGACAAAACTCTGATATCTGTCGATAAGTAACAATTTTTGTGCCAAATCAATTAGAAATGAATGAATTCAGTTCCCTTCCCTTCATTTTTTCAATCAGTTTTCCCATATAAACTCAGTGCGTGTTTGTTTATATGAATTGCAATGCCAATTGGTGCTATCTTCTTTCTTTCTTATTCTTTTCATCCTTTTAGTGTACATCATCAATATACTTAACTGCTCATCCATAATTAAGAATTTCTTTCATTTTGGGGGTTTTATAACTACATCATCTTCTCCCCTTCCTAACCATCACATGTACCCCTCTTGCCCTTTTGCAAATTCATGGCCTCTTCTGCATTACTTGTGACATAAATTATGTGTGCATGTATATGTACAGCTGTATTTCTTAAATATAACAAAATGGTATGCCTTTTCATGTCAGTATATAGAAAACTTGTTCTTTTAAATAGCTACATGCCATTGCATTTTGGAAATTGTGCAGCTTCATTATAAAGATGGGGCAGGTATATATTTTTTAAAAGATTTATTTATTTATTTTACGTATAGGAGCACACTGTTACTGTTTTCAGACACATCAGAAAAGGGCATTGGATCTCATTACAGATGGTTGTGAGCCACCATGTGGTTGCTGGGAATTGAACTCAGGACCTCCAACAAATGAGAAGCCATTGCTTTTAACTGCTGAGCAATCTCTCTACCACTGTGGCAGGTAATTTTATCAACTGGACCTGTTTTCTACTTACTTTAAAGTGGGCTAGAGATAACTTTTATTTTGAAACTAAAATTGTCATCTTCAATTAACATACTATAATTATTTTATTGCCGATGAGCATAGCATCATAGTCCATTTTATAACATATTAAAATGATACATATTGCTTAATTATGCTGAAAAATTGAAAGGACTTTAAATTTTCCTTGTAATGAATGAGAGATCTGAGAAGCCACAGTGTGTGTGTGTGCGTGTGTGTGTGTACTTGTGTGTACTCATTAATTTAATCAATTAATATTGCCTCTTGAGCTTGAACTGTCTTAGAAAGTCCTCCAAATGATGTCTTGAGAATTTTACATTTAGTTAAATACTGCATAAGTTCACGCACAGACATTGAAATGATTTTTTTTTCAGTTCATCCTATTGATTATATAGGGTAATTAAGTTTTCTAAATTAGATGAAATTCTGCTCCCAGAGTAGTTAGTTGTCACCGTTATGCCCTGTACTTAATTTATAGCCATTAAAGCAGATCTATGTCATTTAGTGTAGTTATGGTAATTCTTAAGCTATTGAGAAAAAATACGGTAAATTTCAATGCTGTCAATATAATCATCTAGAGTTCTGCTTATGGTTATTGGGGCTAGAGCCACATATTGAAATGATGGTAATATAGATACATCAGGCTAAAAAACATATTTCATAAACGTTAATTTTGCTTTTGTCTTCTCTTTTTCTTTTAAAAATGACCATTAGAAAATTTTTTATTGTATTTCGTTTCTAATGGACAATATTTAGGACTGGCCTAAATACCAGAAAAATATGTCCAATTAAATTGAAGAGCAACATTTACATTTAAACTGCTTTCATTAAGCTATGCTGGCAATGGAGCAATATCAGAGTAACAAAACATGGCACATGCCATGAGAGAAGGATAATGACCCTGGCTCTCATCCTACACTGTGTTCTCTCTCCAAGAACCATGAGAAGGTATTTATAGTTCCCCATAAAGAGAATCATACTTCTGCTCAGCTACAACTTAACTTCTGCATATGATGTTGTAACTTGGACATTTCTTCCTTTGTGGATAACTGACTGCCTTCTAGTAGCTCTAAGTCAAATCTGAGTGAGATAGATTCAAGACTTCTGAGTACACAGTCATGTTCTATGTCATTTTGTAATTACATTTTACTTTTCTGTCACTATTTTCTTTTCCTATGCTTCTCATCACAACATATCTTATTGCAGGAGAAGAAAACAGTATATGAATACTAAACAGTATTGGATACATAATAAATTATCAGAAACCAAAGGGGAGCATTCTACTGAAGCCAAGGCACACCTCTAGTTTCTTCCTGTTATTTGGGCAGTTACAAGCTGATACCGCATTGGACCTTGTAGTCAGACTGCTGTCAGTCTCGGCTCTTGTCCTTCTTACCTGCCTCAACTAAAATAATGCTAATCATCTGACAGAGTTCCCATTGGAATAGGGATGGTGAAAAAAGCAGTACAGTGCCCGGAATGCCAGACCGACTAGTAAGTTGGGCATGACTCTGTGGGTATTATCAGTTGCCACTGTAGCTGTTGACATGTATATTGGGTTAACATTTTAAACTAAATCAATTTAACACTGTTTTTCCAGAGTCCTGGGTAAGATAAAAATGCAGTCTTACGTCCTAAATTTTTGAATTCTGGTGAATCTAATAAACTGACCTAAGTTCCTAACATTGTTACTTCTCTTATACAGGGTTGTTTGCATAGAATGGTAAACCTTGTTCTCTAATGAAATAAAGTACTGAACAGGTTGACTTATCTACAGATTTCCTTGGCAGCTAATTTTAACTGGTAGTGTTGGCACATTTCCTCTTTCCAGTGGTTTGCATGCAGAATGCCAGTGAGGCATGCCAGCAGTTCTGACTCTATGTTATCTACGGAAGTGTGGGCGAGAGGCAGTGATGTGGATGAAGCGTGTCAGCTGCAATTTTTCTTGCTGTCAAAATTCTGTTTGCATATTATGTCCTTCTCTTCATTTATAAGGCAGAAAGCAACAACTGATATTTTGCAGTATCTCTTCCACTCATTTACTTGAAACTCCATTAGGGTTTTAAGTAATATATTTCTTTGCAGTTAATCAACATTTTAATGCTCTATTTCTGTTTGACAAGAAGACTTTGGTTCGACAAACATGATGTGGAACATCATGTTTGCGATCAGTTAGTGATCAGTCTCTGCCAGCGCCTTCGAGGTGTGGCAACCTCTCCAAGAACTTGGATTATAATTCAATGATGCAAGAGGGACTTGTACGTTTAAATATCTCCTTGTTATTAAGCATCTTAGTGAGAAAACTGAGGGAAGAGAGTTTGTAGCAGTGTGGTGAAGAAACATGATGAAACGTTTTATCATGCTTTAAAACAACAACAAATCAGTAGCTTGCTCGTGTGGCACCTTGTCAAAATCATAACAGGGTCATTTAGGGCACCCCCTTTTATTCCTTCTTATACTAAGTCTGTTTTGTAATTATTTTTTAGGAATAAACCAAGGAATTTATGCTGTCACTCTATACATGTGCAAGAATACTGGGGCACAGTTAGACACAGAACAGGGGCCAAATGAATCCCTTTTAAAACAAACAAACAAACAAACAAACAAACAAACAACAAACTTCCCAGGTGCATTAAAGCTCTTAACAAAATGCTGAACTAGTAGAATATCTTAACATCCAAACTCAGTATTCCATAGGAGGCAGTTTCTTCCCGTGTGCTACAGAGATTAGGAAGTTTGTCTTCAACAGTACATAGGAATTTTGGACCAAAAGTTGATTCAGCCACAAGTAATGTGAGCATTGCAAACTCCACACTTGTGTCAGCACTTTCTTTCCTCACCAGAGATGCCCAGCTGATAAGCAAGGGAAATACAATATCATGATTGCTCTGATATAAGCTGCCTATTCACTTTGGGTTAAAATGGAAGGACCTACACTTTGCTGTTACCACTCCACGTCATAAAAAATTGGCCATTACATTTGGAGGGAACCTCCGAATGTCTACTAAACTTATTTTCAAATCAGAAAACAAGTGCAAATTGATTGTAGACCTCCACAATAATAATAACTGGTAAATCTTGATTTTTTTTTTCGTGGTTGTTTGGTTTTAGAGACAGGCTCTGTCTTTGTAGCCCATGCTAGCCTTGAACTCAGATTCTCCCCATCAGCATCCTGGGTGCCGAAACAGGAATACGCACCTGAGAGCTGGTTCTTTTAAGGTGGCTGTGACTTTCATAAGTCAAAAGACAAAGATATATAACAGAAATCACCGACTCCTAGGAGGCATGGAACTGCCCTCTTCTCTCAGATTTCAATACAGTTTACAATATACCTATATGGTCAAGTATCTGGGACATTTATTTTGTAGTTTCCTTTTTCAGATTTGGAGATTTTCAGAAATCTAACAAACACATAAGAATTTCCTTCAGTTATATATTTTGGAATATCTGTCTATCCAACTGTATCCCTTTCATTAAACCACAAGATCTGAAAAAATCCTAGACATACTCTCTAGTCCATCATTTTTGTTTAACCAATTGAAATACTGAGGCCTAGAAACAAATGAGAATTCAATTTAGACACAAATTACGGGAGGCAAAAGAGTGCCGAAGTCAAATACAACATTGAGTTCCTAAATTAAACATCAGATTTCCTAAAACGGACGGATAAAACAGATTTTTTCCCCTCTTTTCAACGACATGGAATTTCACACTATACATAGCACCTAAAACCAAATTAATAATTGCATATTAGTGGGGGACTATGATCATAAAATGGATGTCTGACAACACTAGCTCACCTTTTTTTTTTTCTGTGAAATATGAAACGCTATTTAGATTTGTCCACCTGGTCTTAAGAAGTTGCGATCCAAGATTAAATTTAAGAGTCAGCCCCGTAAGTCCTTAAAAGAGGTTAACAATCTTTCTCTGGGCTGAAGTCATCGCTTTTGCTTACCCACATACCTAGGATGCTGGGGCGGCTCCTTCAAGTCACTGGGTATGAGGTTATAAATACTCTCGGAAGTGCAGGGTGAGTCCATGGCCACCAAGGAATTCCTTAACAAGTCCTCAGCTTCTTGGCTCACTTTCCCACTGTCTCAACTCCTTCTCTCACCGCCCTTTTCTTTTCTTACTCTCTTATCAAGGAACTAAAATTTCTCTTTCCTGTAATTTCCCTTTGACCCTTTCCTAACAGTCCCTTTTTCAGGAAGAAAATAATTCTGCTCCGAGTCTGTTTAGCGTTGTTGGCCACGTGGTTGCTAAGGAAACAGTTGCTAGGATACGGGGCAAACTGGCTTTTATCTGATTCCTTTTTTGTAACTTCCTCTGTCTGAGAAAAACGTAAGGAAAAAGACGTTCCTGCGACTTTGGAAAAGAGGACGTGAAAACAGTGTCTCCCCCGCACCCAAACATTTTGTGTTTTTCCTCGGTACATCTGGAAAGAAAAATTCTACAATAGGGAGCAGGACAGACACGCACGCGTCACACAATAGTTTCTAACATGCAGGCCTCGCCCCTGCGGGGGTGGAGCGATCGACGGGGAAGGGGTGGAGCCTCGGGGTAATGGGAGGGGCGTCTGGGTTACGTGGTTGGCCTAGTAGCGCGGCGCGCAGTCAGCGCAGGCGCAGAAACAGCAGCTTGGGGCGGGCTTGCCGGCTGAGGTTACCAGGCGGTGCCGAAGTCGCTTCCCTTTCCCCCTTTCTCTCTTTTCTCTTCTTTGGGTGGTTTTCTTGGTGAGTTAATGGAGGAGGAATGGAAAGCCAGCGAGAGTTGTTACCCTAGCATCCCTCCTTCCGTCGTGCCCCATCAGGCCTCTCTTTGCCATCCACCTGTCGCACCGGACCCTGCGGCGGGCCCTGCGGTCCTCTGTCTCCACGGTGCGTGCGCGAGCGCTACCCTGCGCCAGGAGGACCCGCCTTTGGAAGAGGGCCTCGAATTTTGCCCAGGTTTCAGCCCTTGACCCCCTTTTTGACATGTTTTTGTTTTTTTTTCTCTCTGAGAAGTGCTTTTATTTCGTTTTGAGCTGTTTGATCTTCCGTTCATGCGTATGCACTTGTGATTGCACTCTCATTTGAAAGCCTTCACCCAGTCACATCCTTTGGCCCTGGGATTTGGGGGGAAATTTCGTGGGTCTAAATCCACTTGGCAGCTGCCCTGCCAGGGGAGTCAGGAGCATCAGTTCTGCAATTCTCACTGCCTGGTGGCTGGGTTAAATGTCCTGGTGGCTTAGTGAACGTTTCAGTCCTCACTTGGAAGGCCTCGCTCAATGCAAGTCGTGATTGGAGGCTTCCGCCAAATTTTATTCGATAAGAATAAAGAAACAATTTAGTTTCCTGTTTTTCGGTTTGATAGAATTTATCTATTTTTTCTGGGCAGCCCACGGCTCAGATGAATAATCTTTTGGGGTGGGGTGATGTGATTCCTTATTTCACAGCAGATTGGGTTTCTTTAAAAACATTCCATATAGATTTAGGGGTGGATAGGGAGCACCGATTTTTGCTTTTGAAAAAAATGATTTCTCTGCTTCTTTTTACTTAACATGTAAAGAGAAAAACTTCCTTGTTGGGTATATGCTCCTGTGCATGTTAACTGTTGAGTTGTGAATTCATAGAATGTAAACAGTATTAACCAACTTGATAGCCATTAGCCAAGGCTATACCTTCCTGACCTCAGGATAGAACCCAAGGATTCAGGTATTTGAGGCCAGTAGTCCGAACCAGATTGACAACCCAAGGCATGTTCTAATTAGAAGCAGCTGATACGTGAAAAGGGGTGTAAGAATGCAGCTTTCACTAAAGGGGAATGACATAAAGTTAGCAGACGTTATTCATGGATTCTGTATGTCAGTGTCTCATTTGTTCAAGTTTATTCATAATTCTTCAATATTTAGCCACACATTGTTAGTAATTTATGGACGTAGGCATGGCAGTGAAAATTTGGAAGTGTGGTATGTGCATGTTTCCAGCTGAAGTGAGGCCAGCTGTGTTTTGTCTTGTTTGGGGTTTCAGTAACATATATCCTTTTTATATTCCGCAAAACATGCCACATGCTTTGCATTCATATGGTTTCAGTGGCCACTTAAAGTGATTCCTAAACTGAGTACTCAGGTACTCCGTAGTAGTCCAAAGTATGACGAGCCTGGTGTGTATACAGAGAAAGCAGGTATGTTAAGATGAGCTTCATTCAGGAGTGAGTTAAGAGTGCTGCTGGCTTCATTCCTATTAATTAATGAGCGGCATATATATATGTATATATATTAATATACTCATTGGAAAAAGTATTGTGACTAAAGGCTCATGGGAACCCAACCCAGCGTCTCACTTAGGAATTCATAGTGGCCACGCTCACCAGTTCATGGGTGGTGGGAGTGACCCTAACTACATAAAGGAGAAGCAACCACAGTGAAGACTCAGATTACAGGTAAACGGGCAGCAGTGGAAGATTAGTCCATCTTCTCCTGTCTTTTAATTAACTAAGACTTGGGCAGAGAGGCTCCAAAGTTATTTTTATGGCTGAATATTACAAAACAAACTTTAGTATGTAGTTTAAGACAGAATTAGAAGGATATTCTTTTATTTGCCATTTGTTATCGCACTTGCCTGCCTTTTGCTAGTCTAATGAGACCATTTATTGTGACATTGTACGTATGCAGAATTTATAAGTTGAATTTATAAGTTTACTTAGACCTGCCAGTATTGTTTAGAAAGAGGAAATGAGGTCACATTTGAAGTGAGACCATGGGGTGGTAGGCCCGAGGAAGACTGGAGAAAGTAAGGAAAGTTAATATGTGTAGTGTTTGCCTTTCCACTGTCTGCTCTTTATAGAATGGATATTAAGTAACCTGTGTAAAATGTTGAATCAAACATGAAATATTCATTGTCTATGAAGACAATAAGAACAAACCAGCTACTCAGGTAGTACACCGTGTCTTGTGTGTGTGTGTGTGTGCGCGTGCAGTGTGAGTTGTTTAATGCATGTGTGTACCTAAGAGTGTTCCTATACATGTGCAGAAACAGAAGATTAACTATGTTGTTTTGAGGTGTCCTTAAAAGCAGCTAGTGCTGCTGGGCAGTGGTGGCGCACACGTTTAATCCCAGCACTTGGGAGGCAGAGGCAGGTGGATTTCTGAGTTCAAGGCCAGCCTGGTCTAGAGAGTGAGTTCCAGGACAGCCAGGGCTACACAGAGAAACCCTGTCTCGAAAGAAAAGAAAAAAGTAGGTAGTGCTAACACGCACTACCAAAGTACAATTTTGTGAATTGCTGAGTAATTTAAGTTAAAATTTTTCACTAGGCTTTGCTTTACTTCAGAGAGTGTATCAGACTGCATGGCAAACTGGTTTGTAATTTGAAGTAAGCATCACTGTTTTCTTTAAAATTTATACATGATATACTTGGTCTTATCTCTGGATAATTTGATTCTGTCAGTAGATTATTTGATATTTATCATTGACTGGAAATTACTAATATTAATACTTGTGGGACCGTGGGTGTGGAGGAAAGAGGGGAGGGGGAGAAAACCCGCGTCCTGCTAGAGTTCCATTGCTCTGGGCGGTGGAAGACTGCTGCATGCTTTCTAGTGGCCCCAGGTGGGTGTCTGGCTGTGTGAAGCCACTGACCCCAGCTTGGCGGGTGGTGGACAAGGGGCAGTCCCAGGCACCAAGTTCCCAGCTTTGGGCATCCCATACACGGATGGACACCGCGGAAGAGCTGAGAACAGAATGGGAGCCCCCAAGGCCTAAGGGAGGTGTGGGCAGGGGAAGAGGGCGCTGGGTGGTTCCCACAAGAGTCCTTGGTCTGGTCTGTGGGTGGAGCGCAGGAAGGACTTCTGGTGGGAGATTAGATGTGGCTTGTTAGGTGAAAGCCTATCGCATCTTTCAAGCATGGAGGACCTTGATGAGCAGAGACAGCCTATGGTTTTAGAGCTTTATTGTAGAAAGGCGGGGGGGGGGGGGGGGAAGAAAAGAAGGTAGAAAGAGGGAGACCGACCATGGCCATGTGGAAAGAGGGGGGAAGGGAGAGAGAGAAGGACGGCTAGAGATGAGAGTAAGAAAGGTGAGAACTTAAAGAGAGGGAGGAGGGGGCCAAGCAGTCCCTCTTATAGTGGGCTGGGCTATCTTGCTGTTGCCAGGTAACTGTGGGGAGGAACTTATCTGGCTATAGTCAGGTAACTGTGGGGGTGGAGTCTAGCCAGAATGCCAGAAGCTTGGGACATTGTCTCAGTGATTAGTAGTCACAGAAATATGGAGTTGGGGGCTCTGTGGTGTCAGGCACCTGGCTCTGGGAACATGGCTCGCTTTTCTGTCCCTTGTAGAGTTCTCTGCTGGGTCGCTAGAGCAAACCCCATTCAACCAAAATAGGTTGCCTATCACAGTCCCACAAATAGTTCTGTGATACTTACCAGAATATACACTTTGAATTTATCATAGACCCATTTCAGTAGCTAAGACCTGTGTGTGGATAGCAGAGGCTTACAGGGTTTTCAGAGTGGTTTAGATGAACAGGAAAATCTGAAAGGACAGTTTAGGTACTCATTGCATAGCTTTTAGTTTACCAATCTGCCCTCAGCATTAAACTACAGTTAAAAAAAATTAAAGTCAGAGGTCATAATGAAAGATATTGCAATTGCTACTATTTGGTTATGTTGTCATTTTTTTGTTTTGTTTTGTTTTTGTTTTTGTTTTTTGAGACAGGGTTTCTCTGTATAGTGCACATTATGTGCCTATCTGGTTCCTATAGAGGTTAGAAGAGGTGTCAGATTCCCTGAAACTTGAGTTTATAAATGGTTTTGAGCCACTGTGTGGGCACTAAATCAAATCCCGGTCCTCTGCAAGAGCTAGTGCTCTTAACTTCTGAGCCATCACTCCAGACCTGGTTATGTTGTCTTTTATTGCTCGATGATTCAAATAACTTCAATACTGTTACTAGAATACATTTATATGATATAATTTTCAAGATAAAAGCCTGGTATTTTAATTATTCAATAATAGATTTTGGAAACATGAAAAAATTTTCCGTGTCATTTAAAAATTCCAAGTGCCATTTTGAAATATTTATGCATACAATTTTAAGATACTGTATGAAGTTATGATTAACTAGAAATTCTTTTTTCATTGTAGACCCTGCTTTTTGCAAAGATCGACTTTGCCTCAGACTCAGTACACTCTTCATCTGTACCTGTAATGTTGTGTTTCCACTTCAGTGAGTTAAGCACAGCACCGTACAAAGCCAAATAAGGAAATGAAGTTTTCCTCTTGACAGGCCAGCTTGCTTGTAAGTAAAATTTAGAGTTAGATTTTAAAAAATGGTCTAAAGATTTTATTGTAAAACAGAGTTTAGGTAGTGTCAAAAGCAGTGAACTGTTGGAAAATTTTTATGATTAAATATACCACTTAATTTTTGATGTAGTTTAGTTGCATACTAGTTCTATCAGAGAGTGTGTAAAACGCCTCACTCTGTACCTCTAAAGCTACATCAGTCAATTTAAGAAATGTTACAAGTTTTTAACACAATACTTGATACCTGGCATGTTTCGTTTTAAAAATGAGTACATTTCCAAAGACAGGGGTTGGATTGATATTGAAAATTGTAGATCATCTCGAGATGCCACAGTAGTATCCTTTCAGCACTGAGTATCTTCATGTTTTTCTTGGCTCTTTATCTGAAGTCTAGGATTTAAGTTCCACCACTAATGATGCTGCAGTAACATAAACAAGTGAGGACTTTGCTGATTAATCTTTATTAATTTTTGTACATTATCCATTCTACTATGGCCTTTTAAAGGCATCCAATATGAAAATATGTAAACATGGTCCTCAGCAGTGTGCATATAGAAAAGGAAAGAGCACATTTGGACTCAGTGTAGAAAGCCATATCTTATGAGCAAGTGTGGTCATTTACTCTAGTTTTCTATTGTGCATTTTATGAGAAATTAATAAATAATGATAGTCAGTTAATATGATCATAAAAATAAATTGAATATTAAAACTGTAGCTCAGCTTTTGTGAATTGTAAATGAGTATTTGTGTAAGTACACATACTCTGTGTTATAAGCCAACAAATCGTAACCCAGTGTTTCCTACAGGAGTTTTACAAGGAAAAGGGACACTAGTAGGAGATACTGTATTTTTTTTTTTTTGAGATACTGTATTTTAACGTCTTTCTGATAAGGTATTTTCTGAATATATTTCTGCTGTCTATTTGCTCTTTGTAATCCTCAGTCATACACTTTATTATGAATCCCATTTTATTGGTGTCCTGAAATTTGAGAAGATATTAACCAATGCTGTTTTTTTCTCAAAGAACTAAATAGACATGACAATAGCAGAGGGCCTTGGAGGGAGGAGGTGGGAGAGGAGGGGGTGGGAGGGAGTGGAGGAAAGATAATCAGAATGTAATAAAAGCATGATGGAAATGGCACGATGAGGCTCATTGGTTGCGTAATTAATATGTCATAGTTATAATACCTTGTTAAGAAGAATAGTGCACAATATTTATTATAAGACTTTTAAAGTATCCCATCGATTTGAAGTAATTTGAACATCTGTGTATTGAGTGCATGTATATATTCAGTTCTGTCAGGATGTTAGCAGTTTGCTGAAGAAGTAACCACGTGCCTTTTTTTGTGTCTTAAAAAAGGGCTAAACCCAACCCCTAGGTTGGCCTGGTCAGAAAAGTGAAAAGAAATGCTGACCTTGACCAGATGTCATCATTTGAAACAGAGAACACAGGAGTGTCTTTCTAGCCTGCTGGTTAAAGTGCAGAGCCGCACACAGCTCCTGCTTCCACGAGCCTCTGCACGTGCAGAATCAGGGAAGTCATGGCACTCCACCTACTCTCTTGTTGGAGACAAAAATATTGTCCTGATGGGGCCACCTGGTTCTGGGAAAACAACAATTGGCAGAATATTAGGTGACAAACTAGGCTGTTGTGTCATCGATGTAGATAGTGATGTCCTTGAGAAAGCCTGGAATATGAGTGCGTCTGAAAAATTGCAGGATGTTGGTAATGAGCGATTTTTAGAAGAGGAAGGAAAAACAGTATTAAACTTGTCTGCATCTGGAAGTGTGATTTCCCTCAGTGGGTCCAATCCCATGCATGATGCTAGCATGTGGCATCTGAAGAAAAATGGAATTGTTGTATACCTAGATGTGCCTCTAACAGATATAATTAGTCGTCTGAAATCAATGAGAATTGATAGGATTGTTGGCCAGAACACTGGAGCATCTCTGAGAGACTCGCTGAAGCACGTAAGACTGTACTATAAGAAGTGGTACGATGCCCGAGTCGTCTGTGAGAGTGGGGCTTCAGCTGAGGAGGTTGCAGACAAAGTCCTTGATGTGGTTAAAAGATACCAAGATGTGGATTCAGAGACATTCATTTCAACAAGGCATGTTTGTCTTAAAGATCATGACAAGAAGTTTCCACCAAAATACTTCAGTGAAGCTGTGGTTGAGGGATTGGCTTCTGATGGTGGCCTCTTTGTTCCTGAGAAGGAGTTTCCAAAACTAAGTCGTGGGGAGTGGAATAACCTAATAGGAGCAACCTACATAGAAAGAGCACAGGTGCTCTTGGAAAGGTGCATTCACCCTGCGGACATACCTGCTGCCAAATTAGGAGAAATGATTGAAACTGCTTATGGGGAAAACTTTGCCTGCTCCAAAGTTGCCCCTGTCAGGCACCTTTCTGGCAATCAGTTCATCTTGGAGTTGTTCTATGGCCCAACGGGCTCCTTTAAGGATTTGTCTTTACAGCTAATGCCTCATATTTTTGCCTACTGTATCCCACCAGGTTGCAATTATGTGATACTTGTAGCCACTTCAGGAGACACTGGGAGTGCAGTCTTAAATGGGTTTAGCCATCTTAATAAAAATGATAAGGAAAGAATAGCTGTGGTCACATTTTTTCCCGAGAACAGAGTTAGTGATTTCCAGAAAGCAGAGATAATTGGCAGTCAGAGAGAAAATGGTTGGGCAATAGGTGTCAGGTCAGATTTTGATTTTTGCCAGACAGCTATTAGAAAAATATTTAATGATTCTGATTTTACTGGCTTTCTGGCTGTGGAATATGGAACAATCTTAAGTTCAGCTAATTCTATAAATTGGGCTCGACTACTTCCGCAGGTAGTTTATCATGCCTCTGCATACCTTGAGCTTGTTAACCAACGGTTTATTTCTTTTGGAAGCCCAGTAGATGTCTGTGTTCCCACAGGAAACTTTGGGAACATGTTAGCGGCAGTGTATGCCAAGATGATGGGAATTCCTATTCGAAAATTTATCTGTGCCTCTAATCAGAACCACGTTTTGACTGATTTCATAAAAACTGGACATTATGATCTAAGGAATAGGAAATTAGCACAAACCTTTTCACCATCAATAGATATTCTCAAGTCTTCCAACCTGGAGCGGCATTTGTACTTGATGGCTAACAAGGACGGGCAGCTGATGGCAAATTTGTATCATCAGTTAGAGAGTCAGCTCCACTTCCAGATTGAGAAGGTGCTGGTTGAGAAACTGCAGCAAGATTTTGTTGCTGGCTGGTGTTCTGAAGGAGAATGCCTAGCAGCTATCAGCACTACCTACAATGCATCAGGCTATATTTTGGATCCACATACCGCTGTTGCGAAAGTGGTTGCAGACAAGATGCAAGACAAAAGCTGCCCAGCGATCATTGCATCCACAGCTCACTACTCCAAGTTTGCCCCTGCTATCATGCAGGCACTGGGGATCAAAGAACTCAACCAGACGCCGTCAAGCCAGCTTTACTTACTCAGCTCGTACAATGCATTGCCACCTCCTCACGAGGCTCTGCTAGAGAGAATGAAGCAGAAGGAGAAGATGGATTACCAGGTTTGTGTAGCTGATGTGGATGTCCTGAAGAGTCATGCAGAAAAACTCATCCAAAATTGGTTTGTAAGGAAGTCTGAGTAGGGGTTTTTCTCAGTAAGGAGCAATAATAAATCTCGAACATCGATTTGGACTACAATAGCATTTGCTTTATTTTGTGTAAATGTTTATGTGTGCCTCTGATCTCTGGAGCTGACTGTGACACCTGCTGTGTACCTCCTCAGGTCCTCCAGAAGAGACGGAGGCCAGCATAGTACCTGGAACCCTCTGCTATCATGCTTTATTTTCTGCACATGTTGGGTATGGCAGTTTCTCCTTTACCCCACACTTCTGAGTGGAACAAAAATATCTGGTTTTAGCATAGCATTTACAAATATTTAAATACAGTTAGGTGCTGCATATCTAGTCATTTAGTGTTTATTGAACAATTTGTGCTTGAGATAGTTAGCTAATATAGAGGAAGTAGTAAGCTCACTAGGATTAGAATCATCGTTTTTAACCCCTTTCAAATTCCATTTTGGACAATACTTGATGACATGTACACTGTCCAGCTAGAGATTTAGTGGCCCATTCACTGCTCTTTGAATGGCTGTAGTTAGTGCTGGTGAAGTTTGAAAATCAGGCCGATGTAGGATGTAGCAGTTGACAGAACTGTGAAGTAGTGAACACGGAAACAAAGTCGCCTACTTCAAGAGAAAGGCGGTCCAAGATTAGTAATGTTTAAGATGCTTTATTAAAGTTCAGTTATAGACAGCAGCTCTTCTGTATTATTTTTAGTCTGGTTCTATTTGTCTCACTTAAAAAAAAAACCATTTTGGGGTACCTCAATCCTCACAAATTGGTAACTATGCTCCGTCTCCATTGCTGTGTAGTGACAGTGATTTTAATTGTGGTTTGTATTCTTCCTGAGTATTTACTTTCTGGATTGAAGGGTGTGACTGACTGAAGACGTGCAATGGGCTGTTCCCCACCACAAGATGGCATTCCTCACAGCATTTGCTATTGCCGACGACAGTCTGCTTCTGGGTACCTTCCAGAGAAATGTTCAACATTGAAATGATGAAAAAGGTTAATAGTTTTAATGGGCAATAAGCAATTTGTTATCCAAGTTTTAAATTAAACCAATTACATGTTAATATCAGCTCTCTGGCTTTGCTTCAAAAATGTAGTTCTAGGGCCTGTAATGGAGGCCAGGAATGTCCCTGTACAGTGCACAAAACCCTGGGCACCATCCTTAGCACCTAGGAAGGTAGAGACAGTGAGTAAAGGTCATATTTAGTCACACAGTTAGAGACCAGCCTGGGATACACGAGGTCCTGTTTAAAACAAACAAACAAACAAACAACACTTGAAACACTTTTTGTTAATAGAGACTCAAAGCTCCATATTTGTGTACACATTCCATCATTTCAGAATATTTGTTTCAGTAGATCTAGAAAATTATCCATAAAAGAAAAGAATTATCCTAATGTTACTCTCTGTATATGCATGATAATCTACTTTAAAAAATAAGGGGATAATGTTGAGCCTTCATTTTTGGACTCAGCAACTCATGAAAGAGCACATGAAGTCCAAGTGATGTTCAACACAAAATTGTTACTGCAAAATAGTGTGGGAATACATAAAAAGCCAACGCTGCATCCAGGTAGGGCAGAGTTTAACAGAAGAGGGAATAAGGTGAGGTGTCACTCATCTAAGCTCTCATCACCTGGGAAACAGAGGCAGGAGAATTGCCAGCTTGAGACCAGGCTGTGCTACATAGGAAAACTCTGTCTCTAAATGAATAAGGAGCCAACAAAAGGGAAATACTGCTGTAAAGTAATCAGGGCTTCATAGTGGATGTAGGTCCTGAGGGTCAGCTTTTGGAAGTTAAGCAGTAGAGAGAGAAGACACTGTGACTTCCTGTTTCACTGGTTATATGATTATTCTCTCAGTATCTAAGATGGTTACGTCATGTCTTCATGTGGCCTTTGGGTCCCTGCCACTCTCAAGCTTCTCTATTTTGTTTGTTTCTTTTGAGACAGGGTTTCTCTGTGTAGCCCTGGCTGCCCTGGAACTCACTCTGTAGACCAGGCTGGCTGCAAACTCACAGAGATCCACCTGCCTCTGCCTCCTAAGTGTTGGGACTAAAGGCGTGCATGGCCACACCCAGCTTTAGCTCTCCCTTGTAAAGAGTAGAGATGTTCACTCTCCTCCCATGTGACTTAGGATGCAGTCCTCCTTTCAAGGGCTAGTGTCCATGTAAGCCTTGTGTCCAGTGTCCTTTAACTCTGATGACATGCTTCAGTATGATATCTTGCTTCCTTCCTCTCTCGTTCCTTCAATGTCTCCAGGGATCCTGTCTTCCTGTGGTGTTTACATGCTCTCTACATAGTTTAGCATTCATAGCAAAACTTCTGCAAGCATCCACACGTCTACCTTCTGCATTCCTCCTTGCTCTAACCAAGACAGTGCTGCAGAGGCTGTAGGATTGATTCCACTTTCTTGTCTCCACTGTACAGTGAGTGGAGGTGGGTAGTAAATACTGAGGTGCATGAGTCTCTGGAGTAAGAGCAGAGCGCCACAGACATCCTCACCTCTGGCACCTTAACAGGTACATATATCCCTCTCCCAAGAAGTAGCTATCCAAAATTCCATGTCTGAAGTCAGTTTCTTTTTTCCTTTAATACCGATTTTGCTATGTTTAGTTTACTCTCTAAGTCACGTGGGAGGAGAGTGAACATCTCTACCCTTTACAAGAGTGAGCTGAAGTTGGGTGTGGTGGTGCATACCTTCCGTACCAGCACTTGGGAGGCAGAGTCTGATGGATCTCTGTGAGTTTATAGCCTGTCTGTTCTACAGAGTGAGTTCCAAGGCAGTCAGGACTATAAAGAGAAACCCTGTCTCAAAAGAAACAAACAAGAGGAGCTGAGGGTGATGGAGACCCAAAGGCCACGTGAAGACACGAGGTAACCATCTAGATGCCATCTCTCTACTGCTTGCCTTCCAAAAGCCTGACTTGGTTTTGGTTGTTAGTTGCCTTAACTTTGTGAATCTGACGGCTGGGGAGATGACTCAGCTGCCAAGTGCCCTGGCTACTCTTCCAAACGATACAGGTTTGATCACGAGCACCCACATGGCAGCTCACAACCATCTGTACTTCCAGTTCTAGGAGATGGAGTCTTCTGTCTGGTTAATGCAGGTAGCAGACATGTGCACTGTGCACAGACATATATACAGGCAAATGTACACATGACAAATTTAAAATAAATATTCTAGGGGACATGATGACATTCACGGGATCCAAATCTTAAAATTTAAGGGAAAGTTAAATAGGCATATAGGGGCTGGAAGGAATTTGACATAGAGTGTGGAAAGTAGTGTTCATTTTGTCTGAAACAAAGGGTATCTGGAGGTGAAGCTAGGATGTCAGGCAAGATCTACAGGTTCAAACACTTCTGAGAGCTATATGATGTGACTGAATGAGTTTAAGTTGAATAGCATAGTCCTCTTTTAAAAGATTGTTTTACAAGTGTGAGTGTGCTGCTCATATTCTTAGAGGTCAGAAGAGAGCATCAGATTCCTTAGAACTGGGGTCATGGATAGTTGTGAGCCACCGTGTGGATGCTGGGATCAAACTTGGGCCCTCTGCAAGAACATGTCCTCTTGGCCACCAAGCCATCTCCAGATCTCTCCAATACACACACACACACACACACACACCATACATATATACATATATATTTTTTAGAGAGAGATAATGTTGGCAACTGGGTGGAGGTAGAGGAATTAAAACTTACAGGTACAGGCCCATTAGAAGGCTAGTACCTGGGCCAAAGCACACATCCTTTCTTCTCTGCATTTCTCCTCTCTACATGCTATTCAACCCCCCCCCCCCCCGAGACCTCTTCACCTGTCTTCTTTACAGGGGTAATCAACTTTTCTCTAGTTATCATATTCCAAAAGCAGAAGTAGAAGTATAAGGCTACACAACCATAACGTATCCCTGGGAGATACAGAACGCTCCAAAACATCTCTTCTACTGCATTGCATGCTTAAAGCAGGTGGCAAACCCAGTTAGATTCAAGTTGTACAGAAATAAGTTGCAGTTCCTGATGACTGGAGTAACAAAGTCACACAGGACAAGAATTTGGACTTGGAGTTATCCATTTGGGCCATATTATATGCTCTACTAGTTATAATAAATGGTCATTACAAGAGGCAGTCACACCAGAAAGATAGTTTTTTGTTCATGATTTGAGAATTCTATCACTAATAATATATAGACAGTGATGAATCCTGCACCTCTTGGTGTTTGATCATCTGCCCTTTTTAAAACAAAATTCTGTCTCTTCTTGGTGAAAACATACTGGGCTTATGTTCAGGATATACCTGAGTTCATGCCATTTAATAACCTCTCTTTAAAGCTTCACCAGATGTGCTCTGTTGGCAAAGTCTTTGCTATACAAGATGAGGACCAGAGTTTATTTCCAGGATTTGTGTTTAAAATGCCAGAGATGATGGTGCATGCTTATAATCCCAGTACTGGGTGTAGAGACAGATGAATCCTGATTTGAGGGGTGGGGTGCTGGACTGCCAGCCTAGTCTACTGGGTGAGCTTCCAATCAGTAAGAGACTCTACCAAACAAACCAAGTTAGACTGCACCTAAGGAAAGAAACCTGAGGCTGACCTGCCCTTCACACATGCATAACTACCCTCACACATAAACACACATATACACAGACAAATGAACAGGATTGTACAAATCTGTCAATAATTATGAGCATAATTTTGAATAGCTCATAGATGTACATCAATATTTAATCCCTCCTCTACTGTTTCAATCTACTTATATCATTTTGATTATTTATTCATGGCAAATTTGTTGAAGTGGAATTCTTAAAGGGTGTGGACATTTAAAATATGCATGTTATCTTCCAGAAAGGATGCTGAGATAGCCTTCTGCTTGCCAAGGCTTTGATGAGGAATAGTGTTCATCCAGGCCTCTGTTTCCTTGTGTGGCTTTTTCCTATCTGTTTTTTTTTCTTTTCTTTTCTCTCTATTGCTTCCTTTCAACACTTACATTGTATATGTGACTATGGCTTTCTTTGAGTGTAATTAATGTTAACCAAATGAACATGGGTGCGGAGCCATCTGATGGAATGTGAGCAACCCATCACAGGTCACACTCTGGAAGAAAAAGGGCTCTTCTCCCAGGAGACTTCAGAGCCTTAGCCCATCCATGCTGAAATGTTGACTGGCTCCGTCTTTTACAGTCACAGTAACACAAACTCTTTAGTGCAGCAGTCTGTCATATCCAGAAGACACTATTTTATTCTTTACTACTTTCTTGGAAGTAAAGGGGGAAGTTTATGTTGGCATGTTTTTTAAAATATATTTTAAAGATGGTGAGATGTGCTTGCTGCCAACACTGTTGACCCAAGTTTGATTGCTAGGACTCACTCGGTGGAAGTGTGAGAACTAAGTCTTGCAAGCTGTCTTGTGACCTCCACATGTGTGAGTGAGTGGGAGAGCTCACACAGAAATGCACAAATGAAGAAATAAATGGAATAAAAATTGTCTTAAATATTTAAATATTTAGTGATTAACAATTATACAAATAATTTTGAAGAAAAAGATAATTCTTTTAGGAACCAGACCAGTTTAAATACTTTGTAAAATACAGTGCAAACGTACAGGTATATTAACAGATAGTTTTGCCTAAACACCCTAAGAATTCTGCTAAAAGGTGGCTGTACTCAAAATTTAATTCTTGTGTGTTAGTTCCCACCTTTAAAAGTCTAAGATATTAATAGAAGCTGTTGTATTTGGGTGAAAAAAATTGACAGTTTGCTGACTGCAAGCTAATCTGAGTTTTAAGCCAAGAAAGTAGACTCTTGCTCATTTTTTCAACAACTAAAAACAAGGTGGTTTTTATTTTTGTTGTTGGTTTTTGGTTTTTTTTTTCCAAAAACCTCAAAGTCGTTGTCTCTGGAACTGTTGGCAGTTTAAGTGCCATCTATGCAAATCTTCATACTTAGGAAACATGAATCCCAGTTTTTCCTCTTACAAATTTAACCTGATGGTGAACACAGACTTTGAAGGTTCATTCACAGATGCCAATTACTTTTGTTTCCAGGTTGTTTGTTGTTTTGTTTGTTTGTTTGTTTTATGTTTTTTTGGACAAGGGTATTGTATGTCAGCAGCAGGATTAGATCCCAGGTGACTACTAGGAGATTCTGGTCTCTCATTCTGTCTGGTCACTCCTATTTGATTACTCAGAGGAATCATGGGTAGAGAAAGCATGCATAATTAAACTGACAAACTCTTGTACCTTATTTCGACTGAAGACTTCTCTTGTGCTGCAGTAGCAAGCAGGGTAGTCGGAATCACAGCTTTCTAACCTTGCTCTTCCCTCTTGTCATTTCAAAGAAGTATTGGCAATCAATGAGACATCTCCCCACCAGGCCTCTATCCCTCTGCTATTAGAAAAGGCACCAGCAAGGGGAAGCAGCTAAGGTTATAATAAGTCCTTTCATTTGCAGGCAAATTTACCTTTTCTAGTATTTTTTGGTTATAAAAGGGAAGAAAGATCTTGGACTTCTGGTTTAGATTTTAGTTTTTCCTTTTCTTGAACACTTACTTTCTAGCCATCTTTAAAAACATTTTGGGGGGCATTTATTTATATATATTAGTGTTTTGCTCATAGATATGTCTGTGTACCACATGCATGTCTGTGGGAATCAGAAGGTGGCACTGGATCCCTGGAACTGAGGTATAGACAGTTGTAAGCCACCATGGAGGTGCTGGGAATTGACCTTGAGTCCTCTACAAGAGTAACAAATGCTCTTACCTCTGAGCCATAGCTCTAGCCCCAGTTTCCGTCAATCTTAAAAACTACTTTTCTTTTCTTGCATGGTAGGTTTTGTTGTTGTTGTTGTTGTGGGTTGGGTTGATTTGGGTGTCCTAAAAGCGGCAATGGAAGCAGATATTTCCAATGGTCTCTGCAGCATCCCTAGCCAGCATATAGAGCAGAAAGAATCACATACACAGTGGGACTGATAAGGCCTTATTTAACTACTTCATATCCCAGAGAGTACTCTCCTGGCCATAATAGTTGCTGTAATTTCTACCTTTTACCTCTGGATTGCCTTACATATAATTTCTGAAGCATTCTTGCACCCCCTGCACCCTAACCCCACACCACAACAAAATTGTATAACACTGTTGGCACAAATGGCATCTGCACAGTTCCCTTGCAGATCTTCTGTGGGAACAATTAGCGAAGTCCCACAGCTACATCTGGCTCTCCCATGAAACCGCAGGTCACAGAGGTGGCAGTAAAGTCAAGCAACATTAGCAAGAAAAGGAGGGAAAGAGTTGAGAGAGGATGCTGAGAACTTTGAATTGGAAAGTGGAAACATGAACACAGAGGTAAAACCAGCTGAGTGTTTAGAGGCAGCTGGAGGAGGACTGCTGGAGACCCTCTCCATCCTGTCTGCACATGCCACATCATGTCTTTGAGTTTGAACATTCCATGAGAAATGACAGGCACAAGGCCAGTGGGCCTAGGTCCACATGAGGAAGAACAAGCCCAGAAACTGAGAAGCTCAAACCCTAGCCAGGGTCTTGACATCAAGCAGTCATGAGAAGCAGAGCCCTGCACAGGCTGTGGCTCCAACCAACAGCCAAATCAGATTGGATTTCATTTGTGAGCCAACGTCTCACAGAGCTGTTTTCAGCCCTTAGGACACTTCAAGTGGGGTGATTACGTGGAACTTTCACGGCAGGCTGGGAATCGGGTGGGGGAGTGGTAGGGGGCACGATGGGCTCTTCCTAATCCATTCTTAGATGTTGGTCTCTAGTAGTAAAGGAATCTTTATATGGCTTGCTCCAATGCCTTTTTGTTGTTGTTGTTTTGCTTTTTGAGACAGGGTCTAACTATGTAGCTCTGGCTGTCATGGAACTCACTATGCAGACTCAGCTGGCCTTGAACTCAGAGATCCATCTGCCTCTGCCTCCCAAGTGCTGGGATTCCACACTCCACTCAACACCCCCATGACTTTAAGAAAAGATCAAACTACATTTCTTTCTGTTTTAGTTTTTGTTTGTTTGTTTGTTTATGTCTATGCATATCTGCATGTGTGTATGCACATATTCATTTGAGGGCCCAAGAGGGCCAGAAGAGGGCTCCTAATCCCCTATAGCTAGAGCTGTAGGTACTTGTGAGCTGCCTGACAGTATATAGTGGTAATCAAACTATTTCTCTGCAAATATGCATTTTTAACTTGACTAGATTTAGAATCCCTCAGGAGATTGGTGAGTCAAAGCTCTGGATGCATGTGGAGGCCTGAATGAGAAAAGATAACTCATCTGAAGTATAATCAGGAGAGACTAAGAGAGAAAAGCAGGGAGCCAGTATCCCTTTCTCTCTACTTTCTGAAGTGCTCTGCTACACACTTCTCCACTGTAGACTGACACCTCTGAAACTGTTACTCACAATAAGTAATTCCTCATTTAACTTTTGTTTTCCTCAGGAATTTGGTGACAGTGATGAGAAAAGTAATGAATACACTAATGGTAAATTATGAAGTATATTAATGTCTCATCTATAAAATGAGGATAATAAAGTCAAAAAATTGTTGGGAAGATTATTGTAAATCATTAGAAGACACTCCATGCACTATAGTTGAGGTGTTTGTTCTCTGGGGGATTTTTGCAGGGGATTTTATCAGTCACCAGCAAGGAACTCAGAATTGTTAGGGAAAACTTGAGAACAAGTACACATAGTTTCGGGAGATGACAATAGAACTGGATTTGAAAGTCTGGTTAAGGACCCATAGGCCAAACCCAAATGATAAGAATGAATGGGAAAGATAAAAAAGCAAATGAAACAAGACATTAGAGGAAAACAATTCTATCCGCTAAGGTGTGGAAACATAGAGTGAGAAGTAAAGACCAGCAAGGGAAACCATGTCATCCGAAGAATCATGTGATGGAAATGACAGGAGCCAGCAGAGATGGGTCATGCAGAGGAGACAGTGAAACCCAAGATCAGATACCTGGAGTTGTGGTGAATGTCTCAAGATCATAGTGGTGTCAGAAACAACAAAGGGAACTCTATAAAACCCAAACTTGACATCTGGATCCAGTGATAACATGTGTGATTGCAGAGCTGCCCCAATAGTAATGGTTTGCTGGGCCAAAGTTCAAGCGTAGCCCTGAAGAGACACACTCACTGTATCATAGATGTCCTTCAAAGGGTTCGGAATTGGGAAGCCAAGCTGAGAGGCCAAAAAGAGATGTGTCAGGCTCACAGAATGGTGGAAGTAAATGAATGGAAACAGAGGTATGAGGTGGAGTTTCACAGCTTTAAGGGACAGTGTCTGCAAAATACCTTGCTTTCAGTTGGAGCCTCAAAGTAGCTTGAACTAACCACAACCCTTAGTACTTTCACAGAAATTTCAAAGTCAGTTTTAGATACTTTATTTAGAAAGCTAGGTGTGTATGTGTGTGTGTGTGTGTGTGTGTATGTGTGTGTGTGTGTGTGTGTAGGGAGTAGGGAAGGGTTTATTTAGCTTACACCTTCACAATATAGTTCATCATCAGCTTAAGCAGGGCAGGAACCTGGAGTCAGGAGCTGATGCAGAGGCCATGGTAGGGTGCTGCTTCCTGACTTGTTCCTTGTGGTTTCTTACTGAACCCAGGCCCACCAGCTCAGGAAGTGCTGGGCCCTCCTCCATCAATCACTAACTAACTTGTGTCAACTTAACATAAAGCTAGTTACATTTTTTTATTCTGTGAAAAGAATAATTTGAGGAAAGTTGACCTCTTTGTAATAATTGCCTTTCTGAACAACATGGGAGATAGTCCACTTATTCGGATAATCCCAGAAAGCAGTTTAACAATGTAATGATTTTTTTCCCTGCCATTGTGTCTGCAGGCTTTCTGTTACTTTTACAGAACATCTGAGGTAATCAACTTCAACAAGAAGAAGGGTCTATTTTGGCTCCTGTTTTGGAGTGTCCAGACCATGATCTAATCCCATCTCTCATATTATAGCATGGTGAGAGGGCAGTAGGAGGCGTTGCTTACCTTCTGGCCAAAAGCAAAGCAGCAGGACCAGTCCTGCAGACCCTTCTGAGAGTAAGGCTCCAAGGACCTGAGACTGACTATTCTCATCAGAAAGTACTGTTACTGCTTAGCAGCACAGAGGGCTCAGGATGAAGCTTTTGGTGTTTGGGGTGGGGGATGGGGTGGTGAGTGGGATAGGGGGTGGAGGAGTAGGAGAGTCGGGGGTATGAGGGTGTGAAGGTGCACTGGGGAAGAAGCCTTTCGTACACAGGCCACACAGAGATCTTGATGTTGTCTGTAAGGCTAATCTCTAGATATTTCACAGTTCACACTGCTGATGCAAGTGGTTGCTTGGATATAAGTAGTTATGTGATTGTAAGTGGCACAGACAAAAGAATAGTTTCATAATTTGATATCCAGCACCAGTGTTAAGCTTTCATATCTTTTGGGTTATTTTTCTAGATAGATAATTATATAAGCTCCAAATTGTAGTTTTGTATCTCTCTTCTCTTCACATTTTGTTCCTCCAAATGTCAGCTAGAATCTCTAGGACGATGTGAGACACTGATATTAGGTGTCTTTGTTGGTGATTGGAATTGGATCCCTGAGAACCAGTGGGACACACACACACGCACACACATACACACACTAAATGAAATTTTAAAAATTTAAGAAAGAAAGCTTCAGATGATGAATACTGACCTCTCACTCTCCCGGGTCCTGTGGAAGACCAGCTGATGTGACCAGATTGTATGGATAAATTACTAGGGTCCTTTTTCTGAATTTCAAGCAGTGTTCCTATATATAATCAATATCAACTAAATAGATATTCTCTTCTTGTATCTGTACACCAGAGAACTTAAAATTAGGGTTAAAAAAATGAGAATGATGGCTCTAAAGCTCAGACCCAGAGTTCAATCTCCAGCACTACATAAACTGGATGTGGTAGTACATGCCTGTGATCCTACCCCAGCACCTGAGAAGCAGAGGCAGGAAGATCAGAAGCCTAAAGCCATATTGGCCACAGAGCTCAGTGCTGACCTCGGATACTTGAGACTCTGCCTTACCAAAAACAAAATCACCTGAGATTAAAAAATTTAAATTTGTAAAACATAAAGAATTCTGTGCTTGTGTTTTTATTGGGGTGTATCATGGGCCACCTTAAACATGTTCATCCATTCTAATCCTCTAGGGATGCATTCTGGAACTTTTTCTTTGTGCTGGTCTATTGCAGCTAGCCCCAAGTTTCAGGCTTCTCCTTGAAAGAAAATTTCCTTTTCTTCTTGAGGATGCTGGATTTTGCTGCCTCCCCTGGTTCAGTGGCCATTTCCCCCTTTAGTTAAGAATTTTCCTTCTCTTAGGAAGACTTGTAGAAATAGTTGTGATGGTTTGTATATGCTTGGTTCAGAGAGTGGAACTATTAGGAGGTGTGGCCTTGTTGGAGTAGGTGTGTCACTATGGACATGAGCTTTTACACCCTAGTCTTAGCTACCTGGAAGCCAGTATTCTGCTAGCAGCCTTCAGATGAAGATGTAGAATTCTCAGCTGCTCCTGCACCATGACTGCCTACATGCTGCCATGCTCCTGCCTTGATGATACTGGACTGAACCTCTGAACCTGTAAGCCGGCTCCAATTAAATGTCATCCTTATAGGAGTTGCCTTGGTCATGGTGTCTGTTCAGAACAGTAAAACCCTAGCTAAGACAATAGTAGTCCTTGTGGTTTTAATTTAGTCAGATGGGCTACTCTGTTAGTTTATTGATGCAATGACCTTCTGTAAGCCACAGAGAAGTGACAGCGTAGTCAGGCTCAGGCTGTGTACTTCAGAATAAGACAGAGCTGGCAAAAATTATTGAACACTCTTATTTTTACTTTCTTTCCAAGTGAAACAGGAAATACAATAGTTATTTAATAGAGAAAGAACTTAAAAAAAAACCTTCAAATTCCCAGATGATAGAAATGTACCCTATGTTTATAAAAGGTTGAAATGCATTTTATAAAAAGGAGAAGTCTTTAAAGTTAACACAAGAGTCATCTTTGCACGGGTCAATTATGGCAAAAAGTCTAATTCAGTTCAAATTTTTTTACTATTTACTGATAGCATAGTCTTACTCATGTCTACTATGAACAGACTTGGACATTTTATTTATGCATTGAACCTACAAGCTTCTACACTAACAATATTGAAAATAAATAGATGTGCAAACTGAGTGTAATGCTAGGTCCTAAATAAAGGACAAATGCTTATAGGGTCATTGGTGTTCTTATTTCTGAAGTGTATCTTTTCTCTTATTTCCATACTTGAGATCCCCCAAAACTATGCTGGGTCCTTTCTTGAGCTAGGGAAAGAAATCACCAAGACTCCAGAGCAAACAAGGCTGAACAACGAGTCTAGGACTATTTGAGGAAAATTTGGTTTTCCTAGCTCATCACGAGCTTACATCTTTCTCTTGATCTTTGAAGTAATTCTGTCATTTGTCGCGTCCCTCTTGACCAGCAAGCAAGATGCAACCACAGGTTCTTCTTAAAGCAGTTTACTCAGGCAGCTACTCTTTACAAAATCCCCTTCCAATTCCCCCGAGCCTCTCTCGGTATCTCCACTTTGTTTTTCCCCACTCAAGCCACAACCACGCCCCCACCAATCACCACAGGTCACAGCACCTCACCAGGCAGGTTTGCTCAGCCAATCAGGGATTAGGGGCGTGCCATCCACCAAATATGGGCTTGTTTACTACCTGGAACAGACTTCCATCTGTCCGATGGCCAGGGAGTCCAGAATGGCTCCCCACATAATTCTACAACCCAGTGTTTGTAGTATACTTGTGTACTGTATGAATATATCACTTGTCAATTAAAAAGCCTATGACCTATGGCTTAGGAAGGAAATAGAAGGTGGGACATCTGGGAGGAGAAAGAATTTGGGATAGAGCCAGGTAGGAGATCGCTGGAAAGATGTGTTAAGACTAACACATGGCACCTGAGCACAGGTAACCAGCCATGTAGCAGAATGTAGGTTAGAATAAATAAGTGGGTTAATTTAATTTATGATTCTAGTTAGATTAGAGCCCAGCAATATGGCCAAGGTATTTGTAAATATATTCTGAGTCTGAGTCTTATTTCTAGGAGCATGGGTCTGGGAGGAAGAACTGGACCAAACTTTGACAGTCATATATGTATCAGAAACATACATAATCCATATATTATAAAATAATTACTTTTAAAATATAAAAAATTACATCGAATTACAAAATTCCCATATAGGCCTCCAAAGAACAGAACAGAAAGCTAGTTTGCCATTTATTTGAAAGCAGTGTTCCTTAGAATTCTTGGGTGGGATGTGCAGAGACATGTGCTAGAACGCCATCTTACTGCATGATATCCTTGTGGAGGAGAAATGACCACCTAGGTCTAACAGTTTGATAAGTAAAAAAGAAACTGAAAGTAATCTCGACTCAAGATATGGGAGGTGATCCACGTCATTCGGGACTGACCATTTTTTTCTAAGTAATCTCTTTAAAATTTTCTATTTGGGCACCACTTGGAGGGGGTAGGGCAGAACATACCTGAGATGATGCCTGCCCAGTGCCACTAGGAGACACTCAGAGGCCACTCTGAGCAAGTAAGTGGAGGACAGATGGGAGAGAAAGAAACAACGGTGTGTGCATTATGAACAGAGGCAGAGATGGAGATTCGAAGGTGGCAAGCAACAACCTGATGTGAGTCACCTGCGATGCCGCCTGAGGCCATGGTGACATACTGGTCAGTGTTGCCCCCACCCTCCAGGACCATATCTGTGGCCCTGCAGCAGTGGGCTTGTGGGGATGCCTTTGGCCAATGTTACCACCATGGTAAAGCCATGATGATGTCCCTGGTCTGGATTGCTGCCTGCGTCCATGTTCATATCTGAGGGCTGTGCAGGGCTGGCGAGGCCCCTCACTGTTCTGAGGGCATGAACAAGGGAGAGTTTGCTCACCCAACATGGGCTGCAGCACTACATGGACCCAGTGCCCACAGAGGCCAGAAGAAGGCTTCAGATCCTCTGAAACTGGACTTAAAGATGATTGTTAGTGCTGGGAACCGAACTCTGGTTCTTTGGAAGATCAACACTGAGCCATCTTAATATTTTTCTGAGCAAGCATTATATATAATATAGTATAATTATAGTCTAATATAGTAAGGCACAGACTATGTCAACTGAATTTATTCTGAATCCATAGAAATTCTCACCTGGTAAGCACATATGTACCAGTCATGGGGTTATAAAAAGAATGGAGAATGTGGAAGTGGACTCTCAGCTAGGTGCCACTTCCTTTTAAAGATTTTTTTGCTGTAAATTGGAAAATTAAAATTGTGTATGATTATATATATTAACGATTATAAATATAATTGTACAAATTATACAAATTGTACAAATGCATCCCTCAAATACTCATCTTGTGTGTGTAGTAAAAACATTTAAAATTTATTCTTTTAGTACTTTGAAATATGCATAATTACTAACTGTAGTTGCTATATCATATAATAGACACACAAACAAAACAAACAAAACAGAACAAAAAAAAATCCTTATTTTTTTCTACTCAGCTCTTTGACCACTGCCCCTGTCTTAGTTAAGGTTCCCATTGCTGTGAACAGACACCATGCCCAAAGCAACTCTTATAAAGGACAACATTTAATTTGGCCTGGATTACAGGTTCTGAGGTTCAGTCCATTATCACCATGGCAGGAAGTATGGCAGTGTCCAGGCAGGCATGGTGCTCAAGGAGCTGAGAGTTCAACATCTCCTTTTGAAGGCAACAAGAAGACTAGTTTTTTCCAGGCTAAAAAGGGTCTCAAAGCCCATCCCCACAGTGACACACTTCCTCTAACAAGGCCACACCTACTCAGACAAGGTCATACCTCCTAGAGGTGCCACTTCCATAGGGCCGAGTGTATTCAAACCACCATAGCCCCAGCCTCACTGAACCTGAAACCTGAAGCTCTTGTTTTGTTTTGCTTTTGGCTGAGTTGGCTAGCCAGCAAGCCCCGGTGATTCTCCTGTCTCCACTGTCCCGGTTGGATGGGAGTTAAGGGCACATGCCCAGCTTTTTACATGGGTCCTGGGGATTTAAACTCAGCATGCATAGCAAGTGTTCTTATCCACTGAACCATCTCTCCAGCCCAGAACTTTGCTTCTCATTGCAAATTTAAGGGCACACTCCTTCCTGAAAGGCTGAGGATAAATAGCAGCTTTAGACTGAGCAATGCTTTACCATTTGCAAGAATTTAATTCCCTTGCTTCCCTATGAGGTATATGATTCTTGCTCTCTACTTTCGACATTCAAAACAGAGGTTTTGAGAGATCTTGAGATGTTTAGATTGTGGAGTCAAGGACCAAAACTTATACCTGTATCTTTCCCTTTCAGATTCACTGTTTTTTTTTTTTAATATTTATTTGTTTTATGTATATGAGTATACTATCACTCTCTTCAGACACCCCAGAAGAGGGCATTGGATCCCATTACAGATGGTTGTGAGCCATCATGTGGTCTCTGAGAATTGAACTCAGGACCTCTGGAAGAGCAGTAAGTGCTCTTACCCGCTGAGCCATCTCTCCAGCCCCCACTGGGTTTTTATTAATACATTTTATCAATGTTCTTTGGTACTCTGCTTCTTCAAATCCCCAGAGTGAGTGATAGCATTCACAATATATTCTTTTTCTTGTCATCTTGTGACTTTTCTATTTGAATAGGAATGTTCATGGATATTTTAAGTACATTTTTTCTTGTGTACCAAAGTTAGTCAGGGAACAGAAATACATTACAATTTACCTTAGATGCTGTAGTGGCTATTCCTGGTTGTCAACTTGACTATATCTGGAATGAACTACAATCCAGAATTGGAAGGCTCATCTGTGATCCTAATCTGGAAGCTGGGAGAAAAAAGTTTCTGACCTGGATCTTGGCATGGAGATCTTGAGGTATAGTGGCTATGAATCCCAGAAGATTAAGACAGGGAGATCTCTGAGTTCAAGGTCATCTGGGACAAAGCAAGTCTCAGATCCAGGCATGGTGGCACACACCTTTAATCTGGGCCACACCTTCTGCTGGAGACCTACATAAGGACATTGGGAGGAAGAAGGAAGATTCTCACTCTCTTCTTCGCCTGCTTGCCTTGTGGGACTGAGCAACAGCTAGATCCTTGTACTTCCATTTACAGCTGCTGCTGACCATTGCTGGGGAGCTGGATTACAGACTGTAAGTTATCAACAAACTTCCTTACTATATAGACACTACCCATAATTTCTGTGACTCTAGAGAACCCTGACTAATACAGATGCCAATCTCCGAAAAACATGGTGCTGATATTGGGCCCCCTTTCTATAACCTCCTTTCCATGGGGAGGCATACACCCACAGGGCTGGCAGGCTCCCTTTAGACTTGCCTTTCTAAGTGTGTTTATATTGCTCCCATGTTGTACAGTGTAACCCTTCTGCATAGGCATAGCATTTCACACTAAATTTAGGGAGCAGTTTTCAAAACCAACAAATGGTGGCAACCACAAAAACAACCAACCAGCAAGAAGTGGTGCTGTTGGCGGCCACAGGAGACTCTAGTAACTCTAGGTAGCCTCGCTTCTTTTTGAGAAGCCTGATAAAAAGACATCAGGTTACTCCTTTTATGTCTCTTGAAATCTGTGATGCTCTCTGGTTCCTTTCTCTCTGGTTACTGGTTATTTATCAGGCTATTGCTGTAGCGCCACCAGCTGTCTACCTTCCCTTAGAGTAACCTAAGCTGAGCCCTGGAGCAAGCTCCTAGGCAGCTGCTCCTGGTTGTGATCACACAGGCTGGCAGGAGGATGTGCACTACCCAGACCTTCACCCCTGCCAGCATTGATGTATATTTCTGGCACCACCTTTAGTCTCATTCAAGATGTACATGTTAAGCCGGGCGTGGTGGCGCACGCCTTTAATCCCAGCACTCGGGAGGCAGAGGCAGGCGGATTTCTGAGTTCGAGGCCAGCCTGGTCTACAAAGTGAGTGCCAGGACAGCCAGGGCTAAACAGAGAAACCCTGTCTCGAAAAACCAAAAAAAAAAAAAAAAAAGATGTACATGTTATTGTTCTCTCTTCACAGATGAGGAGTCTAAGACTCTGCAGACAAACTGGCTGGCCTAACTGGGGAAAGCAGCAAGAATTTGCATCCAAGTCTGCTGGGAATCAAAGCCTGTGCTCTGTAGAGAGGCAGCACCAGTCTTCCACCCAGGGGTTCATAGGTCATGGGGAGGAGAAGGCACACACAGGGACAGTTCCTCTGTAGACTCAGCTATACAGACTGCTAAAATCAGAGACTGGTGGCAAGACTCAGGCTGGGAGAAAGGTGAATTTGTATATGGGGGCTAACTAGGGACTTCAAAGGGGCTCTGAAAGATGGACATCACCAGGTTCAGTAAAGAGAATACAAGGTGTGTAATACAAGTGTAACTCCTATCACAGTGCTGCAAACAGGTAAAAAGATAAGGGGATTATTCTATGGGCATGGCTTAGAGGGAGAAATGTCTGGAAGGCCAGAGATTACTTTGTGGAAGGACTGGAATCCTGGGAATTCTAATAAAAGGAAGAGTTCAAGACTGTCCAGTTTACTGACATGTTAATGTCATGGAGTTTGGGACACTGCTCTTCCTTGATGTCATTAAGGTGTCAGTAGAGGAGTGTTTATTTGTTTGGTGCACTGATGGTATGGCGTTAGCCCCTATAATCTTAAAACTCACCTTGAGGATGTACTACTCTCAGTGAGCCGCCACCTAAAGCTGTGGCAGCTGTCACAAAAGACCCAGCTATGGGAGGAATCCAGGAGGAATCAAAACCCTGTTTAGCTAAAGATAGGCAGTCACAGCTGGGCAGGGCTGGCGTGACTTGCTCCAGAGCAAATTCACTACCAAGGGTTCTTTTCCAAGGTCAGAAAGGCATACTTTACTTGGAAATAAATTATACCCAAAGGCACAAAAACTATAATTAATTGTATTTGACTAAAGCAAAAAAAAAAAAAAAGACAAACAAAAAAACCCTGAAAATAGCTGAGTGCCAAGATTACAGTTCAGTTGGTAGAGTATTTGCTTACCATCTACAAAGTCCTAGGTTAGATCCCTAGTTCCCATGGTGGGGATGCTTCTAATTCTAGCACTTAGGAAGTAGAACAGGAGGATCAAAAATTCAAGGTCATCTTCAGCTTTGTAGGGAGTTCTGTTCCAACCTGAGTTACATGATACCCTGCCTCAAAAATAAAATAAATTTACAAAGGTGAAAAAAAAAGAGGTTAAAACCAAAATGACATGTATGATATGGAATGTACATCTAAAATATATTTCTCTAGAGGAAATGAGCATTCTGTGTAGTCATGTACGTCCCCAAAATATACATGGAACTCAGAATGAAGAGAGGTAGAGTAGGGGTCAGGAGAGTGAGAGGAAAGGACAGAGGCAAGACTGGCACAGCTCAGAGCTGGGCTCTGTCAGGAACTATGGCAAATAATTAGATTTGGGATATTTATGTGTGCACTTTTATGTACACATACACACACACACACACACACACACACACACACACACACACACACACAGAGAGAGAGAGAGAGAGAGAGAGAGAGAGAGAGACCGAGATGGAGAGACAGCAGACAAAGTTTTTATTGCTTATAATGAGCTCTGGGAAGACTAAGAGTACCAGGTTTCCTTAGGGACTCAATATAGGAATACAATAAAGTAGGTAAACACAGTGTTTCTGGACTCCTAGTCTCTGGAAGAGTCAGGTTCAGATGCTACTGCTAAGTGTGCTTATCCAAATGATCGCTCTTAGATTCTTCCCTGGGCGAGCTAGCAACACAACATCAACCACTCGCAGTCAAGCACACACAGAAGAGGCAAGACCTTGGGAGACAGTGGTAGCCGCTAGGTCCGTGTCCTTTTTCTTTCCTCTTGATACAAAACAAAATACCACCTGAACATTTTCATGGCCTCACTTATGGAATCCTTCAGGATGTACACTCAAGATTTATTTTAGACCAAATGTGGTTCATTTACACAATGGAATACTACTCAGCTATTAAGAACGAGGACATCTTGACTTTTGCAGGCAAATGGATCGAACTAGAAAATATCATCCTGAGTGAGGTAACTCAGACCCAAAAGGACATGCATGGTATGTAGTCACTAATAAGTGGATATTAGCCAAAACAAAACAAAACAAAACAAAACAAAACCACCACCACCACAACAAAACCCATACAGAATACACAAGATACAGTCCACAGAATTCAAAAGGCTCAACAAGCTGAAGTGCCCAAGTGAGGATGCCTCAGTCCCACTTGGGAGAGAGAAGAAAGCAATCATAAGTGGGGAGAGGGAGAGGAACTTGAGAGGGAAAGTGGATGGGGAAGGGGGAACCTGATCTGGTACTGGGTGAGGGAAGAGGACTGAAGCCCATAGGGCCTGCAGAAAGAATGTAAACAGGCAACCTCAGGAAATAGGAGGTTGGGGGGAACCCCACAGTGCACCAGAGACCTGGGAGGTGAGAGACTCACAGTGCCCAACAGTAGGGAGAGGGAACTTATAGAGCCCACCTCCAGCAGGAAGACAGGACATCAAGTGAGAGATGAGGTTGCCACCCCACAGTCACACCTCTGACCCATAATTGTTTCTGTCTGAAAGAATTACAGGGATGAAAATGGAGAGGAGCCTGAGGAAAAGAAGGTCCAGTGACAGGCCCAAAGTGGGATCCAGCTCAAGGGGAGGTCCCAAGGCCTGACACTATTACTGAGGCTATGGAGCGCTCACAAAAAGGGATCTATCAAGACTGCCCTCCGAAAGACTCAACAAGCGGCTGAAAGAGTCAGATATAGATATTTGCACCCATCCAAAGGTCAGAAGCAGATGATCCTTGTTGTTGGATTAGGGAAGGCTGAAAGAATTTGAGGAGAAGGGCCATCCTATAGGAGGACCAGGAGTCTTAAATAATCTGGAACCCCAAGATCTTTCAAACACTGGACCACCAAACAGACAGCATATACCAGCTGATATAAGGCCCCTAACATATACACAGTAGAGGACTTCCAGGTCTATGTTCATTCAGAGATGATGCACCTAACCCTCCAGAGACTGGAGGTCCCAGGGAGTTTAGAGGACAGATGGAGTGGAGGGTCGGGGCATCCATGTGGAGACAGGGTGTGGTAGGGAGGAGGTGTGGGATGTGGAGCAGTTGGAGGGTAGGAGGGGAAGGGTGAGGGTTGGAATATGGAGTGTAAAAAATGAATTACAAATAAAATTAAATTAAAAAATATAAAAGTAATAAAAAATTTTTAAAAATTATTTTAGACCACTGGAAATTCTACAGTATAAGCCTTCCATATGTGTAGTGCATTCTACATGCATATATATGTATGTATATTAGAATATATAGTCCTTAGAATATATATATTCCTTAGAGTATATACATATGTATATATATATGTATATATATATACATATATATTCATTGCATATATATAAAGTCGGGGTATAGCTCAGTGGTAAAGTGCTTACCTAACACTAGTTTTAATTTGTGGTACCTGAAAATAAACAAGTAGACACACACATATCCTGCTAGAGCAGAGCCTGTCTCCTTTCTTCTCTTAAGTCAGTCGGTTCAGATGTCTCTCTTCCACTGTCTTTGTCTCAGTAATGCCAGGTCCCAAGAATGGAGACAGCGGTCGGTGGGGAGAGAAGAAGCTTTACTTGTTGCCACCCCGGGCTGAAGCCCTTTGCACCCAGGACCAACTGTTCATCTATTTCTTTTCTGGTTCAAGAAAGTCTTCTGGCTCTGACTGCCTTTCCAGCCTGTCCATGTCACGTAATTTAAAATAGGCTACCTTTCACCTAAGCCCAGTTGATTTCTGACACAGAAAAGACGGAGAGATGGGGACCTAGTGTAACATCTGAAACCCACACAAAGCAACTGCTCTGAGGAACTGTGGCCACTCCTCTCCACAGGCCCATGCTTCAGAGTTCAGTTTTCCTCTGCAGAAGTTAGCTTTTTATTTAGGAGGACAGCTGGTTGATGTTACTTTTGTTCCTGATTTGTTTTTAAAGTATAATGTTGTACTAGTTATCAGAGACCTGTATATATAGCACAAAGAAAATTCTTATAGTAGAAATAGCCAAAGTTCTGGCAGTACCTGTTGATCTCTCTCTCTCTCTCTCTCTCTCACACACACACACACACACACACTTTGCTGCTATATTTGCAGTGCCTAGACCTGTCAAGGTAATTGCTAAGAAACACATGTTGTGTGACATATTTTACTGGGAATGGGAGGGTATACTAGCTAATGTTAACCTAAGGAAAGCCTGAAAAAAATCCCAGATGAATTGGACCTGTTACACCATTTTGCCCAAGGCAGCTTTCTGTGAATTCGGTATGGCAGGGAGTGATAAAACCCTTGTTATCATCGATACCCGGTATTCCCAGGCAAGTGGGTGTAGTATAGGCAACCCTTTGATCTGCTGTGGCTCCTCTACCTGTGGAGGTGGGGCTCCTGAGAAGCCCTTTGAGCAGACCTGCCTGTACAAGGAAGCCAAGGTAACAGGATGCTGTGAGGTTTAATCCAACCTGATACCAGAAAGAACTCAAGGGTGACTCAGAGTCTAAAAATGTGTTGTGCAAACAGACTGGGTGCCAGGCTCCTGGGTAATTTGGCTGGGTGGGAACAGGCTCCTGGATGAGGAAAGCAAGTCTCCGTTCTCATAATACAGGCTTCAACAAAGAGCCAAAGAACACCTCAGCTGCTCGACCTCCTCAACCAACGGATAGGAGGAAGACACTTCTCCTTCAGCAAGGAAAGTCCAGAGAGAAAACCTAACTCATGGAAGCCTCATGTGTAGCCCAGACTTGAAACAGACCTTACCTGCTTCCTCAGTCTCCAGGACAAATGTACATTCACTACAACAATGCAGAGAGATTTTCCAGAAGGAATTTTCCCAGTGTCTGTCACCTTACTTCCTGAAACTTCAAACATGGTTGGATCAGAACTGGTAGACTGTTCGCTCTGGGCACAGGGCAAGTAGAGCCCACCACAGCCATACACCCAGAAAGATAAGAGACGCTCTGTCTCTCTCTGTCTCTCTCTCTCTCTCTCTGTCTCTCTGTCTGTCTGTCTCTGTCTCTCTCTCTCTCTCTCTCTTTCTCTCCCTTACTAGGAAGCACAGGCTAGCTTTGAACTCAAAACCCTCCTGCCCCAGCCTCCTGAGTGCTGGGATTACAAGTTCTACCCACCTCCTCCATGTATCTTTAGATGAAGTAAGACCTCTAAGTCCCCTGCGGAGCTAGCTGTCCAGATGTTAAAACTCTGGGCAGGACAGTTTCAGTGCTCTATGGCAACGGGTCTCCATGAGAAGATTCTCAAGTACCAGACTCATGTGACAAGGTGTTATAGTCTCTGAGATGTGCTGCAGATACAAGACAGGCTCCAAGACACATCCAGGCAAGAGAACAGGAACTTGTCACAGGCTCAGCACTTACAGTAGCTTTAAGACCGTTCAACCCATGTTCCAACCCCGTCACCCTCCCATTTAACCAAGACACACCCACAGTCAGTCAGTCAGTCAGTCAGACAGACACACAGCAAAATCAGTAATACTCAGTAAGTTTATCATCGGAATCCTAACCAGCTGCTTCTCCTTTCTAGCCCACATGTTTCTCTTTTCTGTCTGATGTATCAACATAGTCCCCACAACCTAACCCCTGTCCCCAGCCAAAGCGGAACTGTTGAAATGCACATAGTCACTGAGTTACCCGCTCTACCTGCTCACTGCTATGCGCTTAGTATTTAGATCAAATAGTTTCTGGTACACAGTGGATATGTCAAAATATTTGCTGGGATGACAACTGCAAAAATGTGTACTTACCAGGAACCGCAGCAGCTGGCCATCTCTCTGAGGGAAACCAACTATAAACCATTACAAGCAAGGAGGAAGGCATCTACAATGCCACATCCCTGCTAGCTAAAACTGTAGCTTACTGAGTCATTTCGTACAGTTAAGAATAGGATTTTGGCATTTTCATCAGTTTGGTGGTGTGCTTCCTGTGTATATAGAGACCTCCCTGGTCCCCACAAGGGACACCACTCTGAGAGCCACTGTCCCTGCTAACAAATAACTGTGACCTGCCCACAGAATCAGTCTTCCTTAATCGAATAGATTTTGCTTTTCCCGGATATTTGCACCAATGTTCTCTTAATGAAAGACAGAAAAGGTAAGTGTGTTTGCTTTGAAAAGTTGTATATAGACTTGTGTATGTGTGTGTGTGTGTGTGCACACACATGTCAAGGGAGGAAAGATAGAGGCAGAAGATGACAGAGAAGATTCAGGAAGAGTGGAGGTCCCAAACAGCCGCTCCCCATCTGGGAAGTCCCTACTTAGCCTCTAGCATTTCCCTTTTGCGTTTGCTTGTGTCTCTCCAGAGTGACTATCTGCCTTCCTCAGGCAGGAGCTGTATGCAGGGCCAGCCAAGTTCTCAGCCAATTGCCCATCTGGAGCTAGCTTTCTGGCAGCCAGTGACACTGCCACTGCAAGTCTGGCCTTATCCATTAATAATCACTGAAATTGTGTGAGGAGAGCCATGTTTAGACAGCACACACCTCAGTAAGCCAGGCTTGTGGCTAGACAGGGAATATAGGTAGTGACTCATTTGTGGGGAGAGAGCCTGGTCAGGTCAACCGACTGCTGGGAAGTGACAGGGAAGCATAGCTGTCCATCCCGGACCGCACTTTCCACTTCATTCATCCTGTCTGTCCTTCAGTACCTGTGTTCATTTCACTCTCCGGTATCTCCACAGCATCGTGTGTTCTAGGTACATGGGATGACCCCCCTCTCTCCTGTGGTCACTTGCTTTTCCCTCTGGGCTTTTACACATTATCTCCTGTGCTTATCATGCTCTCCCCTCTGTTCCACTTTCATGCTTCTAAGCGCAACCAAGCTTTCCCTCCTCTGTGAAACGTTCCCCCGAGTTTCCTTTCTACAGGGAAGTCCTTTGTATAAACTGGACTCAAAAGGTAGATTTTACATCACCGTGGCTCTCATGAGTCTCCAGTAGATTTGGAATGCTTGAAGGCGGGAAGGGTAGATTGCTCATCTGTGTATCTCCTTTGCCCACGGAGGGACACAGTATGTATGTGACACAGGATAGGAGAAGAAGCAGACACAGTGCCATGGGCAGCACCTGGTCGGCAGAACCAGCTCATTCTGGAGGTGGGTTCTGTGATGCTTTGTCCAATTCTAGCCCCTCAGAACCTGAAAGGATCCTTGCCCAGTATGATCTTTAGGAGTGGTCCTTTTGCTGGCTCCCACACACGGAGGTTATTGTTTGGAGGGGCCCAGGGGTTGGGAGTGTAATGGATCCCTTGTTCAAAGCAGCTGGAATTTCCCTAGCTCTTTGGATAAAACGTTGTCTTAGAAATAGTTTGATGGAAAAACAAAATACAAAACAATAGCAATAGTTCCCCCCCTCAAAAAAAAAACACCTCACAACAAAGCCAATATAGTAACTGTTTGCAGCTAACCTAGTTCAGCTCCAGCATTGGATCTCTAGGAGGGTCAAAGCTCAGGACCGCAAGCCTGGTTCGGGCAGATGGGGAGGGTGAAATGGAGGTGGAGGATGCCTAGCAGATTTTTGTCCTTCATGCAAGAGGTGGCAAGGGATGGGGTGGGGCAGGGATAGCCGACAAGGCATTTACAGCTAGTGGAGGAAGAGTGAAGGCTAGCATAGAGCATGAAGCTGGGAGACGGAGTGTGCTACCCACCACCCCCAGCTCAGAGAAGCTTTTCTCTCACTGAGATCTATCATGATATTTGAAAGCACACCAGTGCTTGGATTGCTTGGATTCTCCCCAGCAAAATTTAATTTCTTTAATAAGTTTAATTGGTGCACTAATTGTTCATGTTTTGTGCAGTTGAGAATGCTGTCAAGTCATGCAATGAGACTCAGAGCCCCTATATCTCAGAATGAATCTGGCCTAAAACCCACCACCCACTAAATAAATAAATAATAAAAAAAAATTGGAAAAACCTATCAGTTGTATGTTCAAATAAGAATTTCTGGTGAAAATATTGATGGTATCTCGTCTATTCTAATCATATATTCTTATTGAATAAAATATGGCTGATAAATGCTAAAAAAGTTATATAATAATTATTTTTTATTGTGCTTCCCTTTTGTCTGGGGCTGAAGCTACATGAGGAAGATGTGGGGGGGGGTGTTCACAGGAAAATTGAATTTATATTCTATATATCAGCTGGCCAGGGTATGGGTCTACATCTTAGTCATGGAAGGGATTTTATGGCTCGGCCTTTCCATCATTCCAACAGTAGTATTAAAGGTGGTGTCTTGGGTGTTCCCTGATGGCTCAGCCTGTGGCACTGTGTGTGTGACGAGACCTTTAGTATTACGTCTGCCTCAACAACGAGTGCTTAGAAACATACTGACAAAGAATATGGTTCTGGATAATGAGCAGTGACTTCATCTGTGTGCTGACTTAACCTGGAGATATCACATTGTATAATCGCCAGTGAGGAGGCATTTGAAATATTCTAATCAGGCATCCACATTCCAAGAACGGCTAGGTAGCATTTGACATGCCCTAATTAGGGATCAACCCTTTAGAGAGTGTTGCTTAGTGCCTCAAATATTATTGCTAAAATGTATACCACAAAGAGTGTATTCATCTGCATAAGACAAAAGGAAAGTGAAACTTTCCTTCTGGGAATGGGATTAAGGGGATGCAGTTAACTGGAAAGATCTGTTTCCCTGCCACCTTTTCCTGACTGAGGCTTAAAGATTAAGACAATGGATGGCTCCAAGGTTAGATCAGAGGTCCAGAGCACACACCTCAGGGAACTCTGATTTCCCTCTGACCTCTGCTTTCCAGAGACTCTAGAGTCATAGCTTTAGATACAGTGAATTTTTCCCACTGCAGCTTGAGTGTTTAGGATAAGGTGCTCATCAGATGTTCGAGGACAAAACTGAACTACACTGACAGAGGAAATAACAGTTCCTGGCCTGTCTCGAAAGCTTGCTTGGCTACTGAGGTGCAGAGGACAGTGGGTCTTCATCGGTTTCTAACTGCCTTTGTACTCCCCTCTTCCATTCAAATTAGGGCTTAAAGGGATCTAGGATTAGCTGAGGCCTCAACATATTAGGAGTTTTCATAGCTATGGCATGGGAGTTTTAATGTGGAAGACCAGCATCATGTGAGCAGAGCCACTGGAGCTGTCAGCAGGCTTCTAGTTGTGATGTTGCTGCCTGTGCACAGTCCCCCAAAAGTATAGCACACTCGCTATTCTCATTTCTTTCTTTACGCCCTTTGTATATACCGTTTTCTTGGCTGGAAGCATTCTCCCAAACAATGTTCTGCTACTTAATGAGTGTGTGAACATGAGAAGGCACTTACTATTCCAAAACGTTCAAATATCCCTGTTCATATTGTTTTTATAGTTTTAGTGTATTTAAACTATTTTGACCACGAAAATTTATTTTAAGAACTTTTATTTTACTCTCCAACCTTTCAAATCAAAACCAAGTCTCTTGTCCTTGCTGTGTGTACTCATAAAGTCTGGACAACTTGTGTGGAAGCACTATCCTCCATTCTTCGTGTTAATCTCTACCTAAATCTCATTAGCTGTTTAAGGACTGGACTATGGCTTACCTCCTGTTCCTAACCCTCATTATACAGTAGACATTTAGTAAATATTTAATATGTGAGTAAATACATATGTGAATTCATTGGGGATATATGGCTTCATGAAGTGACAACTCATAGGGAGATTTTAGGGTTGCCAAATGGCAGCCAGATGGCAAGAAGAGGCAAGAAGGGTAAACCAGTATGATCAGAAAATTAAAGCTAGGTTAACAGATGTTAATACTATAACAAACTGCTTCATCCACTGGTAAAAAGGTATCTATCCCCAACACTCCGTGAGGGTTCTGCAGGCGAAATAACATTTTGTGAAATACAGTCTCATGTGACGATTTGGACTTTGTTGCATATTGATTCTATATTTTAATATCTACACACTCTCCTTCTGTCTTAGTCAGGGTTTCTATTCCTGCACAAACATCATGACCAAGAAGCAAGTTGGGGAGGAAAGGGTTTATTTGGCTTACACTTCCATACTGCTGTTCATCACCAAGGACATCAGGACTGGAACTCAAGCAGGTCAGGAAGCAGGAGCTGATGCAGAGGCCATGGAGGGATGTTCTTTACTGGCTTGTTTCCCCTGGCTTGCTCAGCCTGCTCTCTTATAAAACCAAGACTACCAGCCCAGAGATGGTCCCACCCACAAGAGGCCTTTCCCCCTTGATCACTAATTTAGAAAATGCCTTACAGTTGGATCTCATGGAGGCATTTCTTCAACTGAAGCTCCTTTCTCTGTGATAACTCCAGCTGTGTCAAGTTGACACACAAAACCAGCCAGTACACCTTCTAAGAACACATTTTAGTTTTAAAAAATGATTTATATCTCTTCTGATCAATTTTATATAAACTCTTATGTTTTTGTAGCTAATATCAACACAGTTTTATTGATAAGATTATATCTTCTGTGAGACTTGTGCTTGGCTATTGGGAAACCAGACAGAGTGATTGTAAAATGTTTAGACCAAATTCTCTGATTTTACTTCTACTTGCTAAAAGCACATGGATAGCTGGGGTGGGTATTTTGGTTTTAAAATCAGAATGTCTTTAAGCTCTAAAGAATAAACATGAGGGAAATGCTGAACTAAACTTTAAGTTCTCAGTATCACTAAATACTAAAAATATCCAAAAATTCTCAAGACAATAGTCAAATTCAAAATGAATCCATTTCCCAAATGCAGTGATCAATCAACTATTGGAAAGAGACATTCTCAAGCTGCACTGGAATGAAGGGCATTTAACCAGAAATAGTCATGCAGCTTCTGGGGTAAGTCTGTTTACTCAGAGGGGCACAGCAGGGGCATTGGACTATATAGAAAGGCTTTAACATTTTTAAGATATTTTTTTCATGGGATATATTTTGATCATATTCTTTCCCCTCTTCCAACTGCTCTTTGATCTTCTTTATATCACTACCCACCTAATTTTGTGTTCTTTCTCAAAACCAAAACAAAACCCATGAAAATCAAAACACCAACAAAACCCAGTAAGACAAAAATTACCAAGTCAAAACAAAAAAAAAGGTCCTTATCCCATCCTAGACTAGCACAAGATTCCAGGAGATCCAGTGCTCTCTCCTGGCTTGTCCTGAAGTATGGTTGAGATACCAAGGTGGTACAACATTGAAGAAAACTGATTTTCTTTTTCCCAGCAGGTATCAATTACAAATAGCTTCTTGGTTAGGGTTAGGACCTTGTGTCCACTTTTTCTTCTCAGTGTTGCGATTTTGTCTGGTTTGAATCTGTTTAAGTCCTGTGTACGTTGTCATAGTCTCTGTGAGTTCATATGTGCACAGGTTCTGTTGTGTCTGGAAGACACTGTTTTCTTGGAATCACCCACCACTGGCTCTTAAAATCTTTCTGCCTCCTCTTCTGCATAGATCACTGAGCCTTGAGGGGAGGGGTTTGCCATCCCATTTAGGACCGAGTGCTCCAGAGACTCTCATTCTCTGCACATTGCTCTGTTGTGGGTCTATGTGTTAATCACCACCTATTGCAAGAAGAACCTCTCAGAGAGACTTTTGGGTTCATGACTATATAACAAATAGATTAAACTCACTTATCAACAACATTTTTCTTATTTTTATGATCAAAACCAGATAATGGCTTCATGGGATTCAGCACTCAGCAACTTTGGTTCTAATCTTTTTGGAAAAGCAAGATGGCTTTTAACACAAGAAAAGAGCTGGATTCTTTCCATTTTATATCCCAGATACTCATTAAAAAAAAATCTGGTCTTCCTTGTGCATCGGCTGATAACAGATATTGTGGCAGTCTAAGATAGTATAGAAAGCATTCCTTCTGGCTGGGCGTGGTGGCACCCGCCTTTAATCCCAGCACTCGGGAGGCAGAGGCAGGCAGATTTCTGAGTTCGAGGCCAGTCTGGTCTACAAAGTGAGTTCCAGGACAGCCAGGGCTGCACAGAAGAACCCTGCCCTGTCTCGAAAAAAAAAAAAAAAAAAAGCATTCCTTCTGATGGCTGAAGCCCAACTCTATTTTTGGCACAGCGTAGATTATAGAATGCATAACAAGTAGCCTGCTGAATTGTGACACGTGAGAGAAGCAGATTTGACAATTACCCAACTGCCTCCCTGTTTTGTTTACACGAGAAAAGCATTGGCTCTATCTGGATTGCACTTAAAGCCATGGAGATAAAGTCTACTGACAGTCAGCCTGAAGAACTCTCTTGGCGTTTACAAAAGTTAAATGAACTGTTACTCTTCAGGATAAATGTGGAAAGAACCACACCGAGATTGCATTAAGAAATTACTGACTAGAAATTAATCAAGAAGCCTCCTAGCCTTTACATCACTGGTTCTCAACCTATAGGTTGCACAGGGGCTGAATATCAGATATTTACATTATGATTCATTACAGTTGAGCAAAATTATAGTCATTTGTACACCCTTCCCCCATCCCTGCCTTTTGAAACCTATGGTAGGCAGGAGAGACGTTCCTGAGGTCATAAGAGTGGGAGAGCTGGCTCTGCCCCTCCCTGGCTGTATCACTGGGGAGAACAGACTCTGTACCTTGCCTGGGCAACACAGCAGAGCTGACCTCTGGTGGTGGAGGCAAGGGTCACTAGACATGAGAGTCTGAGTGTGAGAGAGCCAGCCCTACAATTTGTCTGCTGAGCAGTTGTATAGGCAAGGGAGAGATGCTCCCCCTTGCCTCCTTGCCACCTATGGCAGGCAGGAGAATTGACCCCAGGGTCATGAAAGTAGGAGAGTTTGCCCTGCCCTTTATCAGCTGCAATACTCAGGAGAGCCGGCCCTGCACCTTGCCTGGGCAGCACAGTAGATGAACTGCTAGAGTGCCTGAAGGAGACTGTCCTACAGATCCAAAGCTGCAGTATCTTCATGACACAGGACAACATTAGGCTATCTGACAGAAAGACCAGTAAGGATCCAGTATTGATAGTGTAGCAGACCAGTGATTCATTGCAATAAACATGTACAAGTGAGTAAGTGTGGACAGAAGGGACTCTGTGGAGCTCATGGTGACACAAGACAGCTTCCACAATGAGATTTTCTTTTCTTTTGCCGGGTAAGTTGCAATGGTGGAAGGAGAGTGTGCCCTCCCCGAACGTTGCGCAGGCTGACTCAGACCTGGTTTGCCACAGTTGCTAGCTCACCTAAGGTGGAGTCTTCCGACCTAGGTAAAGTCTTTTGTCTGCCACATCTGCAGCTTTGTGCAAGAAGCTACCTACTAAACAGCTGAGCTTGTTTTCCTGACAAAGCGACCAGGAGATCCTGGCATAGTGAGGGATGGGTTCCCCCCCTTTATAAGCTCAGACTCATAAGTAAACATTAGGCCTTGATCAGACAACTTTGTCTTGGCTCATTATTTCTCTGGCCACCTTTCCCATCCAACGCCATCTTTCCTTTCAGAAACCCAGTAACCTGTGGCCACTGGCAGTTACAGAAGAGGATGATGGAATGGGGGGATGAGTGGGGTTGGGGTGCAATGGGAAATTCACAAATAATTAAAAGTTAAATAAAAAGTAATAAATAACTAAGAAAGAAGCTTCATAGCCATGACATCAGTGGTTCTCACCTGGGGGTCATGACCCCTCCAGGGGCTGAATATCAGATATTTACATTATGATTCAAAACAGTCACAAAATTGGAATCATGAAGTAGCAATGAGAATCATTTTATGGTAGGGGTCATGACAACATGAGGAACTGCACTAAAGGTTCACTGCATTAGGAAGGGTGAGAACCACTGCATTGTATAGTATTTTGTGGTCTGAAACGGTTACCGTATAGTGCTTAAGACAAGCTCATGATACCCTCCCTCCATTAGTGTTTCTAAACAATTTCACATTGTATAAAGTTGGTAAGGAACAATATTTGCAGTCTTGTTTTTCTGGGATTCTTCAACAACAAAGTAACAGCAAGCACTTCAACAGCTGGAGAGTGACATCACTGTGACAAAGATCTCCCATTTGCAGCTGTGAACCATCATGATTTTTTTAAATTAGAAAGAGCTAAACAGTTAAGGAAACATCGGAGAGACAAAATTTTGAACCTTGGCATTTAAGAATCAAGGGAACAAACAACTTCTATATGCTTTTCTTTTTAGCTATTGGATAGACTTAAGTTTTCATTTCCTATTTAAAAAGTAATATGTAACATCTACTGAAACACAGAGGCTATGAATTTGAGATGGAAAACAGGAGCTGTGTGCATGGCAGGGATTGGAGAGGAGAGAGAAAGGGAGTGAATGATATAGTTATTCTTTTTAAAATATTTATTTATTTTATGTATGAGAACACTGTAGCTGTCTTCAGACACACCAGAAGAGGAAATCAGATTCCATTACAGATGGTTGTGAGCCACCATATGGTTGCTGGGAATTGAACTCAGGACCTCTGGAAGAGCAGTCAGTGCTCTTAACCTCTGAGCCATCTCTCCAGCCCGATGCATTTGTATTTTAATTTCAAATAAAAAAATTTTAAAAATATTATCTAGTTGGAGCAATGACTTGGCAGGTAAACACCAAGAGCCAAGAAAGCCTTATGGCCTGAATAAGATCCACAGAGCCCATTGTAAAAAGCTGGACACACAGCACATACCAAAAACCTCTTACCTAGAATTGAGAGGAGACAGAGAGAGGAAAGCCCATGAGAAATGGAGAGGCAGATAGCCTGGAGTCTGAACGATTCCAGACAGTCCTCTGACCTCAAGTGCAGTCTCGCAACATGCATAATCACATCTACTAAATAAACTAAATATTCTTTTTATTATATATATATGTATATAATAAAAAGATATATATATATATATATATATTGATGATGACAGGGAGGGTACAAGAAGAAGGAGGAGGAGGAGAAGGAGAAGGAGAAAAGAAGAAAAAGGAGAAGGAGGAGGAGGAAGAGGAGGAGGAGGAGAAGAGAAGAAGCAATAGCAGAAGCCAATAGTCAAAATGGGACAGAAAATTTGTCTAAAAATCCTATTCATTTTTTAAAGGCTAAATGCCATATCTTTGAACATATAACAAAGTGCCCTAAAATAATTGCCAAGACTCTGGGAGTTTTCTAGATTAAGCAATCCTGAGAAGATAAAGTACTGGGAACTGTGAGAAAGTCAAATATCTGAATTGCTTACACCTTACTCTAAATATTAAGAGTAAAACATCTTTGAGCTTCAAGAGCATTGTTAGTAGTGAGATTTTTTGGCAGAAATGCATCAGTTTCACTTTAAGCAGAGGCACATCCAAATAAGTCAGAACTGTCTGACTATTGTTCAACTGGGCATGAGCTGCCTGCTCAGCCCATTCAGGAGCAAGAACAGTGACCACTCAGGCCACCACCATTCTCCCAATGTGCATTCTGGTTTTCAAAGGCATCTTCTGTTGAATGCAACATAAGGATTCTCACCTCACTACTAAGAAGCAGGGGTGATTCTCTGGCTCCACCCATCTACTCCCACAATGGCTCTAGTAGAATTCTCTTTGGTTTACATTTTTTCTTAACTGTGTTTATCTCTATTGATGTGGTTTTGTAATGTTTAAAGTGATAACCTAATCATTTCTTCCCATGGAATAACTTCACTCCCCAAACCAGTAACATTTGGGGAGCTAAGGAGGGCAGACAGCCAAAATACCTCTCTGCAATTACAGAAACCATAATGGCCTACTGAGGGCATTTGTGTGGTAACATGCTTAAATAGGGTTGGGAGGGATGGGAAAGAGGAGGCTGGCATGAAGAAAACTGAATCTTTGACAATGGTCTGGAGACTTCCAGTAGACAGATATAACTCATATAAGTTTCCCTATCAGAACAGTAGTAGTTTGTGTATTCACATTTATTTTATGTTTTTAACCATCTGACTTAGTTTTCAGTAAGAGAGTTGCTGGGCAATGTAGGCTTAGGTTTGTTTTTTGTTTTGTTTTCTTTTTTCTTTTTTCTTTTCCAAAATCTACTTTATTTAGGGTTCTTAAATGCTTCAACCTCTCTTCTATCTCACCAACCAGAGGTAGGGAAAAAAGAAGGGTTCCTTAGGCCAATTCCACTCTCCATTGTCAGGATACCAGCTGTCCAGTTCAAGAGCAAACAGCAAGCATGAATCAGCAGCAGCAGCAGCCAGGCTCTGCAGAAGCAACACAAGTCAGCGGAAGGGTACACAATCAGCTGTAACATCATGCAATACCACAAGAAGGGCTTTGGCATAATTATCTCTATGAAGTAAAGACCAACAAAGACCAGCAAAGACCAACAAAGCATGGGACACTGTCCCTATGCAAGAACGTCCTTTTACTGTTTGTGGGGTTCTGTTTATATTCTTTCTATACTCATGCACCCTCTCAAGTATCTGTTTTCAGCAAAATATCTCATACCTTCTCACAAGATGGCTTTCAGAAAAACATCATGTGACACAATTGAGTAGTTAAAAAAAACCAGACATTTCCACTTCAAGGTAAGAAAGCAGCTAGGTTCCTAGCACACACATCACTTGGTATGCAACTCTAGTTCCAGATGATCCAACATCCACTTCTGGCCTGCGTGTGAGCCTGTACACACACACACACACACACATTAAATAAATACAAGAAGAAAAACCCAATGACTATGAGGGGAAAGAAAACATAAGCTGCCAACTATGAAGTGGTGATAATGGGTGGGGTCAAGAAGCATTTGAAGGGCTGGAGAGATGACTCAGCAGTTAAAAGCATCAGTGTTCTGGCAATGGACCCAAGTTCATATCCAAGCCCCTATGTCAGGTAACTCACAAGGGCATATAACTCCAGCTCTGTGTGTGGGATTCAATGCCTCTGGTTTCTACAGGCATCCACACTCACGCACATACACCCCCCCCCCCACTCACATGCATTCACCCCACACACAGACACATTCACATATAGATAATTAAAAATAATATAAGTAATTTAAAAAAGATTATTATAAATAAAAGTTTAGTCTTATTTATGCAGCCTTGAGAAAGTACCTAGTAAAGGAGTAAGGCTATGCTTAAAGGCATGATTCACTGCGAATAAAAACAAATGTGTGTGTGTGTGAGAGATTTTGTGTGTTGAAACAATCACATAGATATATATGTGTATATTATATATGAAATATATACTGCATGTTATATATATATTATTTTATGATTACATATATACATATGTATAATCAGATTTAAAATAAAAATTATAAAAAACACAACAGCCTCACTATGTAGGTCAGTTTGGTCTTAAACTTATCACCCTCTGACTTTAACCTCACGAATGCTGGGGTTGCAAGCATGGGCCACTAATCCCAAGCTCCACAGTAGATTTTTAGTAACCCACTGTCTAGTTACAAAGGCACTTGCAGGGGACTTCATTAAGTGCAAGATGTTTTCCCTGAATCCCATTTTAATGAAACAATGGAGAATTAAAAACATAAGGATACTATGGATACTGATATATCTCTATCTCTATGTATCTTTTTATCTCTAAATCTTTCTATATCTAAAAAGATCTCTAAATCTATCTATCTGTCTATCTATCTATCTATCTATCTATCTATCTATCTATCTATCTATCTATCTATCGTATTTATCTATCATCTCTAAATGTATGTATGTATGTATGTATGTATATATGTATCTATGCATTGTGCATCTATCTATCTATCTATCTATCTATCTATCTATCTATCTATCTATCGTATTTATCTATCATCTCTAAATGTATGTATGTATATATTTATCTATGCATTGTGCATCTATCTATCTATCTATCTATCTATCTATCTATCTATCTATCTATTCTCTATCTATCATGCTAAATTTACCTTGGAACTCTTCATTCCTTTCAAAACTTGGGCATAGATCAAGGACAGTGGGTTTTCAGGGCACTGACCTTACCTTCTCTGCAAGCCTGAGTGTGCTGCTTGGATGCTCTAGTCTAGAGATGAGTGCCACAGGCTGCTGTTCGATGCTATTAAAGCTATTCACTTTCCCACTATATGTTTCCTCTTCACCATTCCCTTTCTTCTCATTTCTTTTCCTCTCCTTCCTTTCATCCTTGGTGTTTACTTTTGAATATATCATATATGCCCCAGGCTAGCCTCAAAGTCAAAATCCCTTTGTCTCAACCTCTTCTGTGCTATGATTCTGACCATGTTTGATATTATCCCAAATGTGGCTTTCCCACTTAATTATCATGCATTCACTATTACAAAGCCTTACTATGTGCCAGGAGCTGGGATATGCTCATTAAAATGCAAGTTCTTTGATGCCCCACACTAGGGCAATTTTTATTATCTCTAATAATGGTCTATGGCTGTTACCCTAAACAAGCCCAGCCTTGTCTAATAATAAAAATGTATATTAATTTGTAAATAAGAAAACAGGTTTACAGGAAGTAAATATTGTTGTATTACCTGCTGTTGTAAATATTATTCTGTATTCACAGACTCAACCAGCTGAGGGTCAAAATTATGTTTTAATAAGTGACTTACTGTATGTGCATAGGTCTCTCATCTATGCCAACAACTATTTCCGTAGTATTTATATTGTAGGGGTGTTACAACTAATCAAGAAATGGTGGATGGGAAGGCATGTGCTCAAATTATATGCGCATACTATGCCATTTTATACTAGGACCTTGAGGATCTGGGGGCGTTATTGTCTGAAGAAGAGAGCTGGAAAAACCAGTCCATATGGATTCCAAGGAATAGTCCATGTTATAAAACCTGCATAAACAGAATTGGCACCTGTCCCACATCTGTCTGACTCATATGACCCAAGATCCCTCCTGTTTCTTTAACTTCATCTTCTGCACTTCTGAAAAATAAGGCCTTTCGTCCCACCCGGGGCAGAAATAGATCTTAGTAAATGTTCATGGTAGCATCCTTCCATTTTCAGGCACAGCTTTGGCTGGCTAGGCTCCGGCGCTGGGCCTCCAGCATGGCCTGGTGTTTTTCTTATTGCTACTTCATCTGTTAAAAACAAGAGCATCCTGCCCAGTGCCTTCTAAGGCAGCAGTGTACCCATTTTGCATTGGTAGCGATGCTCAGTTGCAATCTTCCTGGAAAATCCTCCTTGCTCTGCCACAGCTCCTCTAGGATCCTGAGAGCCTATCTGTCTACCCATCCACCCTAGCCAGCTGTGGCTAAGGCCATCTGGGTCATGGCTAAGCTGTAAGACAGAACTTAATCCTGGTGTAGTTTGTGGGTAACAAGGGTGTCTCCTAGGCCCTGTACTTGGTATTTGTTTTGTTGTTTTTCAGGTAGGATCTCCCCATCTAGTTCTGGTTTGCCTGAGATTCATTACATAAACCAGGCTCGTCTTAAACTCATAGATATCCACCTGCCTTTGCCTTCTGAATGCTGGGATTAAAGATGTGTGCCACCATGACTATTAATTTTCTTAGCACCAGATCTACTTTTCCTCTTATTTTTCAGTCCCAAGAGTCCTAGTAAGTCATTTAGATAAGAATTATTGTTTTTGGCTCTTTTCTCAGAAAATCTGGATTGAGCCAGTTGGGTTCAGTTGAAAGTTTTTTTTTTTTTTTTTTTTTTTTTTTTTTTGTATAGAGCAATACTCTATACGAATTACTTCTATGTCACTAGTTCTCAAAATTTGCACAGAAACAACCTAAGGGAGGAAATTTTTATTTTGGTTCATGTTTTCATACTGTCATGATGTCGGGGAATATATGGTTTCAGGAGGGAATGTATCTGTAGAGATAGGAGCCAGAGGTGGCCATTCACATGATTGGTGAGTCAGTAAACTGAGAATCCATTATAATCTGGAACCAGGAATAGGTATAACCTTCCAAGGCAGACCTGCCCCTATTGACTTTTCTGCTAGCCACGTCCCAAAGCTTTCAAAATCACACAAGCTGGGATGATGCCTTCAAAACATGAGTGCAGGTGCCCAAGACATGTCAGCCACTAAGAGTGTGTGCTGCTCTTTCAGAGAACTTGAAAGCAGGTTCACATTATCCATGTTGAGTGGGTTACAACTCCCTATAATTCCAACTCCAGGGATCCCATGCTTCTGGCCACTACAGGTACCTTTGTCCCTCACCTCCTACCCTATTTTAAATAAATCCTTAAATAATAACATGTGCCTGGAGTTGGTGGATTTCAGATTCAAACCATAACCCTCACACTCAAAGATTTAATTTTTAAAAAATTCTAATTTTTTATATGTATCAATGTTTATATGGTGAATAAATTTTTATTTTATAGTAGGATGTCTAGGCATTCTGTGTGTGGCTACTCAAAAGAATGAGTCAGATACCCTGGAACTGGACTCACAGATGGCTGTGAGCCAGCATGTGGATACTGAGAATTGAAACGCTGGTCATCCACACGAGCAGTGAGTTTAGAAAATTGCTGACTGTCTCTTCAACCCCAAATTCAATGCTTTTAAAGGCCTTATTGATATGTTTACATAAAATTTTCTTGCAGAGCTTATGTATTCTGTTTTTGTTTGTCTGTGACCGTTTTTATTTTATTCCCTTTGATTAGAAGAAAACTTGTTATAAATTATATTAAAACTTGTTATAGTCCAGCAATGTATTCTAAAAGGTTATACCTCTTCACTTGCTGAACATAGTAATAGTGCTTTCTATTTGGATTCCTGCTTCTGGTTGTTACACTCACAAAACCTGAGGTATCTTTTTCAGAAAACTTGCCTATAGGACCCATGTGGCATGCAATGGCCATTATAGCTCTCCTCATATAGTGTCAGGCTGTGTTTCTCCCTCTCATACTATCAGAAATGTCGTCCGTTTTCCTTCCCAAGGGACAAGCAGAATCACATTGTGGTTTTTCTCTTTGGCTGGGCGCCATGCTAGTCCCTAAACAGGGTTGCATAGGAGACTCATGATAGCGTGAAGTCCCATGACTTCTCCATTCCGTTTCACCTTGGAACAATAACACAGTAATTCTCTGAGAGCTAAAGAAATACTAACAGAAATGCTTACTCCAGATGGAGCGATATTTCAGTTTGCAAGAAAAGCTGCGCCAAAATCCTGGCTGTGACGGGAAAGTGTTTGTTTGCAGGAATGATCACGCTTCTCGGGAGTTCCCTTTCCACCGGTTCATCGTTCACACTGCTCAATCGAGGCGGGTCAACGAGAGTCATGGAAAGATAAGAGGACTGAAGAGCAACATTTACCCAGTCAAAGTCTAGAGATTTTTCCTGCAGCCTCTGTGGTCTGTCTCATGGTCCCCATGCCCATCCCACCACTGGCTGAAGTTGGAGAGCAAGGGAAGGCCAATGGAGAAGGGTTTCAAGATTCACCTTAATGAGCTGAAGAGAGAAATCTTGCTTCCACTCCTGCTTTTGCCTAGGTTCAGGTGTTTCTTAATTTCATTATTCATACTTTGGTCATTTAATTTTTTTAGCTTTACAAGTCTGCCAGTGGATACCTGCCTCTATTTTCCACGTTATTTCAGACCCCAGCCATCCACTCTCCTTCATTTCCATAGAGCCTTTCACTAGGTGAGTGAGCTACAAGTGACTGATAAGGAGCTGAAACTGTGGAGACTCCTGGGCCCTGACCAACATGCTGGATGCCCATTTGCATGTCTGCGGGGAGTTGCAACCATTCTTCTTAAATTAAATAAAAACCTCCTCCAAGTCCTCAGACAGCACAAATTACCTAGTTCCTCTACTGCTTGTCTTAGCTCAATGAGGGACAGTCTCCTCCAGAGTTTCTTTCAAACGCTCACAAATGTTTGCCTCCGCCACTTCACAGATGCCACCCATATATTTTAAAATATAAGTGTTTTCCTGGATACCTAAAACGCATCCATTCGCTGACTCTGGCAAATGCCCAAATGAATTTTATGCAGTAAAGAACACGATTTATGAGTTAATTAAAATTATTTGGGTCATTTATAATCACTGTGAATTGAACTGAGCAGAATAAAAATAAAACTTGCCAAAATGGTAACTGTTTCTCTCTGCCTCACAAAATGGTAACTGTTTCTCTCTGCCTTGCAACGCCCCCCTAGCAAAAGTTTCAGTGCTCGCTTTCTAATCGGCCTGGAATCCAAGGGCTTGTTCTTGGCAGGCAGTGTAGTCTGGAAGGTTGTCATCTGCTCCTGTCTCCCTAAGTTTCTATCATGGAGAGTGGTGCCTGGCTGGGCACTGCACAGGGAGGTAGGTGAGGTGAGCATGTATTAGCTTTGCCATCCCCGACCACACACTCCTCACCCTTCCTGCTAGAGTACTTTCTTAGTAACCATCCTTTGTTCTCACTGGTTACAATCTCCTTTATAGTCATTCACACAAAAGGAGCATCTTCACTTTTCCCTAAAAGTAGTTTATTCCAGTTTTTGAGTATAAAATGAGTAGGTATTTTAATGTAAAAAATTAAGAAAGACGAGGAAAGTTCAGCTCTTAGGAGTAGCTCAGATTTTGAGTGTTTGCTTTTTTTTTTTTAAAGATGATTTTATTTTATGTATATTAGTACTTTGCCTAAAAGCATGTGTGTTCATGACCTGTGTGCCTGGTCCCCAAGTAGGCCAGAAGACAGGTTCAGTGAACTACCTTGTGGATGCTGGGCACTGAACCTGGTCCCTCTGGAAGAGCAGCCAGTGCTCCTGGAGACATATCCTAGCCATATCTGCAGTCCCATAGAGCTTTACTTAAAAAAAAAAAAAACCTAATGAAGATCAGCCAGCTATAGTGATGCAGAGGGAGGAGGTTGCTGAGTTTACATCAGCTTGGACTACACAGTAAGATCCTGTTTCAAAAAACAAAAGTGATCTAGCTCAACTTGATCATTAGTTTTCCAATGTCCTAGTTTTCATTTAGTGTTTAATTTTGAAAATTAATTATCATTGTGTGTATGCGTGTGTGTGGGTCTAGTGTCACAGTGTATATGTGGAGATCAGAGGACAGCTTGGTCCTCACCTACTGTTGGCTTTGGGACTTGAACTCAGATCATCAGGCTTGTGTGGCAAATGATTTTACTAGTTGAAAAGAGCTTTAGTAGCTGACCCAGCGAGTCATCTGAATCACGATTAGATTGTGATGATAAAGGATTCCTCATAACACATCCTGGAGTGTCGTCAGAGCTTATTCACTGTTTCCTTGGTAGGGAGTTTCTGGTCTCCCTCTAGTAGTTAATACCAAGGGAACACCTCTTTCATGTACCCGTGGGGCATGTTGATAGAGGATAACCCAAGAGATGTCTCTGTTACACTAACTGAGGGAACTGGCTACATGTAGCAGATACAGTTTCGAAAGGCAAAGGAGCTTTTGCTTCATTCCCTTGTTTAAACCTTCAGTGTGGCCAAAGCCAGTCAGCAGATGAGACAGATGCTGCAAGCCTGTCCTCAAATTGTCAGTCAGGTGAGATAGGAGCCTAGGGGAAAGCTGGCGTGTTTTCAGACAGCATGTTTGCTTTGTAAGCTTCCTGACTTCTCTCTATACCACTTCAAATGCAAGAGTGGCCCTACTGGGTGTACAGATTTGGTGTCCCTAACTGTGTAATGTGAACGCACAGAGGCTCTTCAATGACTATTGAAGAGAGGAATCAATCTAGAAATTGAGCGATCTCCAAAGACAGATGAAGTGAAACTTCTTCCACTCTGTAGGGAAGCCTGACTGCTGTGGAAGCTCAGGTCCCTGTCTCCCTCTAGCGGTTGATCTGCACACTGGACCAGCAGGATGGCTGCCCTGCACAGACCACAAGCCAAGATTAGTGGTGTCCTTAAATGCCCTTTGAAAATAATAGGAGCTGTGTTTTTGAAAGTGTCTTCCTCACTTCACAGAAGTTTCTGTCTTAAGCAGGCCATCTGTGTCTGCTACTGCTACCAGGCATCAGGCAAGATTTTCTCCTTCAGGGAAGCACCTCAACTTCTTTTTAAAAATGAATTCAATAACCCACAGTGGGGGTTGTGGTGTGCCAGCTTGTTTGTGTGTGTGTGAAAAAAATATCCATGGAGTTGACAATGCTCACATAAACTATTGAGGAACACACAAACATACTCACACACACACACACATATATCACACACATGCTAAAAATTGCTTTTGCTTTTCATAAAATTGAAAGCATTAGGAAAACAATAAAAACCTGAAGAGATTTTAGGCTTCACTAGCAAGCCAGCTGCTTGCTCCAGGCTATGTCCAACGTCTGTGTGAGAGTCTTTTTTCATAGTTTAGTCAATTGCCTTAGTTAGTCACAGCACCCTTTATCTTTTATTATCTTTTTTTGAGTTCTTCATGTGCTTGCCATGTCTCTAGCCAGGTGAGGAGCTTGGCTAAATGGAGGACCATCTATCTCCTCCCTGGCCTGGCCTCCCTCCCACCTACTTCCTTCCCACCCACCTTTCCCCTACCTATCTGTACTTCCTTCCCACTTCCTTTCTTCCCTCCTATCTGCCTATTTCCCACCTTTCTAACTCCCTCCTTCTTATCTAAGGCAAACAATTGGAAAAATTGGCGCAGATTTTCATATGTGTCTCCTTAGAGGACCTAATCCTCTGACTTGTAACTTGGATTCCAGTCCTAGGTATGCAAACGAAGCAGCCGCTTCTTAGAAGAAAGACAGCTTCCTCTCCACTGCTGCCATTGTGGCCATTGTGCTTGACTTGTAATTTATAGCAAGTGCCAAACATAAAGTGAGAAACACTTTCCTTTTTGTCACTCTTGGTTCACCTGTCCAGTAAATGTTCTATTGCAGTTCCAACCACCTCCCTCCCACCCACCTCTTTGGGATGAAAGCTGGCTATCCCAGCTTCTCAGTCTGTACTTGGCTAAGAACAGGCCATCTTTCAGGACTTAATGTGCAGCTGCAATGAGAGGGGGACAAATACATCCACCTCACCAGAATGAGGCGGTGCATCCAGGCTGTATGTCAACTGATGTCATGGTGGGCAAGGAAGGCTGTGACCTGTATGAGTGGTGTTTGTACTTCAGTCCAGAAACCATTCCCCACCCCCTTTTTTGGAGGAGAGCTCTTTACGGGCTTGTAGGCACAGTGCTGGAGGAAAGGAATTCAAAGGATGCTGTTAGCAAAGCTGAGGGGTGGGGGTTATTCTAAGAGGTCAAACTATGCAACATGCCCTTGCCTCCCGAAACTTAGTCCTGAGGTCCTGAGGCCCTGGAGAGATGGGCAGTTAGGAGCTGGAGGGCTTTGCATGAGAGGCATTGAGGCAGCTACTTCCTCAGCGTGCTGGCTCCTGCTCTAGCTGGTGTTGAGTAACTAAGGAAAAGGGAAGGGAAAAGGGAGGTGAGATTCAGGGTGGGCTGGCACTCACTCATTTTCACTAGGTGATCTGCATTTTATTTAAAACTTTCTGGCTTCAATGGGAGGGGATGTGCCTAGTCCTTTGGTGACCTGACGATCCAGGTATCCAAAGGGTGCTTTGTCCTTCTCAAAGGAGAACGGGAGGGAGAGGATGGTGAGGGACTGTGTAAGGGGGCTCTTGGAGGAGATGAGGCTTTGATCAGGATGAAAAGTGAATAAATAAACAAATAAATGAGAGAGAGAAAAAAAACCTTGCTGGTTTTCAGTCCTGGTAGAAGGATGTGTGGGCTCTTTTTGAAATGCAGCAGGGAACTACTGTATTGGCCCACCTTTTACACAGGTCACCCTGTGTAAAAGAAAACTATAGTAGGTTTTGAAGTAACAACAAATTGATGAGTAAAAGTTGAGTCAGTCAAAGTTCAGAACTTCCCCTTGCCTCCTTAGGTGCAAATATTGAACACCGAAGCCGTGGGACCACAGAGTTTTAATTTTTCATTATCATTCCCGTCTTAGTCTCTTGACATCCCTTAAGCCTGGGTAGAGAAGGGAAAAATGCTTGTCTTTGCTTTAAACCCCAGTTTACCTTTTAAAAGTTTTGATAAAAAGAAGGTAACCCAACTTTTTCTTAGATTGGTGTAGCACCCTAGTACCCCAACACTTACAGCATGTGATGTTAATGAATGATGCTCTCAGAGGTTTTGTTCTCAGTGAGAACAAAGCACGTCCTGTTTTCACTGCAGACTTGGCTGACCCCGAAGCTGTCTCACCCCATGACTGCTGATGGAAGGAACCAGACCATCCGAGTGCCCTCTGGCACTTGGCCTTGCTTGGAGTAACATTGCTGGTCCCTTGGTGGAGAGATTCTTCTTGCTGAATGACTTGGGGACAGGGTTAAAGAAGGACAGCGTTGGCTGGATACTGGCCTCCGCATCTCCCAGGCTGCCTGGCTTGTGTTCTGCTACTGGTAAGGCAGAGTGGGCAGGAGGGCTCTGTCTTGGGTTTTGTGCTTTAGAAGGTACCCATGCTTCCAGCTCGCACATAACCTTTTCCGGAGAGCAATGCCTTACCATCTCGTGCCCACACCAGTGGTTCCCAGAATGTGGTTTCTTAAATATTATCCTAGAAATCTGTTAGAAATTCAAATTCTTGGACTCTACTCCAGAACTACAGACCTAAAGACTCTGAGGGATGGCAGTCACCGAGGGTCAGCAGCCTCTGAGGATTCTGATGCTTGAACAAATGTAAGAGTGTTGTTTTAATCGCATCACATCTCTGGGAAGCCAGAGAAATGCTGGTTCGTGTCTCCTAGGCATACACAGTCCTCAGCTCTGTGGCTGAGACAGACACATCTCCAGCAGGAAGGCTGATGGCTGGAAGAGAGCTCGAGGTGCTGATTCACAACTGTATCTTGGTTATGAACGTTGTTATCATACTCAAGTACAGTTACACTTTTTATTATGCATTTTTTCAGGGCTGGATATTGAACCTAAGACCGGGCAGGGGCTCTGTACACTGTACTCATGACTCTGTCAAGGGCTCTACACTCTACTGTCTACACTCCCTCCTTCAAAATATTGACTCCTAAGTAGGAAGACATATTATAATTTTTGAATAACTTGTTAGTTTGACTTAACTTTTACATATTTAAGGTATGGCATGTAGACCTCCGTGTTTACACCTGCCCTGGTACCTGCTGCTGGAAGGTTGTAATATTTTATTCCCTGGTTCCACATTTGCATATTATTATTATTATCATTGCTCATACATTTATTTCTGCCTAATTAATGTGTTGCTGTTATACTATTCTTCTCTTCTTTTAAAATTACCCCCTCCTCGCTCTCTGTCTGTTTCTCTCTGCACTCCTGTGACACCGTGTGCATGTGGAGGCCTAAAGACAACTCTCAGGTCTGCTGTTCCATCATGCAAGTCCCAGGGAAGAACTGAAGGCTGTCAGCCTTAGCAGCAAGCATCCTTACCTGATGGGCCATCTCCCTACCAAGGGAGAAGACCTTGTTTAGTGTTTCCTGCTACATTGCCCTGGTGCTGGCGTGATGCTCACTATGGAACCCAGTCTGGCCTCAAATGCGCAATCCTGCTACCTTAGCCTCTCACGTGCTCGGATTGCAATCGGTCCCACCGCACCTGGCTTTCCTGTCATGGTCATGGATGCTTTTACTTCTTTTGGCAGATTCAGAGTGTTATTTATATCCTTTTCTGTTAATTCTACCAACATCTGCCCTCACGGGCAGTTTATGTTGCCTGCTGTGGCCTGGCACACTCACCCGTCTATGTGTATGTATGTCTTGTAATCTTGTTGCTTGCTGGGAAGCATGGTGCTTCAGCGAGCTCTATCTATGCACTGGATCTCCATCCCAGGGCTTGGGGTTGGTGCTGATTATTTGTTCAGTGGTTTCCTGGATTATTCTCGTGACTCCTATGCCTTTGTTAAGCTCCTGGCCTTGCTGCTTAGGGACAGGTACCTTGGAAGGAGCAGATGGTTGTCAATGCTGTTCACTCCTGACCTGACTATACCATCTCTTAGTTTGTAGTTTATAGTTGCCCTTGACTTCTATCTACTGTCTTCAACAATGCCCTGAAGGCCTAAGCTGTTCTACAGGTAAATGCAATTGCATTCTCTTTCCTTCAAGGGACAGTCTCTTAGGTTACTGTTGGAGAGTACTCTGATCCTAGAGACACTGGCTCAGCCATCTCCTCTCTTAAAGTGTCATAGAATCCTCAAGGGATCCACATGTCTCTGTCAGCTGCCCCATCACAGCCTCTGATGGAGAGAGCTCCCTGACTCTTGAACACCTCTCAATTCTGCTAGAAATGAAGCTAGTCCTTTTTGGAAGGGGTTAGGTGCTAACCCTTTTCTAACCTCCTTTTTCTTCCCAGGAAGAATCTCTGAGCCAGGCCCTGGTAAGGATTTTTTTTTTTTAATTTTAATTTTTATTTATTTATTTTTTGTCATGGTGAAACTACTGCTTTAGGCTAGGAGCCTTGGGTAGTATCTTGAGGACTCCTTAGCTTCTTTCTGTGAATATGAAACCAGCTGGCCACTAAGGTTAGGAGTGATGGGGGCTCCATCACTTTCAGTTATACAATACTGAATGTAAAGCTATCAGCTTCTACTCAGGGTTGAGAGGAGACCACCCCTTTCCACTAAGCTAAGGTAGAAGAGAAATATGCACATGCTCTGAGAAGCAGCCTTCTGGCTAAGAGCAGGTGACATCAGTGACCCTGCTCTGGGTTCTTTCAGTTGAGTCCAGAGTGGAGCCTCTGCCTCCTTGAACTGGTCAGTGTAGAGAAGGGGGTGCAGTATTAAAGGCAGGGAAAGCAGAGACATTGGATTAGTAGGAAATGGACTGGGAAGGTTACATTTGACAAATGGTTCAGTTATCATCTGTGAGAACTGGACATTGATTGAATGTGAGCATGGGGGGCGGGGATCATGGAGGATTGCCAAACCATGTACCCCATGGAGGGCCTCACCTCAAACGTAAGCACATAACATACTATCTGTAGATGGTCTCACTGCTTCAAGTCCCTCTGTGTGCCTGAACCATGTGCAGGAACTTCTGTATATTTCTTCATGTCTTCCTCACTCAAGAGCCCTAAAATAAAAAGGGAAAATGTCTAAGACCATTAAAACATGCTACTTTAGCTGAAAATATAGTTTAGTTTGTTGACCTGAGCTTTGTTTGGTTGATTGGATTATGTCAGTATACTGAGAGCATTTTTCACCTTTGGGCCTTTTTCACGTATAGCTCTGTTTAATATCTTTGCCTGAGGCTGTCCAGGCAAAGGTGTACTGCCCTGAGCAAGCTGACTAGAGCTTTCCCAGGACTACTGAGCAAAAAATAGCTACTGGACAAAAAGCACCCTGCTGTGCAATTCTGCCAGGTGCAGGGGATCTCAGCCCACTCTGGCTGCAGGGGACCCCTGAGGGTCTGATGTCTTCAGACAGAAAAGGAGAACAGCATTAGCTGGAGAGTGTCTAATTAATTCATCCAGCAGATGTTACATGAGTGCTACTTTCTGTGGGTATTTCAAGACAAACACAGCCTGCATTCTCTAGAAGTGCATATTTTAATTGGGTGAGGGAGAGGGGGAAACGGACAGGGAGGGGAGGCAGGAGGAAGGGTGAAAGGGAGGGGAGCGAGGAGGAAAGGGAAGGGGAGATGGAGGGGGGGGACGGAAAAGGGGAGGAGGAGAGAGGAAGCTGAAGAAGGTGAAAAGAGAGGGGAGGAGGAAGGAGGTAAGAGGAGGGGACCAAGAGGGAGGTGAAGAGGAAAAAGAGGAGGGAAAAGAGGGGGAGAGGAGGTGGAGAGATTGTGGGAGGAGGAAAAGAAGCAGAAAGAGGCATGAGAGAATTTCAAATAGGAGGAAGAAAGGTAATAGCATGGAGACTGCAAGCAGACACCGCCATAGCAGGGTCTTCTTGTCTGTTGGGCTTAGTACCCTGGGTTGTTCCGTGGTGTGTGAAAACTGGAGTGGGTTGTATCTTTGCCTCTGCTTGATGTATTCAGCAGTATTATTTTCTGTAACAATGGCACAATTAAAAGATCAAGCATAATGATCAGTAAAACAAAACAGGGAAGTTTTAAAAGAATTTAGGAGCCCAAGGCTTTTTTTTTTTTTTTTTTTTTTTTTTTTAATGTTGTTGTTTTGTTTTCTGTTCTGTTTTTGTTTTTTGAGACAGGGTTTCTTTGTGGAGTCCTAGCTGTTATGGAATTTGAGTAAGTCTAAAGTTGATACTATTTTAATGAAGGAAAAAAAGTATAGCTATTCAATAGATTTCATATCTGCTTAGTATGGTGGATTTTAATGCACCGGCTACAGCCTAGTGTAATAATATCTTAGAGAAATGACTCTAGTTAGTTGTTAAGTTAATATTTACAAAATGAAGAGATCTAAAAACATACAATTTAAGTAAAATAAAATCATACTACTAATTTTCTAAATTAATTATTTTTTAAAAATTAGTTCACTTTATGTGTGCAAGTATTTTGCCTACATGTAGGTCTGTGCAGCTCATGTGCTCAGTGCCTGCAGAGGTCAGAAGAGGGCATCAGATTGGAACTGGACTTATATGACATATGCTTGTGACTTGCCATGTGAGTGATGGGACTTGAAGCTAAGTCCTTGGGGAGAGCAGTGACTGTTCTTAACCATGAAGCCACCTCTCTAGCCCATGAACTAATTCTTTAGTTTCAAAACAGCCAGCAATTAAAAAGAACAATCTCAAGTTAAAATATATTAAAACGCAGTAAAATACTCCATGAACTGGTTTAAACTTTCCCCCCAAAATGGTACCTCATCTCATGTGTCCACCTTTCTGCTATAGATTCTAAATGTTAATTAAGAAAATTATCAAAAATGCCAAGTAGTCACATCAAGAGGTAACCCGGACACGCAAGACTGAATTGACAACCCTCAGGCTACTGTTTGCTTAAAACTTTCTGTTTAAATGCAAGGCACTCAGGATCCCCAGGAGTTGCAGGCATGGGTCTCACCCAGATCCAGTTCAAAGATTCTGGACTGGGAATAACTGACTGTCCAGCTCTGCGTCCAAATGGTCAGCTCTATAACTAGGATTTCTCCAAATTGGTTTCACACAGCATCCAATGTGCAATCAAGGACATGCAGTAAAGTGAAAATAATTTAATATATGTCACCAAACTCCACTGCAGCAGTGACTCAAGCCTCAAACCTACCTGAATGCTTTTCAGTGGGGTGACTGTTTCTCATACCACCAAAGTAACATGTAAGCTCATTTTGGCCAGGATCTTCTAAAAGAGCATGTGCTTGTCTCGATTGCTGATCAGATTTCTTACAGTGTTGAAATTATTCAAAGACAGTTTCTATATTGGCACCCACACTTTGGCCCTCAGAGCTCTCCCATCCCAGATATGGCAAAGGATTTTCCCTAAGCTTTCCTTGCAAAGTACCATGGCTGCTCATGATTCTCAGTTCCTTTTCCTATGGTGGAGAAAGGCTTGTGGAGTATCTCTGTGTTCTGCTCTGTCTTTCATGATAATTCTTACTCCAGCCTGAACTAGCATCTCAGAGCCTATCCTGAGAGTGGAGTCATCCGATCTTTCATTCTACTTGTGGCAGAATCCCATAATATGGGAGAACGAAAATGGCAGGGCCGTTTTCTAAATTACCACACAGTCTTGTGGGAGAAACAGGAGTGAGGAGTAAGTGACACACAGAAAGAGGATGGCTGGGTTCACAGAGAACCTACAACTTTGTAAGGTAATGGTAAATGAGGAGCTGATAGGAAGATACACCCTTGGAAGAAACCGGTGCAGCTGATAGCTGGCCTGTGTGCATTTGTAACCAATTGTACTGGCTCTGTGCCGGTCAGCGCTGAATCCCTGCAGAAGTGGGCTCTACTAGAATCACTCTGAAAACACTCATCTCTGTTGGGGAGGGAGATAATAAAGAGGTAAGCTGCTCACAGCGGCAGTGGAGGGATGAGTCTCCCAGTGACTCTCACGAGGAACGGCAGAGTCATTTCTTCCTTAAGAAACGCCGGGACCTGTCTGACAGGACAACTCTTCCCAGCCCTGTTTACTGACTGGCTTTGATAGGAAACCCTCCATGAAGAGCGCCTTTGACGGATATCCTGTTAATTAACACACTACTTCCTCTCTGCCTAGACATTGGCAAGAATATCCACGCTGTGAGCTACCTGAATTCCTGCCAATCTGTCTATCTAGCGCTGCTTTGCATAATGTGCCTTGTCTGAGAAGGTGCTTGGTCAGAGCAACTGGCTTTGGGACAGGCTTCCTGGAGTTGATTTTCTAAGCTGTGGCTGTCAGGGAGCCAACACACATTGTAGTAGGGTCGGGCTGGGAGCTAGGTGAAGTGAGCACCCATGTTTTATGCATCTGGGAGCTGTTTTCTTTGGGGTAATGGAGGAAAGATGCACAGAAAGGGAATTTCAATTGAATAAGCCTAAAGAAGCTGTGCACAGTCCTTTCAGGTCAGTGTGAGCAGGCGCAGTGGAGCTGGGCCAAGACTGGACAGGTCCGGTTCATTAGCATCTGAAAGCTGGGGCAGGGAATGGAGCTGAAGGTGGCTGCCCGTTGCTTCAGCAGGAAAACAGAAGTGGGACTGACAGACATACATACATTTCTTCTGCCTCCACAATGTCTAGAGGCTCGAAGGAACCATCTTCTGAATGGTGAAGAGGGTTGTGCAACTGGCCAGTGGCACGATGTGAGAAAATCCACCCTTCCTGTCTTGTTTTCCTCTTGTGAAGATTGGCTTTTACATTTTTCAAAAAAATATTTTAAATGTATTATTTGCGTGTAGGTGTGCGCATGCTCAGATGTATGATGCGCATGCTCAGATGTATGAGCAGGCCGTAGGATAAGTTTCAGAAGTCTGATCCTTTGTGGGTTCCAAGGATCGGACTTAGGCTTATACTGCAAGTCCATTTGTCAATGGAGTCATTGTGCAGGCCCGAGATTGGCTTTTTAAATTTGCAAGAAGTCTCTCTCTCTCTCTCTCTCTCTCTCTCTCTCTCTCTCTCTCTCTCTCTCTCTCTCTCTCTCTCTCTCTCCTCCTCCTCCTCCTCCTCCTCCTCCTCCTCCTCCTCCTCCTCCTCCTCCTCCTTCTTCTTCTTCTTCTTCTTCTTCTTCTTCTTCTTCCCTCTCCCCTCTCCTCTCCCCTCTCCTCTCCCCTCTCCTCTCCCCTCTCCTCTCCCCTCCCCTCTCCCCTCCCCTCTCCCCTCCCCTCTCCCCTCCCCTCTCCTCTCCCCTCCCCTCCCCTCTCCCCTTCCCCCCCCCCTCTCTCTCTCTCTCTCTCTCCTCTCTCTCTCTCTCTCTCTCTCTCTCTCTCTCTCTCTCTCCCTCTCTCTCTCTCTCTCTCTCTCTCTCTCTCTCTCTCTCTCTCTCTTTTGGAGACAGGGTTTCACTAGCCTTGGCTATCCCGGAAATCACTATGTAGATCAGGCTGGCCTCAAACTCATAACCATCCACTTGCCTCTGCCTCCCAAGTGCTAGGATTAAAGGCATGCACCACTATGCCCAGCTGAGGAGGGTCCTTTCTTCTGCTGAAGACCTGGCCTTAAAGTTCAGTCCTGACCAAGGATGGATATAAGGAGAAGCCAGTGGGCAAAAGGATGGCTAGCTGGTCTTTTACTTATGTGCCTTCGAAGGAACTGAGAGCCTGAAGGATATACATGCAGTATCTTTCATGAAAGATCCATTTCCACACTGAAACAACCACATATTATATTGAGTGTTTAGAGACAACAACATAGCCAATGCTCTCAAGAAGTTTCTAACTGTAAAAATCAGACTTAACCATGAAGATGGTATATGGGAAATAACTCAAACTATAGAAGAAATCCCATGTATCTATCCTCCCAGGAAATCATGGCTAGAAAGCTGAGTCAGCTGAGTGTGGAAGAGCAGTTCCTAGTCTTCAGAGGGTCTGATTACAACGTTGATCCATTGGTCTAGAACAGTGCTACTCAACCTTCCTAATGTTGCAACTCTTTATAATGCCCCTCATGTTGTGGTGACCCCAACCACAACATTATGTCATTTCTATGTCACAACTGCAAGTTTGCTACTGCTATAAATCACATCAAACTTCAGGATATCTGATATGTGACCCGTGAAAGGGTTATGTATCCTCCAAGGGGTGGGGTCATGACCCACAGGTTGAGAACTGCTGATGTAGAAGCATCCATCACCAACACTTCTAGAGCTGTTCTTGGAGGAAGCAGAAGTGTGGAGTCTTTTTAAGCTGGGGCTAATGACTTGGGTTGTGTCTTGGAACAAAGACCAAGGCTTGTTGTTATATGTCTACTGTGTTCTCTCCGCTGGGTTTGTCCAAAGCTCTTCTGGGATAATTTGTGAATGAAGGGAATTAGAGTGCAGGGCTGCCAGGTTAATGTCCTCTGCACTGTGGTCCACAGCCTCACAGCAGAAGCCCTCTTATCCCCCATCCTCCAGCCTGGTTCAGGAAGGACTCTGACGAGCTGTAGAGCAAAGTCTCTCAACCTTCCTAATGCTGTGACCTTTTAATACAGTTTCACATGTTGTGGTGACCCCCGACCATAACATTACTTTTATTGCTACTTCATAACTGTAACTGCTAATGTTATGAATCACAATGTAAATATCTGATATGCAGGATATCTGATATGTGACCCCTGTAAAAGGATCATTTGGAACCACTGCTGTAGGACATGTAGCCTGGTCCCACCGAAGCCGAACATGTCAGCCCAGAAGTCAGAGCCTAGATGGCTTCTCATCTGTGCAGGAACTGAAGTAAGCTCATGTGATTGTGTCCATCTGGAGCCAATTTTCTTTTGTCCTTTCTCCACTGTTAGCCATCCTGGGTCTGCTTATCATGACCCATTGGGTGTTCCAACCTTGCTTCCTTTCACTTCCGCCATGTGGGTTAGTCTTTCCTGGACTATGGTTCTAATGCTCAACACAATGAGTTTTTCAGCCCGGCTGGTAACATTGGGTATCAACAGCTGAAACTTGAGTGGCCCTCCATCCTGGGATATGGGGAAATAGGTCATTCTCTGAGAATGGAGAGTGGACCAAATGCTTGCTCTCGGGAGTGGGCTTTGTCTCTTTCATTACCAAAATACATCTCATTCTATAAATGACTCACAGATAACCTATGAAGGATAAGATCTGGATCCCAGAGTCATTTCTGCATCCCCAGAGCCCAGGTATTAATGAGACAGGAGTCTCAATCTCTATCTAGGCAGTAAGGGTAGGATCCACAGTGGATCATGAGCTAGCCCTGTAGCAGATCTGACCACTCCCCTGAAGGTGTGAGTGACGTTCCTGTTGGGTGGAGGGAACATGCATAGGACTTGTGAACTCCTTATTAGTTGGCTCCATGATACATTAAAAATGACCTATATTAATAAAGATTATGTCAGCCTCCATCCATTTCTCTCCATAAAATCCTTAACAGCCTACTGGACAGGGCAACACATCAGGAGCCCCTCCCACTTCAGGATCCCCTTTCTCAGAATAAGTCTGTATTCTCTCTGCTTATTTATTTTCCATGGTTTCTTGTTCTTGGACAACAAACTTAGTGATCTTGGATGCCACTGACTTGGTGTGGCTCTGGTGGCCATTGATTTTCCAGTACCACAAGCCCCTAGTTATGTTTATCAAGAGCAGAGATAGTTGCTACTAAAGAATGTGCATCACTAGGGCTGGGCCATAACGTGTTGGATATTCAGTGAATGTTTCAGTGAATAAAGGTAGTGAATGAGGCATTCCACCTGGGTCCTTTGTGATTCAGAGAAGGCAGAGAGTAAAGAAAACTGGGACGCATAGGACAGGATTTCATTAGTAACACACGGTCTCTCTGATGCTCTAGAGAAGACTCAACCCTGCTGCTTTCACAGCCAAATGTTGCATTTATTATATGGTATTAATTTTCTTCACACACATTTCCTGTTAATTAACACAGTTCTCGGCAGATGAGTTGGCCGGACCTGCCAAATCAGTGTATCTGCCAAACTGTCCATCTTGTGCCTGCTTTGCATAGCATCTTCTGTGTGATGATTTCCTAAGAAATGACACTTGGCTTTTGCTTTGACAGGAACATCTCTGCCTTTGCTGATCTTTCTAGGTCATAGTTTTTGCTCTGTGTCCTTGGCAAAATTTGGAATCACAGCCAGTTGGCACTACTGAGTGAGCTAGTCTCATGTGGTAAAAGTTGTCTTGTTCAAGGGTGGCAGCCACTAACCATTTCATTCCTCACCCAGTTTTTCTATCTATAGAAAGTCATCTTGACTTTCTAATGGTAGAGAAACTGACTACAGGCTTGGGTTGAGAATCCACTTCCTCTCTCCCATCACATCTCAGAGAGTTGGCCTCCTCAATTTCTTATCCTTAAAAGCCACCTGTTAGCCAATTGCCTAAGCACTATGCTCTGATTAATGCTGGTAAGCTCTCTCTCTCCTCCCTCTCCCTATCTCAGTCTCTGTCTGTCTGTCTGTCTGTCTCTCTTCTCCCATCCCCCATCTCTGTCTTTGTCTCTCTCTCCTCCTCTCTGGAAGAGGCAAGTGACTTAGTACATTACAATCCCCAAATTCCTCTTCTTTATTTTTTTTTTTTACATTTTCATTTATACTTTTTGTTTTCTTCCTAAATAATAGTCTATGCAAGTTAATATTAATTCAATTAAAGTCATTTTTCTTCATCCAAATTGTTAAATCTCGCTGAATGATAATCCAGTCTTTGAGTTTCCTTTACTGATATTGCCCTGGGTTCCTATTCTTCTAATTTCTTGGAAAGCTTTGATAAATGACACTATTATTAGGAGAGTGGCAAATTCTTCTTTTTAAGGAAAAAAAAAACCAAACCAAACAAACACCAGTCCCTAAACATTATTGGGGCTGGTAGGATGGTTCAGTGGTTAAGAGCACTGACTACTCTTCCAGAGGGCATGGGCTAGATTCCCTGTACCCATATGGGTTACAACAGTGTGTAACCACAGTAATAGGGGATCCAATGCCTTTTCTGGCCTCTTCAGGCATTGTCTGTACAGGGAACACAGGCATACATGCAGGCAAAACACCTGCAAAGTAAAAATAAAAATAAAATAAAATAAAAATAAAAACACCTTAAAAAAAACCCCAAAACTCCAAGGATGCTAAGCAAGGAGATGCATACCTATAATCTTCTGGGAGGAGGAGGAGGAGGAGGAGGCAGGAAGAGCTGGCTTTGAGGTCAGCTAAGGCTACCTTGTATGAACCTGTCTTAGGGAAAAATCAAATCATTCTTAATTTATGTCTATTCCCAGTTCTTTTGAAACAAAGCAAAGCATTAATATTTGACACAGTCTTTACCTTCCTGCTTCAGGCACTTAAGGAAGATGATGGGTAATAAAGGTTACCCGGGTTACAGGACTCAGACTGTGACAAAGGTTACCCTGGGTTACAGGACTCAGCCTGTGACTTCTCTGAGTGGACTTGCTTGGTTCTGATTATAAATGCATTTCTTAAATTTCATTTTGATAAACAGAGCATTTCAAATTTGTAGCCAAACCATGAGAGTTTTAAAACATTTGAGTGAGGTATATTGTAGATGGAGAAATTATCCGTGTCTTCCTAGTGATTGGCTGTAAAGAGCTGTGTGAGTGTGTGCTCATTAAGACATAGCTTTTTAAAATCACTCTTTCATAACACATTACTAAGTCTTCTGTTCCTATTAACTATAAGAAAAAACGGAAACAGAAAGTTGGATTGAAAATGAATCTATGTGCTCATTTACCTCAGCTACCGAAACAATGTCACCGCTTTGTGATGAACTTGACGATTCAGGCTAAGGGACAGCTTGAAAAAGGCACCTGGCTTATGATGTTTGTCAAAAACATGACAGGAAAAAGCAGGTTGGAATGTCTTATCTGCCAACAAACTGGATATTGCCAAGCCTGGAGGCAGTTGACTGACAGCCTGTTTAAACTGAAGCTGCTTACATAATGATAGTATCATTTTCTATTCTTGATAATGCTAATGCATGCAAATTCATGGACAATACATTCCTATAGATGCTGTGGACCTGAATATAAAGAGAGTCTGGTGAGATGGCATCTGAAGCTGTTCAAGATGCTTATGTATAATTTTTGTTTTGTGGTATGTACTATCACTGTTGTGTTTCAGTTGTACTAACTGCTGATGTGTGTGTGTGTGTGTGTGTGTGTGTGTGTGTGTGTGCAAATGTAGGACTAAAGCTGATGTTGGATGTCTTCCTTAATTTCTCTCTACTTTGTTTATTGAGGCAGGATCTCTCACTAGTTGGCCAATTCCACTAATCTAGGTATCCAGTTTGCCCCAGGGGTAACATTCCTTGGGTCTGCTCCCTAGTGCTGGGATGCAGGCTACCTGGCTTTGGCATGAGTTCTGGAGTCCTGAACTCTGGTTTTAAGCAAGTGCTGTATTCATCAAGCAATCTCACCTGCCTCCATCACCATCATTTTGAAGCTACCTTGAGCTGTCAATAATGATTTTTCTTAGAAATTGAGGATCTCAACTCTACACAAAGGACTATAGGCAATGGCGGAAGGGTGGGAGCTGAGGAGGTAGTCTATTCCAAGGAAGAGCCCACTCATTGGGTGTCAAGTTACCAAATGGTCAGCCCCTGCAAAACACATACAAGCATCATTATGTGAACTAAGAGATTATATTTAGGACTTGCACGTATGTACAAATATACATGCACACCATGTATACATGAATTTGAAGGACAGCAGGGAGGGGCATGTGGGAAAGTTTGAAGGGAGGAAAGAGAAGAAATAAATGTTAAAATTAGATTATAACCCCAAAAAGAAAGAAAGAAAGAAAGCCCAGTCTAAATCAATCAATCAATCAATCAATCAATCAAACAGACAAAACCAGACTGAGCAAGTGAAGAATAAGCCAGTAAGCTGCATTCCTCCATGGCCTCTGCATCAGTTCCTGCCAAGTCCTGCTTTGATTTTTTTGTCTTGTTTTTTCTGATGATGGACCTTACCCTGTAACCAGATGAATTCCACACCCTCTTCAAAATGAATTATCTCCATAGTCTCATCTTTGTTCTTTATTTAGCTCAGCTACTTCCAAATTCTCAAGGTTCATTTGATAAAGGTGGCATTATGTAGTTTCCCAAGGTTGCTGTGTTGAAAGATAATGTTGTCACTCCTGTTGCACAGAGAGAAAACTGAGGTAGCGAGGAGTCATGGTCTCCACTTAGTCGGCTGAAACAACGTAGAAGGTCTGCTCCTGTGATCTCTAGTGAATGCACTTCTTATGCCCCCAACCCCCCAGGCCACTGTGAGTGTGTGTAAGTTAGTGAGGCCTGATAGTTACTCTATACAAATGCTGTTCAGACAGATCTGCAGAGCCAGAGACAGGATGAAGAGATAATTGTGGACGTGGTTAGGAAGGGCAGCACGCAGGCACAGGCAGCAGTGTGCATGTTTCTGATTAGAGCAGACCTTTCCAAGCCTGTTGCTGATTGGTTTTTGTTTATGTAGTCTCCCGCCCCTTTTGCGTGTGCATGCATCTGTGTGCACCTATGTACATAAGGCCAGGATGACTTGAGGTGCTGTCCCTTCTCAGAAACCATAGTTTTTGAGACAGAGTCTCTCACCAGGGCCTAGGACTCACAGAATGAGCCAGGCAGGCGGGTTAGTAAACCTCAGGGATCTACCTGTCCCTATCCACTCTGGGATTACAAATATACACCACCACAAGTGGCTTTTCATAAGAATACAAGGGATTAAGCTCAGCCTCCTATGTTTGCATGACGAGTACTTTATTGACTGAGCCATCTCCCTAGACCTTGATGATGCAGGTTTTTTAATACAGTGCAGTGTCAGAGATTAAAGTTTCTGCAGAGAATGCCTGGCTCAGTCTTTTCATCTTATGGTCTGTTTATAAGGAGCAGAGTCAAGAGCACTTAGCTTGCTGCAAGCTTGCTCCATGCCTGGGCCACACACAGCATGCCGTGATTCTTCAAAACTTTCTGTTATCATGTGGTGGTTAGTATTACAGCTAGCTTTAGTTGAGCACCTACTGTGTAATCAAGTGCTATATACCCATCTCTTTTGCAGGACAGTCTTGCAAATGAGTCATACTGTCTTTATTTTACAAAGCAAGAAGGCATA